>NC_068930.1:57376529-58001529 GCF_023091745.1 Budorcas taxicolor
AGTCAATGAAGCAGAATTAGAATTTTTTTTGGAATTCCCTTGCTTTTTCTGTGGTCTAACGTATGTTGGCAATTTGATCTCTGGTTCCTCTGCCTCTTTGAAACCCAACTTATACATTTGGTAGTTCTTGGTTCACCTGCTATTGAATCCTATCTTGAAGGATTTTGAGCATTACCTTGCTAGCATGTGAAATGAGCACAATTTTACAATAGTTTGAGCATTCTTTGGCATTGCCTTTTTTGGGATAGGAATGAAAACTGACCTCTTCCAGTCCTGTGACCACTGCTCAGTTTTCCAAATTTGCTGGCATATTGACTGCAGCACTTTAACAGCATCTTTAAGGGTTTGAAATAGCTCAGTTGGAATTCCATCACCTTCACTAACCTTGTAGTAATGCATCCTAATGCCCACTTGACTTTGCATTCCAGGATGTCTGGTCCTAGGTGAGTGACCACACCATCATGGTTATCTGGGTCATTGAGACCTTTTTTGTACAGTTCTCTGTATTCTTGCCACTGCTTCTTAATTTTTCTTCTTCTGTTAGGTCCTTACCATTTCTATCCTTTATTGTGCCCATCTTTGCATGAAATGTTCCCTTGGTATGTCCAATTTTCTGGAAGAGATCTCTAGTCTTTCCCATTCTATTGTTTTCCTCTATTTTTTTTGCATTGTTCACTTAAGAATGCTCTCTAGCCTCTTCTTGCTATTTCCTGAACTCTGCATTCAGGTGGGTATATTTGTCCCTTTCTCCTTTGCCTTTTGTTTCTCTTTTCTTTTAGGCTATTTGTAAGGCCTCCTCAGATAACTACTTTTCCTTTTTGCATTTCTTTTTCTTGTGGATGGTTTTGGTCATCACCTCCTGTACAATGCTGTGATCCTCCGTCCACAGTTCTTCAGGCTGTCTGTCTACCAGATCTAATCCCCTGAATCTATTCATCAACTCCACTGTATAAAAATAAGGGATATAATTCAGGTGATACTTGAATTGTTTACCGTATCTCAGATGGTAAAGAGTCTACCTGCAATGCAGGAGACCTGGGTTTGATCCCTGGGACAAAAAGATCCCCTGGTGATGGGAATGGCAATCTACTCCAGTATTCTTGCCTGGAGAATCCCGTAGACAGAAGAGCCTGGCAGGCTGCAGTCCATGGGGTTGACAAGACTGAGCAACTAACACTTTCAAAGGGCCTAGTGGTTTTTCCTACTTTCTTCCAGGTAAGCCTGGATTTTGCAATAAGGAATTCAGGGTCAGATCCACAGCTAGCTCTTGGTCTTGTTTTTGCCGACTGTGTACAGCTTCTCCATCTTCAGCTGCAAAGAATATAGTCAGCCTGATTTTGGTTTTGATCATCTGCTCATGTCCATGTGTAGGAAGAGGGTGTTTGCTACGACCAGTGTATTCTCTTGGCAAAACTCTGTTAGACTTTGCCCTGCTTCACTTTGTACTCAGGGCCTTGTACTCCCTGCTGTACTCTGGGCTTGTAGATGGCTCTTTGCTCTCTGTCTTTATGTTGCCTTCCCTCTATAATTAATAAGTATTTAGGGATAGTTATTTTTATATCATGTATATATTTGTAACTCTTCTCATCCACATGAGAAACCTAGTCCCCACAATGCTTAATATATTGGACGGTTTTGAGGCAAGGTGGGACCTGGGACCCTTTACTGGAGGGTGCTTGCACCTGGACAAATGTATCCTCCAGCAATAGAATACAAAGAAGCTATAAGGAACTAAAAATAACTGCATCCATAGGAAGTTGGGGCAAAGTATGATCAATAACATACAACAAGACCAAAACCTAACTATCATTTCTGAGGTCCTGGGAGCAATAGCAGATCACCACACATCCTTACATCATCTCCTGTTCAATACCTATCTGCCCCCATATTCACCCCATTTAAGAAAGCAGCTTGCTTGGAACTCTGTTAACTTTTTTCACTCCTTCATGCTGCAGCATGAGTCCCAGTAAGGCCTTGCCTGAATTCCTCATCTGGTCTCTTAGCAGCTTCTATTGATTAAAATGTCCAAGAAGCCTGGTTGGCATGAGGTTGTTCTGTCTCCATGGGTTCAGGACCTAAGGTGGGTGAGGATGGAATCCCATAGAGGCATGGCCAGGAAAGAGGAGCCCAAATATGGTTTTAAAAAATGGATAAATAAAAGGCAGCATTCTGATGAAGGGAAACAATCCCAGTGGGTCTAGAGGGCTTCCATGAGTAGGGGCATTTTGGTATCCATTGTCAGAACTAAAATCGGGTGAGGAGAGCATCAGCATGTGATGGTAATGGAGAATAAGGACCTGCAGCCCAAACAGGAAAAAGAGGTCATCCACACGGAGGACCAGCATGGTATGGTGTGACCGAACCCAAGTGCAGAGAGGAGGGTGTCTGGACAGGGAGCTGGTGAGGAATCCTACTGTATATTCCACGAGCGGAAGCTGCATGAGGGGAACACACATGCTGGGGATGACCTAATGAGGTGTTGGAACCTTCCCAGGGTGAAGACGGGAGAAGGTAATGGCAACCCACTCCAGTACTCTTCCCTGGGAAATCCCATGGACGGAGGATTCTGGTGGGCTGCAGTCTATGTGGTCTCTAAGAGTTGGACACGACTGAGTGACTTCAGGAGGAGAAGGGGACGACAGAGGATGAGATGGCTGGATGGCATCACTGACTCAATGGACGTGAGTCTGAGTGAACTCTGGGAGTTGGTGATGGACAGGGAGGCTTGGTGTGCTACAATTCATGGGGTCGCAAAGAGTTGGACACTACTGAGCGACCGAACTGAACTGAACTTAGCGACTTCACTTTCACTTTTCACTTGCATGCATTGGAGAAGGACATGACAACCCACTCCAGTGTTCTTGCCTGGAGAATTCCAGGGACGGGGGAGCTTGGTGGGCTGCCGTCTATGGGGTCACATAGAGTTGAACACGACTGAAGTGACTTAGCAGTAGCAGCAGGGTGAAGAAGGCAATTGTATGAAGCAGAGGGTGGGTACAGTCCTGCCTGAGATGTCAGAGTCCAAGAATGTGAGGGGAGTAGTTACAGCAGAGATCACTTGACCTGCAAAGCTTAAAGTATTTACTTTCTTGCCCGTTATAGAGAAAAATGTGATTAACTCCAGTATCTTGACTCCATTATATCACTTTCTTCAATAAATAATACTCAAAACTTTTTATCAGTCTTTATAGTTTATACTATGAAGTACTTATAGTATAGTATAACTTTATACTATAGAGTACTTATAGTTTTCAAAAGCTATTTCTTATGATTCTTTCCTATATAATCCTTGTGAAAAACTCTTAACTACTTTTTGAGATTCAGCTTAATTATCACTTACTCTGTGAAGCATTTTTTGATCACTTCCAGCCTCTGACCAAGAAAAGCCCTACTTTACTTTTGGTACTGTTCTTTACTTATTCCTCTACACCTCTCTCTCACATACCACAGTCTGGGGTAAAGTACACATACATGTGTATATATACATAGATACACACAGATCACATTCCTACATATGCATGTGTGCTGCCGCTAAGTCACTTCAGTCGTGTCCGACTCTGTGTGACCGCATAAATGGCAGCCCACCAGGCTCCCCCGTCCCTGGGATTCTCCAGGCAAGAACACTGGAGTGGGTTGCCATTTCCTTCTCCAATACATGAAAGTGAAAAGTGAAAGGGAAGTCGCTCAGTCATGTCCAACTCTTCGCGACCCCATGGACTGCAGCCCACCAGGCTCCTCCGTCCATGGGATTTTCCAGGCAAGAGTACTGGAGTGGGGTGCCATCGCCTTCCCCGATATGCATGTGTACTTTACCTTAAACTGTGATTTATGTGGGAGGGCTTTAAATATCTAAAAGATTTTTATCTACTGTATAGAATGAATAATTGCTAAATACATGAGTTAATATAACATCTAATTTTACTGCTGTCTTTGAAGGAAAAAAGGTGATATGCATAACTTTATGTTTCATCTGTCTGATTCCTGCCTATTTAAGCACCAATATCTTTTCAAATTTTATACATTTTTCTGGTCATTTTTTCCTCCTAAAAATCTGTTTTATCTTTTTAATGCTTCATAAACTGACTTGATAATAATGCAGACTTTACTTGATGACTCAGCAGCCTCATAACAATCTTTTATCCTTCTACTGTATGATAACATCATTCCTGGAGAACTCATTTTTCCTTCATTTAATCTAAGGACTGTTAGCCAGCTCACCCTTTACCTGTCCCTAGGAGTCTTACTCTACTGTTCTATTTCGTTCTGCTATAGCCTGATACCAAGTAACTAATTTTAAGTGTTCTATTTATTAATGAAACTCCAAATAAACACTAATAAATACATTGGATGTATTCTGTGAATAATCCTCATGACAAAATTTTATATACTTAAAGGCATTCTGTTGTTTTCTGCTAGATATATGACTTGGTACTAAACCCTGAAATGTTATTCCTAAACATTTAACCTTGAAACAGTGCTTGTGTGTATATTTTGAGTTACATTAACAAAAACCTAAGGTTTTTTGTTACATTAACAAAAACCTAAGGTTTTTTGTTATACTTATTTCTCTGTGCTTTAAAATTAATTTAGCAACGATATTTCAAATGGTCTAAGTAATTTTCACAGGTGTTGAATTTTAATTCAAAAAGTTAACACTAGATAGTTGTCTTTCCTAGTATTTTATTTATACTAAGCATTAGTGACTCAGAAAGCAATACTGCTATTTTAAACTGTTCAGTTTGTGCCAAATTTTCTTGCTCTTCCATCCTGGCTTCAAAATATCATGTCTTTCAGCTGTTCAACTTCCAGCTGCCAAAAATCAATGGATTTGCATCTGCTGGTCCATTTTGTTGCTCTGAGTCAAAATCCATTGCCAACTGGAAACTTAAGCAACAATAAATTCTCTATATGGTATTGCCTGTGGTGATAATAGTAACAAATATGCTTACCAAGTACATGCAGCATCTACTCTTTTTGTCACTGTTGTTGTTGTTCAGTTGCTAAGTCGTGTCCAACAGTTTGCCACCCGTGAACTGAGCATGACAGGCTTTCCTGTCCTTCCCCATCTCTCTGAGACAATGCTAAGCTTTCAAACGTGATTTGTTCAAACTCATGTCCACTGAGTCAGTGATGCCATCCAACCATCTCATCCTCTGTCACCCCCTTTCTCTTGCCCTCAATCCTTCCCAGCATCAGTTTCTTTCCCAATGAGTCATTTCTTTGCATCAGGTGGCCAAAGTATTGGAGCTTCCGTTTCAGCACCAGTAATTCCAATGAATATTCAGGGTTAATTCCCTTTAGGATTGACTGGTTTGATCTCCTTGCTGTTCAAGTGACCCTCGAGAGTCTTCTCCAGCACCACAATTTGAAGGCATCAATTGTTCAGCTGTCAGCCTTATTTATGGTCCAACTCACACATCTGTACATGGCTACTGGAAAAAAACAAAGCTTTGATTATACAGACCTTTGTTGGCAAAGTGACGTCTCTGCTTTTTAAAATGCTGTCTAGGTTTATCATAGTGTTCCTTCCAAGGAGCAGCGCCTTTTAATTTTATGGCTGCAGTCACCATCTGCAATGATTTTGGAGTCCAAGTAAATGAAATCTGATACTGTTTCCACATTGTCCCCATCTATTTGCCATGAAGTGATAGGACCAGATGCCATGATCTTCATTTTTTGAATGTTGAGTCTTAAGCCAGCTTTTCACTCTCCTCTTTCACCTTCATCAAGATGCTCTCTAGTTTCTCTTCACTTTCTGCCATTGAATTGTTATCATCTGTATATCTGAGGTTGTTATTTCTTCCAGCAGTCTTGATTCCAGCTTGTGATTCATCCAGGCTGGCATTTGGCATGATGTACTCTGCATAGAAGTTAAATAAACAGGGTGACAATATACAGCCTTGATGTACTCCTTTCCCAATATTGAAATGGTCTATTCCATGTCCAGTTCTAACTGTTGCTTCTTGTCCTGAATACTGGTTTCTCAGGAAGCAGATAATGTTGTCTGGTATTCCCATCTGATTAAGAATATCCCAGTTTGTTGTGATCCACCCAGTCAAAGGCTTTAGCATACGCAATGAAGCAGAAGTAGATGTTGTTTTGGAATCCCCTTGCTTTTTCTATGACCCAGCTTATGTTGGCTATTTGATCTCTGATTCCTCTGCCTTTTCTAAATCTGGCTTGTATACCTAGAAGTTCTTGATTCAAATATACATAATTTTAATATATGTATGGGACTCTCCAGGCAAGAATACTGGCGTGGGTTGCCATTTCCTTCTCCATGGAATCTTTCCAACCCAGGGATCGAACCTGTGTCTCCTGCTTGGCAGGCAGATTCTTCACCAGGGAGCCACCAGGGAAGCCCATGTATTATATCTAATGTATGTAATATATATGGTATCTTTCTATCTTTCTGTCTATGTGGTCCCAGTCACATGGTCACTTGTGAGTAAAGTCGTAAGTACATTATTATATACTTATGTAATATGTACATAATACATATGTATTATGTATTTATGAAAGTTAAGTCCTAAGTACATTATTGTCTAAGTAGAAGAAGCAACTGAAGGAATGGTATTTTTGTCACAACAAACTCACATTCATATAATGTCAATATAAACTCAAAATTTTGTAATCTCTTTTGATATTTCCTTGCAACTTAGCTAAAATTTCATGTAGAAAATCACAAATTATAGCAAGTTCTGTGATTGAAAATTTTCACAGTAGTCTTAGTTCTTCAAATTTCTACATTAGCTTTTCAAAATAGGCCTTTACAAGCCTTTATCTTCACAGATATCAAGTGCTATTTTCCATGGAAAATGCTAAAATTGTTAAATTTTAACTTAAAGTAGTCAATTTTTAAAATGCCTAAAATTTCCAGGTTAAAATTGAAATTAGTCATAGGTAAATTGATGGATGGAATGCATATGAGGGAAAACGCAGTAGCCTATACACATACATTTGTCACCATTTTTGTGAACAAAGGAAAAAGAATGAATTTTTGAACCAAATTTTGGACATTTACAAAAGTATATCCAAGTTTCTAAACTAATGTTCTTATAATGTTTTTATTATTAGTCTACTTCAAATATGATTTATCCCAATGAGTAATGCTTATATTAGAGATTTCTTTCTTATATTAGCGATATCTTTGGTCTGACATCTGAAAAGGACTGATAGTTAAGAGTAAGAACCACTTAGTACAGTAATGGCAATTTTTAACACAAAAAATATGATTTCTAATTAAAAGAGGAATCTCTCTTCATTCCTCACTCTTGCTCTACTTATGCAATAGGTATCATTTACTATCAGCTGGAGACCTACCTAGGCAAGACATTTCACCTTATTTTAAGGAAACAATTTTGACATAAAAATTTTCCTAGCTGTATTAATAAGAAGAGACCTAGACACATGGAAGTTCACATTTCCATTAAAGCTTTCACATATGCTGATTTTCACTGCAGGTTACCTAGTAAGTAATCCAAGAAGTCCAGCATACAGGTCAGGTGGCCTTGAATTCATCTCACTGTGCTGAATATTACCTACTTTTCCTCAATTATTCATGATTTATTCTTATTAATGTTTGCAAATTCAGCATATTGGTCTGGCCTCACTAAGGTATATTCAAGGGAACTAATGTACAGAAAAAGCTATAGCTAATGTTTATGAATAATACTTTAAAATGTAGTGAAAGTGTTAGTTGCTCAGCCATGTCCAACTTTTGTAACGCTATGGACTGTAGTCCACCACCAGGCTCCTCTGTCCATGGAATTCTCCAGGCAAGAATACTGGAGTGGAAAGCCATTCCCTTCTCCAGGGGATCTTCCTGACCCAGGCACTGAACCCAGGTCTTCTATATTTCAGGCAGATTCTTTACCATCTGAGCCACCAGGGAAGCCCTTAAAATATAGGGGAAGTTTAAAATGTCAGAGTTTTAAAAATGGCATTATTGCTCTACTTTCTGCTTTACAGATGATCAAATGGCACTATATAATAATTGTATTTATCCTATGTGTTATATCTTAATGTAATAATATGTAGATAAATTTCAGTTTTATTCATGAGATAGTAATAATACATATCTAAACAAGTAAACTTGACATCCTAAGTATTCATAAAGCATGTTTTAATTTTCCTTTTCCAAGAGAAGCTTTTTCCCACACACAATTCAGTTTTTCATCAGAACAGCTTTTTCTCTACTTTTAGATGCCTATAATGATACCAGTGGCAAAACCCTGAATATAGCATCTGTATATTTATGTATTTCCAGAAACTAGCCACATAATAACCCATCACCAGTCCATTTCAACATGTCAAACTATAATTATCTGCTTAGCTGTATCTCCCAACCCTAGCCTCCTTGCATTTTGAGCATGCAACTGTGCAGCTATTTACTATTGTCAAAGGGTCAATTTGGGGGCATCTCATCAATTCTAGTGATGCTGGTAGCAAATAGTTGGCCAGATTCCTTTAATGGAATTTTATAATTTGTTTTCTTATATTTTGGAGCAGGTCAGCAAATTTTCAGGCAGCAGTATTCTGGATCAGATGGTTCCCCAGCCATCAAATCTGTTTTTGATATGCAAATATGTTCTTTAATCATCAAGACACCTGGAAGGCATTGATCAGGCATTTTTGAACAAAAAGAAAAAGCAGGAGGGAAGTTAAACAGTTGAAGACAAGAAACCCATGAAAAACAGGATGTTTTTGTAGAGGAAATGCTGAAACAATTTATATTGTAATAGAGATGTGTGCATGCTAAGTCGCTCCAGTCCTGTCCAACTCTTGTGACCCTGGGGGACTGTAGCCTGCCAGGCTCCTCCGTCCATGGGATTTTCCAGGCAAGAAATCTGAAGTGGGTTGCCATTTCCTTCTCCAGGGGATCTTCCTGATCCAGGGATCCACCCCGAGTCTCCTATGTCTCCTGCATTGGCAGGCAGATTCTTTATCGCTAGTGCTACCTGGGACGCACCTATAATAGAGATATCACTGAGTAAATGGGCATTCAGTGGAGTGAATTTTAGAAACGCTAAATAGACTATCACTGAGTGAAAGTTCTTGACTCAGGAGTCGTAAAGTCCTTGGTTCAAGTCCTTAAAGTCATTTAATAATAGTGTTGGGCACAATTCTCTCATTTGTAAAGGAGAGGAAATATTAGCAAACTCAAAATGGTGTTATATAAACTAAATGAGAAAAGTGCAGTTGAATAATAATTATAATTTCTTCCTTTTACCCCCTTCAGATTTCAAGGCCTTGTCTCTGTTTATAGTTCTCTAAAAATATGTGTTTTATATGCATTAGGACATGTTCTATTTTTATAATCATTTGATCTCTTGTCTTATTCCTCAAATCAGAGACTTTCTTAGGTCAAAAACAATATCTTATTTCTTGATTATTTGCCAGGAGTTGCTCTTCTAATGAATTCAAAATATTAGTTAAGCAATAGGTTTGTGTGCATGTGTGTGTGTTTCTTTATTGAAGTATAGTCCATCCTAAAGGAAATCAGTCCTGAACATTCATAGGAAGGACTGATGCTGAAGCTGAAACTCCAATACTTTGACCACCTAAGCAAAGAACTGACTCATTGGAAAAGACCCTGGTGCTGGGCAAGATTGAAGGCAGGAGGAGAAGGGGACAACAGAAGATGAGATGGTTGGATGGCATCACCAACTCGATGGACATGAATTTGAGTAAGCTCCAGGAGTTGGTGATAGACAGGGAACCCCGGTGTGCTGCAGTCCATGGGGTCGCAAAGAGTCTGACTTGACTGAGCGACTAAACTGACTGACTTACAATATTATTAGTTTCAGGTATGCAACATAGTGACTTGATTTGGTTGATGTCTGCAGGAAAGGAAGACTTCCCTCTGGTGGAGAATCATTGCACTGTTGGAAAAAAAATCCTACAGAGTTGGGGCTTCCCAGGTGGCAGCTCTCTCTGTGCTCTGCATAGTCACACAGTCATGTCCGACTTTTTGTGACCCCATGGAATGTAGCCTGCCAGGCTCCTCTATTCATGGTGATTTTCCAGGCAAGAATACTGGAGTGGGTTGCCATGCCCTCCACCAGGGGATCTTCCTAACCTAGAAATCGAACCCAGGTCTCCCGCATTGCAAGCAGATTTTTTATTCTCTGAGCCACCAGGGAAGCCCAGTGGTAAAGAACTCACTTCCCTATGGGTTCGACCCATGGATCAGGAAGATCCCCTGGAGGAGGGCACAGCAACCCACTCCAATATTCTTGCCTGGAAAATCCCATGGACAGAGCAGCCCAGCGGATAACAGTCCATAGGGTCACAAATAGTTGGACACGACTGAAGCGACTTAGCACAAATAAAATAGAATTGCAATACAAGTTTTTCCTATCAGCAACATTTCTGTAATTAACGTCACTTCTTTCAGTTATTTATTTAATCAGGTTCCATGGAAAAATATAAGTAAAACACTGTTATTTTGTGTTATTGATGTTATTTTATTATGAGAAAGGGTAGAATTGTGCCTGTGGAAGTTTCCCCAGATAAGTTAAAAACTGACCCTTTTTGGATGCATATCAATTTAGAGGTACACAAAACGGAAATATAATTTCATATTAAAAGAAGAGCATATACCTATCAATGAAGAACTGAAGCAGCATCAAATACATAAAAAACTACAAATTTCCCAGGATTGTTGAAGTAAAGTACAGAGTTAGAAAAATGGTTTGAAGGATTAGCTGCTGTAGAATCTAATGTCTTCTTAAGGAGTTTGAATTTTTTTCCATAAATAAAACAACACTGAAAGATTTTAAGATAGGCAGAGGCTTAGAAGTTTTGGAATTTTAAAAGATCATTTTATAATGGCTTGAAGGATGGGTTTAATGAGGAAAAAAGCAAAGCAGTTAAAAGAAGTACGAGTCTGGTATAACATAATAGCTGTGAGGATGGGAAAGAGGTAAGTTTTGAAGCTATATATGAGATAAATGAGCAGATTTTAATAATTGAATGAATTTAAATAAAGAGAACGTCGTGGGTTAAGCTTCCCTGGAAACAGATCGTGTGGCAGAACTGTGTGTACACATAGGTCATTTGGGAATGCTGTAGGAATCAACCAAATGCAGGAATAAAGGAAGCAGAATTCAGCAGAAGTTGGATTATTGATAGAATCTGAACAAAGATCATTCACTATGACAAGGACCTCTGAAGCTAGGCTGGCAGTTCAGAATTTGGCATGGGCCAGTCTTGGAATTTCACCTTAGGAGTATCCTTGAAGTAAGATCAGGGTGATGGGATTAGGGGCTTAGTTGTAAGCTATTAGTGTCAGGGGAATAAATGCTTTAGTCCTAAGAATACTGGGGGATGTAGGCAATGCTTGACTGTATTCAGCACACAGAAGGAAAGGGAAAAGCCAAAAATTTTTTATAAGCTATGCAATTAAGATCATCTAAGGCAATGGCACAGAGTCGAACGTGACTGAAGCGACTTAGCAGCAGCAGCAGCAAGGCAATGGCAACCCAACCCAGTACTCTTGTCTGGAAAATCCTGTGGATGGAGGAGCCTGGTAGGCTGCAGTCCATGGGGCCGCGAAGAGTCAGACATGACTGAGTGACTTCACTTTCACTTTTCACTTTCATGCATGGGAGACGGAAGTGGCAACCCACTTCCCTGGAGAATCCCAGGGATGGGGGAGCCTGATGGGCTGCCGTCTATGGGGTCGCACAGAGTCGGACGCGACTGAAGTGACTTAGCAGCAGCAGCAGCAAGTGCGATTTAGAGGCAGAAGGAGAAGGGGGTGACAGAGAATGAGATGGCTGGATGGCAGAGGATGAGATGGTTGATAGCATCAGCAACTCAATGGAATTGAGCTTGACAGACTCCAGGAAATACTGAAGGACAGGGAAGCTTGGCATGCTGAAGTCCATAGGGTCACAAATAATTGGACATGACTTAGCGACTGAACAGCAAGTGTGATTTACGGACACTGAAAATATTTCTTTAAAATATATGTTTCTAACAGTAATATTAGATATCAAGTAGTACTAGTAATGTAAGTTCTTTTTGAGAACAACCAAGAGCAACAAGACCCTTTTTGATATTGTCTTTGAGGAAACAGGAAAGACCATTAAGGACTTCTTATGACAAGTCATTGAAATTGAGTCATTACTGCAGCACAGTAGGTCTTCCACATCTGTAGGTTCCATGTCTGCTGATTCAACCAAATCTGTATTGAATATAGAGAAAAAAGTCCCAGAAAATACCAAAGAACAAAACTTAAGTTTGCCCCTAGCTGGCAACTATTTACATAGCATTTACTTAGTTTATATTTGCAGCTATTAACATAGTGTGTGTGAGAGTGCTCAGTCATGTCTGACTTTTTGATACCTTGTAAATTGTGGCCTGCCGGACTCCTCTGTCCATGGGATTTTCCAGGCAAGAATCCTGGAGTGGGTTGCCATTTCCTCCCGATCTTCCTGACTCAGGTATCCAACACTTGTCTACTGTGTTGTTATGCCAAGGAGCTTACCACTTATGTTTTTTTTTTTTTTTTTTCCCAGAAATTTAATTGCTTCAGGTCTTACATTCAAGTTACATTCCATGTTGAGTTGATTTTTATGTTCATTGTAAGATATTGGTCCATTTCATTCTTTTGCATATGCTCTCCAGTTTTCTAAACATCATTAATTGAAGAGGCTATGCATTCCCCATTGCATATTCTTGCCTCCTTGTCATGTGACATTTAACTTGTCATCAGTTAAATGACCATATAGGTGTGGATTTATTATGGGCTGTCAGTTCTGTTCCATTGATCCATGTTCTATTTTTATGCCAATGCAATACTACTTTGATTACTATAGCCTTGTAAATATATTTTGAAATCAGGATTGTGATATATCAGCTTTGTTCTTAAGATTGATTTGGCTAAATGGAGTGTATTGTGATTACATATAAATTTCAGAGTTGTTTGTTCTCTATTAAAAATGCCATTGGAATGTTGATAGGGATTATAATGAATCTGTTGTTTGTTTGTACAGTATGAACTTTTGAATATTAATTCTTCCAACCTCTGAGCATGAAATATCTTTCCATTTACTTGTGACATCTTCAATGTATTTTTATCAATGTCTTCTAGTTTTCAGTGTACAAGTTTTCACCTCCTTGGTGAAATTTGATGTTAGGTATTTTATTTGGGGGATACAATTGTAAATAGGACTATTTTCTTAATTTTTGTTTCTGAAAATTCATTATTAATGTATAGAAAAGTAACAGATTTATGTATATATATTTTGTATCCTACAACTTTAAGGAATCCATTCATTACTTCTAATAGTTTTTTTGTTTAAGTGTATTAGAATTTAGAGTTCTCAGTACATAGTATCATATCAACTTCAAAGAGTTACAGTTTTGATAGTTTCTAATTTGGATGCTTTTTATTTCTTTTTCTTGCTTAATTGCTCTGACTAGAACTTCCAAAACTATGTTGAATAAAAGTGGCAATAGTGGTTATCCTTGTCCTATCCTCATCTTAGAGGAAATGCTTTTGGTTTTTTACCATTGAGTATGATGTGGCCTTGTCAAATACAGCCTTTATTATATTGAGGTCGATTCCCTGTATACTCACCTCCTTGAGAGTTTGTAATCATAAATGGATGTTGAAGTTTGTCAAAGGCTTTTTATATATCTATTGAAATAATCATATGACTTTTATTCTTCCTTTTGTTAATGTGGTGTATCATGTTGGTTGATTTATAGTTTTTGAAAAATACTTGAATCCCTGGAATAAATCCCACTTATCATATTGTTTCATCATTTTAATATTATTGTTGAATTTAGTTTGCTAATATTTTGGGTTTTTTTTGCATCTTTGTCCATCAGAAATATTGGCTCATAGTTTTCTTGTAGTGTCCTTATCTGGACAGAAAATAACACTATAAGTAAACAATAAACCAATATCTTTATGAATATAGGTGCAAAAATCCTATACTCATAAATTAGCAAACTAACTTTAATAGCACATTAAAATGATCATACACTATGACCAAGTGAGATTCATACCTGGAATGCACCATGAGTGCAGAAGGGCTCTGATTATTGTTATTCTACCCTACTAGTTATGCTTTTATCTGTTTTGTTTAGGTTTATGGCAGTGCTGGAAATGTCAAATTATGGCTTATCACCTTTGGTTCTAATTTATATTTTTAATTAAAATTGTATTTTTCACTATAGACTCTTGTCTGAGGCCCCTGTATAGAGAAAAAGATGAGAAAAATATTATCATCTCTGGAAAAATTCACAAAAAGCATTTGGTGATGATGCTGACAATAACTTCTGAAACTACTGTATCTTGTGGGTTAAATTAGGATGCCCATGAAATAGTGAACAAATAATGTTAATTACTTGCAGTAGTGGTTTAGTAATCTTTTAAAAATGAGTTGGTGATTAACAGTTCTCTTCCTGGAATGTCTAGCTTTCTCACAATTAAAATATTTTGACCAAAATTATCAGCAGTGGGAAAACTTAGTAGTTGTCATTTTTCTTCCATATCAATATAATGTGATTAGAGTTTTGTTGGACTGTTCCTTTAAAAAAGATTTAATTATGGCTACAATAAGGATACTTGAAAATACTATCACTTTCTTTTCTATTTTGAAGTGGGTATTTAAAGTTTATGGCTTAAAGCAAATTTTTAAAACATTTAATAGTGATAAAATTGCAACATTTTATTTCAGTTTCTAAAAACTGTATGATTTAATAACTTTTTAAAAATCTTAATTTGATACGTTTTCAGTGTTTAAACAGGGAGGAGCCTGGTAGGCTGCAGTCCATGGGGTCGCTAAGAGTTGGACATGACTGAGCGACTTCACTTTCACTTTTCACCTTCATGCATTGGAGAAGGAAATGGCAACCCACTCCAGTGTTCTTGCCTAGAGAATCCCAGGGACGGGGGATCCTGGTGGGCTGCCGTCTCGGTCACACAGAGTCGGACACGACTGAAGTTACTTAGCAGCAGCAGCAGCAGCATGGTCACCCAAACACACAGGAAGTGATGTTTTGTTGTAGTTTTGTATTGCATGTTCTTGATTAGTGACACTGAACATTTTTTATATACCCACTGGCCATTTGTATGTCTTCTTTGGAGTAATGTCTATTCAGGTCCTTGATAATATTTTAATCAGGTTACCTGTTTTTTTGTTTTCATTTTTGCTATTGATTTGTAGAAGGTTCTTATATACTTTGGAGATAAACTCTTTATCAAGTATATTGCTTGTTTTTTGTTTTTTTTTTCCTTTCCACAGATTACCTATTTAATCTGCTGAATGCTTACTTTGCTGAACAGATTTTTGGTTTGATGTTCCACTTGTCTACTTTTGCTTTTGTTTCCTGTGGTTTGTTGCCAAATTCAAGCAATAATTTCTAAGACCAATGTAATGACATTCTCTTTATTTTTTCTTCTATGAATTTGATAGTTTTAGGCCTTACATTTAAGTCTTTAATCCATTTGGAGTTGATTTAGTTCATTTTTGTGTACAGTGTAAAATATGGGTCCTACCAATCAACAATGGGCCAAAGAACTAAACAGACATTTCTCCAAAGAAGACATACAGATGGCTAACAAACACATGAAAGGATGCTCAACATCACTCATTATCAGAGAAATGCAAGTCAAAACCACAATGAGGTACCATCTCGCTTCAGTCAGAATGGTGCTATCAAAATGTCTACAAACAATAAATGCTGGAGAGGGTGTAGAGAAAAGGGAACCCTCTTACACTGTTGGTGGGAATGCAAACTAGTGCAGCCACTATGGAGAACAGTGTGGAGATTCCTTAAAAAACTGGAAATAGAACTTCCATATGACTCAACAATCCCCCTGCTGGGCATACACACCAAGGAAACCAGAATGAAAGAGATACTTGCACCCCAGTGTTCATCACAGCGCTGTTTACAAGAGGTAGGATGTGGAGGCAACCTAGATGTCCATCAGCAGATGAATGGATAAGAAAGCTGAATAGACTCAGCTATTAAAAAGAATGCATTTGAATCAGTTCTAATGAGGTGGATGAAATTGGAACCTATTACACAGAGCAAAGTAAGTCAGAAAGAAAAACACCAATACAGTATATTAATGCATATATATGGAATTTAGAAAGATGGTAATGATGACCCTATATGCGAGACAGCAAAAGAGACACAGATATGACAGGGTGCTCAGGGTCAATGCATTGGGACAACCCTGGGAGGGGTTTCAGGATGGGGGACATATGTACACCCATGGCTGATTTGTGTCGATGGATGGCAAAAGCCTCTACAATATTGTAATTAGCCTCCAATTAAAATAAATAAATTATTTTTTTAAAGATAAGGGAGAATATTAGCAATATGAAGCACTAATATCCTATATTCTACTTCTTCCTTTTTAATGTGTATGCCTTTTATTATTTTTCTTAATTATACTCACTAAGTAGTTCCAGTACTATATTGAAAAGAGTTGGTAAGAATAGATATCCTTGCTTTGTCTCCTGATCATAGAGAAATTACTTTCAAGTATTTTGTTTTTGTTTTTACTGTTGAGTATGATTTAGCTGCAGCTGCTATTGGTGAAATTTTTTATAGTCATTGTTTGTTAGCATTTTTATCAAGAAAAAGTTTTGAATTTTGCCAAATGCCTTTTCTGCATTTGTTGAGATGATGATGTAATTCTTATCCTTTTTTCTGTTAATGTGGTATATCATACCAATTCATCTCTGTATTGAACCATCCTTGTATCCCAGGAATAAATCCCACTTGGTCATGGAATATGACTCTTTTTGTATACTTAAAAATTCAGTTTGCTAGTATTTTGTTGAAAAATTTGCATCTGTATTCATCAGGGATATTGCGTTGTAGCTTTCTTATAGTATCCATTTCTGGCTTTGATACCAGGATAATGCTGGTTTCATAAAAATAAAAAGTTGGAAATATTCCCTCATGTTCAATTTTGGGGGAGAATTAGAGAAGGATTAGCAATCTTCTCTAAATAATTGATAGTTTTACTAATGAATCCATCTGGTTCTGATCTTTTCTTTGTTGGGAGGTTTCTGATTACTGATCTACTTGTTAAGACTTAGTCTTGGTAGGTGGTTGTTTCTAGAAATTCATCCATTTCTTCTAGGTTCCCCAGTTTGTTAGCATTTAGTTGCTCACAGTGGACCCATATGAGTCTTCGTATTTCTATGATAACAGTTGCAATATCTATTTATTTATTTATTTATTTTATTTTTTATTTTTTTACTTTACAATACTGTATTGGTTTTGCCATACATTGACATGAATCTACCACAGGTGTACATGAGTTCCCAACCCTGAACCCCCTCCCACCACCCTCCCCATATCATCTCTCTGGGTCATCCCAGTTTTTGAGTCCTCTTTACTTTATCTTGGCTAGTCTAGTTTAAAAAAAAAAAAAATCCAAATCTTGTTGAACTTTTTTATTGTCTTTCTAGTCCCTATTTTATTTACTTTTAATCATTATTAGTTCTCTCCTACTAACTTTGTGCTTTATTCTTCTCTAGTGTCTTGTGGTTTAAACTGTCTGTTTAAGACCTTTCTTCATTTTCAATGTAGGTGGTTATTGCTGTAAATTTCTAAGTACTACTTTGCATAATGCTATACGTTTTGGCATGCCACATTTTATTTGAAGATTGTCTTAAGATAATTTCTAATTTCCCTCTTAATCTATTTTTTGATTTGTTGGCTGTTTCAGAGTGTGATGTTTAATTTCCACTAATGATTTTTTTAAATGTCTCTATTCTATTGATTCCTAGTTATATTACATTATGGTAAGAAAATATACCTGGTATTATTTCAGTGCTCTTAGTTGTGTGTCCTAATATGTGATCTATCACAGAAAAGATTCCATGTGCAACTGAGGAGAGTATGTATTCTGTTGCTTTTGAGTGGATATTCTGTTTATGTCAGTTCGATTCAATTGGTCTGTAGTTTTTAGTCCTCTGTTTCCTTAATGATCTTCTGGTTATTCTATCCATAATGAACATGGGTATTAAAATTTCCTGTTATTAGTATATTTTCATCTGTTTTTCCCTTCTGTTCTTTCAGTGCTTTTTTTTTTACAAGGAAGGGTTTACTATGGCCATATTTTCAGTTGTCTTCTCTGTCTTATAGTTTCTTTGTGTTTTTCTCTTGCTGTGTTCCTTTGTGTTTCATTGATATTTGTTATAACATACTTTTCTATTTTTCTCATTTTCTCTAGATATTTTTTTGTAATTACCACAAGACTTACATAAAGCATATTATAGTTACAAAATTTACATTTGTAACAATTTCAATTATCTACAAAAATTCACACTTTTATGTCTCACTCTTCATCACATATTTTATATTATTGATATTAAAAAGTATTTGTTTTACCCTATATTCATTAGTATAATTTATAAATAATTTTCTTATAAATTCTGAAATAGAAGTAAAAGTAATTTCTATACCATCATTAGAGCATTATTTGTTTATCTATATATTTACCCGTTTGAGCTGTTTTAAATCCTAAAAGATGATGCTGTGAAAGTTCTACACTCAATATGCCAGCAAATTTGGAAAACTCAACAGTGGCCACAGTTCATTTCAGTTCAGTCGCTCAGTCATGTCCGACTCTTTGCGACCCCATGAATCACAGCACGCCAGGCCTCCCTGTTCATCACCATCTCCCGGAGTTCACTCAGACTCACATCCATCAAGTCAGTGATGCCATCCAGCCATCTCATCCTCTGTTGTCCCCTTCTCCTCCCATCCCCAACCCTCCCAGCATCAGAGTCTTTTCCAACGAGTCTACTCTTCTCATGAGGTGGCCAAAGTACTGGAGTTTCAGCTTCAGCATCATTCCTTCCAAAGAAATCCCAGGGCTGATCTCCTTCAGAATGGACTGGTTGGATCTCCTTGCAGTCCAAGGGATTCTCAAGAGTCTTTCCCAACACCACAGTTCAAAAGCATCAATTCTTCAGCGCTCAGCCTTCTTCACAGTCCAACTCTCACATCCATCCATGACCACTGGAAAAACCATAGCCTTGACTAGACGGACCTTATTTGGCAAAGTAATGTCTCTGCTTTTGAATATGCTATCTAGGTTGGTCATAACTTTTCTTCCAAGGAGTAAGCGTCTTTTACTTTCATGGCTGCAGTCACCATCTGCAGTGATTCTGGAGCCCCAAAAAATAAAGTCTGACACTGTTTCCCCATCTATTTCCAATGAAGTGATGGACCCGGTTGCAATGATCTTCGTTTTCTGAATGTTGAGCTTTAGGCCACTTTTTCGCTCTCCTCCTTCACTTTCATCAAGAGGCTTTTTAGATCCTATTCACTTTCTGCCATAAGGGTGGTATCATCTGCATATCTGAGGTTATTGATATTTCTCCCAACAATCTTGATTCCAGCTTGTGTTGCTTCCAGTCCAGCGTTTCTCATGATGTACTCTGCATATAAGTTAAATAAGCAGGGTGACAATATACAGCCTTGACGTACTCCTTTTCCTATTTGGAACCAGTTTGTTGTTCCATGTCCAGTTCTAACTGTTGCTTCCTGACCTGCATACAGACTTCTCAGGAGGCAGGTCAGGTGGTCTGGTATTCCCATCTCTTTCAGAATTTTCCACAGTTTATTGTGATCCACGCGGTCAAAGGCTTTAGCAGAGTCAATAAAGCAGAAATAGATGTTTTTCTGGAACTCTCTTGCTTTTTCCATGATCCAGCAGATGTTGGCAATTTGATCTCTGGTTCCTCTGCCTTTTCTAAAACCAGCGTGCATGTCAGGGAGTTCACGGTTCATGTATTGCTGAAGTCTGGCTTGGAGAATGTTGAGCATTACTTTACTAGCATGTGAGATGAGTGCAGTTGTGCGGTAGTTTGAGCATTCTTTCCATTGCCTTTCTTTGAAATTGGAATGAAAACTGACCTTTTCCAGTCCTGTGGCCACTGCTGAGTTTTCCAAATTTGCTGCCATATTGAGTGCAGCACTTTCACAGCATCATCTTTCAGGAGTTGAAACAACTCAATTGGAATTCCAGCACCTCCACTAGCTTTGTTCATAGTGATGCTTTCTAAATACCATTTGACTTCACATTCCAGGATGTCTGGCTCTAGATTAGTGATCACATCATCATGACTATCTGGGTCGTGAAGATCTTTTTTGTACAGGTCTTCCGTGTTTTCTTGCCACCTCTTCTTAATATCTTCTGCTTCTGTTAGGTCCATACCATTTTGGTCCTTTATCGAGCCCATCTTTGCATGAAATGTTCCCTTGGTATCTCTAATTTTCTTCAAGAGATCTCTAGTCTTTCCCATTCTGTTGTTTTCCTCGATTTCTTTGCATTGATCGCTGAAGAAGGCTTTCTTATCTCTTACTATTCTTTGGGACTCTGCATTTAGATGCCTATATCTTTCCTTTTTCACCTCTCTTCTTTTCACAACTGTTTCTAAGGCCTCCCCAGACAGCCATTTTGCTTTTTTGCATTTCTTTTCCATGGGGATGGTCTTGATCCCTGTCTCCTGCACAATGTCATGAACCTCATTCCATAGTTCATCAGGCACTCTATCAGATCTAGGCCCTAAAATCTATTTCTCACTTCCACTGTATAATCATAAGGGATTTGATTTAGGTCTTACATGAATGGTCTAGCGGTTTTCCCTACTTTCTTCAATTTAAGTCTGAATTTGGTAATAAGGAGTTCATGATATGAGCCACAGTCAGGTCCTGGTCTTGTTTTTGTTGACTGTATAGAGCTTCTCCATCTTTGGCTGCAAAGAATATAATCAATCTGATTTCGGTGTTGACCATCTGGCGATGTCCATGTGTAGAGTCTTCTCTTGTGTTGTTGGAAGAGGGTGTTTGCTATGACCAGTGCATTTTCTTGGCAAAACTCTATTAGTCTTTGGCCTGCTTCATTCCGCATTCCAAGGCCAAATTTGCCTGTTACTCCAGGTGTTTCTTGACTTCCTACTTTTGCATTCCAGTCCCCTATAATGAAAAGGACATCTTTTTGGGTGTTAGTTCTAAAAGGTCTTGTAGGTCTTCATAAAACCGTTCAACTTCATCTTCTTCAGCATTACTGGTTGGGGCATAGACTTGGATAACTGTGATGTTGAATGGTTTGCCTTGGAGACGAATAGAGATCATTCTGTCGTTTTTGAGATTGCATCCAAGTACTGCATTTCGGGCTCTTTTGTTGACCATGATGGCTACTCCATTTCTTCTGAGGGATTCCTGCCCACAGTAGTAGATATAATGGTCATCTGAGTTAAATTCACCCATTCCAGTCCATTTTAGTTCGCTGATTCCTAGAATGTTGACGTTCACCCTTGCCATCTCTTGTTTGACCACTTCCAATTTGCCTTGATTCATAGACCTGACATTCCAGGTTCCTATGCAGTATTGCTCTTTACAGCATTGGACCTTGCTTCTATCACCAGTCACATCCACAACTGGGTATTGTTTTGGCCTTGGCTTCATCTCTTCATTCTTTCTGGAGTTATTTCTCCTCTGACCTCCAGTAGCATATTGAGCACCTAATGACCTGGGGAGTTCCTCTTTCAGTGTCCTATCATTTTGCCTTTTCCTACTGTTCATGTGGTTCTCAAGAAGAATACTGAAGTGGCTTGCCATTCCCTTCTCCAGTGGACCACATTCTGTCAGACCTCTCCACTATGACCCACCCGTCTTGGGTTGCCCCGCAGGCATGGCCTGCTTTCATTGAGTTAGACAAGGCTGTGGTCCTAGTGTGATTAGATTGACTAGTTTTCTGTGAGTATGGTTTCAGTATGTCTGCCCTCTGATGCCCTCTTGCAACACCTACCATCTTACTTGGGTTTCTCTTACCTTGGGCGTGGGGTATCTCTTCAAGGCTGCTCCAGCAAAGCACAGCCGCTGCTCCTTACCTTGAATGAGGGGTATCTCCTTACCGCCACCGTTCCTGACCTTCAACTTGGGATAGCTCCTCTAGGCCCTCCTGTGCCTGCGCAGCCACTGCTCCTCGGGTTGCTCCTCCCAGCTGCGGGCCCTGGCCTCGGGCGTGGGTGGCTCCTTCCAGCTGCCGTCCCTAGCGTTGGGCTCAGGGTGGCTCCTCAGGGTCACCACCCCTGGCCTCGGGCATAAGGTGGCTTCTCCTGGCCGCCCCTGCCCTTGGACATGGGGTGTCTCCTCCCGGCCACTCCTGACCTCGGATGCGGGGTGTCTCTTTCCGGCCGCCCCTTACCTCGGACATGGGGTAGCTCCTCCCGGCCGCTGCCCTGACCTCTGACACGGGGTAGCTCCTCCTGGCCGCCACTGACCTCGGACGCAGGGTAGCTCCTCTCGGCCAGGACTGGAAAAGGTCAGTTTTCATTCCAATACCAAAGAAAGGCAATGAAAAGAATGTTTAAACTATTGCACAATTGCACTCATCTAACATGCTAGCAGAGCAATGCGCAAAATTCTCCAAGTGAGGCTTCAACAATACATGAACTGTGAACTTCCAGATGTTCAAGCTGGATTTATAAAAGGCAGAGGAACCAGAGATCACATTGCCAACATCTGTTGGATCATAGAAGAAGCAAGAGAGTTCTAGAAAAATATCTACTTCTGCCTTATTGACTATACCAAAGCCTTTGACTGGATCACAACAAACTGTGGAAAATTCTGAAAGAGATGGGAATACCAGACCACCTGACCTGCCTCCTGAGAAATTGGTATGCAGGTCAAGAAGTGACAGTTAGAATTGGACATGGAACAATTAATTGGTTCCAGATCAGGAAAGGAGTACATCAAGGCTGTATATTGTCACCCTACTTATTTGACTTATATGCAGAGTACATCTTGTGAAATGCCGGGCTGTATGAAGCACAAGCTGGAATCAAGATTGCCAGGAGAAATATCAATAATATGAGATATGCAGATGACACCACCCTTACAGCAGAAAGTGAAGAGAAACTGAAGAGCCTCTTGATATAAGTGATAGAAAGAGAGTGAAAAAGTTGGCTTAAAACTCAACATTCAGAAAACTAGGATCATGACCTCTGGTCCCATCACTTCATGGCAAATAGATGGGGAAACAATGGAAACAGTGACATACTTAATTTTGGGGGCTCCAAAATCACTGCAGATGTGGTGACTGCAGGCATGAAATTAAAAGATGCTTGCTCCTTGAAAGAAAAGCTATGACCAACCTAGACAACATATTAAAAAGCAGAGACATTACTTTGCTGATAAAGGTCCATCTAGTCCAAGCTATGGTTTTTCCAGTGGTCATGTATGGATGTGAGAGTTAGACTGTAAAGAAAGCTGAGCACTGAAGAATCAATGCTTTTGAACTGTGGTGTTGGAGAAGACTCTGGAGAGTCCCTTGGACTGCAAGGAGATCCAACCAGTCAACTGTAAAGGAAATCAGTCCTGAATATTCATTGGAAGGACTGATGCTGAAGCTGAAGTTCCAATACTTTGGCCACCTGATGCGAAGAAATAACTCATTTGAAAAGACCCTGATGCTGGGAAAGTTTGAAGGTGGGAGGAGAAGGGGATGATAGAGGATGAGCTGGTTGGATGGCATCACTGACTCGATGGACACTGACTCATTTGAGTAGGCTCTGGGAGTTGGTGATGGGCAGGGAAGCCTGGCATGCTGCAGTAAGTCAGTTCAGTTCAGTCACTCAGTCGTGTCCGACTCTTTGCGACCCCATGAATCGCAGCACGCCAGGCCTCCCTGTCCATCACCATCTCCCGGAGTTCACTCAGACTCACATCCATCGAGTCTGTGATGCCATCCAGCCATCTCATCCTTGGTCGTCCCCTTCTCCTCCTGTCCCCAATCTATCCCAGCATCAGAGTCTTTTCTAATGAGTCAACTCTTCGCATGAGGTGGCCAAAGTATTGGAGTTTCAGATTTAGCATCATTCCTTCCAAAGAAATCCCAGGGTTGATCTCTTTCAGAACGGACTGGTTGGATCTCCTTGCAGTCCAAGGGACTCTCAAGAGTCTTCTCCAACACCACAGTTCAAAAGCATCAATTCTTCAGCGCTCAGCCTTCTTCACCGTCCAACTCTCACATCCATACATGACCACTGGAAAAACCATAGCCTTGACTAGGCAGACCTTAGTCGGCAAAGTAATGTCTCTGCTCTTGAATATACTATCTAGGTTGGTCATAACTTTTCTTCCAAGGAGTAAGCGTCTTTTAATTTCATGGCTGCAGTCACCATCTGCAGTGATTTTGGAGCCCCCAAAAATAAAGTCTGACACTGTTTCTACTGTTTCCCCATCTATTTCCCATGAAGTGATGGGACCAGATGCCATGATCTTCGTTTTCTGAATGTTGAGCTTTAAGCCAACTTTTTTGCTCTCCTCTTTCACTTTCATCAAGAGGCTTTTTAGCTCCACTTTCTGCCATAAGGGTGGTGTCATCTGCATATCTGAGGTTATTGATATTTCTCCCGGCAATCTTGATTCCAGCTTGTGTTTCTTCCAGTCCAGTGTTTCTCATGATGTACTCTGCGTATAAGTTCAATAAGCAGGGTGACAATATACAGCCTTGATGTACTCCTTTTCCTATTTGGAACCAGTCTGTTGTTCCATGTCCAGTTGTAACTGTTGCTTCCTGACCTGCATACAGATTTCTCAAGAGGCAGGTTAGGTGGTCTGGTATTCCCATCTCTTTCAGAATTTTCCACAGTTTATTGTGATCCACGTGGTCAAAGGCTTTAGCAGAGTCAGTAAAGCAGAAATAGATGTTTTTCTGGAACTCTCTTGCTTTTTCCATGATCCAGCGGATGTTGGCAATGTGATCTCTGGTTCCTCTGCCTTTTCTAAAACCAGCTTGAGCATCAGGAAGTTCACGGTTCACATATTGCTGAAGTCTGGCTTGGAGAATTTTGAGCATTACTTTACTAGCATGTGAGATGAGTGCAGCTGTGCGGTAGTTTGAGCATTCTTTGGCATTGCCTTTCTTTGGAATGGGGTCACAAAAATTGGACATGACTGAGCAACTGAATTGAACTGAACTTACCCATTTACCCTATAAGATTCCTATGCTTTCATATTATTATAAGGCATCCTTTCTTCTCAATATGAAGGGATCCCTTAGGCACATTTTCTATGTTAGATCTAGTGGTTGATTAACCCCCTTATTTTTTTCTTTTTTTTTTGAGCATGTCTTTATTTGTCCTTCATTAATGAGAAAAAGTTTTGCCAGATACAGTATTCTTGGTTAGGTTGTTTTTGTTATTTCTCTCTTACCTGCAATGTTTTTCTCAATAAATCTAAATATATTCTTATTAGGATTTTCCTCATATACAGTGTGTCACTTTTTCTTGTTTTCAAAATTTTCTCTTTGTCTTTGACTGTTTGCTTATAATGTTGATTTCTTTGGGTTTATCCTATTTTCTGTCTGTTGAACTTGAATCCAGATGTCCTGACTTTAGAAGTTTTCAACTTTCATTTCTTCAAATGAACTTTTCGTCCCTTTCTTTCTCTTTAGAATTTGAAATACAATGATGTCATATATACATATTGTGTCATAGGTATAATGAATGTGGTGTACTTAATGTTGTCCCATACATCCATTAGGTTTTCTTCACTATTCTTTGTTCTTTTTTTCTTTTTGTTCCTCTGACTGGAAGAATTTAAAATGATTTGTATTTCAGTTCCCTTATACTTTATTCTGCTTAATCAGATCTGTTCTTTAGTCCCTTTAATGATTTTTCAATGCAGTTATTCTTGAAATCCAAAATTTCTATTTGCGTGTTTTCTTATTTTTTTAATCTGTTTGTTGAAATTCTTATTTTGATCATGCATTGTTTTTCTAAAGTCAGTGAACATCTTAGTGATAATTGTTTTGAATTATTTTTCAAGTAATTTATAGACTTCCATTCCGATGTGTTCAATTTATAAGGACTTATTTCAGACAGCCCACAAAAACCAGAATATTAGACATGCACTCCAGGTTTTTCTCTTTCCAAGGAGAAGTCAGGAGATGGGGATTTACTCCTGATCATCTTGTGCCTGTCAGGGGAGAGGGGCTCTGGCAGGTGAATACACGTGTACATAGCATTTCAATGCCACCTGTTCTCAGGAACTCCCAACTTGACACTCTTTACTTTCCACTCTTAGATTTGGGTAAGACAGAAAGTGGTCTTTAGGGAATTTCCTTCTCCCAGAACTGGAAAGTTGGGCACACAATACAACTGTTTTCCTTTTTCCTAGAGGTAGACTTCAACAAGCAAACTGATCTCTGCTGTTTCATGGGTCTTTAGAGCAGGAATAAGAATCACACAATCTTCCCTCCCTTCTCTTGTTTTTGTTAGCTCTTGGGCATCTTAACATATGCTTGTCTCATTAGCACTCACAGATGGGCTATACAGAAACCGACTGAAAAGGCGCTTACCCTTTAATTCCCCCAAAAACAGAAAGTTGGACTCATGCTCCAACTTTTTCTTCTCACAAGGAATAACCAAGAGTTAGTTTTTTCCCCCCTAACTTTGTACTTTCTGCTTTGTGCTTTTTTCCGTATAGGACAGGCTCTGGTGGGTTCATACCTTGTTATTCTAAACCAATACTATTCTTGTCCAAGGCCCCTAGACTCAGGCAAAATAGAATTCTGTCCCTCAAGCAGCCTTCTGAGAAATCAGAACTTTGAATGTATGGTCCATTCTTTTCTCTTTGTCTCTAGCAGAAACTGAGAATTTGGATTTTTTTCTCTGTTGCACTACAGTATGCTGGGAACAGTGAAAGTGAAAGTTGCTCAGCCGTGTCCAACTCTTTGCGACCCCATGGACTATACAATCCATGGAATTCTCCAGGCCAGAATACTGGAGTGGGTAGGCTTTCCCTTTTCCAGGGGACTTTCCCAACCCAGGAATAGAACTGGGGTCTCCTGCATTGCAGGTAGATTCTTTACCAACTAAGCTATCAGGGAAGCCCATGCTGGGAATAGAGGGTGTCAAGAGTGGGTGCCAAAATTTTCCCTCCCACTTTACTGCAGCTGGTTTCACGCTCAACTGGATACAAGAGCCTCTTAACTGGTTTCTGAATTTCTCATGAAGGGAGTTGGTCTCTATATTTTTAATTTGAAATCTTAGTAGGGAGAGTCTGGGGCTTTCTATTCTACCATTTTGCTGATATCATTCCTTCCCAAAGTGACTATTTCTAATCTACTATGCAGCTATAAACTTTCTTCCTCTGACCTCTATAACATTATATTTTAGTATCTTTTCAAACACTTTATTATCTTGCATGATAAGTATTTAACATTTACTCTCTAATCTGTTAGAGATTAGAATTCTCTGATAGAAGTAATTGTGTTTTTTTTCAACTTTCTATCACCTCATTGGCTAACCTTTATTACGTGCTCAGTAAATAGGTATTAAAGGAATGAATCACGTATTCTTTTCAATTTATTTATATATGTAGATATGTGTGTATGTGTCTGTATGTGTGTGTGTCTCGGTCAGGAAGATCCCTAGGAGTAGGATTCGGAAACAATACTATAGTTATTTATTAGTTCCAAGAGAATTTTGTTGATTCTTCAGGATTTTCTATAGACAATCATGATATCTGAAGAACAAATACATTTTTACTTCTTTTCATTCTATGTATCTTTAATTCATTTTTTGTATTATTGCAGTAGCTAGGACTTCTGATACAGTGTTGTATAGAAGTGGTGAGGCAAGGCATTCTTGCCTTATTCCTTGCATTAGGGGTAAAACCTGATTTCTCACCATGAAGGAAAATGATAGCTATAGATGTTCTTTATTAAGTTTAAAAGTTTCTCACTATTCCTATTTTTCTGAGATTTTTTTTTTAATCCATAAATGTTTTCTTTGGATTTTGTCAAAAGCTTCTGTTGCATCAGTTAATATGATCGGAATAGCTTTTCTTCCTTAATCCATTGAGGTCATATATTATATTGATTTTTTTTAATGCTAAATCAGCTCTGCATATCTAGAATCAACCCTATTTGGTTATGAAGTATACTTCTTTTTCTACATTTTTTGATTTGACTTGCTAATATTTTAAGAATTTCTATTTTTTTTTCATTAAAAATATTTATCTAGAGGGTTTTATTTTTTCCTTTTAATGTTTTTTTCTGGTTTGGGTATTGATACTGGCCTAATAAAATGAATTTAGAAGTTGGATTAGTTTGTTAGAACTGCCAACATAAAAATATCATAGACTGAGTGGCTTAAACAACATGCATTTATTTTCTCACAGTTCTGCAGGCTAGAAGTCCAAGATCAAGATGTTGGCAGGTTTGGTTTCTCCTGAGGCCTCTCTCCTTGGCCTGTAGATGTCCATCCTCTTGTTATGTCCTGAAATCATCTTTCCTTGTGCATGTGCACCCCTGGTCTCTGTGTGCGTGTCTGTAAATTTCCTCTTCTTGTAAGGACCACAGTCACACTGGATTCGGGTCTGCCATCACAGTCTCACTTTTATTTTATCACATCTTTATAAAGACTTTACACCCAATACAGTCACATCCTGAGGTACTGGGTGTTAGGATCTCAACATATGAATTTTGGAGACACAATTCAGTTTATAACAAAAGCTTTCACCCTGCTTATATTTTCTGGAAAAAATATTTTAAAATTGGCACAATTTATTTCTTAAATGTTTGGTAGAATTAATTATTGAAACCATCTGGGCTAGATTTTCTTGGTGTTATTAATTATAGATTTGATTTCTTTAATAAATAAATATAGACCTATTAAGAGTCTTTGTCTATGTGTGAGTTTTGGTAGTATATTCGGATTGTTCATTTAATTTGTGAAATAATGGCCGTAGAACTATTCAAAATATTCTTTTACTATACTTTCGATGTCCTTGGGATCAGTTGTGATTTTTCTTTCATTTCTAATATTGGTAATTATATTTTGTTTTTTTTCTTGGTTAGCATGGCTGGAGGTTTGCCAGATTTATTTCTTTTAAATAACCAGCCTTTGGTTTTACAGACTTTATTGATTTCTTTCTTCTGATTGCTTTAGTTTTCAGTTCAGTTCAGTCGCACAGTTGTGTCCGACTCTTTGCGACTCCATGAATTGCAGCACACCAGGCCTCCCTGTCCATCACCAACTCCCGGAGTTCACTCAGACTCACGTCCATCGAGTCCGTGATGCCATCCAGCCATTGCATCCTCTGTCGCCCCCTTCTCCTCCTGCCCCCAATCCCTCCCAGCATCAGAGTCTTTTCTAATGAGTCAACTCTTCGCATGAGGTGGCCAAAGTATTGGAGTTTCAGATTTAGCATCATTCCTTCCAAAGAAATCCAATGGCTGATCTCCTTCAGAATGGACTGGTTGGATCTCCTTGCAGTCCAAGGGACCCTCAAGAGTCTTCTCCAACACCACAGTTCAAAAGCATCAATTCTTCGGCGCTCAGCCTTCTTCACAGTCCAATTCTCACATCCATACATGACCACTGGAAAAACCATAGCCTTGACTAGATGGACCTTAGTCAGCAAAGTAATGTCTCTGCTTTTGAATATGCTATCTAGGTTGGTCATAACTTTTCTTCCAAGGAGTAAGCGTCTTTTAATTTCATGGCTGCAGTCACCATCTGCAGTGATTTTGGAGCCCCAAAAATAAAGTCTGACACTGTTTCCATTGTTTCCCCATCTATTTCCCATTATTGATTTTATATCTTTCTCATTTTCTAATATATTCATTCAAAGCTATAATTGTCTCAATAAGTATTGTTTTGCTCCATACCACAAATTTTCATTAAGTTCAAGATATTTTAATATTTCTCCTGAAATTTCTTTGATCTTTATATTATTTAGTAGTGTGCTGTTTAACCGCTGAGTATCTTGGGATTTTTCCAACTAGATTTTTGTTCGTAATTTCTGGTTTCATATTTGCCCATGCTTTGCATAATTTCTATTATTTAAATTTTTTCAGGTGTATTTTATGATGAGAATGTAGTTTATCATGTAATGTAGTTCCATGTGAGCTTGAGAAGACTGTGTATTTCACAGTTGTTATATGAAGCATCCATAAATGTCATTTACATCAAGTTGATTGTTGGTGTTTTTCAGGTCAAATATATCATTACTGATCATTGCCTGAAAGAGGAATGTTTAAATCTCTAACTATACCACTAGATTTTTCTACTTCACTTTAAAATTGTATTTACCTCAGATATTTTGCCACTCTGTTGCTATGTACATCAATGTTAAGGATTATTATGTCTTCTTAGAGAACTGACCCCTTTATTATTATGCATGCTAAGTCACTTGTCATGTCAAACTCTTTGCTACCCATCCACTATAGCCCATCAGGCTCCTCTGTCCATGGGATTCTCCAGACAAGAATACTGGAGTGAGTTGCCCTGCCCTCCTGCAGGGGGTCTTTCTGAACCAGGGATCAAACCCAAGTCACCTTCATTGGCAGGCAGGTTCTTTACCACTAGCACCACCTGGGAAGTTCCTTTATTATTATGCAATCTCCTTATTTATCTGTAATAATTTTGTTTTGAAGTTTGATTGAAATCATAAGTGCTACTTAAATTCTTCTGGTTAGTGTTAGCATGGTATATCTTTCTTCATGCCTTTACTTTTAAATGGAGTCTTTAAAGAGGATTTCATATAAACAACATATATTTGAATATTTTAAAATATATTCTGATAGTGTCTGTCCTTTGGTGTATTTACCCATCTCACATTTAAAGTGATTACTGGGGAGAAGGAGAAGATGGCGGAGGAATAGGATGGGGAGACCACTTTCTCCTTCACAAATTCATCAAAAGAATATTTCAACGCTGAGTAAACTTCACAAAACAACTTCTGAATGCTGGCAGAGGACATCAGGCACCCAGAAAAGCAGATCATTGTCTTCAAAAACAGGTAGGAAAAATATAAAAGACAGAAAAAAAGAGACAAAAGAGGTAGGAGGGAACTCCCTCCCAGGAAGGGAGTCTTAAAAAGAGAGAAGTTCCCAAACACCAGGAAACACTCTTGCAGCCAAGTCTGTGGTGAGCCTTGGAAGAAGAGAGGGCAACATTACAGGGAGGAAAAATAAATAAATAATTAAAAGCAACAGATTATGACCCCAACAGTAACTCCCCCAGCGGAGAAGCAGCGCAGATGCCTGCATCTGCCCCTAGAAAGCAGGGGCTGGACAGAGAGGCGCGGGCTGCAGTGCTTCTCAAGAATCGGGCCGGAATTCCCCAATCGTAACCAGAGCGAACTAACTTGGGCTAGCAAACCAGATTGTGGGATAGCTACCGCGCAAAAAGCTCTAACATAAGACCCTGCCAGGACTGTGCACAGAACAAAGGATGGAACAGATTTAGCCCACTACAGACCATCCCCCTCCAGTGACAGGCAGCCAGAGCTGGAAGGACCAGAAGAGGGCAATCGCAGCCCCAGAAAAACTTCCAAACTGCAAGCAAGCTTCTTTGCTAACTAAGAATTCTTGGGGTTCTGGACAATCACCATCTGCCTAATAAGGGGCACCAGTTGTACACCCAGAAAACTGAGCAGCAGGGTCACGAAAGGCGATAAGTCGCAGCAACTGCACTCGCCAAACTCCCAAGCTGCTCGGACCTGGGAAGGGCACAAAACGCAGGCCCAACCGAGTCTGCACCTCTGAGGGCTACGTAGTGCCTGAGCTTGAGCAGCTTAGACCAGGGAGGTGCACGCAGCCCAGGGCCAGCCTCAGACTGTTCCCGGAGGAGCAACCTAGAGCCTGAGTGGTGTGCGCCGTGAGCGGGGGCAGGCCCAGCGGGGCTGAGACACTACGAACACACGCCAGTGTTATTTGTTTGCAGGATCCCACCCTCCCCAGCGCGACTGAATAAGTGAGCCTAAGAAAAAAAAAAAGTGTCCACCACCATCCCCCTTGTGTCAGGGCAGAAAACAGACACTGAAGAGACCAACAAACAGAAGAAGCTAAAACAGAGGGAACTGCCTTGGAAGTATAGATCTTAAGAAATATAAGCCAGACCAAGGAACTATCCGAAAACGAACTGACCACATACAGCCCACAACGACACCAGAGAAGTCCCAGATTTACCTTTACTATTTTTACCATAGAGGAGCTATCCCACGTTGAAGGTCAGGAATGGTGGCAGTAAGGAGATACCCCTCGTCCAAGGTAAGGAGCAGTGGCTGTGCTTTGCTGGAGCAGCCATGAAGAGATACCCCACGCCCAAGGTAAGAGAAACCCAAGTAAGATGGTAGGTATTGCAAGAGGGCATCAGAGGGCAGACACACTGAAACCATACTCACAGAAAACTAGTCAATCTAATCACACTAGGATCACAGACTTGTCTAACTCAATGAAAGCAGGCCATGCCTGCGGGGCAACACAAGACGGGCAGGTAATGGTGGAGAGGTCTGACAGAATGTGGTCCACTGGAGAAGGGAATGGCAAGCCACTTCAGTATTCTTGCCTTGAGAACCCCATGAAGAGTATGAAAAGGCAATATGATAGGATACCAAAAGAGGAACTCCCCAGGTCATTAGGTGCCCAAAATGCTACTGGAGATCAGAGGAGAAATAACTCCAGAGAGAATGAAGGGATGGAGCCAAAGCAAAAACAATACCCAGTTGTGGATGTGACTGGTGATAGAAGCAAGATCTGATGCTGTAAAGAGCAATATTGCATAGGAAACTGGAATGTCAGGTCCATGAATCAAGGCAAATAGGAAGTGGTCAAACAAGATATGGCAAGGGTGAAAGTCAACATTCTAGGAATCAGCGAACTAAAATGAACTGGAATGGGTGAATTTAACTCAGATGACCATTATATCTACTACTGAGGTCAGGAGTCCCTAAGAAGAAATGGAGTAGCCATAGTGGTCAACAAAAGAGCCCGAAATGCAGTACTTGAATGCAATCTCAAAAACGACAGAATGATCTCTGTTCGTCTCCAAGGCAAACCATTCAACATCACAGTTATCCAAGTCTATGCCCCAACCAGTAACACTGAAGAAGCTGAAGTTGAACAGTTTTATGAAGACCTACAAGACCTTTTAGAACTAACACCCAAAAAAGATGTCCTTTTCATTATAGGGGACTGGAATGCAAAAGTAGGAAGTCAAGAAACACCTGGAGTAACCGGCAAAATTGGCCTTGGAATGTGGAATGAAGCAGGCCAAAGACTAATAGAGTTTTGCCAAGAAAATGCACTGGTCATAGCAAACACCCTCTTCCAACAATACAAGAGAAGACTCTACACATGGATATCACCAGATAGTCAACACTGAAATCAGATTGATTATATTCTTTGCAGCCAAAGATGGAGAAGCTCTATACAGTCAACAAAAACAAGACCAGGACCTGACTGTGGCTCAGATCATGACTCCTCTTTATCAAATTCAGACTCAAATTGAAGAAAGTAGGGAAAACTGCTAGACCATTCAGGTATGACCTCAATCAAATCCCTTTTGATTATACAGTGAAAGTGAGAAATAGATTTCAGGGCCTAGATCTGATAGATAGAGTGCCTGATGAACTATGGAATGAAGTTCGTGACATTGTACAGGAGACAGGGATCAAGACCATCCCCATGGAAAAGAAATGCAAAAAAGCAAACTGGCTGTCTGGGGAGGCCTTACAAATAGCTGTGAAAAGAAGAGAAGCAAAAAGCAAAGGAGAAAAGGAAAGATATAAGCATCTGAATGCAGAGTTCCAAAGTATAGCAAGAAGAGATAAGAAAGCCTTCTTCAGCTATCAGTGGAAAGAAATAGAGGAAAACAACAGAATGGGAAAGACTAGAGATCTCTTCAAGAAAATTAGAGATACCAAGGGAACATTTCATGCAAAGACGGGCTCGATAAAGGACAGAAATGGTCTGGACCTAACAGAAGCAGAAGATATTAAGAAGAGGTGGCAAGAATACACGGAAGACCTGTACAAAAAAGATCTTCATGACCCAGATAATCATGATGGTGTGATCACTAATCTAGAGCCAGACATCCTGGAATGTGAAGTCAAGTGAACCTTAGAAAGCATCACCATGAACAAAGCTAGTGGAGGTGATGGAATTCCGGTTGAGCTGTTTCAAATCCTGAAAGATGATGCTGTGAAAGTGCTGCACTCAATTTGCCAGCAAATTTGGAAAACTCAGCAGTGGCCACAGGACTGGAAAAGGTCAGTTGTCATTCCAATTACAAAGAAAAGCAATGCCAAAGAATGCTCAAACTACCACACAATTGCACTCTTCTCAGATGCTAGTAAAGTAATGCTCAAAATTCTCCAAGCTAGAGTTCAGCAGCACGTGAACCATGAACTCCCTGATGTTCAAGCTGGTTTTAGAAAAGGCAGAGGAACCAGAGATCAAATTGCCAACATCCACTGGATCATGGAAAAAGCAAGAGAGTTCCAGAAAAACATCTATTTCTGCTTTATTGACTATGCCAAATCCTTTGACTGTGTTTATCACATTAAAATGTGGAAAATTCTGAAAGAGATGGGAATACCAGACCACCTAACCTGCCTCTTGAGAAATCTGTATGCAGGTCAGGAAGCAACAGTTAGAACTGGACATGGAACAACAGACTGGTTCCAAATAGGAAAAGGAGTACGTCAAGGCTGTATATTGTCACCCTGCTTATTTAATTTCTATGCAGAGTACATCATGAGAAATGCTGGACTGGAAGAAATACAAGCTGGAATCAAGATTGCTGGGAGAAATATCAATCACCACAGATATGCAGATGACACCACCCTTATGGCAGAAAGTGGATAGGAACTAAAAAGCCTCTTGATGAAAGTGAAAGAGGAGAGGGAAAAAGTTGGCTTAAAGCTCAACATTCAGAAAACGAAGATCATGGCATATGGTCCCATCACTTCATGGGAAATAGATGGGGAAACAGTAGAAACAGTGTCAGACTTTATTTTTTGGGGCTCCAAAATCACTGCAGATGGTGATTGCAGCCATGAAAGTAAAAGACGCTTACTCCTTGGAAGAAAAGTTATGACCAACCTAGATAGTATATTGAAAAGTAGAGACATTACTTTGCCAACTAAGGTCCATCTAGTCAAGGCTATGGTTTTTCCAGTAGTCATGTATGGATGTGAGAGTTGGACTGTGAAGAAGACTGAGCACCGAAGAATTGATGTGTTTGAACTGTGGTGTTGGAGAAGACTCTTGAGAGTCCCTTGGACTTCAAGGAGATCCAGCCAGTCCATTCTGAATGAGATCAGCCCTGGGATTTCTTTGGAAGGAATGATGCTAAAGCTGAAACTCCAGTACTTTGGCCACCTCATGTGAAGAGTTGACTCATTGGAAAAGACTCTGATGCTGGGAGGGATTCAGGGCAGAAGGAGATGGGATGACTGAGGATGTGATGGCTGGATGGCATCACTGACTCGATGGACGTGAGTCTGAGTGAACTCCGGGAGATGGTGATGGACAGGTAGGCCTGGCGTGCTGTGATTCATGGGGTCGCAAAGAGTTGGACACGACTGAGCAAGTGAACTGAAAGCAACTAAAGACCCCTATATAAAAACTATAAAACACTGATGAAAGAAATCAGAGGACACTAATAGATGAGAAATATACCATGTTCATGGATCAGAAGAATCAATATAGTGAAATTGAGTATACTACCCAAGGCAATCTACAGATTCAGTGCAATCCCTATCATGCTACCAGCGATATTTTTCACAGTATTGGAACAAATAATTTCACAATTTGTATGGAAATACAAAAAACTTCGAATCGCCAAAGCAATCTTGATAAAGGAGAATGGAAATGGAGGAATCAACCTGCCTGACTTCAGGCTCTACTACAAAGCCACAGTCATCAAGACAGTATGGTACTGGCACAAAGACAGAAATATAGATCAATGGAACAAAATAGAAAGCCCAGAGATAAATCCACACACATATGGACACGTTATCCTTGACAAAGGAGGCAAGAATATACAATGGATTAAAGAAAATCTCTTTAACAAGTGGTGCTGGGAAAACTGGTCCACCACTTGTAAAAGAATGAAACTAGAACACTTTCTAACACCATTCACAAAAATAAACTCAAAATGGATTAAAGGTCTAAATGTAAGACCAGAAACTATAAAACTCCTAGAGAAGAACATAGACAAAACACTCTCCGACATACATCACAGCAGGATCCTCTATGATCCACCTCCCAGAATACTGGAAATAAAAGCAAAAATAAACAAATGGGATCTAATTAAAATTAAAAGCTTCTGCACAACAAAGGAAACTATAAGCAAGGTGAAAAGAGCCTTCTGAATGGGAGAAAACAATAGCAAATGAAGCAACTGACAAACAACTAACCTCAAAAATATACAAGCAACTTATGCAGCTCAAGTCCAGAAAAATAAATGACCCAATCAAAATATGGGCCAAAGAACTAAATAGACATTTCTCCAAAGAAGACATACGGATGGCTAACAAACACATGAAAAGATGCTCAACATCACTCATTATCAGAGAAATGCAAATCAAGACCACAATGCGGTACCATTTCACACCAGTCAGAATGGCCACAATCCAAAAGTCCACAAGCAATAAATGCTAAAGAGGGTGTGGAGAAAAGGGAACCCTCTTATACTCTTGGTGGGAATGCAAACTAGTACAGCCACTATGGAGAACAGTGTGGAGATTCCTTTAAAAACTACAAATTAGAACTGCCTTATGACCCAGCAATCCAACTGCTGGGCATACACACCGAGGAAACAAGAATTGAAAGAGACACATGTACCCCAATGTTCACTGCAGCACTGTTTATAATAGCCAGGACATGGAAGCAACCTAGATGTCCATCAGCAGACAAATGGATAAGAAAGCTGTGGTACATATACACTATGGAATATTACTCAGCCATTAAAAAGAATACATTTGAATCAGTTCTAATGAGGTGGATGAAACTGGAGCTGATTATACAGAGTGAAGTAAGCCAAAAGAAAAACACCAATACAGTATACTAACACATATATATGGAATTTAGAAAGATGGTAATGATAACCCTGTATGCGAGACAGCAAAAGAGATACAGATGTAAAGAACAGATGATTTGGGAGAATGGCATTGAAACATGTATACTATCACGTAAGAAATGAATCGCTAGTCTAGGTTCGATACAGGATATAGGATGCTTGGGGCTGGTGCACTGGGATGACCCAGAGAGATGATATGGGGAGGATTGTGGTTGGGGGATTCAGGGTTGGGAACTCATGTACACTTTTGGTGGATTCATGTCAATGTATGGCAAAACCAATACAGTATTGTAAAGTAAAAAAATAAAGTGATTACTGAAATTGTTTAATCTGTACCATATTTATAACTGTTTTCTATTCATTTAAATTATTTTTTCCTTTGTTTTACAGGCTTCACTGGTTTTCATAGAACATTTATTTATTTCATTTTATCTCCTCTCTTAGGGTATTGATTATACTTCTTTTAAAGATTTTTTAGTGCTTCACTAAACATTTGCAGTATTCATTCACAACTAATTTAAGTCCATACTCAAATAGCACTGTACAACTTTACAGGAGTGCAAGCATCTGATAGCAAATTATTCCCAATTCTTCCTTCCCATCCCTTATTATGTGGGTGTCATTTATTTTACTTTTCCATATTCTGTAATCACCCAATACATTGCTGTTATTATTTTGAGCAGTTTTCTTTTAGATTAGTTAAAAATAGGAAAATAAAATATTTTATTTGATTGTTGTTTTTATCTTCTCTGACACTATTCCTTTCCTTATGTGGATCTGAGTTTCTGACCTATGTCATTTTCTATCTCCATGAAGAACTTCCTTTAACATTTTTTGCAGAGCAGAGCTCCTGGTAATGAATCCTCTGATTTTCTTTGTAAAATTTTTCCTTTATTCTTCATTTCTGAAATAAAATTTTCATGGTGCTTTTTAAATTGTTGTTAACAGTATAAATATTTCACTCTATTCTTGTTTATATTGTAATTATTATCATGTCCCTCCTTTACTAAGGCACTTCTATTTTTTTCCCTTTCTGGCTGCTGCCAAGATTTTCTCTGTTTTTGTTTTTTGTTTTTGTTTCTTTTGCAATTTGAATGTGACGTGCTTAGGTGTAGTCTTTTTGGTATTTATCCTTCTTGTTGTTTGCTAGCTGAGAATCCTAGATCTGTGTTTTGGTATCTTTATTATTCAAGGTTCTCCAGTGAAACAGAATCAATATGTGTGTGTATGTATGTATGTGTGTGTATGCACATGAACACAGGCATACGTGTGTGTGTATGAGAAAGAGAGAAAGAGGGAGATAGGCGAAAGAGAGTGAGAGGAATGTTTATTTTAAGGCATTGGCTCACATGCCTGTGGTGGTTTTGTCCAAAATCTGCAGGATTGGGAGGCAGACTGGATATTGAATACAGAGTCAATCTATCAGGATTCTTTCTTGTTCAGAGTAGGTCAGTTTTTGTTTGTTTAAGGTCTTAAACTCATTGGACTAATCCCATTCACATATGGAGAGTAATTAGCTTTACTCAAAGGCCTTGCATTTAAATGTCAATCTAATGCACAAAAAATCACACTCATAGAAACATCCAATATAATATTTGATCAAATATCTGGACTATTATGGCCCAGCAAAAGTGATATATAAAATTGACAATCAGACCATCTGTCATTAATTTTGAAAAGACTTGAAAAATTCATTGCAATTATTAATTCAGTTATTTTTTCTGTTTCAATTCTCATTTTACTTCTGCTATCCAGTAATATAGACAATTTTTCAAATTGTCATACAGTTCTGGATAATCTGTTGTGATTGCTTTCCCCATCCTTTTCTCCTGTTGCTTTTCTTTTCTTTCTTTTTTCGTTTAATGTTTATATTTATTTATTTTTAGATTTTTATTGTATTTTGGGCTATCGTTGATTAACAATGTTGTGTTCATTTCAGGTATACAGCAAAGTGATTCAGTTATAAATATACATGTATCTATTCTTTCTTTAAATGTATTTATTTTATTTTTATTTGGCTATGCTGGTCTTAGTTGCAACATGCAAGGCCTTAGTTGTAGCATATGGAATCTAGTTTCCTGACCAGGGATTGAACCAGAGACCCTTGCATTTAGAGTGTGGAGTCTTAGCCACTGGAACACCAGGGTAGTCCCATATATATATTCTTTTTCAAATCCTTTTCCAAGTTAGTTAATTATAGAATATTGAACAGAGTTCCCTGTGCTATACAATGGGTTATCAATTATATATCATAATGGATTATCAATTACAAATCATATATATCATAATCAATTATAATCATAATGGGTTATGCTCTATAATTGGTTGTCTATGTCAAATATAAAAGTGTGTACATTTCAATCCCAAACTCTCATCCTTCCCCCCAAGTAGCCATAAGTTTGTTTTCTACATATGTAATTCTACTTCTGTTTTGTAAAATAGTTCATTGTATCATTTCTTTTTAGTTTCCACATAAAAGTGATATCATATGATATTTGTCTTTCTCTAACTTACTTCCCTTAGTATAATCTCCAGGTCCATTCATGTTGCTGTAAAATACATTATTTCATTCCTTTCAATGGTTGAGTAATATTCCTTTATGTATATGTACCATATTTTCTTTATCTGTAGATCTGTTGGTGGACATTTAGGGTGCTTCCATGACTTTGTTATTATAAATAGTGTTGTGATGAACATTGGGGTGAATATATCTTTTCAAACCATGATTTTATCTGAATACAAGCCAAGAAGTGGCATTGCTATATAGTCTGATAACTCTTAGTTTTAGTTTTTTAAGGAACCTCCATAATGTTCTCCAGAGTGGCTGCACCAATTTACATTCCCATCAAAAGTGTAGGAAGACTCCCTTTTCTCCACACTCTCTCCGGCATTTATTATTTTAGATTTTTTGATGATGGCCATTCTGACTGGTGTAGGTAATATTTCATTGTAGTTCTGATTTGCATTTATTTTAATATATAATTAGTGATGTTGAGCATCTTTTCATGTGCCTCTTGGCCATGTGCCTGCAATGCAGGAGACCTGGTTTGATCCCTAGGTCAGAAAGATCCCCTGGAGAAGGAAATGGCTTTCCAGTCCAGTATTCTTGCCTGGAGAATTCCAAGGACAGAGGAGCCTAGTGGGCTACAGAGCATGGGGTCACAAAGATTTGGATATGACTGAGCACTTCACTCTCTTGGCCATCTGTCTGTCCTCTTTGGATAAATGGCTATTTTGTTGTTGTTCAGTTGCTAAGTCATGCCTGACTCTGTGACCACATGGACTGCAGCACATCAGGCTTCCCTGTCCCTCATCATCTCCTGGAGTTTGCCCAAGTTCGTGTCCATTGAATCGGTGGTACCATCCCACAATATCATCCTCTTTAGCCCTCTTCTCCTGCCTTCTGTCTTTCCCAGCATCAGGGTCTTCCAATGAGCTATCTGTTTGCATCAGGAGGCCAAAGTATTGGAGCTTCAGCTTCAGTATCAGTCCTTCCAAAGAGTATTCAGGGTTGAATTCTTTTACGATTTACTGGTCTGATCTTACTTTCCAAGAGACTCTCAAGAGTCTTCTCCAGCACCACAGTTGGAAAGTAGCAATTCTTTGGTGCTCCGCCTTCTTTATCATCCAGCTCTCACATCCATACATGAATACTGGAAAGACCATAGTTTTGACTATATGGACCTTTGTTGGCAAAGTGATGTCTTTGCTTTTTAACACACTGTCTAGGTTTGTCATAGCTTTCCTGCCAAGAAGCAATCGTCTAATTTCATGACTGCAGTTGCCATCCACAGTGATTTTAGAGCCCAAGAAGAGGAACTCTATCACTACTTCCACCTTTTGACCTTCTATTTGCCATGAAATGATGGGGCCAGATGCCATGATCTTAGTTGTTGGTTTTTTTTTTTAATATTGAGTTTTAAGCTGGCTTTTTTCACTCTCTTCCTTCACTCTCAAGAAGCTCTTTAGTTCCTCTTCACTTTCTGCCATTAGAGTGATATCATCTGGTTATCTGAGGTTGTTGATATTTCTCTGGCAATCTTGATTCCAGCTTGTAACTTTTTCAGCTCAGCACTTCACATGATGTGCTCTGTGTATAAGTTAAATTAACAGGGTGACAATAAACAGCCTTGTCATACTCCTTTCGCAATCCTGAATGAGTCAGTTGTTCCATACAGGGTTCTAATTGTTGCTTCTTGACCTGCACACAGGTTTCTTACAAGACAGGTAAAATGGTCTGGTATTCCCATCTCTTTAAGAGCTTTCCACAGGCTTCCCTTGTGGTTCAGCTGATTAAGAATCCACCTGCAATGCGGGAGAACTGGGTTCAATCCCTGGGCTGGGAAGATACCCTGGAGAAGGGAAATGCTATCCACTCCAGTATTCTGGCCTGGGGAATTCTATGGACTATACAGTCCATGGAGTCTCAAAGAGTCGGATATGACTGAGTGACTTTCACTTCACTTCACAGTTTATTATGATCCACACGATCAAAGGTTTTGGCATAGTCGATGAAACAGAGGCTTTTCTGGAATCCCCTTGCTTTCTCTGTGATCCAGAGAATGTTTGCAATTTGAACTCTGGTTCTGCTTTTTCCAAACACAGTTGGAACATCTGGAAGTTCTTGGTTCATATAATGCTGAAGCCTAGCTTGGAGGATTTTGAGTATAACCTTACTAGCATGGGAGATGAGTGCAATTGTCCACTGGCTTGAACATTCTTTAGTACTGACTGCCCTTCTTTGAAATTGGGATGAGGATTGACCTTTCCTTATCCTGTGGCCACTGTTTTCCAAATTGGCTATATACTGAGTGCAGCACTTTAATAGTACCATCTTTTAGGATTTTAAATAGCCCTGTGGAATTCCATCACCTCCACTAGCTTTAGTGCCAGCAGTGCTTCCTAAGGCCCACTTGAATTCACACTCCTTGGGTGGCCCTACATGGCATAGCTCATAGCTTCACTGAATTACACAAGCCCTTTGAACACAAGGCAGTGATCCGTGAAGGGAAATATCTACTTAGATCTTATTTTTTGAATAGGTTGTTTGTTTTATTGATGTTGGGCTGCATGAGCTGTTTATAATTTTGGATATTAATCCTTTGTTTATCACATTGTTTGCAATATTTTTTTCCCACTCTGTGGGTTGTCTTTTCACTTAGTTTATGGATTCCTTTGCCCTGCAAAAGCTTTTGAATTTAACTAGGTCCCATTTGTTTCTTTTATTTTTTTAATATATTAATTTTAATTAGAGGCTAATTACTTTACATTATTGTGGTGGCTTTTGTCATCTTTTGCCATGAATCAGTCATGGGTGTACATGTGTCCCCTATCCTGAACCTCCCTTCCACCTCCCTCCTCACCCCATCTCTCTGGGTTGTCCCAGAGCACTAGCTTTGAGTGCCCTGCAGGCTTCATGCATTAAACTTGCACTGGGAATCTGTTTTACATATGGTAATATATGTGTTTCAATGCTATGCTCTCAAATCATCCCACCCTTGCCTTCTCCCACGTAGTACAAAAGTTTGTCCTTTACATCTGTGTCTCTTTTACTGTCTTGGATACAAGGTCATCACTACCGTCTTTCTAAACTCCATATGTATGTGTTAATATACCATATTGGTGTTTCTTTTTCTGACTTCACTATAATAGGCTCCAGTTTCATCCACCTCATTTAGAACTTCTCCAGCATTGATTCTTGGTAGACTTTTTGATGGCAGCCAGTCTGACTGGTGTGAGATGATATCTCATTTTGGTTTTGAATTGCATTTCTCTGATAGTGACGTTGAGCATCTTTTCATGTGTTTACTAGCCATCTGTATGTCTTCTTTGCAGAAATGTCTATTTAGTTCTTAGGCCCACTTTTTCATTGGGTTGTTTATTTTTCTGATATTGAGCTGCATGAGCTGCTTGTATATTTTAGAGATTAATTCTTTGTCAGTTGTTTCATTTGCTATTATTTTCTCCCATTCTGAAGGCTACCTTTTCACGTTGCTTATAGTTTCCTTCGTCGTGCAAAAGTTTTTAAGTTTAATTAGGTCCCATTTGTTTATTTTTGTTTTTATTTCCATTACTGTAGGAGGTGGGTCTTAGAGGATCTTGCTGTGATTTATGTCAGAGAGTGTTCTGCGTATGTGTTCCTCTAAGAGTTTTCTAGTTTCTGGTCTTCTTTTTTTTATTTCCACTGTTATTCAGCAGTTAGTTGTGATTTTAATGTTTTCATTAGAAGAGGTGAGCTCACATCCTTGTGGGCTTACGAGGTGACATTAGTGGTAAAGAACCCACCTGCCAGTGCAGGAGACACAGGAGACATGGGTTGGATCCCCGGGTCAGGGAGATCCCCTGGAGAACAGAATGGCAATCCACTCCAGTATTCTTGCCTGGGGAATTCCATGGGCAGAGGAGCCTGGTGGGCTACAGTCCATGGGACTGCAAAACACATGACTGAGCAATTGAGCATACATCCTTTTACTCTTTACCATCTTTTCTCTATCCAAAAAAAAAAAAAAATACCCGTTTAACTTTTCAATTTGGGAAGTTCTTACTGACATATCTTGATTCCCACTTGATTCTTCCCTTGATAATCTACTGATGAGCCCATCAAACACATTCTTTATTTCCATTTTTTTTTAATTATAGCATTTCCATGAGTCTTTAGTGTTTTTATCTGCATGCTTATATTATCCAAATGCTTTTGCATGTTGTCCACTTGTTCAGTCAGAGCCCCTAACATGTTAACCACAGCTATTTTACCTTCTGGGTCCTGTAACTCTAAAATCAGTGTTATATCAGAACATGATGCTTGCTTGTCTCTTTAGACTGACTTTCACCTTGTCTGTAGCAAATTTTTATGTTTCTCAAAATTGGATATGGTATAATGGGTAATAGGAACTGAGGATTTCCCTGGTGGCTAGTGGTAAGACCTCCCTGATGATGCAGGAAACACAAGAGATGCATGTTCGACCTCTGGGTTGGGAAGATCCCCTGGAAAAGGGCATGGCAACCTACGCTAGTATGCTTGCCTGGAGAATCTCATGGATCGAGAAGCCTGGCGTGGGCTACAGTCTGTATGGTCGCAAAGAGTCAGACATGACTGAAGCAACTTAGCACAAGTACAAATAGACCTTTGGTGTGAAAATATACACCAAGTTTGGTTAAAGGTTGGGCTGTGTTTATTGTGTCCTGAAGATGTAGGTGCCAAATATTTTAAATTCCTCTGGATCCTTGTTTTAGTATACCCTATTGATTTGACTTTTTTCTGTAAACTGTTTAAAAGGAATCTAAGCCTTGCATCTGTTTCAGCTATAATCCACTGTTACACTAAAGCCTCCACAAGAAGCTGTGAAGCACAGAGATGCATTCTTGAATCTTAAAATCTAGCTTCAGTCTTTTTGTATTCCTGGGTCCCTGGACTATAACTTTCACAGGTACTTCTGTTTCCCTGCTCCAGCCTTAGGTTAAATAAAAAACCTGGAGGGCATTAAGATAGGAAACTTCCCTTCCCCAACAACAAATATGGCTTTTATAAAGTATCTTCCTTTTCTAGGAAGGCCATTTTCATGGAGAATGCTCTGGTAGTGTTTCATAGTGGTAATTTTTCATTTGCCCTGCCAGATATATTTTCATTGATTCTTCACCATAGGAACCTGGTAGAGATCACAAAAATATGTAGGTCCATACTAAGGCTGTGGTCACCAAGAGCTTCTCACTCAGCACACTAACTCACATTCCATCTCCAGGGATTTGTTAGTTACCCATTTGTAGCTGTTTCCTAGGGAAGCTATATAAAATTATCACATATTTGGTGACCTAAAATAATAGAAATTGATTATCTTTCAATCAAGGAGGCTAAGGTCTAAAATAAGATACCAGCTTGTTAGTTCCTTTTGGAAGTGCTGAGGGACAATCTCTCCTAGATTCTGATGGCCAACTCCCATCTATGACAGTTCTTGGCTTAGAGCTTCATTAATCCAATCTCTGCTTCTGCCTTGACATGGCCTTCTTTCCTCTGCCTCTTTTGTGTCTCTCCCGATGAGGACATCAGTCATTAAATTTAGGGCCTACTCTCTCCCAGTATAACCTCATCATAACTGGATTATATCTATAGACTCTATTTCCAAATAAGGCCACAGGGAATAGGGGCTAGTTCTTGAATATATCTTTTGAGGAGACCCAATTCAATCCAGGACATTATTTAAGTTTTCCTATGAGTTAATGGTACTAGCTGCTTCTAATCCCAAAAAACTGATCTTGGTGGTAGTTCTCTGCCTATATCCTTCCAGACTTCAGGATGGCAGTGTTCCCCATGATCTCAATTGTAAAAGAAAAGTCATGGATTTCATGTTATTTTTAGTTGTTGTTTTTTTTTTTTCCCCTAACTGTAATATCAGTTCAGTCACTCAGTTGTGTCTGACTCTTTGCCACCCCATGGGCTGCAGCACTGTAATATGGAAATAACTATCTCCAAGCTGCTTAAATACAAGGACTGAAACCAAAAGTTTATATCACGTTATTGATTAATCTATACTAAAGGCTCAGTAATAATTGTTAAATAAATAGAAAGTAAATGGATAAATGCATGGAATGGCAACCAGTCAGTATTCTTGCCTGGAAAATCCCTGTGGACAGAGCAGCCTGGCAGGCTACAGTCCATGGGATCACAAAGAGTCAGACACAGCTGAGCGACTAAGCATGCACAGCATGATTATCTATTCTTTTTAAATTTATTCTATATAGATTTTTCAAAATCTGTGTACTTTTACTTCAACAATAAGATCTTAAACTCTCTTTTCCATCAACTCTTTTCTTAATTATCATTAGATCCTAATAGCAAAAATATCCAAATTATTTCTCTGTAAAATTTAAATGTTTATCCATTTTTTAATGTAAAATATGATGATTATTTCTGACACAAATATTTCCTAGTGATTTTTCTTTCTTTTTTGCTTCATTGTTTTACTTTTTTTTTTTTTTTTAAACTCTGTTTTCTTTTGTCAGGAGACCAAAAGAGTTGAGGGCCAAGAATGAGATCAGGGTGATTGGAAAATACTGGATCTTTCTTTTCTTTGTAAATCTTGAGGTGTTCTTTACAATGCATATGGAAGCACATGATTAAACAAAAAACTCTATAAAAATGTCTGTAGCAGTTTTATTCCTAATAATCACAAACCAAAAATATCCCAAGTGACTTTCAATGAGTGAATGTTTAAACTGTTAGATATGCATACACTGGAATAGTACTCTGCAATACAGGAACCAACTACTGATAAACATTTATGATAAACACCATAAATTAATCTCCAAAGAACTTGCTGAGAACAAATAGCAAATAACAAAAGGTTACATTCCATTCATATAGTATTATTAAAATGACAAATTTATAGAAATGAAAAACTCAAAATCATTGCAGAGATCATAGACTGGAATTGGGTGGGGGAGAGAGTTAAGGAAAAGAAATGTTAGTTTGGTTATAAAAGAGCAACATGAAGGGATCCTTGTGTTTTGATGGAATTGTTCTGTGTTTGGACTGTCAATATCCTGGTTGAGATATTATACTATCGTTTCACAAGATGTTACCATTAGGGAGACTTGGTAATGGGTACATGGGACATCTCTATTATTTTTCTTTTTGCAACTACATATGAATCTAAAAATATCTAAATTTTCTTAAATTTAATTTTTACAGTGGGCTTTATCACAATATCTATTTTTAAATTGTCACATTGTATTTGAGAATAATTGAGCACTTACCTGTTTCTTAAATAGTTTTAAAATCATTGACTAGTAAATGAGGCATCATTTATTGTTCTAGTCCTCTATATTTATCTTTTGAAAGCTTCTGTAGCTTATGATAGTAGAGGTAATACTTTCCTACTATAAAACAGTTTATAGCATAGACAGGTATAAGGAATTATCCTCTTTACATCAGTCTCATCTTTTTCCATTCTTTTTTCCTTTGGTGGGATTGTTTCTTTTCTTGAAATGAAGCTGGTCATTTCTCTTGTACTTGGCATCTTTCATTTTTTTCACTTTTCAGTATTTTTATCTTTAAACTTCTACATAATCCTAGTTTCCTTCCATTGGCAATTATATATGCTCAATTCAGCCTCATTCAAAACACCAAGTCAAAACAAAATGACATCTTCAAAGTAATTTTCCCCTCTGCATCTGATTGCTTACTTTTACCAACTGCCTTTACTTCTGTAATACAAAATAGTTTCTATCCTTAAGCTTCCACAGATGTTACAATCATTAAACACACCAATAACCTTAATGCTGTCAAAAGTACACACAAAAGATTCTTCCAATTAAAATTTTCATTATCAGAGTCATTGCTTCTTCACTCCCAAGGTAGCACTAAGCATCTTATATTTTGTATTTAATCAAGAGAAGGTATATTTTATATTTAATAAAAAAAGTAAAACTAATAATACTTAAGCTTTAGGATGCTTCAGTTACACTGTAAGAAGTGTTAGCAATGTATTCACATTTTTGTGTATTTTGTACAGTTTTGGAAAGTAAGATTTTTATTGCAAAAGTTTAAAACTTCTGTCTTTTTATATTCTAATTGCTCTCATTTACAACTCCCTTTTTTTTGACTGGCAGTGGCATAGCCTCTGACATTTCTTTGAATACAAATAAGAGGGTTTTGAGTTTGGCCGTAGTGAGATATATTTATGTTTTTCATAGTTGCCTTTGTAAGTCAGATATAGGAATGACTTCCATCTTCTATCTCCCTTTGTGCCAATATGTTAGATATCACGACAAGACATACCTTATTGAAATATAAGAGTTCTGTGATAACCAATCCCAAAATATGCCAGAAAAAAAGCTCCTGAAATCAACAAAACCAGGAGCCAGTCTTCAGAAAATTCCTTGAATAATCACATGTGAAAAATTATAAGCAGAATATTTGTTTCTCTTTGAAGCATGGTCCAATCAGAAGTTTTCTCCTAATGAGAATATAGGAAGAAGTGATCCAAGGTAAACCATCCAAACATTTTGGGGAAAAAAAATGTGTTTGAGTAGTATGTCAATTACTACAAACACTGAGTGGTTTGTAATTACTATAAACTTAGTAGTAGTAAGTTGCTTTACTTAGTAGTAAATTACTACTTACTCTTTTTCCAGATATTTTCAAATTTGTGATAATTTAGAGACTTTTCCCTTAAATTCTAATTTGTAGTGATTTTTTTTTCTAATTCTAAATGGGCACTTCAATATGTGAATTTGTAATTTTATTTGTATTTGTAATTTGTATTTTTTAAGAAACAGCAACCAACATTTTAAATATTCAGTGTTCTCAAAACTGGGAACTAGTATTGTTTATTCCAGTGTTCCTTGATACCTCACAGTATATACATGGTCATAAGGGATCTCACCTCAGCTACCTGCCATGACTTATTTTAGAGCACATGGCTCCTCTTCTCATCTGATGATTTCACCGAGACATCTTTGGTCTAAATTCCCATATGTATATAGGTACAGCCTTTCTGCTTGTATGTCGCTAATGAATATTGTAACTGCATTTGAAAAAAGACAAGGTACATGTCAGTATTTATTGATATGGAGGCAAATATGTGGACTAGTGGTCATATTGGAGTAGTGATCCACATCAGATCAGCATCTCTACTTGCAGGACATAGAAACAAAGGTCCTGGTGAGGAAGTATGTTTGAAAAAAGATGTGCTTAGGAACTATGCCTATGTAGCTAGCAAATGAGAAATCAAGTAAGATAAAAGGTGAGAAGACAAGACAGAAATCAAAATATTCTCAAGACAAAGTTTGCCCTCTTTACGTTCAACAGTGGTTAAGAAAAAAAAAACCATAATAAAAGTAAAAATGTTAAATATAGAAAATACAACCCAAATAGCATAATATTATTTCTGTTCTGGATATCAGCAAGTCCACACTGATCATGGGCAGGGTGTACATACTTGGTCTGACTAGTGAGCAACAAAGTACTGCCCCAGTGGCTACATCATTCTCTAGTGGCTGGTAAATACTTCTTGATATATGACATCCACCTTTCAGGTTTTTCCTCATACTTGGTATAAAATCATATCATTTTAATTTGCATTATTAATGTGTATTTATGCATCTCTTCATGTGCTCATTGGACTTGCATTTTTACTTTTCTGTATGTGTCTGTTGCCCCTTTTTACAAGGAGGTTGCTGTCTTTTATTTCTGGTTTGAGTGTATTTTTACTGTACTCTAGGTATTTTATTGTTTTCCTTAGAATTACATATAATTACTCATTCTGTCATCTATATAATCACTTTATCTATGGCATCTTTGTACAAAATCCTCTAAGGTATATTTAAAAATAAAAGGATTGACTACAGGTGGAGCCCATTCATAGGACTTTAGAGTAAATAACTTCACAAGAATTAGCACCAGTGAGCTGTCTTCTTGATGTAACTTGTAGATATTTCTACCATGATAATTTCTAGTTCAAGATCACATTCTCAATTTTCAGGCAAGTATGATGATATTTAAGATGGAGGCTACTATTCAGTCGGGCTTTATTCTGGTCAGTGCATAGAAAGACTATTATCCGAATGAAGTTCACTTATACTTCCCTAGCCTCTTTTACCATAAGTAAGTACAGTGCTAAAGACAGCAGAAGTTCCCCATTGGATTCTGTGTGAGGCCAAATTAGTTCAGGTGAACTTATTCCTAGAGATGTGTTAAATTTGCTATTTTTGAATTTCTAAAACCTAGATAGTTTAGTAACACTCTTTTATTCATTTTGTACAACTTAAAAATTTATGAACCTGAGTGGCATTTTTATATACTCTTAATACTCAGTTTAAAACTGAGCCTACCCAATTTCCCTTATAAATGTGTCACATTTTCCATGGGTCTTTTCCTCCCTATAACATACATCAGTGCCTAAATGTTTATAAGTATAAACTATATTTATCATGTTTATATTACATTCTTATACGTGAAAGTTAACAATACATTTCGACTGTCTTCATCCAGTTCCCCTTACCCTAGTTTCCACCTCTGGTCTAGTCAAAGCTATTGTTTTTCCAGTAGTCATGTATGAATGTGAGAGTTGGACTATAAAGAAAGCTGAGCGCCAGAGAATTCATGCTTTTGAACTGCGTGTTGGAGAAGACTCTTGAGAGTCCCTTAGACTGCAAGGAGATCCAACCAGTCCATCCTAAAGCAAATCAGTCCTGAATATTCATTGGAAGGACTGATACTGAAGCTGAAACTCCAATACTTTGGCTATCTGATGTGAAGAACTGACTCCTTGGAAAAGACCCTAACGCTGGGAAAGATCGAAGGCAGGAGGAAAAGGGGATGTCAGAGGATGAGATGGTTGGATGGCATTACCAACTCGCTGGACATGAGTTTCAGTAAACTCCAGGGGTTGGTGATGGACAGGGAAGCATGGCATGCTACAGTCCGTGGGGTCCCAAAGAGTCAGACATGACTGAACGACTGAACTGAACTGAACCAAAACTCTTATCCCTTTTTCTATGAATTTGTTTGTATTTTGTTTGTTTGTTTCTGAAGTGTAATACTATGGTATTTCTCATTACACAAGGTAGTGATTTTTTATTTTTTCATTTCAAAATAATTACTAGTGATGCCAAAAGCTCAGGTTCTTTGTTCACCAGAGCCAAATCAAATCTCAGAGACGAAGTTTTGGGTGAAGTAGAAATGAACAGCTTTATTGCTTTGCCAGGCAAAGGGAGACACAGTGGGCTAATGCCATCAATACTGTGTGCCCATCTCCTTGGGAAAGATAAAAGTTTTACAGTTAACTGTTCAAAGAGGTGTAATCAGCTTATGGGCCTTCTTCTGATGGGGGAGGGGGGGCGGTGTAAGTTAAGTAGGAGTCAACACCATCAGCCTTCAGATCCAACTGGTCTGAGGTCTATATGGTTGTGGGCAGTGTACCATTGTTAAGTATTAACTTCTCCCACCTGGAGGGGTTTTCAGTATCTGCAAAATAGCTCAAAGATATTGTTGTGTATATCTGATGATAGGGAAACAGGACAGTGTCCAAAGGCTGCTCTTGGTTCAGTGTTTCTCCCTAGTCCTCCATCCCCTCCTTTCCTTAATTAACAACCACTGGAATCTGCCCTTTGGAACTCAAGGAAGGTCATGGAGCCTGAGGGAAGGCTGTTTCCTATAATCAAAGAAATGGAAGACACAGAAAGGCTTTGTGCTACAGACCCCCACAGGCTTCCATTATGGCTCAGCTGGTAAAGAATCTGCCTGCAGTGCAGGAGACCTGGGTTTGATCCCTGGGTTGGGCAGATCCCCTGGAGAAGGGAAAGGCTACCCACTCCAGTCCATGGAGTCTCAAAAAGTTGGACACGGCTGAGCGACTTTCACTTTCACTTAACGCAGAGGGCTCTGCATGGTATCTCCAAGATAAATCTAGTTATATGTCACCATACAAAGATATTACTTAGTTATTGACTAAATTCCCCACACTGAATTCCCCAAACTGTGCATTTCATAACTGACTCGTTTGATTTGCAACTGGAAGTCTGTACTTTTTATTCTCCCTCACCTGTTTTGTTTTGTTTTTTTTTTTTTTCCCTTCCCCACCCCATCACCCCTGGCAACCACCTGTTTGTTCTTTGTATCTAAAACTCTCTGTTTTGTTACACAGGATCATTTGTTTCATTTTTAGACTCCACATATAAGTGAAATCATAGAATGTTTGTCTTTCTCTGCCTGACTTATTTCACTGAGCATATATACCCTCTAGGGCTTCCCATGTGGCTCAGTGGTAAAGAATCTACCTGCAAGGCAGGTGACCCAGGTTCGATCCCTGGGTTGGGGAGATCCCTTGGAGGAAGGCATGGCAACTTATTCCAGAATTCTTGGCTGGAGAATCCTATGGACAGAGGAGCCTGCCAGGCTACAGTCCATGGGGTCACAAAGAGTCAGACACGACTGAAGCTACTTAGCACACAACACCCTCTAGGTCTACCCACGTTGTCCCAAATGCCAAGGTTTCATTCTTTTCTATGGCTAATATTCCATTATATGTGTATGCTACATCTTTATCCATTCATCTATTATGGACACTTGGGGTTGCTTCCGTATTTGGCAACCGTAGATGCTGCAGTGAACAGAGGGGTGCACACATCTTTTCAAATTAGTGTTTTCATTTTCTTTGGGTAAAATTAAGGAATGGAATTTCCGCATTATATTATAATTCTGTATTTAATTTTTTGAGGAATCTCTGCACTGTTTTCCATAGCAGCTGCACCAATTTACAGTCCTATCATCAGTGCCTCATGGTTTCCTTTTCTCCCCATCCTTGTCAACACTTGTTATTTGTTGATAACAGCCATTATAACAGGTAAAAGGTAATATCATTGTGGGTTTGATTTGCATTTTCCTGATAGTGATATCAAGCATCTTTTTCACGTGCCTGTTGGCCATCTGTATGTCTTCTCTGTACAAATGTCTGTTCAGATCATCTGCCTATGTTTTAATTAGGTTGTTTGTTTCTTGTGTTGTATGAGTTTTTATATTTTGAATATTAATCCCTTATCAAATATATAGTTTGCAAGTACCTCCTCTCATTTGTAGGTGGTCTTTTCATTTTGTTTCTATGTTGATTAGCTGTTTAGAAACTTTTTAGTTTGATAAAGTTCCATTTGTTACTTTTTGCTTTTGTTTCCCTTGGCTGAAAAGACATATTCCTCCAAATAGTATTAAGACCTATGTCAAAGAGAATACTGTCTATGTTTTCTTCTAGAAGTTCTGTGGTTTCATGTCTTACATTTAATTTTATTTTTGTATATAGTATGAGAACAGTACAGTTTAATTCTTTTTCATGTATCTGTACAGTTTTCCCAACACCATCTGTTGAAAAGGTAATCTTCTATCCATTTTATATTCTTGATTCCTTTGCCCTAGATTAATTGCCTATGCAAATTTAGGTTCATTTCTGGGTTCTCTATTCTATGGTTTTCTAGTACCAAAAAATTGTTTTCTAATGATTATCTGTGATAAATTTTGGCAGTTGATGCTTTTGAACTGTGGTGTTGGAGAAGACTCTTGAGAGTCCCTTGGACTGCAGGAAGATCCAACCAGTCCATCCTAAAGGAAATCAGTGCTGAATACTCATCGGAAGAACTGATGCTAAAGCTGAAGTTCCAATACTTTGGCCACCTGATGTAAAGAACTGACTCATTTGAAAAGACCCTGATGCTGGGCAAGATTGAAGGTGGGAGGAGAAGGGGACGACAGAGGAGGAGATGGCTGGACGGCATCACTGACTCAATGGACACGAGTTTGGGTGGACTCCAGGAGTTGGTGATGGACAGGGAGGCCTGGCTTGCTGCAGTCCATGGGGTCGCAAAGAGTCGGACATGACTGAGTGACTGAACTGTTTACTGTGATAGATTTTTACAATAGAGACCTCAAAGATGAATTAACCCCCATCTCAAATGCCTCAAGGTATTTTAGCAAATTCAATAACATCCTGAGTCACTTCCTCATCTTTCACCCAGACATTGAACAGATTTAACATGGATAAAATTTTTAAATGTCATGGATGCTAAAAATTATTTTTTAAATTACTAATTTAAAATTAAGTGATTGCTATTTCTAAGGGTAAGAAAGAAAAGATAAGGAATAGAAGGTGAATACTTGTTCAGATACCACAGCAAAGAATTCCTGTAGCTACTGAGTGCATCTGTGTATGTGTGTGTAAGGAACACACAAAAATGAATAACTCTGGCTTATAGCTTATTATTAGTAAAGGAACATATACAGCTGGACAATAAGTAAAACAATTCAAGAGAAACGAGAAGCTGGTAATTATTACATAGTTATCAATCTAACGTGTAAATAGTGCTGGCTGTTCCAATGATGCCTCTCAATCACTGCAATACATCATCAAGGTTATGTTGTAGATAAGAAAATTAAGGCTTGGAAAGTTTAAATGATGCATCTAAAGTTGCACAAGTGGTTAGAGAAAAAGTCAAGATATTACTCAATGAAGACTGCCTTTAGGTAACATGATGCTAATGCAGTTCTGAGAGGAGAAGAAATTGTGAGTTACACATTCAATCATAGATAATAATTTTATTTTTTTTAAACTTATTGGAGACATCAGAAAAAAGATTATTCAGAACAATTATTTCAAGTATCTTAAACTAAGACTAGGTGAATATTTTTTTAAAAGAAGTATCTCTAATAATATATTTATAAGGAATTTATATAATCATATCAACCAAAACTCAATCAGAATTCCTGCATCAGATATTTTTTAAGAAAATAGGAAACAAATGCTGTGCATAGAAAGAGTAAAATATTTTGGACATTACATAAGCATAATGGTATTCTAATCTGACTTCTCCTGATGTAGATTTCATATTTCCTTTCTTAAAAGATTAAATTTTAAATAAATAATTAGCATTTTTTCATAAATAATTTTATCAGAAACATTATATACTGTTATACCATAGAAAATATGTAAAGAGTCACGTCATGAATTTGATTTTTAATTTGCAGCATCTGTCTCAGCCATAGGTATCATTTTTTTTAAGAAAGTAACGCTGGCACAAAAGCTACCAGCATGTCATCTGTTCTGTGTACTACACCTGAGAAACTGCTTTGTGTTTCCCAAGAGAGCCCAATTAGCATATCATTCTTTAGCTGCTGCTGCTGCTTCCTAAAACAATCTGCAGAATTGACATTTGTTTTTGGAAAGTGGGTTTTATCAAACAGGCCCACAAAAACAAGTCCTAGAAAACAGACAGTCCTAGAAAAAAAACTGGTAATGCAGAGATTACAGTTCCTAAAACCTTTCTGGTTAAGCAGCCATTAAAGCACCTGGATGACCCCAAGAGATTGACATGGTGATAAAGAAAGACTACCTAGCAGAGTTTTGCTCAGTTGGCCAGAGATTTCATTTTTACTAAGTGGACTCTGACATAAAATGGGAGAAGGTCTGAAACAAGTTTAAAGGATCTAAGTTAAGGCTGCCTAAGCAGAGATGTGCAGGCTTGTTTGAGGTTTTGCAAGCTAAGCTTAGAATAGTGCAAAGCCTTGCCAATACCACTGAGAGAGTCTTCTCTGAAGGAGCAATGGTATGTTGGGTTTAACTAGACTGCCATAAGCAAAGTGTGAAAAAATATATTTTAGGAAACTATGGATATAGCTCAATTGACAAACAGTTTTTCTGCCAAAAATTCATTTGTGAATTGATCTTTGGAAATCTGAATCCATTCCTCAAAATATATAGTGATGATTAATGAATCGAAGATAAGCCACAGATGCCCAATTCAGCTCTTCAAATATATAAAATATAGTATTAATTAATGCTTTTTACCCTATCAGATATTTTATGTGGTTAAGGTGTATTCTAAATTCCAAATAAGGTCACCAAGAATACACATCACTGGTGATGACACGTGGCCCCTGGGTCTTGCTGGCTGTCATAGAGATCAACTGGAGTGGACTTGGGTGGACTAGGACCTCTGAGAAAACCAAGCATTACAGATCGTCTAAGAGCCAGTTAAAATAAGTTTTCTTAATGGCAATCAATGTTCTTTATAACACTCTCTAAGAGAGTTTAAAACATGTGGCATAGCCTTATAAAATGAAATATTTATGGTCTAAAGAATATTAATTTGCTGATATTTCTCTATTAGGTGCTTACTTTTTACAATGGCATTACATGTTGCTTGAGAAGCTTCTCGTGTTCACTAACTCATTATCTACCAGGAGACATTTCTCGAGATTTTTACAATTGGGAAGGAAAAATAACATCTAACCAAATGTTTTTCTTTAATTATGAAATATTTAAATAGGTTTGCTTTGATACATAAATGTGATGAAATAAAAAAATTTTTGTAATGTAGATCCCTTAATATATAAATTTAGAATGCATAAAATGAAACTGGATAAGTACTCATTTTAAATCCAGTATTTATTTAATAGGGGAATAGTTCTTATCTGATGTAAGTGGCCAGTTCTGAGGAAGAAATAAAACTTTCTTAATACTCTGAGGAAAGGACATTTTTACCTCTTTTTCTGTTTGTTCATTTGTTCTTTCCCTCCATTCTTCTGCAATGCTGTTCTCTTCTACTCTTATGCATGCTGTCACGACACGGATAATTATTTATGTTCCCTGCACTATGAAAGGTGTTGGGGAAATAGTGGCAGGGCGGGGCACCGCTCTGGTTATTACTAAGAGGCTGACTTCCAGTGGAGAAAAAACTTGTATTAAAAGTGGGATGATTGTTACCAAAAACATGAAATGTAGGGCATTGTGGAGTATACAAAATAAGTTTCTGACTGTAGGCTTATACCTGAGACAGTGAAATGAAGCAAGTTATCATATTTTGGGAAAGTAAATAGTATACTTAAACTTGATAGTTAGTGTCATATATATCACTATATATTCTTGGTTGTTTTATAACAGTGCTGTTTAACCTGAGCACAGTTGCAGAGAAAACAAAAGATATGACTCAATATTGGAGACTGACATGACAAAATGATAAAGCAGTTGGAATCCAGGACTCCCAGAAAAGCTTTTCTCTAAACGTATGGCCACAATCAACTGTTTGCCTTTCAGGTGATGGGTTATTTACCCCTGTTCAAGTGCATTATTCTAGGAGATGTAAAACAAGAGGGGAAAGAAGTTTGTCTTTAATCCTCTGTCAGTGCTTATTCCGCTATTGCTAGTGCCAGACATATCTTTCCTCTTTGTCTCATCTTGTGTATTTTTAGTTTTTTTGACACTTGATGCTTAAACTTCCTTAGTGCTCTCTTCTATTAGCCCAGGTGCCTGTGGCTGGGTATATCCACTGCTTTATTCCTCAGGCTATGGCTTGAATTACTCAACTCCCTTTCACAAGTAATGGTTGCCTGGTAAGTGTCCCTGCCTCAAAAAAAAAAAAAAAAAAACTGGATATGACCCAGCCTGCCTTGTTGAAATCTTCACTACTTACGATCTCATTGACATTTGCCAACTGCTTTCCTATACGGAACAGATTTTATGCCTTTTTCTCTTCACTTCTGGTACCTCAGGGTCAGATCTGCCATGCCCGCAAAATTGTTATAGCCGGCCAGCTGTCCTCTCTGCCAGCTGGCCTGCCTATGGGCAGTCTCAATTTAAATCTTCGTAATTTTCTCTACCTTTGAACTTGACCCTTACTAACCTGATTTGGGCTGCTCTTTCACTCTTTAGGCAATAGTTTTCTGAGGTTGGGCTTGTTTCCATTTTAGCCACAACTGAATGCCTAGCATTTGATAAATATTTTTGAAAAAAATCGTTTTCTTCTTTTGCCTTAGATCTGTTTATATAAAATGCATATAATTTTGTGCTTAAGCTCCTGCAAGTATGGTTACATTTCATAACACTGCTTTTCACAGTCATGCATCCAGATTCAGTAAGTATTTAAACCAACCTTTCCAAGGAGAAACTCTGCTAATGTTTGTTCTCTTAGTTTTTTAGGTTACTATACTTACTTCTGACTTAGCTCCTTAAAAACAAAACTTCCCTAAGTACTGATGGATTTCATAGCTTTCTTAATGAAATACCTTTACTATAGACCTCAGTACAGTTCAGTTCAGTTGCTCAGCTGTGTCTGACTCTTTGTGACCCCGTGGACGGCAGCACGCCAGGCCTCCCTATCCATCACCAACTCCTAGACTTAACTCAAACTAATGTCCATTGAGTCAGTGATGCCATCCAACCATCTCATCCTCTGTCGTCCACTTTTCCCCCAACCTTCAATCTTTCCCAGCATCAGGGTCTGTTCCAATGAGTCACTTCTTCACATCAGGTGGCCAAAGGTTTGGAGTTTCAGCTTCAGCATCAGTCCTTCCAATAAATATTCAGGACTGATTTGCTTTAGGATGGACTGGTTGAATCTCCTTGCAGTCCAAGGGACTCTCAAGAGTCTTTTCCAACACCACAGTTCAAAATCATCAATTCTTCCATGCTCAGATTTCTTTATAGTCCAACTCTCACATCCATACATGTCTACTGGAAAAACCATAACCTTGACTAGACAGACCTTTGTTGGCAAAGCAATGTCTCTGCTTTTTAATATGCTGTCTAGGTTGGTCATAAATTTTCTCCCAAGGAGTAAACGTCTTTTAATTTCATAGCTGCAATCACCATCTGCAGTGATTTTGGAGCCCCTCAAAATAAAGTCAGCCACTGTTTCCCAATCTATTTGCCATGAAGTGATGGGACCAGATGCCATGATCTTAGTTTTCTGAATGTTGAGTTTTAAGCCAACTTTTTCACTCTCAAGAGGCTCTTTAGTTCTTCTTCACTTTCTGCCATAAGGGTGGTGTCATCTGCATATCTGAGGTGATTGATATTTCTCCCGGCAATCTTGATTCCAGCTTGTGCTTCACTCGGCCCAGAATTTCTCATGATGTACTCTGCATATAAGTTAAATAAGCAGAGTGACAATATACAGCCTTGATGTACTCCTTTTCCTGTTTGGAGACAGTCTATTTGTCCCATGTCCAGTTCTAACTGTAGCTTCCTAACCTGCATACAGATTTCTCAAGAGGCAGGTCAGGTGGTCTGGTATTCCCATCGCTTTCAGAATTTTCCAGTTTGTTGTGATCCACATAGTCAAAGGCTTTGGCATAGTCAACAAAGCAGAAGTAGATGTTTTTCTGGAACTCTCTTGCTTTTGTGGTGATCCACTGGATGTTATCAATTTGATCTCTGGTTCCTCTGCCTTTTTTAAAACCAGCTTGAACATCAGGAATTTCACAGTTCACATATAGTTGAAGCCTGGCTTGGAGAATTTTGAGCATTGCTTTGCTAGCGTGTGCGATGAGTGCAATTGTGTGGTAGTTTGAACGTTCTTTGGCATTGCCTTTCTTTGGGATTGGAATGAAAATTACCTTTCCCAGTCCTGTGGCCACTGCTGAGTTTTCCAATTTTGCTAGCATATTGAGTGCAGCACTTTCACAGCTTCGTCTTTCAGGATCTGAAATAGGCCTTACTCACTGTGTATTTTGAGTGAGATACATCACGCATGCTTAATAGCACAGGACTGCTTCTAGGAAGAGAAATTTTGGGGATCAAGAATTTTAAAAATGAGGGATTGAACAATATGGTGGAGTAGGAGAACGTGGAACTCACCCTGCGCAACAAAAATACGTCCACATTTGGAAAGATTTTCATTGAATCGGGCAGAAAGACCCCTGTACATCCATGGCTGTAAGACAGATCCATATGTAATCAGCAAGGAAGGGGGAAAACGATCGTCAGGACTCAGAGAAAAGGGAGAATATACATGGGCAGGGACCAACCCTGAGAGTGAACAGTGAGGGTCATGGACTGGGTGTCCTAGTCCTGGGGTCATACATAGGGGAGATGTGTCCCCTTGGCTGGATGGAGAACCACTGAGACTAACAGGAGACTTGTGTAAAGTCTGAACTCTGTCATAAGGATTTCATGCAATCTGGCTTACCCCTGAAACTGGTCAGGAAAGGCATACTGAAACTGCATGACTGGAGGACTCATTTCCTGTGACTGTCTTAGTGTGCATGCCAGCCCAATCCTCGTGAATACTATAGCCCTGCTTATTCCACACATGCAGAGGCAACAAGAAACACTGGTTAAAGAAAAAAAAAAAGGAAGAAAGAGCTTCATATCTGCTTTGCAGAAACATCCAAGTGAACAGGGAAAGCTTACTGGGAATTGACGCCTTTTAAGAAATGACATTGTACAAACTATAAAGCCCAGCCTGGAAAATGATATGGTAGTCACAGAGGATGGTAGTCAAAAGATACCTCCTGGATTATCAACTTCTGTCAAACTCGAAATTTTTTTCAGTGTATTATTTTCTGATAGTCTTTCAAATTTTCGTTTGTTGAATCAACATCAAATAAACAGCTATTTAATATGCATGCAGAACCTTTTTGCACTAATGTCATATTACTTTTAAAAAAACTGTATAGTTACATGAAGAATTTTAGTTTGAAAGAGCAAAATTAGATTGTTTCATGAATCACAAATTCATTTAGTCACAGCTACTTCTAAGAGCAAACAATTTTCTCTAGAAAGAATGCATTTCAATTACAGCCAACTTTGCACAAGCCTCCAAGGCCCTATATACTCTTAATGAGGGGGCAGTCTTCACATCTCAAGTGCAGTCAAAGCCTTGACTCAGACATTTGAAAACATTTTCTTGTCTATGGCCGTACTTTCCTGAATGTGCCCAATCTCGTCTGAAAATATTTTCTTTGGCTTGATGACTTATGACTTGTATTAGCTTCACCATTCCTAACTTCCCCTCCATTGAAATGACTTTCTTTATTGTGCCAATCAAGTCAACACACTTTACTACTTGTAGTCTTAGAATACTAGACTTAGAACACTAAAATTTTGTATTTCTTTGATATTTCTATTAGTTGTTAAATACAATCAATCAAGTTATACCTTATAAAATCTCATCAACTTGAACTTTTGGTAACATTTGATTTTATCATCACTTACAATTTCTGATTTTGGGTACATTTTGTGGTCCTTCATTTTCCAGTTTCTACTTTGACCAATCTGAGTGCTCTTTCCTTAGTTCTGTGTTCTAAGCACGTTTTTCTGTCTGTAGACATTCTCATTAGCTTTCGTGAGTTCAACATGTCACGTTAATGTGCAAGGTGCTAGGTGTACAAAGGAAGACTAAATATAGTCCTGCCTTCTAGAAGCTGTTAACATCGTTCCTAAATTTCATACATGTATTTCCAACATAATTTTAGAATTATTCACTTTCATACTCTGTGAAAATCTCAAGCTTAATATAAAACTTGAATTTTTTCAACCTTAAAACATATTCGTCTTCTTTGGTAAATGGCACAGTACCCACCATAATAACTACACATTTTCTCCTTGTCTCTTCCTAAAATCTCAGACAGAATCAGACATAAAATTCAATTTATTTCAAAAATACATCTCCTTATTCAAGAATACAATAATGTTTGTAGAGACTCATGAATATTAGTTTCCAATCCTGGTTTCTCCACTTGTGACTTGTGTGGTCTTTAACGTGACAAAGTCCTCATGTCTCAATTCCCTTACTGATATAATGAAAATATCCTCTAAATAATAGATGCTGTAAGAATTACTTAAACATGGGAAGACATAGTACATACTATATACTGAATGTGTTTTTATTTTCACTTTCCCCAACTGTTTCTCCTTTTCTCATGTCGCTGACATGGATTTTATTCTTATTCAAGGCCATCTGGGTATTCTGGCACAGATTTATATGCTCATATTCTCTGTCAATATTTATCTAAACACCACAATGTTATTTAATTAATTACTCCTCTGAAATCTTCCAGAATTATCAATTGCCCACAAGGGAAATATTAATTCCTATGGCATACCATATAAGAATCTTTATCACATCTTATATACTTCTGTATATGACCAATAAAGTACAGCTTTAGGTCTACAGCAGATATTTGCCAAACATCTTCTGGTTTTGCTTACTTCTCTTTGTAGAAACTTATGCTTAAAGGCCATGCTTAAACCTTTGTAGATATTACTGAGTTTTCAAAGGGAGCTGTTATAGGCAAGCTAATGCTGCTTTAAAAATTCCTAGAAATTGTCATACAGAGTGACATAAGTCAGAGAAAGACAAATATCATATGCTATTGCTTGTATGTGGCATCTTAAAGAAGGTGGGTACAAATGAACTTATTCACAAAACAGAAAGTTACAAAAGCAGAAAACAAACTTACGGTCACCAGGGAATAAGGAGTTGGGGTAGGGATAAATCGGGAGCTTAAGATTGACACATACATACTACTATATATAAAATAAATAACAATAAGGACCTACTGTATAGCATAGGTAACTCTACTCAATACTCTGTAATAATATGGGAAAAGAATCTAAGAAAAAGTGAACATATGTTTATGTTTAACTAATTCACTTTACACCTGAAACACGACATTGTGAATCAACTATGCATACTCAGTTGCTTCAGTCGTGTCCAATTCTGTGACCCCATGAACGTAGCCTACCAGGCGATTTGTCCATGAGATTTCCCAGGCCTGAATACTGGAGTGGGTTGCCATTTAATAAAAATAAATTTTTAAGAATTATGTGGATAAGGGAGGAGGGACTGAGTTGAGGAACAGCTTCCATTGGATTTGTGGAATCTAATATCCCCTTACCAAGTCTGTTTTGTCCTCTCCTTTGTAGGAATCTTTCTGTATAGTTTTTATTGTTTGAGAGAAGAGAAAGACCTGGAGAAAAGCCATAGAATCTACATGCTTTCAGCTGGAGCTAATACTTTTACCATCCTTCTCTCTTTTCTAATATTCTTCCCTGGGTTGAAGGTTAAATCTGGATAATGATAATAACTAGTAATAGTAAGACTGGGATGTAAGCAGACTTCCCCATTGAGCTTCACCTCATGTGTAGTTCTGTAGTGGGTATGACTTCAATCCAGGAGAAGGCAATGGCACCCCACTCCAGTACTCTTGCCTGAAAAATCCCATGGATGGAGGAGCCTGGAAGGCTGCAGTCCATGGGGTCGCTGAGGGTTGGACACCACTGAGCGACTTCACTTTCACTTTTCACTTTCATGCATTGGAGAAGGAAATGGCAACCCCCTCCAGTATTCTTGCCTGGAGAATCCCAGGGATGGGGCAGCCTGGTGGGCTGCCATCGATGGGGTCGCACAGAGTCGGACACGACTGAAGTGACTTAGCAGCAGCAGCATGACTTCAGTCACCGTAGGGAAATATGGATTCCTGCTGTTATTCACATGTAACTAAAGATCCCAATACCATGATCACTGGATATAACTTTCAACATGAATATTAACTTCAGTCTGTTTTCAAATAATAGGACTATCTTTATGAACTTATAGGTAAAACATTATAATACTTTTTTCTTCTCATGAGTTTTGATCTCTTATTTATCAATTTTTCTACATATGTAATAATTCCATGATTTATTATTTTCTTGAATCACTAATGATTGCATACATATATATATATTTACACACACTTATATAGTTTGTTCATAAGTTAACTTGTAAAGGTAGTTCATAAATATGCAGATATTGACTTCTAATTTTTTTTTTTTTCAGCAGCCAAATTTCTGTATGTAATCATTTCTTTCAGTTTGAAAAACTTTCAGTATCCCTTATAATACAGGTCTGCTGAAGATGAAGTCTCAGAAAATAGTTTTGGCTTTCATATATACATAGTGTTTTCAGTGATACAGAATTGTAAGTAGATGGGTTTATTTTTCCCCCATTTTTATATTTTAAAGATGTCTTTTGTTTTCTGGCCCTCATTATTTCTGATAAGAAGCAGGTGTTATTTTTTATTGTTGTTTCTATTTAATCATCTTGTGTTAGACCCTGGATGCTTTTAAAATTTTTGCTATATCTTTGGTTTTCAGCAGTTAGAATGATCAACCTAACCTGGTGGACCTAATGTGGTTTTATTTGCATTTTCCTTCTTGAGGTAATTTCATCTTTTTGAACCTCGGTGATATTTTTCACGTACTTAGGAAGAGTTTTGCCCATTACCTTTTCAAATAATTTTCTGCCCTATCTTCTCTCTCCTCTTTATCATGTACTCCAATAATCATATACATACATTTAATTTTGCTCTGCATATTCCCAGACAGCCTATCATAATTTTGTTCACTTTCATTCTCTTGTAAACATCTATTTATTTAGTTTGGGCTGAGCTGGGTCTTCCTTGCTTTGTGCAAGTTTTCTCTAGTTGCAGTGAGCAGGGAGCTGCTCTTTGTTGTGTTTGTCAATTATCTTATGTTTCAGTTTGAACTATCTTCAGTTTTAATGATTCTTTTCTCTGCTGACTCCAAAAGAGGATCAAGTGACTACTTTAAGATCTGAAGTGAATTCCTTTTTTAAAAATACTATACTTATATATTTATTTTAAACATTTCCAATTTAGCTATTTTAAAAAAATTAATTTCCAGGTTTCAGCTAAATTTTATCATGTTTAACACACATATGCCTATTATACACTGTGATAGTTAATTTTGTGTGTCAATTTGATTAGCCAAAGGGATGCCCAACTAGACAGTAAGACATTATTTTTAGCTGTGTCTATGAGAGTATCTAGAAAAAATAGCATTTGATTGAGTAGACTAATCAAAAGAAGACCTGTCTTCATCGGTGTGAGTGGGCATCACTTAATCCATCGAGGGCCTGAATAGAATGAAAGGCAAAGGAAGGGTGAATTCTCTCTCTCCCTTTATCTGGAGCATCTTCCTAGTGCCTTTGGGTGTATGAGCTGCTTGTGTCTGGCCTTTCTGATTCTGGGACTTAACTAACATACCCCTGGTTCTCAGGCCTTTGTCCTCAGACTGCAGATTACACCATCAGCCTCTCTGATTTTCAGGCCTTTAAACTCAGACTAAAATATACAACCAGTTTTTCTGGTTCTCTAGCTTGTAGATGGCAGATTTAGGGACTTCTCAGTTTCCATACATATGTCAGTGTGTGTGTGTATGTATGTGTGTGTATTATCTTGGTCTGCTTCTCTGGAGAACTGTGGCTAACGCATACACCTTTCATGTACGCTTCTGTATAATTATTATAGTCATTCTAAATTCCCTTCTGAAAATTAAAATATCAGGCCATCTGTGTATTTGTTTCTAGAGTATATTTACTTTTCTCATCTTGGGTCTCATTTTCCTGCATCTTTGTGGAAATTTAAAAAAATTATAGTATGCTAGGCATTGTGTAAAATAACACTGGAGACTAGAATAAATGATAAGGAAAAGTATGTCTTTTCCTTTGAAAGGTGGATAATGTTACCGTGTCATTCTGCTAGTTGAGCAGAGTCTGGGCACTCTTACAGCTTTTGATAGATTTGGTTCACTCATAGCTTCAAACGTTTTGAGAGGTGATTAGTAAGTCTCTAGAGATCTCACAATTTATACTATAGGGTCCAGTTTTCAGGCATATTAGGGAATCCTCTTAGTTTTTAACACTACACTAGCTTTCTGCACCTCAGTTATTCTCTGTCTTGCTGATCTCAGTATTTGGAGGGATGATCTGCACGCTTGGGAAGGTCCCATGTGCCTCCTATGCTAATCTTTCAGCTCTCCTGCCCTGGTCCTGTCTTTAGCATATTACCTATGCACTCATTGAAAATCAGTGGGAAAAGCTGGAGGTAGCTTCAGACATTTTCTAAAGCTGAGGTTCCATAGGATTCCTCCTTCTCCCACCATTTTCCAGTGAAAATAGCCATGTAGCTATTCTCTTAGAATAGACTTTTCCCTCTTAAATTTGCCTCAATTTCTTTAATTAAATTCATTGTCAGCCTTCTGTTGCCTTTTAAAGTAATTGTGACTTGGTTTTATCTGGTTTATATTCACTTTTTTGGTTTGCTTTTGTAGGGAGCAACAATTTCCTACAACTTTTCATAACTTAACCAGAAGTCTCTTTTTGTTCTTTTTGTATCTCAATTTTTACAAGGATAGATAGCATCCAATACATGACTTATTTAATTGAAAATTCTATTTTCACATTAGAGATGATAGGATTTCTTCTGGTAAACAAATGATCAGTTATGAATTTTCTAAGGACCATATCTGCAGTATCACATTGAAATGCTCAGGGGTTATTCTTAGAGTCCACTGAACAGTCAGGCTCACAAGATACCTGCCATAGGCTATGTTTAACAGTAGGTTTACTTAGAAGAATTTAGGCCAGAAAACACAATTTTCCAACAGGGTAGTGATGCCTATCCAACTTGTATGGGTGTCCATGAAATAGTCTGTGTAGCATCCAGGAACTATCTTCTCTGGTTCTTCAGATGATAGACCAGGGTGAGGGAATGAAAGGTGACATATTGGTGAGGTACAGAAGCCATCCCAGGATAATACTTATTCCTTAGAGGAACTAATGTTGCTTGTGACAATTCAGTGGGTATGGTTTTCGGGTTCAGCAAAGGACAGGCAAGTTACAAGGGTCACTGCAATCAAGAATGCTCAAAACCATGGCTTTATACTAAGTATTTACAAAATATTCTCATTCCAGATGCAGTTTACCTAATTGGTCAATTTTACCATAAGCAATGTTCTACTCATATGAAGTTTCCAGGAAAAAAGAAATAGAAAATTGACTGAAGGTAAATTCTCATTCTAGAATTTGTAAGAATGTGAGAGGATCTGTTATAGCCAATTCATGATATTTAATATCAATATTTAGTACTATTCAATAAAACAGCATCAACAGATGTCAACCCATGACTGAAGACACGGCACACATACTATATGCAAGATATTTTAGAAGAATGCACATATTTTTGTAGTTTTTAGTACAATTGACTAAACTTGTATTATCCCCAAAAATGTTTTTGATTATTCTTACCCACATGTATATAGTATACATATATGTAATAAATTAAGTCATATCCTGTATGATGAATCTAAGAATACAAGTTGGAATTGATTTTATTGTTACATGCTCAAATATAGAAGTTATAATACCATATTTTTAAAACTTACTAATGAATTTAGAGATTGCAAATAAAATGTAAAATTTGGGACAGAGGCATTCATGTATCTATTTCAATATTTTGACTTCACGAATTAAAAAACTAACTACCCTGGGCTCATATAATAAAGAACAATTTATGTTTATGTAACCAGATTCAAGGCAAAGTACAGTCCAGAATTGGTTAATTTAGTAGCATAATCATATCATCATGGTGCCAAATTATTACTATCTTCCCGCTTTCTGTGGTCGAATTTGTCTTTAGGCTGCCTGCTATTATAACCGCAAGATCACAGATATGACAATGCCCATCAGAGAAAGAGGGGTTCTCTCTTTGAACTTTGTAAGATCTAAGAAACAGTTGCAAGCATCTCTCAGTAAATGTTTTTTATTTATCTCATTAGCCAGGATTGCATCACAAGCCCAAATTGAATCAATGCCTGGCAACAGAACTGAGCCACAGCAGTGGGCTACTTAGACTACCCATGATTTACCCTTAAAACTGGAATGAGCTTTTCGTAAAAGAAGGGGGAGAAGGAGGATCTCAAACTCGTTAGAAACTGCAATTATAAATGAAGATAATAATGGCTGTTGTTAAACATAATATCTGCTACTAAGTATTTTGTTCATGAAAATAGTTTATTAGTCCTCCTGCTGCTAAGCCGCTTCAGTCGTGTCCGACTCTGTGTGACCCCATAGACGGCAGCCCACCAGGCTCCCCCGCCCCTGGGATTCTCCAGGCAACAACACTGGAGTGGGTTGCCATTTCCTTCTCCAATGCGTGAAAGTGAAGTTGCTCAGTCGTGTCCGACTCCTAGCGACCTCATGGACTGCAGCCTACCAGGCTCCTCCATCCATGGGATTTTCCAGACAGGAGTACTGGAGTGGGGTGCCATTGCCTTCTCCATATTCGTCCTCCAACCCCAGTTAAAATTTTAAAATATTACACATGATTATAAGTATGCCACTTTAATAAATTCATAGGACTAGAAAAGATAGCTTTTTTCCAAGAGTGGCTAGAAATTCCATAAAATATTTGGGCGAAGTCTATAAAATAATGTGATTTTTAAACTATAGCTGATAAATACTATCCCAGCCACTGGTTATAGTAGAACTTATGAATTTTCATTCTGAAAAGAGTGACTTTTCATTTGGTGTACTAAATTAATTCTGGAGCTTATATTCCGAGAAATATTATAAAAGTTACATGGTTTGTGGGCTTATAGAAATTGTCCAGTATAAACTGTTCTGGGGAAAATTGTCTAAAGTGACTTCTATATTTTCCTTATAATAAGGGACATAGTTTATTATTTAGGGAAGGTTTTTTTAATGACAGTTTTTAGTTTTTTGTGCTAAATAGCATTTGGGAATAAAATATTTAAAAATAAAGCAAATACTGAGGAAATGATAATATGGCAAAAGGTGAAATGATATAAGGTTGAGAGTATTCTCATTGGGTGTCACAGAATTTTTTCTATATTTGATCTCTGTTTATAAAAAATGTTCCATATCTTTCATATTATAAGCTTACTTATAGCTCAACAACCCGTGGTATATGGTATGACTTAATAAGAATTACTCAATATTTGTACTTGAGTATTTTTTTCATCTATAAAATGTAAATCAAAACCACAAGATATCACCTCACATCGGTCAGCATGGCAATCTCAAAAAGTCTACAAATGTCAAATGCTGGCGAGGATATCAGGAAAAGGGAACACTTAGACAGTGTTTGTGGGAACATAAAATGCACAACCACTATAAAAAAACAGTGCCGAGTTTTCTCAGAAACTAAAAGTAGAACCCAGCAATTCTACTCCTAAGTATATACCTGGAGAAAACAAAAACACCAGTTTGAAAAGATACAGGCACTCCCATGCAGCACTATCCCATGCAGTACCACTTACAATAGCCAACAGAAGCAACCCACTCTCTATCAACAGATGAATGGTAAGTGGTATGGTATACATATACCATATGAATGGATAAAGAAGAAGTGTATATATACACATTTATCCATTCAGAGATGTGTGTATATATACACATACATGTACACAGAGAATATTAACAGCCATAAAAAAAGAATGAAATTCTGCCATTTGCAGCAACATGGATGGACCTAGATGATATTATACTTAGTGAAAGAAAGTCAGAGAAAGACAAATACTGAATGATATCACTTATACATGGAATATTTTTAAAAAATAATCAGATGAGTATATATGCTAAACAGAAACAGAATCAAGATAATTAGTGGTTGCCCATGAGGAGAGGAAAGAGGAAGAGGCACGTTAGGGATATGGGATTAAGAGATATAATCTGCTATGTATGTAAAATAGATAAGCAAAAAAGATACATTAGATAACACAGGTAATTATAGCCATTATCTTGTATAACAATGAATTATAATCTCTAATACTGAATCACTGTTCTGTATACCTAAAGCTAATAATGTGAATTAACTATATTTCAATTTTAAGAAATACCCATTTACTAGAGTATCAGCTATCATTGTATCATCTCCATCTCATCCAGTGGCATAAAAACATACTTTACATATTTTAGTGGGAAAGATAAATTTGTTTTGGGGGAGTTGACTGCTATTTAAAATAGAAGTTTTGTGACTATATTTAAACATAAGTCAAATTCATCTACCACTTTTGAGGTAATACTGAACAAAGTGGGGCAGGTTCTGTTTCCAGTAATGCAGGGCATATTACAGGTTTTTTTTTTTAGTGTGAATATTTTCTTACAATAATTTTTCTTTCCAAAATATTTTTTAGTTTAGACTGATAGACTGATCCCAAAAGCTTTGTATGTGTGTGTTTATCATGGTAGGTTTGTTTTTGTTTGCAGAATGTATGTAGTTTGGGAGGTGTGAGTGTATGTCTATGTGTTTTATGTCAGCCACATTACAAAGTAATTTTTAAGAGACATATTAGGAAGAGAGTTTTCTAGGACAAATCGCTAACTTGATTTTTCTTTACTTTTGGCTCAAGAAAAGATATATATAAAAGAGGCTTCACTGATTTAGTCCTGCACTACTTGAACTACTATTACTTATGTCTGAATAAGTCACACATCAAAAATATATTAGTATCTAATGTCACTGTGTCCTGAGTCTGGAGGTCTATCCATTGCATCTCAGTTAGAAAAAGAGATCTCTAAGGAAGCCCCATGTCAAGCATACTGGGAGCGAAAATGGAATCAAGGAAGGAACTTTGGTAAATTTGATTGTGACAAAAGGAACTTATTAACAAAATTAAGAATGAGATTAATCAGCAGAAGGGGAGAGGAGGAGGCTATGTGAGATTTGAGGAAGGATAAAATATGCAAGATTTTGCAAAACTTTGGTATGTGGAAGAGAATGGTGATAAGGCAAAAATATACAAACAGATATACCCATGGACATCTATGTCATGCTTATAATTTTAAAGCACTTTCAAAGATATAAAACAGAGAAGGAATGGCACCCCACTCTAGTACTCTTGCCTGGAAAATCCCATGGACGGAGGAGCCTGGTAGGCTGCAGTCCTTGGGATCGCTAAGAGTCGGACATGACTGAGTGACTTCACTTTCACTTTTTACTTTCATGCATTGGAGGAAATGGCAACCCACTCCAGTATTCTTGCCTGAAGAATTCCAGGGATGGGGGAGCCTGGTGGGCTGCCATCTATGGGGTCGCACAGAGTCATACATGACTGAAATGACTTAGCAGCAGCAGCAACAAGATATTAAAAGGTCTTTGATTTTTTATTGAATTAAATGTAGTATTAAATGTGAATTCCCTAATTTTTCTCTAAAAGAAAATGACTTCATAATGAAACACTTCCTGTAAAAATTACCTTGGAAGGAAAGTTATGACCAACCTCAATAGCATATTCAAAAGCAGAGATATTACTTTGCCAACAAAGGTCTGTCTAGTCAAGGCTATGGTTTTTCCAGTGGTCATATATGGATGTGAGAGTTGGACTATGAAGAAAGCTGAGTGCCGAAGAATTGATGCTTTTGAAATGTGGTGCTAGAGAAGACTCTTGAGAGTCCCTTGGACTGCAAGGAGATTCAACCAGTCCATCCTAAAGGAGATCAGTCCTGGGTTTTCATTGGAAGCACTGATGCTGAACCTGAAACTCCAATACTTTGGCCACCTCATGCAAAAAGTTGACTCTTTGGAGAAGACCCTGATGCTGGGAGGGATTGGGGGCAGAAGGGGACGACAGAGGATGAGATGGCTGGATGGCATCACTGACTTGATGCACATGGGTTTGGGTGAACTCCAGGAGTTGGTGATGGACAGGGAGGCCTGGCGTGCTGTGATTCATGAGGTCGCAAAGAGTCGGACACGACTGAGCGACTGAACTGACTGAACATAAGTCATAAGTTACATCATTATTATACAAAGTAGTGCTTGAAGTGGTGGTGGAGGAGGCAGTTAAGTGTATTTCCACAAATTAGAGTTCTTGGTGAAGGAATCTGAAGCAAAAGTTGTAAAGTAGCAGATTTACCTGAATAAGTAGAAATATTTAGAACATAATCCAGGAATTACTGTATTTTGGTCCATCCAGCTTAACATTTCATCCCGTGGATTTCACTAAAGGAAGGCATTTAGAGTTATGGCCCCACTGGAATTGATTTGAAACAACAATATATCCTGCTTTAGGTTCCGTGTAATGTGTGTGCTTGGATGTAGAGTCCTGAATATTGCAGAATGCATATGAAACCATACAGTGCATCTTTGTCTGCCTGCCTATGGGTCCAAACCTGTGAGGAACAGTCAAAGAGCAGGTATGTGTTCTCAACCACTGTTTGTTCTTTGTGGCAAAGCTGAATGTGAGTGTCATCGTTCCAATGTGTACTTGCTTGCTTAAGAAATGTGTGCTTGCTTGCTTAAGAAATGTGAAGAATCAAAACCTGGTATAATTTAATTAAAGACCGGGAACAACAAGGTTTAGCAAGAAACTACTAATGAAGGAAATTTTAGGAAGTTTTGGATTGGCAGAAAGGCCTAGAATTACATCTGACTCCTAATGAACAGAAATAATCTACACACCATTTTATTCAGTGTTGTCTCCTTTGTTGTGAATATATTTTCATCTTTACTGAGACAGTTTAGGATATTGTCAGCATTCTACCTCTGTTTATTTTCATATGTGCTCCCCAGCATTATTCACTTGATATACTCAGGCAAGTTAAAGTAATTATTTGGAAGTATAATTCATTTTGTATCCCCGTTTTACAACTGAGTGTAGTAATGCCTTCCCAGCCAGAAGGCAAGGGTCCAGAAAAATCAATTTATTGAGTTCCCCCTACAGGGATAAGATTTTTTTTTTTTATGACAGGTCAATTTATTGCTGTCTTGTATCACTGATAAATTGTGACTACCAATGAGCGTGACAGTTGGCCTTCTCAAAGTTTCTTGGTGAAGGTGGTAATAAAATGACAAACTTTGTGTAGTTGCTACTCACACATGTACTTTAGAATTCTCACTCTACTACTCAGCCATGGATTCCTGGTAAGCAGTATAGGAAGACTGGGTTCAGTTCTCAGGATCACACCTCCTCCTAAATTAGCTTGTTTTCTTGAACTTAAATGACTCAACTTCTACTTTTTCTTATTTTAATAATTTACAAAGATATGCTTTAAAACAGAGTCTAGTTGAAAGCTTCCTATCATTTCTCTAGAAAAGCTTAAATTTAGGCTGAACAGAGAAAGGATAGAAACCAGGTCATCATAAGGAAACACCTGTCATTTAGCTCACTTGAATAAATAGCTACAATGTTATGCTTATGTGCACACTTCAGGACTAGGTATTCAGAAGGGGGAAGAACTAGTGGAATATGTTTCTCAGAGGCATGACTAAGATAAATTGGATAACTCTTTTTTTTAAAGGGCAATATTCAAGAACAAAAACTATATTTGAAGCTAATGAAAGGTTAGATCATATGGGAATTATTGAAAAATAATTATTGGTAGGAGGCAACCAACCAGAAGTGAATATCCTAGGAAACCAAAGAAGCTGTGAAGCATGAATGAAAAAAAAATTCAGTTTGAAAGGAGAAATCATTGTAGGCTTATACCTATGCTAGCTTCTAGCACAGAGAGCTTAGTCCAGTTTTTTCCATTTAAATTAAATGATTAATATAAATATTGCTTGTTTTTTAAAAATATATGCTATCACAAAAATTTTTATCTCCAAAATTCAGTAATATTTTTGAGATTTTTGGAAAATAGCAATATGTCTCTATGAAAGTGTTAACCTGTGGTTCTCCTTTATTTATTTTCCCCATTCCCTCAAAACCTGATTTATACCTTGTTAATAGTGTTTTCTTCACAATGTCCATCACAATCTAGCTGACCCAGATTCTAGTTCCTGCATCAAATGTGAATGGGAGGTAGCTACTACACTTGTCACCTCTTCATTCTCTCCTGGAAAAGCGTTTTATTTCATTCAAATAATCACCTACTTTTACAAGTTTACTTGAATCATCCAACATCCCGTTTATCCAAATTCCCATCCCTTACTTCCTCTATGCCATAGTTCTCTACAAGTCTATCTATTTGTACATATTGTAGCCATATCTTTTGAAGAAAATGAGATTAGAATATATTTCATCAGAAGTATCACTTGTAATAAGCACTTTGAGCACCAAAATACTTCAAACCAGGAGGCAGTAATCCTGCATTTGCTGCTAAGCTGCTAAGTCATTTCAGTCGTGTCCCACTCTGTGCAACCCCATAGACGGCAGCCCACCAGGCTCCGCCATCCCTGGGATTCTCCAGGCAAGAACACTGGAGTGGGTTGCCATTTCCTTCTCCAATGCATGAAAGTGAAAAGTGAAAGGGAAGTCACTCAGTCGTGTCCGACTCTTAGCGACCCCATGGACTGCAGCCCACCAGGCTCCTCAGCCCATGGGATTTTCCAGGCAAGAGTACTGGAGTGGGGTGCCATTGTCTTCTCTGAATCCTGCATTTGAGGGGAATACAAAATATTCCTATAATTTAACACATTAAATTTTAATGTAGTTTCTAGGATATCTTAGACATATTGTTATTTTCTTGGCATCAGTTTAATGCTGAGTCCTTCTGCTAGGCGGGTGAGACATTTAGTCTGCTACTCCAGATTTGTCACAGAGTTCCATGTAGAACCACATGTCAGGGAAGAACCTGATGACAGCAATCCCATCTTAGCCCGTGTCTAGATGTCCATTGTACAATCAGCGAAACGTTTAGTCTATTGGCTCTGTTGATTTCAGACCAGCTTCTGACCTTGGTGCCCATAATCCAGCCTCTGAGGGCACACTGCACAGTCATCCCACTCCTCTGCTCCAAGTCTTATCACCCCGAATATGTACCAAGGGTTGTGGACACACACCTCTCTCATTACGCTCTCCCCACCTCTCAATTTTCAACATCTTTGTTGTCTTTATAAGATTCATCCTTCACCTACTCTGTTGCCCTTCAGAGTAGGGCAGTTAGAATATACTCCCAGAATAACTCCTTCAATAAAAGTCAGAACTAAAGGCTCTAGGCAACCACTGTTTTCTGCTTTGCAAAATAACCTAAAGTAAAGAAATGCAAGGCACCTGGGTATGTGCTTGGAAGTAAGGAGGAAGAGGAATTATGGAACACACATTCTTACCTCACTAAATTTCCCTAACATGTAAACAAATATCTCAAAGGCTTTAAAAGTTTCTTGAAAGTCTATTTTCAGGCTGATGCCTTCTATCAAGATATCCAGCTATGATAAGATAAATGAGGTCTATACATTATATAATTTATCTAAAGTCAAATGGGGAAAACATGAGCAAATTGGTCTTCATGAAATTTATAATATGGTAGAGAAAATAATTGTCAAAAATACAGGCATACTTCAGAGATATGGCAGGTTCAATTTCTCACCACTGCAATAAAGTGAAGATTGAAATAAAGTGAATCACACAACGGTTTTGGTTTCCCAGGGTATGTAGTCTGTTAAATGTGTGATAGTATTATGTCAAATGTATATATCTTAATTAGAAACACTTTATTGCTAAGAAATATTAACCATCATCTGAGCCTTCAGCAAGTTTTAGTAATAACATCAAGATCACAGATCACCATACTAAATACAGTAATAATGAAAAAGTCTTGAAATATTGTGAGAATTATTGAAGTGTGACACAGAAACACAAAGTGAGCAAATGCTGTTGAAAAAAAGGTACTGACAGACTTGCTCAACACTGGTTACCGGAGACCTTCAATTTATTAAAAAAAAAAACAAAACAAAAAACAATACCTGTGAAGTACAACAAAGCAAGGTGCAATAAAATGAGGTTTGCTTGTATAGGAATACCCCTGGTAAATCAAGAACAGTGCGGGAGGGCCTGGTTTAAGTGTTAAGTCATAGATTCTATCTTGGTCTGTGCATTAGTTTTGTATTTCTGACTTAGCAAATTACTATAAGCTTAATGCCTTAATACAGCATAGATTTACTGTCTTAAAGTTATAAAGGTTAGAAGTTTAACACAAGTCCCAGTAGGCTAAAGCCAAGGTGTTGGCAGGGCTGTGTTCCTTTCTTGAGGCAATTAGCAGAGAATTCCTTTCTTTGCCTTTTCCAGCTTGTAAAGGTACCTGAAATTCCATAGCTGGTGATTGCCTTCCTCCATCTCTGACCATTTTTCCATAATCACACCTCCTTCCAACCACAGTCAGAAAGGTTCTTGGCTTTTAAGGTTTCATGTGATTAGAAATTGAATAATCATGTGATTACCCAATTGAATAATCCAGGATACTCTCCCCCTCTCCATATCTTTAACATAATCACACTTGCAAAGTCCCTTTACAACAAAGCAAGTTTGAGGGACAAAGTCACAGCTCCTGGGAATTAGGATGGGAACCTCTTTGGTGGGGACATTTTTCTGCCTACAATAGACTAATTGAGTTTAAGGTATCTTTGAAGCAGAATTGTTCATGTGTATTTTTTCACTATATTTAAAAATCTCTGCCTTTTGGTTGGAAATGAATCATACTGAGTTTCTTCCTGTTTTCAGAATTGCTTGTGGTTGTCATTTAATTGTTAAGCTTTGGTCATGGGGAGATTAGCCAGGAAGGACAGAAGAACAGAAAATTCACTTCTGGACCCCACTAAATATTTTGATTAGAGTATAAGAGGATGAAAATTGACATAACAAGTTTCAAGTGGATAGTACAAAGATCTTTTCCTTAATCCTCTTTTTAAAAAATGTAATCCAAGTCAATGTGTTTCAAGTAGTAATATTAAGACCTTAAATAATTGATTTTTCTGTTGACCATATTGCATCAAAGAGGAATCTTAGAAAGTAACTAACTATGGAGTACTTAATGCTACATATAAATCCTAAGCAATTCAGGGAATAATTAGCAGTAATAGCCCTAACTCCATGAGTAAATATTCTAACTGGCATGAATGGTAATGTATCTTAAATATGGAGATAAGACACAAGAAAATGTGGGAGTAAATTTTTGTAAATGTTCTCAGTCAAATAAACACTTGTTTTTCAAGTAAATCGATATTCCTGAGTAAAAATGTTTCTGGTTAAAATGCAGTTACAAACAGAATTAAATATGATATTGGTAGGGAAAAATGTTAGAAATTATCGCTTGAAAAGTGATCAAAATGTACTATAAATAAACATTCAAATCAAGTTTAAAGAGACTATAGGAATGGTAGAACAGTGTTTAAGTGTTTTATGTAGCAAAGGAAAATGCATTTTATAGGATATTATTTTTAAAATATATTTCCAAAGTATATAACTAAACTGAGCAACTTAATCTAAAGCATAAGTCTCTATACTGTGTTAAAATATTTTGGGGAAAAAAATGTTGACATAAAAAGAAACAAATGGTACTAGTATGAAAAATCACATTGTTTTTAACAGTGAGTGAAATTTAAAAATAGGATAATACAGTAGTAAATTGTTTCATATATTAAAAAAGCAACCTATATAAATGAGTATGCCTAAATTACTGCCTTGACAATAACAGTCCACTGAACTCAAGAATATAGAAGTGAAATCCTTCAAATTCTGTATATCTTAACATAAATTGTAATGCTCTGAAAGTGTGACCAGAAGTAATTACATGCAATAGTAAAGACAATGCCAAAGAATGTTCAAACTACTGCACAATTTGCACTCATCTCACATACTAGCAAAGTAATGCTCAAAATTCTCCAAGCCAGGCTTCGATGGTATATGAACAGAGAACTTCAGATGTTCAAGCTGGATTTATAAAAAGCAGAGGAAAGTGAAAGTGAATGTGAAGTCGCTCAGTCGTGTCCGACTCTTTGCGATCCCATGGATTGCAGTCTAAGAGGCTCCTCTGTCCATGGGATTTTCCAGGCGAGAATACTGGAGTGGGTTGCCATTTCCTTCTCCAGAGATCAAATTGCCAACATCCATTGAATCATCGAAAAAGCAAGAGAGTTCCAGGAAAACATCTACTTCTGCCTTATTGACTATGCAAAAGCCTTTGTGTGGATCAAAACAAACTGTGGAAAATTCTTCAAGAGATGGAAATACCAGACCACCTGACCTGCCTCCTGAAAAATCTGTATGCAGGTCAAGAAGCAACAGTTACAACTGGACATGAAACAACAGAATGGTTCCAAGTTGGGAAAGGAGTATGTTAAGGCTGTATGTTGTCACTGAGCTTATTTAACTTAAATGCAGAGTACATCATGCAAAATGCTGGGCTTGATAAAGGACAAGCTGGAATCAAGATTGCCAGGAGAAATATCAATAACCTCAGATATGCAGATGACACCACCCTTATGGCAGAAAACGAAGAAGAACTAAAGAGCCTCTTGATGAAAGTGAAAGAGGAGAGTGAAAAAATTGGCTTAAAACCCAACATTCAGAAAACTAAGATCATGGCATCCAGTCCTATCACTTCATGGCAAATAGATGGGGAAACAATGGAAACAGTGAGAGACTTTATTTTGGGGGCTCCAAAATCACTGCAGCTGGTGACTATAGCCATGAAATTAAAAGATGCTTTCTCCTTGGAAGAAAAGCTATGACCAACCTAGACAGCATATTAAAGACAGACAATCCTTTGCCAACAAAGGTCTGTCTAGTCAAAGCTATGGTTTTTCCAGTAGTCATGTATGGATGGGTGGGGTTATAAAGAAAGCTGATTGCTGAAGAATTGATGCTTTTGAACTGTGCTGTTGGAGAAGACTCTTGAGAGTCCCTTGGACTGCAAAGAGAATTAACTAATCAATCCTAAAGGAAATCGGTCCTGAATATTTATTTGGAAGGACCAATGCTGAAGCTGAAGCTGAATCTCCAATACCTTGGCCACCTGATGTGAAGGACTGACTCATTGGAAAAGACCCTGATGCTGGACAAGATTAAAAGCAGGAGGAGAAGGGGATAACAGAGGGTGATATGGTTGGATGGCATCACCGACTTGATGGACATGAGTTTGAGCAAGCTCCAGGAGTTGGTGATGGACAGGGAGGCCTGGCGTGCTGCCGTCCATGGAGTCACAAGAGTCGAACACAACTGAGCGACTGACCTGAACTGAACTGTAGATATTTTATGCAAAGAAAGACGGTTATAACTGGAGTTCTATGTTGACAGTTCTAAAAATATAAATCTAGCATAGAGAAGAAAAAATACTCTAAAAGTTACATATTAAATTATTGTGAGACTCTTAAACATTTCATCTTCTAATAACAAAGAAAATGTTTATGAAAGAAATGTAGGACCCATAACTTTGGTTTCCACTTTCAGTATCTAGATTTACTAGAGTTTATAAAATACAAACATTAAGGTATTGATTTTTCTTTTTTTTTCAGATTTCCTCTGGGATTTGTCTTTTTTTTTTTTTTTTTTTTTTGAATGGGGTTATGTGTTTTTGGATGAAAGACCACTGCCTTTTCACTACAGCATATCAAGTATACATAGCATCCAAATGACTTAACACTCCAAGTGTTGTCCTTAATCTCTTCATTGGAGTAGTATTTGTCAGGTTTCCACACCTAACATTTCTTTTTTTCTCACTTTCTACACCACTGTTTACAAAGAGGTCACTAAGTCCAACCCACACTTATTGGTGAGGAGTTATGCTGCACTTACTTGGAGGCAGAATATCTACACAAATTGTAGAAATTCTTCTACATAGGGAATTTTTCTTTTCTCAGCCAATTATCCATTTTAGAAGAATGTATTTATATCAATATGTACTCATGGGTATTTATTTTATAGTCTTATTTCTAATCCAGTTATACTCTATTTAGTGCTCATATTGTTCACTACTGGTATATGGAAAAACAATTGACTATATATTATCTTTGTATCCTACAACCTTTCAGTATTCAATAAGTAGTTTCAAGAAGTTTTTCCTTGATGCTTTGGCATTCCCTTCATAGATAATTATATTGTGTATGAATAAAAATTACTTTATCGAATCCCCCCAAATTTATGTAATCCCTTTATTTTTTCTCATCTTCTTTTCAATAAGATATTGAGTAAAGGTGTTGAAAGATAACCTTGTTTTGCGTCAAATCTTAAGTGGGAAATGTCCAGTTTTTCACTATTGAGTACAGTGTTAGCTTCATTTTTTTTTTTTTTTTTAGTTATGAGGAAGTTCCTCTTCATTTTTTACTTGCTTATAGTTTTTATTATGAATGTGTGTTGAATTTTGTTAAATGTTTTTTCCACATCTATTACTATGATTATGTAACTTTTTCCTTTAGTCTGTTCATTTCTCAGATTATATTGTTTGACTTTTAAATTTTGAACCGGGCTTGTAAAACTGGAATCAATTACATTTTATCTTTGCATAATACTTTTTATATATTCCTGAATTTGACATGCTGATATTTTATTGATGTTATTTGTATCTATGTTCATGAGAAACATTTGCCTAATTTTCCTTTCTTGTAGTAGTTTTACTTTCTTTTAATTAGGTTTAGTTGATTTTATCTCTTTGTTTTCTTAAAGTAGATCCTGAGATTGTTGATTTTAGATCTTTTTTCTTCTCTTATATATGTATTTAATGTTGTAATTTTCTCAGCAGTAATTTCACTGCATCCCACAAATTTAGGTAAGTAAGCTATTCATTTAGTTCAAAATATTTCTGATTTCTCTTGAGACTTTGACTTATGTGCTATTTAGAAGTATGTTATTAAATTTCCAAATATTGGGAGATGTTGAGCATTGTTCCTTTCCCTTACTGATTTCTAGTTTAATGATATTGTGACCTTCAGACATAGATTATATATGATTTTGACTCTTTTCAATATATTAAGATGTGTTTTGGTGAATGTTCATGGGAACTTGAGAAGGTTTATTCTGCTGTTGTTGGATGGAGTATTCTATAAATATCAGATCAAGTTGACTGAAAGTGCTATTTAGATCAATTCTATCCTTATTAGTTTTCTGCCTGCTTATCTATCATTTACCAAAAGAGAAGGGTTGAAATCTCAATTATAATAGTAGATATGTCAATTTTTTTCCACAGTTCTTTCAGTTTTTGTCTCATAATTTTGATACTCTGTGGTTAGGTGCATAAATATTACAATCTGGTTGAGGTATCTAGAGAATTATCATTATGAAATCTTTCTCCCTAATGCTGATTATTTTTTATTGTTCTGAAATTGACTTTGCCTATAATTAATATAATTACTCTTCTTTATTAACATTAGCTCAGTATATATCTATCACTTAACTTTTTAAAAATTCATAAACTATTTTTTTTTTTTAGTTTTAGCAGTTTTAGGATCACAGCAATATTGAATGGAAAGTACAGAGAATTTCCATATACCCCTTGTACCATACATGCCCACTCTCCCTTAATATTGACATTCCTATCTGTTATCCTTGATAGATCTATACTGACACATCCTTATCATCCAGATTCCATTGGTTACACTGGAGTTCACTCTTGTTATTGTACATTCTATCAGTTGGATACGCATGTATCCACCACTGTAAGTCAGTCAGTCAGTTCAGTCGCTCAGTCATGTCCGACTCTTTGCGACCCCGTGAATCACAGCACGCCAGGCCTCCCTGTCCATCACCAACTCCCAGAGTTCACTCAGACTCATGTCCATCAAGTCAGTGATGCCGTCCAGCCATCTTATCCTCTGTCGTCCCCTTCTCCTCCTGCCCCCAATCCCTCCCAGCATCAGAGTCTTTTCCAGTGAGTCAACTCTTCTCATGAGGTGGCCAAAGTACTGGAGTTTCAGCTTCAGCATCATTCCCTCCAAAGAAATCCCAGGGGTGATCTCCTTCAGAATGGACTGGTTGGATCTCCTTGCAGTCCAGGGGATTCTCAAGAGTCTTCTCCAACACCACAGTTCAAAAGCATCAATTCTTCGGTGCTCAACTTTCTTCACAGTCCAACTCTCACATCTATACATGACCACTGGAAAAACCATAGCCTTGACTAGACGGACCTTTGTTGGCAAAGTAATATCTCTGCTTTTGAATATGCTATCTAGGTTGGTCATAACTTTTCTTCCAAGGAGTAAGCGTCTTTTAATTTCATGGCTGCAGTCACCATATGCAGTGATTTTGGAGCCCCAAAAAATAAAGTCTGACACTGTTTCCACTGTTTCCCCATCTATTTCCCATGAAGTGATGGGACCAGATGCCATGATCTTTGTTTTCTGACTGTTGAGCTTTAAGCCAACTTTTTCACTCTCCTCTTTCACTTTCATCAAGAGGCTTTTTAGTTCCTCTTCACTTTCTGCCATAAGGGTGGTGTCATCTGCATATCTGAGGTTATTGATATTTCTCCCACTGTAGTATCACACAAAGTAATTTCCACACACCAACATATATCATACCCTGCCTATTCCTCTCTCCCATCTCCCAACTCCCAGAAAGAGTCTCCATAGGGCTTCCTCTTCCAGGAATTTATAGAGTTGGAATCATACAGTTGTAATCTTTTCAAATTGGCTTCTTTCACTTAGTAATATGTATTTGCATATTTTTTCTGTCTTTACATGAGCTTCCCTGGTGGCTCACATGGTAAAAGCGTCTGCTTGCAATGCAGGAGACCTGGGTTCGATCCCTGAGTGAGGAAGATCCCCTGGAGAAGGAAATGGCAACCCACTCCAGTACTCTTGCCTGGAAAATTCCATGGATGGAGGAATCTCGTAGGCTACAGTCATGGGATCCCAAAGAGTTGGACATGACTGAGCGATTTCACTTTCACTTTTCTCTCATGTCTTTACCTGGCTTGATCACTTATTGTTTTTAGTACTAAATAAAATTCTGTTTTATGAATGTACCAGTTTATTTACCCATACACCTGCTAAAGAACATCTTGGTTGCTTTTACTTTATCATACTTTGTGCAGATATTGAGGATTTTTTTTTACAAACTGAAAATTTATAGTAACCCTGAATCAAGCAAGTTTGTTGTGGCATTTTTCCAACAGCATCTTTCTCACTTTGTGTCTGTGTATCATATTTTGTTAATTCTTACAATACTTCAAGCTTTTTCAGTTATTTATGTGTTATGGTGGTCTGTGGTCAGTCAGTGATCTTTTACACTTCTACTATAATTGGACATTTTTTAGCAATAAAGTATTCTTAGATATGTGCCTTTTAGACAGCATGCTATTATACACTTCATAGGCTATACTGCAGTGTAAACATAACTTCTGTATGTACCAGGAAACCAAAAAGAAAAAAAAGTATGTGACTTGCTTTCCTGCAATAGTCATCTTATTGCAGTGACCTGGATCTGAACCCGCTGTATCTCTGAGGTAGGGTAAATAAAGCTGTTAGAAACATCTGTGTACAGGTTTTTAGTGAGGGCATAAGTTTTCGATTCATTTGGATAAATACCAAGGAGCACAACTGCTGTATCATATGGTGAGAATGTGTTTAGTTTTGTAAGAAACTTCTAAGCTATCTAAAAGTGGCTATACTATCTTGCTCCATAGCTCAGTTGATAAGGAGTCTGACTACAATGCAGGAGACCTGGGTTTGATACCTGGGTTGGGAAGATCCCCTGTAAAAGGAAATGGCAACCCACTCCAGTGTTCTTGCCTGGGGAATCCTATAGTAGTGGTATTTTATTATTGTTTTAATTCACAGTTCTCTAAACTATGACTAAACTTTCCTTTTTTCCCCCTAATAATAGCCAATGTTGACTCCCCATGACCTACTACACTAAATTCCCATTTAACTTAGATTTTAAGAATTGAATTAAGGAGTGACATCACCAAGATGGCAACATAAGTCATTAGTAACTTTGCTCTCCTTCATAAGAACAACAATTAACAACTTTTCCTGGAGAAGACACCACTGAGAAAATTCTAGAACACAGGTAAAGGCTAAAACATTTCCCTGCAACATAGAGACTGAGACAGACAACATCAAAAGGCTAAGAGGAGAAGCTGGGTGCTGACCACATTGCCCCTCCCTCGGGCCAGTGCGGCACTGTACTAAGTGGTCTCTCCTGGGCCTGCAGTTGCTCCAGTGGGAAAAGTACTCAGGGTAGACATCCAGGTCCCTTAGCACTGTGGGTCACGTGTTAGGATTCCCCGCTCTAGTCTTACCCCATGAGGATTTCAGGGAAATCTGCAGGACCTGACTGGGAATCTGATTTGAAAGAGAAGTGGGTAGGACCTTGCAACAGCCAGCACTCAGATCTTGGAAGACCAAGTTCCTTCCTACAGCACCCACGCAGGAGGCCCAGCCAGTGGCTTGCTTACCTGCAGAGCCAAGATGGCAGTGCAGTCTGACCAAAGAACTCGGTGGGGTGCAGATCTGCCTGATCTGGGATATCAAATGAAGAGCCTGGCCCTGCCTAAACAGAACACCTGGAAGCTATTGTCCAGCAATGCTCAAGCAGTCCAGCAGGGAGAGCCGATTGACCACAGAGCAAATCCAGTGGCACCTTTTGACCAGGGAAGTGTGACAACTCAAGCAAACTAATGCAATTCCCTTCTCTCTCTCTCTCTCTCTTTTCCTTCCTTTCTCCAGTAGAGTACCTTTAAAGTATGACTTTATCGACACAGTTAATAACCCTTCCTGGGTCCTTAACTGGAGTGGTATTTTGTTTGGCAAATCACCTACTTTGTTGGTCCTTAATGTTTCCATCTCTAAATTGAATTACCCTTTTTCTATGTATGGGGGTGTCCTGCTTTCTCTGCTAGAATAACATCTTTCATGCATAAAATGGCATTCTGCAGATCATTTATTGGGAAAGCCCCCCTAATCTGTTCAAAGTAGTAACTGATATCTTCTTTACTAACCAATCTCATAGAATCATAGAAAACAGTATAAAAAAGCCAAACAAACCCCCTTAATACATGAAGTGCAACTCAATGTTCCTTTCAAAGTGAAGGGGGAAAAAACCACCTAGGATATGTATGTCATCAGATATATACATTTCTGTAGTTATTTTAGTTCTTTCAATTAGCAGTGGTCATCTGGGGAAAGTTAACAGATTTTTGATTGACTATAATATGAGAGATGTACTGGTATGCAAAAGCCTGATTATCACTGATTATACCAAGCTAATTATTGACTCAATTGAAACTTTTAAAAAGGTTAGCTTTTGCTTCCTAAACATGCCAGATTCTGAGTCTGCACAGAACTTACAATACAGAGCCATGAAAATTGAAGTAATCCCTCATCTTGGCAATACATACAAGATTCTGGAAAAGAGTGAGCTTACAAAGATGTGAAAAAGTTGGATTGGCATAATATAAGCCAGAAAACAATAATGGTTAAGGAGAATGAGAGCAGATTGTGTAAAACTATCTGTCAAGAATTGACATGTGTTATAATCATGGCAGGACACTAAGTTTGTTGAAAGTCCATAAAATTTGGCAAGGCTATGCAGAGGGGGATATGGCAAATTTTACTTTGGAGGATGAAACAGCTTGGAATGTGAAAATGCTAATGATGAGATCATCCAGTAATAGTTACCACACTATTCCAAAAAGATATTTATCTGCAAGTTACATTATAATTCATATCAAGTACAGGCAAAAATAAGTTTCTTAAAGAAGGGATCTTGCAAGACTTTTCTTGGTGCTTTGCTCACTCTGGGAAACGGAACCTTAACTCTGAGAAGTGAAAATGTTCGTCTCAGTTGTTTCTGACTCTTTGCAACCCCATAGACTAGCCCACCAGGCTCCTCTGTCCATGGGATTCTCCAGGCAAGAATACTGGAGTGAGCATCCATTTCCTTCTCTAGGGCATCTTCCAGACTCAGGGATCAAACCCAGGTCCCCGCACTGCAGGCAGATTCTTACCATCTGAGCCACCAGTGAAGCCCAAGAGACATCAGTGTAGCTTTTTGTTGTTACTTTGGGTGGAGAAAATATTATAGTAAAGAGATTTATCATGATGAACTTATAATTTGATTTAAGTAATTAATTTTCCATAATGATAACATGTAACTTATATATAGGTATACATTTATATAGGTTCAGTGGTGAAGAATCTGCCTACCAAAGAAGGGGACAGAATAGACTCAGGTTCGATACCTGGGTTGGCAAGATCCACTGGAAGAGGAAATGGCAACCCACTCCAGTATTCTTGCCTGGAAAATTAATGAGGTCACAAAGAATTGGGTATGACTTAATACCTGAGCATGCACACACGCACCTACATTTACACAGATTTTATATATGTATATGTTTATATAAGTAACACTAGTTGGTTTCTTTGTCTGACCCCAGTTCTGCCTCAGTAAAGGGATATATGTTCATCCTAAACCGGAGAGGTGGAAGGGACAGAGTGACAATTAAGACTCTGCAAATTCAACCTGAAAGACCTTCCTTATTTTCCAAAAGCTGGCCTGGGTTGGGATGGGTGCTTCTGTAGGATGTTTATTGGCTTTTATTATGAAGATTGCCTTTGGTTAGGCCCTTGCCCAAAGTGCTCTGAGGAATTCTTCCACTTTCCTTATAAGCTATAGTGCAGGAATCACTACCCAAATCTGCAGTTTTAACATGAGTATTGTTTCTACTCTTTTTCTACCGAAATCTGCAGTTTTCTTCTTAGATGGCTGAGTTCTCTCCCTTGGCATTGTCAAAAGGAGAGTACTAAAAGCCCTTTTCTTGCTTCAGAATATGAGTGGACAATGGACTCACAGTTAACCATTACTATAAAACATATTCCCAAATATTACTAAGTATTCTCCTACCAGGGTTACTGTGGACTGGTCCAGAATGTTATTTAGTTAATTTATGACCAAGATTGTGATGGTTACATGTAAGAGTGAATTAATCATGGTAAGAATCAGCAAAGTCTGCAAATAGAGCTAAATTATGTTTTTATCAGCATTTGTAAAATATATTCATTATTCTGTGACAGAAATTATGACAAAAAATTTGCCAGGTTCTTTTTTCTAGGACATCAATAAATACTTGGTAATTGGGATCGTGACAGACATTTTAGAAAAGCCTGCAATTCTATGCACTTCTAAAGTGGAATTTCACAAATTTTATTAATTCCTTAATAATTCCTTATATTCATGAGTCTAAAACAGCTAGTTCTTTAAAGAAAGCTTTATCCACTTGTATGCTCTTGCATCTTGCATAAGAAGTTTTAGACTCTGTAAATAAAGTCTTTACAAAATAAGCAAGTGACCTTTCTCAGGTACATTTATTATGAAAGAAAAGATGAATTTACATGAGCTCAGTTTCTTTCAAGTACCTGACAAAGGCAATTCTTTTAACTAGAATTATGAAAAGGGGAATATTTTGTGAAAAATCACTAGTGAAGTTTTGAGAGGTAGAGTATAAGGTCCTCTTGACCCTTGTCCCTGCCAAAATTTTGAAATATCTATATGCTGTAGGAATAAAGAGAATAAATTAAATTTATATCTGTGTATCTGGTGGCTTAGAAATAGATGATGACTTCAAATGATCACTTTGTTTAAATAATATTGCTAAAAATAGTATGGCTCTATATTATCTATTATTTTGGCCTTATTCTTTAAAATTATCAATATTTTTAAAGTAAAGGTGACTACAGAAAATAACTTATGAGAAAGGACACTTAAAATAAGAAAAACAGAATATGAGACAGAAAATCAAAAAATTAGGGATTCTAGCTCATCTCAACTGGAGAAGGCAATGGCACCCCACTCTAGTACTTTTGCCTGGAAAACCCCATGGATGGAGGAGCCTAGTAGGCTGCAGTCCATGTGGTCGCGAGAGTCAGACACGACTAAGCAACTTCACTTTCACTTTTCACTTTCCTGCATTGGAGAAGGAAATGGCAACCCACTCCAGTGTTCTTGCCTGGAGAATCCCAGGGACGGGGAAGCCTGGTGGGCTTCCGTCTGTGGGGTCAGACAGAGTCAGACACGACTGAAGCGACTTAGCAGCAGCAGCAGCTCATCTCAGCTACTTGTTTACATGATATTCACTTCACAGTGCACAAGTATGCTTATTCATGTCCAACTATTTGTGACCCTATGAACTTTAGCCCACCAGGTTCCTGTGTCCATAGAATTCTCCAGGCAAGGATACTGGCGTGGGTTGCTATGCCCTTCTCCAAGGAATTTTCCTTACCCAAGGATTGAACCCATGTCTCCCGCAGTGGCAGTCAGATTCTTTACCACTTGAGCCACTTCAGAAGCCCATTCACTTCACAAAACATATGTGAAATGAATGCAGTCCCCTATTTATAACAAGGTAAAAATGTACACATTAAATCTGAAATTGGTTAGTGGAAAATAAATTCTACACAAAAGCATAAATGTTGCTATCATCCTCTTTACAACAACTGCTGACTTTCTGTACATTCCACTGACATAACTCGTTAGTCAACCAGAGATGTATTTGCTATTTACTGTACCAATAACAATACCTCCTTGACAGATTTACCATGTCTCTAAAAGATAGCTAGCAAGCAGGTATGGGAATTATAATCTGATTTAAGGTGGGTCTTTTAATGCAGCAACCCAAAACTCATGATTTATGGCTGAGAATTGGTGGAGAATGATGAAGGTTTTGAATGTGTCTTGATGGATGACCACTCATTTGATAAGATAATAGCCTTCCTGGTTGAGTAAGACATTGCCCTGAGAAGGCAGGCTAAAGGAATAGTCTGTTATTCATGTAAATACATTTTTAGATAGTTCCTGAAACAAATAATAACATTATATAATATTCCTAGGCAAGAATTACCTAAAAAAGTAAAACCTGACTATTTACATGGTCTTAGTTTTTGATCCTATTAACTCTGTGTTTGCATGTAGTTGTTATCATCATTATCCAGTTAAATATTGTCACATAAGAGCTATGTTTAGGCATTCTTCTACTAGATACTATACATAGCAAATCTTATTTAATTCCAACAGCTAGCCTATGGTATTATTATCATCATTTTTAAGACCCAGAAGGAGACAGTCACCTTGTTCAATGTCACTGGTCCTATTTAAATAAAAAGGTGGCAAAAAATTCAGAAAATAAATAGCAGTTGATAGGTTATTTCAGATAAGGTTGTACAGTATGTTCATTTCAACCCAGGAATGCTAGCTAGAGGCACAGACTATATTGCTCCTCCTAGCACTCACAGTTCAGTTCCGTTCAGTTGCTCAATCATGTCCAATTCTTTGTGACCCCATGGATTGCAGCACGCCAGGCCTCCCTGTCCATCACCAAATCCAAGAGTTTACTCAAACTCATGTCCATTGAGTCGGTGATGCCATCGAACCATCTCATCCCCTGTTGCCCCCTTCTCCTCCTGCCTTCAATCTTTCTCAGCATCAGGGTCTATTCAAATGAGTCAGTTCTTCACATCAGGTAGCCAAAGTATTGGAGTTTCAGCTTCAACATCAGTCCTTCCAATGAATATTTAGTACTGATTTCCCTTAGGATGGACTGGTTGGGTCTCCTTGCAGTCCAAGGGACTCTCAAGAGTCTTTTCCAACACCACAGTTAAATAGCATCAAATCTTCAGTGCTCAGCTTTCTTTATAGCCCAACTCTCACATGCATACATGACTACTGGGACAACCACAGTTTTGACTAGACATCCTTTGTTGGCAAAATAATGTCTCTGTTTTAATATGTGGTCTTGGTTGGATGTCCGGGGCCAGCATGAGGAATCCCGCCTGTGACAAGGTCATGTGGAAGGAAGCCTGACAAAACGCAAGGACGTGATCAGGCTTCAGGGCTTCCCCATGGAATTTCCTGAGCATCCACCCCGCAAGACCAGAGTCTGCCTGCTTTACTGTGTTATGCTTTCCACCTACTCTTCTGTCATTAACAGGGGGCTGTCCCCCCACCACCTTTTTCTGGAAAAATTAGAGCTTTTAGATAATAAATCTCCTGGGCATAATACGAGGGTTTCAATCCAAAAACCCTTCTGATGGCTTTCTAGCCTGCCTGCAGGACTCGTACAGCTGCGCATGTGATTAATTGAGGCCTCCTGACCGCAGGAGGCACAGGAAGATTAAAACATCCTAGGATTGCAGGGGCTTCCGAGGAGTCAAGATCATTAGAATAAAACTGATTAAGCGTTTCATTGTTGAGCCAATACTTGCTACCAAATTTTCATATCTTTTATTTGTTGATATAGTTGGTATATAGAAAAAACAAGTAGCAACATTAGATCTTTGAGTTAAGTACCTTCTTTGTTAACCCACTGTGCCTTTGTTTTATAGAGATGTAACTTTAGTGCTTTAAGGAGATACAGATTAAAGAAAAACACTTCAGGGGAAACAAGATTAACATTCATTAAGGAAGAGAGCCAAAAGGTGTTAGCAAGCCTCTTGGCCAGAAGATAATGTAAATCACCTGAGACCTTTTGTATACAAAAAGATGTACAGAAAGGGTCAGGACTGCTGCCCCTGCATGACTCTGTATCTTCCATTATGTAAAATTTAGGGTATATAGTAGTTTTGATGTTAGCAACACTAGACTTTTGAGTTAATTACTTTTGTTATATATCACTGCACTCCTCTTGTGTCCTTGCTATGTAAGAATGTAACTTTATTTAGTGCTTTCTGAGAGTGGCACCAGACTTTGGGAAGAACAACACAAATAAGTCTTCTGGTTGACAAACCCTTATCAGAAAAGGGCCGTAAAATGTTAATTGGCCCTCTGGCCAGAAGATGATGTAAATCACCTAAGACTTGTGTATACAACTAGGTATGCAGAAAGAAAGCCTGGTTTTGATAAGAGTCAGGGCTGCTGATGCTGCATAATTTTATATTATCCATTGATGTCTATGTACAAAAAAAGGTATAAAAGGCCTTTCTGGACAATAGGGGCCAGGGCCAGTCATTGGAAGGACTGGTTTCCCCCATGTCTTCTCTTTACTCTAATTTCTGGCTGAATTCCCATCTGGGGTGTGGAGGCTAGCCATGTCTACTTACTTGTCTGGCTTCTAAGATCCGTAAGAGAGAGAGCCCAAGGTGGGGCACTCTCCGGTATTCAAACGGAAGCCGGTGGCCTAACGTAGATGGTGCAAGCTCCTTGTCTGGAACTTTATTGGCTTTCCATGTAAACCTAGTTATTCAGCCTCTTTTCTCCACTTAATTTTCATACTGCACTATTTTTTCCTAATCTAATCTTATATTAATAAACAAATAAGTTTTCCTCGCCTACGCCGTCCACGCTTAGAATTTCCCTGGATCCACCGGGGCTGGACCCTGGGAGTTGATCATAACTTTTCTTCCAAGGAACACGTGTCTTTTAATTTCATGGCTGCAATCACCATCTGCAGTGATTTTGGAGCCCCAAAAAACGAAGTCTGACACTGTTTCCACTGTTTCTCCAACTATTTCCCATGAAGTGATGGGACCAGATGCCATGCTTCGTTTTCTGAATGCTGAACTTTAAGCCAACTTTTTCACTCTCCTCTTTCACTTTCATCAAGAGGCTCTTTAGTTCTTCTTCACTTTCTGCCATAAGGGTGGTGTCATCTGCATAGCTGAGGTTATTGATATTTCTCCCGGCAGTCTTGATTCCAGCTTCTGCTTCCTCCAGCCCAGCGTTTCTCATGATGTACTCTCCATATAAGTAAAATAAGCAGGGTGACAATATACAGCCTTGACATACTCCTTTCCTGATTTGGAACCAGTCTGTTGTTCCATGTCCAGTTCTAACTGTTGCTTCCTGACCTGCATACAGATTTCTCAGGAGGCAGGTCAGGTGGTCGGGTATTCCCATCTCTTGAAGAATTTTCCACAGTTTGTTGTGCTCTACACAATCAAAGTCTTTGGCATAGTCAATAAAGCAGAAATAGATGTTTTTCTAGAACTCTCTTGCTTTTTCGATGATCCAACAGCAGTTGGCAATCTGATCTCTGGTTCCGCTGCCTTTTCTAACACCTTGAATATCTGGCTTTTCACAGTTCATGTACTGTTGGAACCTGGCTTGGAGAATTTTGAGCACTACTTTGCTAGCATGTGAGATGAGTGAAAATTGTGCAGTAGTTTGAGCATTCTTTGGCATTGCCTTTCTTTGGGATTGGAATGAAAACTACTTTTTCCAGTCCTGTGGCCATTGCTGTGTTTTCCAAATTTTCTGGCATGTTGAGTGCAGCACTTTCACAGCATCATCTTTTAAGATTTGAAATAGATCAACTGGCAATCCATCACCACCTTAGCTTTGTTCGTAGTGATGCTTCCTAGGGCCCACTTGACTTTGCATTACAGGATATCTAGCTCTAGGTGAGTGATCACACCATTGCGATTGTCTGGTTCATAAAGATCTTTTTTGTATAGTTCTTCTGTGTATTCTTGTTACCTCTTCTTAATATCTTCTGATTCTGTTAGGTCCATAACATTTCTGTCCTTTATTGTGCCCATTTTTGCATGAAATGTTCCCTCGGTATCTCTAATTTTCTTGAAGAGATCTCTAGTCTTTCCCAGTCTATTACTTTCCTCTGTCTTTGTATTGATCACTGAGGAAGGCTTTCTTATCTCTCCTTGCTATTCTTTGGAACTCTGCATTGAAATGGGTATAACTTCCTTTTCTCCTTTGCCTTTTACTTCTCTTCTTTTCACAGCTATTCGTAAGGCCTCCTCAGACAACCATTTTGCCCTTTTGCATTTCTTTTTGTTGGGGATGGTCTTGATCACTGCCTCCTGTACAATGTCATGAACCTCCATCCATAGTTCTTCAGGCACTCTGTCTATCAGATCTAATCCCTTGAATCTGTTTGTCACTTCTACTGTATAATCATAAGGGATTTGATTTAGGTCATACTTGAATGGTCTAGCGGTTTTCCCTACTTTCTTCAATTTAAGTCTGAATTTGGCAATAAGGAGTTCATGATCTGAGCCACAGTCAGCTCCTGGTCTTGTTTTCATTGACTGTATGGAGCTTCTCCATCTTTGGCTGCAAAGAATGTAATCGACCTGATTTTGGTGTTGACCATCTGGTGATGTCTGTGTGTACAGTCTTCTCTTGTGTTTTTGGAAGAGGGTGTTTGCTATGACCAATGTGTTCTCTTGCAAAACACTATTAGCCTTTGCCCTGCTTCATTCTATACTCCAAGGCCAAATCTGCCTGCTACTCTAGGTATCTCTTGGCTTGCTACTTTTGCATTCCAGTCCATTACAATGAAAAGGACATCTTTCGGGGTTGTTAGTTCTAGAAGGTATTGTAGGTCTTCATAGAACTGTTCAACTTCAGCTTCTTCAGCAATACTGGTTGCTCAGTGCATAGACTTGGATTACTGTGATATTGAGTGGTTTGCCTTTCAATAAAACAACAGAGATCATTCTGTTGTTTTAGAGATTGCATCCAAGTACTGCATTGCAGAATCTTAATTTGACTGTGATGGTTACTCTATTTCTTCTAAGGGATTCTTGCCCACAGTCGTAGATAAAAGAGTCATCTGAGTTAAACTCACCCATTCCAGTCCATTTTAGTTCTCTAATACCTAAAATGTCGATGTTCACTCTTGCCATCTTCTGTTTGACCACTGCCAATTTGCCTTGATTCATGGACCTAACATTCCAGGTTCCTATGCAATATTGCTCTTTACAGCATCAGACTTTACATCCATCACCTATCACATCCACAACTGGGTGGTATTGTTGCTTTGGCTCCATCTCTTCATTCTTTCTAGAGTTATTTCTCCACTAATCTCCAGTAGCATGTTGGGCACCTACCAACCTGGGAAGTTCATCTTTCAGTGTCCTATCTTTTTGCGTTTTCATGATGTTCATGGGGTTCTCAAGGTAAGAATACTGAAGTGGTTTGCCACTCCCCTCTCCAGAAGATATTAAAAAGACTGAAATAGTTTAAATATGCTGACTCTTACTCAAGTTCTTAGATGGCATAATTATAAAGTTGCTTTAGCCTTCTACCATTATGATTGTAGTGGAAAAATAAAGATAGATTAAAACCACAAGGATATAAATCAGTGGCTCTCTAGCACAGAACAAAAAGTATTGCATTTAATGAGTTAAAGGAAGCAGGGTATCTATGTGCAGAAATTTACTGCTCATGTCAGAAATGCGAATGTCTCCATCAGACTCTGACATGTAAATCTCAGAACTGAATAAACTGAATCTGCACAATTTCCAATGGCTTCTTCACTCTCTAATAAGTGAACTCTTTTCTCATATTACAGGAGTTAGAATTATCACTAAGAAGAGGGGAAAATTAAGAATACTATAAAGGTCAACAATAAATGAGACTCACTTTTAAAGAACGTGTTATTTAACAAAGTATCATTTACAAGATTTGTAAGTTCACGTATATTTTATTTATAGTAAATTCATGTAAATGATAATGATTAAAATTAATTTAAAAGAGAAAATATCTCTACAGAAGGTTTTGTAACTCATCAGTTTGAATATAGTTTATATTCCATTCAGGAAAAATTTTTCTTTATCTATATAAAATAAACATTTTGATTACAGAAAGCTAGAAGTTTTTACTATACTAATTACTACTTATAATTAAGCAAGCTATTTTAGAATAAATTTACCTAAGTAAGATGAAAATTATATATCAGCTGATTTGGAGAAAATTCATGAACTATAAAAGGAGGATGTAAAATATGAGAAAAAAAAAAACCCTAAAAATCTGTTGTTTGATTTGCACATCAAGCAGAGTAAGAACAAGTTTAGTTTTCTATATTTAGAGCCATACTTTGAGAGAAAATCAAAAAGCAATTAAGGATATCAGAAAAGTTACAAAAACCTGTTACTTATATGTTCATTATGCAAAAGTAAAAGATGTTATCTTTGGCACTGCAGGAGTATATATTCCTCCTGAGAACACAGAAAATGAAATATCTTAATGTTATATATTTTTCTAATTTTAATATTTGTTCAAATATTGCAAATTATTTTTCTTATAGTAAGAGAATAGGTACTCACTTTCCTTGTAGCTCAGTCACTAAAGAGTCTGCCTGCAGTGCAGGAGACCCAGATTCGATTCCTGAGTTGGGAAGATACCCTGGAGAAGGAAACGGCAACCCACTCCAGTATTCTTGCCTGGAAAATCCTATGGACAGAGGAGGAACCTGGCAGGCTATAGTCCATGAGGTCCCAGGAGTCAGACATGACTTAGTGACTAAACCACCACCATGCCTTAATCATTCCACCCTAAACCAAAGGATTATATGTTGGTGATATCAAAGAGCTATCTATTTTTGGAGGGGTGTCAGGAAGAGAGAATTATAGTGAACATCTATTTGGAATATCAAAATGTGTTTTAGGAAAACATTTGCTAACCAGTGTAATGTAACATGTACCATTTTACATTACATATAAATGAATACATATATGTATTCATTCATTATGTATGTATATTCATTATGTATGTACATTATTATGTATTTATACATACATATAAAAGAATACATGTAGTACATTTGGTTTGAAGAAACACTAAAATATAGGTCATTCTGGGTTTCATATTTTTCTGTCAATTGTGTTTCTAGCTCTATAAAGGAGAATCTACTGCTCTAAATCTAATTTAGCCAATGGAAATCTCATTTATATACATATTGTAAAAGATAAAGCAATGAAAAAGGAATGGTTTTCAAGTAGGAGACCTTAATTTATCGGTGTGAACAAAAATAGTAATGGATCAACAAACTATGTGAAAACTTACAAAAGCTTATGTAATTCATGACTTCAAATGCAAATAGTAAAGTGAAGATTATAAAATTACTAATAGTGTTTGTAACAGGGTGAAAGGTATACAGGTGATATTTCTTCTTTGGAAAAAATCAGTCTTCATTCAAATCCCAAAGAAATGCAGTCCCAGAGAATGTTCAAATTACCATATAGTTTGCACTCATTTCACATGCTAGCAAGATAATGCTCAGAAGCCTTCAAGCTAAGCTTCAAAAGTACATGAACCAAAAACTTGCAGATTTACAAGCTGGATATAAAAAAGGCAGAGACACCAGAGAGCAAATTGCCAGCATCCATTGGATCTCAGAAAAAGCAAGTGAATTCCAGAAAAACATCTACTTCTGCTTCATTGACTATGCTAAAGCTTTTGACTGTGTGGATCACAACTATGGAAAACTCTTAAAGAGATGGGAATACCAGACCACCCTACCTGTCTTCGGAGAAACCTGTATGCAGGCCAAGAAACAACAGTTAGAACTGGACGTGGAACAGCAGATGGGTTAAAAAAGGGAAAGGAGTATGATCGGGCTATATATTGTCACCCTGCTTATTTAACTTCTGTGCAGAGTATGTCATGTGAAATGCGAGGCTGGATGAAGCACAAGCTGGAATCAAGGTTTCTGGGAGAAATATCAACAACCTTAGATATGCAGAAGACATAGCCCTAATGGCAGAAAGCAAAGAGGAATTTCAGAGCCTCTTGATGAAGGTGAAAAGGAGAGTGGAAAAGCTGGCTTACAACTCAATATTCAAATCATGGGCATCCAGTCTATCACTTCTTTGCAAATAGAGAAAAAGTGGAAACAATGACAGATTTTCCTTCTTGTGCTCCAAAATCACTGCAGATAGTGACTGTAGCCACAAAATTAAAAGATGCTTCTTGGAAGAAAAAATATGACAAACCTAGACAGTGTATTAAAAAGCAGAGACATCACTTTGCCAACCAAGGCCTGTATTATCAAAGCTATAATTTTTCTAGTAGTCATGAACAGATGTGAGAGTTGGACCATAAAGAAGTCTGAGAGCTGAAGAATTGATGCTTTCAAACTCTTGAGAGTCCCTTCAACAGCAAGGAGATCAAACCAGTCAATCCTAAAGGAAATCAACCCTGAATATTCACTGGAAGGACTGATGCTGAAGTTCCCATCTTTTGATGAGGTTTCAATCCTTCTCATCCAAACCTGATGAGAAGACTACTCATTGGAAGAGACCCTGATGCTGGAAAAGATTGAAGGCAGGAGGAGAAGGGGGCAACAGAAGATGAGATGGTTGGATGGCATCATCAATTCAGTGGACATGAGTCTGAGCAAACTCTGGGAGACAGTGAAGGACAGGGAAGCCTGGAGTCTGCAGTTTATGGGGTCGCAAAGAGTCAGACACAATCTAGTGACTGAAAAACAGCTACTTGTATTTAAGGAACCTGTGGTAATCTGATAAAATTTTAAAATTGAATTTTGTTTGTTTAAAACACATAAATCCCTGGCTGACCAGGAATAATATAAAAGATAAAATAATCAGTTTTTTAATCAATAAATCTTGATTGAAAAAATTAAAGCATCAGTAGCATGAATCAATGAAAAAAATAAAAAAACTTGCCTAGTGGAAAATTTAGCTAAATACATAAATATGAATATATATTTAATGCAATTCTCCATTTTTGTTTCTGATTTTTACTGACTAAACATTTTTAGAAAATCCTTAACAACCCCATTTTATAGCTGTACTTTTCACTTTTCTGCTCTTCTTCAAACTTTGGTATTTTATAAGCATTCACATAATTTCTGTGCTTCTTCACCTTATACTCCATTTCACTCTGCATTGACCTTTTGTTTTATCAAACATTTAACTGATAAGTTGAATCTATTTGTTTTCTTCTAGAAACTCTTTTTTTATTCAGATATACAGTCATTCCTAGATTTAACCTATTTCAAATCTGTGGGATTTTAGCGGAAAGTCAGGGTATTGGCCACCTGGTACAGCAGTAAAGAATCCACATGCAACGCAGGAGATGTAGGTTTGATCCCTGGGCGAAGAAGACACCCTGAAGAAGGAAACAGTAGCACACTCCAGTATTCTTGCTGGGGCTATCTCACTGACAGAGAAGCCTGGTGGACTACAGTCCATGGGGTTGGAAAGAGTTGGACACAACTTAGCAACTAAACAACAACAGCACCAAGAAGACTATATAAAGATACATATGACCATATTTTGGACATATATCAATTGCCTTTGTTTCTCAGCAAAAGTCATGGTTGAAAAACAAATTTTCACACTCAAAAGCAACTTATCTAAACTCATAACACCTACCCTCTATTGTATGCAAAAGCAAAAATTATGCATGATTTTTAATATGAAAATATTTTACAATAATCAACTAGTATATTTAATATCCACCCAGTAATGCAGGAGACACAAGAGATGCCAGTTCAACCCCTGGGTCTGGAAGATCCCCTGGAGAAGGAAACAGCAACCCACTCTAGTATTTTTGCCTGGGAAATCCCATGGACAGAGGAGCCTGGTGTGCTATAATCTATGGGGTCACAAAGAGTTGGACATGACTGAGTGCACATGCACACAGTATATACAATAATTGTGATTGTAGGGAAAATGAAGTTTTAAAAATGTCAAACAACACAAATCATATATTTTCACCTGATTTTTTAAAGTTTATATTCATTTAACTTTAAGAAAATTTTTTTCTTGTGTAGATATATTAATAATGAATATATAGAGCTTTAAATAAAACAATATACTATGCAAATTGAAACTAAAAGCTCTAAATTCTTCAACAAACAAGTAGCAGTTTCTATGCAAGAGCTTTTCATAAATGCTTTAGGGTATTACTATCAGACTGCTAATCACCAGTTAAAGATCCCAGACTTCATCTATTCACATAAGAAGTTAATACAGATATAGTAGCGTATATTCTCTAAAGATAGTTAAGGAATATGCTGAAGTGCAAACATTCAACTTCAGTGCAATTAACAGTACAGTAACCTCAAGACCAGGAAAGTTTAAAATCAATAGCCGAGAACCACTTGAATGGACAGTGATTGATTTTGCTTGCTCTGGCCTATAGGGGAATGATTGATCTAAGCTTTATTTTGTGCTGGCCTTTTCTCTATTGTAAGCCTAATGAGGCATAAGGAGTGAAGTGAAAGTGGAAACAATAGAAATAGATTTCTGTCTGCATGGAGCCAACAACATGGTGATGAAACAGAAAATTAATCCAACCAGCTATTTGATATCAAAAGCTATACTCTCAAATTTCCAGTAACTTATTTTTCCCCAAAATTATTTTTTTGTTTACATTTCAGCAGTTCAATTCTCTTTGATTAGACATGTTGCAACTGAGTATCTTCTACAAACCTAGAAATATCAGAGATGTTTAGAAGGAACAATTTTTAAATAAATTTTAAAGAAATGCCATTAAAATTGAAGATTTTTGTTGCCAGAATGTATAAGTATACTCTTGGTTGTCTGCTATGAATAACCTTTATAAGAATCAATTCTGTTGGTAAATACTTATTTAGAGAATTTATTGCAGAAATTAAAAATAAATGATATTTGAGAAAAAATAATATTTGGAAAATCATGGAAAATGGTAGTTCTAATACTCTGTGGTATTTATGTAGGTGCTTAAACCATCAAGAAATAATATCTTGAAATTTGAAACTAGACATATTTAAAACTAGAAAAGTACATGTAAATTGCTTTTTGGAAATAACAGTTAAGATGTGAATAAAGTATTTCCTGGAAGAAAAAGTATATTAATTGTAATGGGTCAAGTAAAGAAAGATTTGATGTGGGCAACAAAAATTGTTGCATTCGTCTCTGGAGTATAGTTTTATAAACATAAAATACATCATTTTATTCATTCCATAAACACTTATTATGTTCCCTCCTACTTCAGCTGATTAACTCCTATTCAGCCTTCAGAATTCAGCTTATATATATATTTCCTCAAAGCAATTTTTCCAAACCTTTCAGCCTATGTCAGATCTATCCTGCTTTTTATACCCTTGTATTTTTTCTTTCCTTGCACTTATTCAATAGTAAAAGAAAAATAATTGTATAACTAGTTTTTCCATGTATATGTATACTGAATAAGGATAAAACCTATTTTCCTTTTTTTACATCTGTATCTGCAGCATGGGGCCTTCCACTGAATAAACACAAAATTAAAACTGTTAAATCAGAAAGTGAATAAATCTGTCAGATCTAATTTTAAGCACTGAAGTTACAGAATCAAGTAAGGCATGGGGAGTCTATCTCCTGGGGAAGACTGGGTGCTGGGAGAGAGAGAAAAATAAATGAGCAGTTACAGTTCAATGAGAGAAGATATGATGGTGAAGAAGGAAACTGTTTTACTTCACGAAGTCTGAGAGGACAAGATGGAATTCCATGTAAAGGACAGAGTAGGTATCCTTTGCTGAGGGCCAGCTTGCCTAGGACCAGTCACACTGAACCTCAGAAATGTCTACTGAGACAGAGTAAAGAGTTTATTGGAGAGTGAGACCTTTCCAAAGAAAAGAGGGATCCCCCTGCAAGATCAGGCAGAGGGGATTGAAATTGTAATGTAATCCTGACACACCTCTGACAGCCCATGTGGGACTCTGGAGCAACGCTTCCTGGTTAGAGGCTCCTACAGTGGCAGAGGTGATAAGGTGGTAGTCTTACTCAGTCTTACTCAGCAGTTGGCTGTAGCTGCCCTGAAAGGAGCACGACTCAGCTCAAAGGCAGAGACAGACATGAAGGAGGCAGAGCTGGTCACACTCCTCCCAGCTGGGCAGTGTCCTCCCTTGAGAAAATGTCATCTGCCGCCAGCATGAATGGTGTACACAGCAACTGTCTATTCCATACACAGCTAGGGTGTGCTTGTTAAGACAGATCAAGGCATGAGGCCAGTAAAATATCAAGCTGGGACTTGAACAGTCTCCTCAGTTTCTCTGGGGAGTTTGGATCTCATCCAATAAGCAGCAGAAGCCATAGAAAAGTTGTAAGTAAGGAAGCATGGGGAGCAAATTTGCATTCTAAATCTTTTCTGCAGCACTGATTGAAGCCTGAACTCAGGACTATTGTTAAGGAGCTGTTGGAGAAGGCCCAGTGAAAGCATGAACAGAGACTGTGACATCCAGTTTCACACAGGAGTGGGGAGCAGAGATAAATTAGAGACACTGGAGAAGGCAGGCACCTCAGATTGTGATGACTAATGAGACTTGGGGAATAAGGAAGAGCAAGGAGTCTGGGACAGCTGATTTTCTATGACATACAAAATTTCGGTATGTTCTGGATAAACTTTAGAAGAAATAATAAAATGAGGCTCATTGCAAACTTCTACTTTGGAAAATGTAAAGTTGTCCAATTATCACAGCCAGATCCTTGATCATTTCCCGATAATCCATTTCTTGCTGTGTTTACACAGTGTTGTGTCTCAGACTGGTGCCAAGTGTCAAACAAAGAAATATCTGTTAAATGTGATTTGGAGCATGGGAGGTGTCCCAGGATCTCAGTCTCAAAATGAAGTCTAACGTGAGCAGAGAAAGTAAAAGCAGAGTTAACTATTAAAAATACCAAAACGAACACAACCCCATCACACACACACATACATACAATAAATGGAGTGCTAAATGTGATATTCACTGACACTAAATTTGAAAGCAAAATAAAATGCCAATAATTACTATTGGGTAATGCTTCTATTTAAATGAAATATTTAATAAAGCCTTTATAGAGTACACAGGTGAATTAAATCTACACCTAACACCATATACTTGCTAAACCCAATATATCCAGCCTCATTCTCTGAAAAACAAGCACATTCACACCCCTGACCTGACTCTTGCTCTGTGGTATCCTATCTTTCCTCTGACCTCAAATTCTCACTCATTTAACAGAGTTCAATTCAAAGTTCTTTTCTGGATGCTTCGCACATGTTTTCCTATAAAATGAATTAATTGTTCACTCATTTTCTGGAACATTTACATACGTACATACAGGTACATGTCTATGTTATTGTTGTTTACTCACCAAGTCATATCCAACTCTTTTTGACCCCATGGACTATATAGCCTTCCAGGCTCCTCTGTCCACGGGATTTCCCAGGCAAGAATACTGGAGTGGGTTGCCATGCCCATCTTCCCGACCCAGGGATTAAACCCAATGTTTTTTTATAGTCCTTCTCAGTTTGAAATAACTCTTTCAACTTTCATATAATTTCACGTTTTCTTCCTCAATAGTAGTAACTATCTTTATCTCCATTTTACATATGTAACTATGCATAAGTAACTATGGATAACTAATAATAGTCTCTCTTATTACAGTAGATCATAAGCTCCTTGAAAGCAGTTTCTTATAGAATTCTTTCTTTGGCTCTCAACAGCACTTAAGTACGATGTTCTATGGTATAAATCAGTATTAAATGGTAAATACATAAACAGACCAAGATTTTTCAACCCCAGCACCATTGACGTTTTAGTCTTTCCTAAAGATCTCACCGAACACTTGGACATTGTTGTATGCTCTCCTGTCCACTCTAGGATATTTATCAGCCTCTCTGGGCTCTATCTACTAGATGCCAGTAGCTCCCAGCTCCTAGCTCCCTCTGCACAGCTGTGACAACAATAAATGTCTCCTGACATTGACACTGGCCTCCAGGGTGGGGAGGAGACATAACTGTTGAGAACCACTGATTAAAATCATAAAACTACAACTTATAGACACAGTGGGGACAGGAGAAAGTGGGGTGGTAGCATTGAGAGGGTGGCTAAACCTCATTTCATCTTAAAGAAAGTAGGATTTAGACATGCTAAGTCAGGGGTAAGAAATTTCAATGTGATAAAAACTGTGTTATCATCTTACTTTCTTCATTATTTTTCTTCTATGTCAATATACTACATTTCATTACACGTTTTTGTACTATTTATATGATTAAGTGACAATATCCAAGGAATTAGCTTAATTGAAATTAAGAGGGTAGCACTGAAGCATATATATTACCATTTGTGCAATAGATAGCTAATGGGAAGTTACTATATAACACAGAGAGCTCAACCTGGTGCTCTGTGACAACCTAGAGGAGTGGGGAGGGGAGGTGGGGTTGATGTTCAAGAGGGAGGGAATATATGCATACCTATGGCTGATTCATGCTGAAGTATGAGAGAAACCAACACAACATTGTAAAGCAGTCACCCTCCAATTAAAAATTTAAAAAAAATTTAAAAGAAGCTGCAACTGTATGATGACTTTTAATTTAAATAGCCAATAATCAATCATTGACCCTTGTATCACACAGGTGACATGTTAATAACATGGGGATCTATGGAAGTGCCAATGTATGTTTACATGGAAAATGAAAAAATGTAAAAGAGCCAGAAACTCAGAATTTGTAAACACTGTCACTGCATTGTTTGCACAGTAAACATTTTTTATAATGCTATAAACTGACACATTTTCAGTGTCAAATGAAAATCTTTGTGATTGGTATTAATATGTTAAAAAAGTAAAATTTACCCCTGAGCTACACAACTCACCCACTGAAATGGTAGTATCAAAGCTTAAGCAGAATATGCATTGTGTTTTCACACACCTATAACTGTCAACAAAATTTTGAGTTAGCATTTTGTTTCATACCTTCCAGTATGAACTGGTTGGCTTCTACTCTTCATAATCTGGGTGATTTATTCTATTTGTCAAATACTTTGCTGTTGGTGTTCTGTCAATAAGTCAGGTCCAATTCTGTGACTCCATGGACTGCAGCATGCCAGGCTTCCCTGTCCTTCACTATCTCTGGGAGTTTGTTCAGATCCATGTCCATTTAGTCGGTGATACTATCTAACCATCTCATCAAATACTTAATAAGCACCAAAAACATTTTTAGAAGTTCTGCTAACAGCTTGTAACTGAATAGATAGAATCATAGCTCTCAAAAACTTACATTTAGTGGCAGTAAGCAATCCTACAGAATAAAATATTAAGAGCCATATAATATACTTAGATTTATGATACAGATGAAAATACTGCAGAGACATAGAAAAGATAATTTTAGCTCAGTCATAAATGCAGTGCAGGAGGCACCTGATGGTTTTTAAGCAGAGGGATAATATAGTTATGACTTTGTTATAGATAAAACTTTAGGACTGGAGGCAAGAAAACTACTTCAAAGCTTTTTACAATAATCTAGACAAGATATGTTAAAGGATGAAACAGGCCAGTGATAAGCTGAGGGAAAAAAGGCAAACTTAAGAAAGTTTGTTTGAAGACAAATATAATTAGAATTTCATGAGTACAATGATGTATTCATTGGGGGGGGGGGGAGGCAGAAAAGATTTAGACTGTATTTTTATAGTCTAGCTGTAAGTGAGTGGCTATTTAGGTTTACCACTAATTGAGATAACAGAAGAGGAAAACGTTAGGGAAAGAGACAATGGGTTCCCTGAATGTCTCCCAGTAACAGTGTATATGGCTGAGGCACTATACCTAGTCAGAGCTTAGGAAACTTAGAAGCAATAAAAGTAAATACTAAGATTGATTCACGTTCGAGCAGCTTTTATTTGTGTATTCGGTGAGATGGGTATAGTAGAAGGAGTGGTGATGGGAGAGATTTGAGAACAACGGTGAAAAACGTGCTTCAGGCGATGAATCCAGGGTTTTAGACTGTCTAGAAAAGTGAAATAAGAAAGCTCCTTTTAGACCCTGAGAAGATAGGAAGATCAATACGATGGAAGGTTATAGCATTTCATAGAATGAGTGTACTGCGTGTCATAGTATGAGAAGTCTGGGTGGGAAAATAGTTCATTTTCAGCAAGAGAGAAGCTGAAAGTTAAGATTTCTGACCTGAATTGAACTAAGAGGTGACTAGCTTTTGGCTATCACCATGGGTGTGAGTAACACAGAGACTCAAGGTACTTAGGAAATACCTAGAAAATGGTGTTTGAATAAAACATCCACATGAGACTTGCAGTAAGTGAGCATTGTGGTAGGATTTGGGAGAAAAAATATTTAAGATCAATGTTTTCAATGTCTGATCTGATCTTCAGATTAAGGAGGAGCAGGAAATCATATGGAGAGGACTTCCTAAGAAAATACTAGTGGTGTTTATCTCCTCAGTAGAGGAAGAGTAATGATTTAGAATGTGCACGTAACGCTAAGGAGGTAGTGAAGGAATGGCTTGAGGGAAGAAATATCTACCACTTGATCGAACGACGAATTTACGTGTTGAAAAAGATTGTAGGAAAAATACAAGCTGAAGCAATACTTGCTCAGTGATATGAACTAACACCAATATCACCAGTTCACATTTTTGTTTGGGAACTTCTGTATAAAGGACATAAGTCAAAATGTTCTCTAAAATAAGGCCAAGATCTGGAAAGCACCATAAAATTCAATTCATCCTGATCAAAAAGCAAAGCAGATTTAGACAGAAACTTTGTCATAAATAGTAGAGGGCCCAAGTTTGCAGAACACTTTTCCTCTAAGGTATTTAAGTTCTTTAAAGCTTACATAAAGATCATGAAATTTCCATTCAACCATGCTGCTCTGTATAATAGTGCTGAGATGTTTCCCTAGTAATGAACTTTTTTAAGGTCCTTGGGGTCCATAAGCAGTTGAAATGTTGAGAATATTTCAAGGCATGGTAATCAAAATGAGGACATGGATCAGAGTCAGCATTAAAGGAATGAACTGAATGCATTCTGGGAAAGCAAGTGGTAACAGATCATAGTAGATTTTATAACTATATAAGAGAGTGTATTCATTTCAAATCCTGAAAGATGATGCTGTGAAAATGCTGCACTCAATATACCAGCAAATTTGGAAAACTCAGCAGTGGCCACAGGACTGGAAAAGGTCAGTTTTCACTCCAATCCCAAAGAAAGGCAATGCCAAAGAATGCTCAAACTACCACACAATTGTACTCATCTCACACACTAGTAAAGTAATGCTCAAAATTCTCCAAGCCAGGCTGCAGCAATACATGAACCGTGAACTTCCTGATGTTCAAACTGGTTTTAGAAAAGGCAGAGGAACCAGAGATCAAATTGCCATCATCCACTGGATCATCAAAAAAGCAAGAGAGTTCCAGAAAAACATCTATTTCTGCTTTATTGACTATGCCAAAGCCTTTGATTGTGTGGATCACAATAAACTGTGGAAAATTCTGAAAGAGATGGAAATACCAGACCACCTGACCTGCCTCTTGAGAAACCTATATGCAGGTCAGGAAGCAACAGTTAGAACTGGACATGGAACAACAGACTGGTTCCAAATAGGAAAGGAGTACGTCAAGGCTGTATATTGTCCCCCTCTATGCAGAGTACATCATGAGAAACACTGGGCTGGAAGAAGCACAAGCTGGAATCAAGATTGCCGGGAGAAATACAATAACCTCTGATATGCAGACGACACCACCCTTATGGCAGAAAGTGAAGAGCAACTAAAAAGCCTCTTGATGAAAGTGAAAGTAGAGAGTGAAAAAGTTGGCTTAAAGCTCAACAGTCAGAAAACAAAGATCATGGCATCTGGTCCCATCACTTCATGGGAAATAGATGGGGAAACAGTGGAAACAGTGTCAGACTTTATTTTTGGGGGCTCGAAAATCACTGTAGATGGTGACTGCAGCCATGAAATTAAAAGACACTTTCTCCTTGGAAGAAAAGTTATGACCAACCTAGATAGCATATTGAAAAGCAGAGACATAACTTTGCTAACAAGGTCCATCCAGTCAAGGCTATGGCTTTTCTAGTGGTCATGTATGGATGTGAGAGTTGGACTGTGAAGAAAGCTGAGCACTGAAGAATTGATGCTTTTGAACTGTGGTGTTGGAGAAGACTCTTGAGAGTCCCTTGGACTGCAAGGAGATCCAACCAGTCCATTCTGAAGGAGATCAGCCCTGGGATTTCTTTGGAAGGAATGATGCTAAGGCCGAAACTCCAGTACTTTGGCCACCTCATGCGAAGAGTTGACTCATTGGAAAAGACTCTGATGCTGGGAGGGACTGGGGGCAGGAGGAGAAGGGGATGACAGAGGATGAGTTGCTGGATGGCATCACTGACTCGATGGATGTGAGTCTGAGTGAACTCTGGGAGTTGGTGATGAACAGGGAGGCCTGGCGTGCTGCAATTCATGGGGTGGCAAAGAGTCAGACACCACTAAGCAACTGAACTGAAGTGAACTGAACTCATGTCTATGAAGTCTTTTAATAACAAAAATTATTGTGTTGGGTTGCTAAAGTTACTACAGCTGTGTGGCTGAGAGAAAAGCACACTATACATTAATCTTGTGGAAGAGTGTATGATACAGGCATATTTTCCAAAACCCAAAAATAGTGCTCAAAACTCGGTTCCTATAAAGTCTCAGCATTAAAATCTTCTTCCTTCCTTTCTACCTCTCTCCCTTCCTTTCTCCTTTCTTCCTTAGTCCATGAAATAGGACCAGAAACATTCCTACTGTATGGCTTATAAGACAGAAAGTCAGAGGACTTTAATGATTTTTCCAAAAAGTTCCAATATTAAATGCAGGTTACATTCTTTCAAGTATAGCACAAAGAATGAACACCATACCTATGCTAACAACTGAATAATTCTTTGAAGTTATTTTGCCAACTGAAGTTTTCATTCTTTTTATGTCCACATTAACACTATGAAGTGACCGGTAGTGACAGTAAGGCCCACCACTACACTAATAAGAGAAAGTCAATGATACAGATGAAGAAAATGAAAAACAGATTTAGCTGTAAAAAAAAATGTCATGGCTGAGTAGCTTTTAGATGCTTCATCCGCCAAAAGTGGATATACTTTAATTGGAGAATTCAGATCAGGCCTTCATAATTTCTAAGTGCTCAGTCATGAGGAAAAGATTCTACCCTCAAAGTACTTAAAAGACCTTTTTCTTATGTTATTCATTCTTCCATTCAACAAGTACTTACTGAGCACCTACCATCTGTCAGACAGTAGAGACAACACTGAAGAAAACAAATTTCCCTTATTCATTTTTACAATGGGAGGATACAGACATCAAGATGAATAAGTAGAATATATATTATATATAAACTGGTGATAGTGCAATGGAGTAAAATAAAGGAAGGGCAATATGCAGAGCTGAGGGGGGATTTTGGAATTTTAAATGAAGTCAAGCCTTAATGAGAAGGTGGCATTTATAGGAAGACTTAAAGAAGCTGGGATAATGAGTCATACCACACAAGTCAAGAAGATTCTAGGCAAAGCAAGGACTCAGTGTGCTAGTTATGTCCCTGGAGAGAGGAGGACAGGATGGTGGAATGCAGTGAGATGGAAAGAGGGTGATAGGAGATCAGACAGAGAGCGGTGTGTGAGGGGCAACCCACCAGATCATCTAGGGCCTATATTAGAATTAAATGGAATTATATTAAAATGGATTTTAATAGATTTGGCTTTTACTGTGTAGGAGAAACAAAGTTGTCTGAAGTTTTTGAGTTGGATTAATGTTATCTAGTATATTTTAACAGGCTTTCTTTGTCTGGAAATGACTAAAGGGGGCAAGGGTGGAATCAGTGTGTGCATGCTCAGTCACACTGTCCTTTCTGACTCTTTATGACCCTATGGACAGTAGCCCGGCTGGCTCCTCTGTCCATAGGATTTCTGAGGCAATAATACTGCAGTGGATTGCCATTTCCTTATCCAGGATGAAATCAGGGAAACAGCTAAAAACTACTACCATAATCCAAGCAAGCCGCACTAGATTTTTGTATTATGGTAGTGTCAGTGGAGATGAAGAACAGCTGGATTCTGCATAAAATATGCATGTTGATCTGTTAGGAGTGACTAAGGGATTACATGTAGGTTCTGAGAGATAAAGGTCAAAAATTATGCAGGTTTTTTTTTTTTTTTTTTTGCCTGAAGAATTAGGAAGATGAAGCTACCATTAAATGAGGTGGTTAAAGATAAAGAACTATTATTTAGGCTCTGATTTCTTCTTGCCAATTGTAATATTTGAGGATAACCTTCCTTTTTGTGTCTTGACATATGGTTTTTCTTAGCATTGGTTTAATTCCAAGTTTTATCAAAATGGTTCATGCATTATATCTATTAATAATAAATATCCCCATTCTTTTCATGTGCCTTCAGTGTGATCATATAATAAGTGAATAATTAGTATTTAACTCATGTTTGATTCTGCAGTGTGAAAAGGCTATGATAATTCTAGTCTCACCAGGAAATCAGCCCCTTGAGTGTAATTGTCTTTATTTTACCCACTGATTTAGCAGTTTTGAGAAGATGCAAAAAATATATTCAACTATTTTTTACATTTAGTAAAGAACAATGATGACTGTAAATAAGAGAAAATTTTAAATGACTCTGGTCATGAACTAAATGGAGGCAAATGACATAAAGGAAAGACCAAAGACATTGATGTTAAGTCAGTCAGTCACGAATTGAATAGAGGTTGAGTCCTTTGGTAGATCATATAACCTAGTTGATTCCCAGTTTTCATGATTATTTGCATTCATAATATATACAAAGTACTGAAGACACCTTAAAAATATTAACTGCTAAACTAATGTTAGCCCATAATTCCCACAGTTTCAAGAAACCAGACCCAAAAGGAGATCAAGGGGGCGAAGTAAGAGGAGGTGGAACTTACCTTCTTCCACAAACACATCAAAAATAAGTCTACGTGTGGAACAATTCTCACTGAAAACTAACTGGAGGCTGGCAGAACGACTCGTGTACAACCAAGGCTGTCAGTAGTGAAGTCGCACAGTCATGTCCGACTTTTTGCGACCCCATGGACTATAGCCTACCAGGCTCCTCAGTCCATGGAATTTTCCAGGCAAGAGTACTGGAGTGGGTTGACAAATCAGGTAGAAAGGGAAGAAAAGGGATCAAGTCAGGACTTGTGCCGCTGGGAAGGGACCCAGAGGAAAAGAAAAATTCATGGGTAGAGACTTGCCCTGGGAAGCGAGCAGGTTGAGCCATAAATTGGATGCCCCAGTCCTGGGTCCTGTGTAAAGGAGGCAAGCCCCCTTGGCTGGTTGGAGGAAGGCTGAACCAAACACAAGAGTGAGAGAAACCCTGGACTACACCTGTGAGGAGGGTCCAGGGTCTGGCTAGTCTCTGAGGCAGAGTGAAGCAAGGTCTGCTCTAGTGGCGATGTGTTTACGTGACCACCTCACCATGCTCCACAGCCTGGACCTAGCGAATGCTTCAGTCCAGCTCACTCCATGCCACAGCACAGCACTGGATCTGGCACGGCCATGACTGGGGAAAGGACTTGCCTATGATACAGAGATGATCTGGTTCTGTGGTAGATCTCAGGTGGGGTGGTGTCAGCCATTGTTGGAGCTTACTCAAGTTGTGTCTCAGAAGCCCACCAGATCTCTGATGGCCAACTCCCCACCACAGCTAACATCTCAATATACACCAAGAAATCATGAGGGCCCCTGCCAGCCCTGCTGAGTGGTTCCACAACAGGATGGGGTGGCAGAAGCAGGGAATAGTGATCAGCTGTGAGGAACAAGGGGAGATTGAACCTAAGGCCATGTCTGAACAGAGCCATGGATGCCTGCACAGACAATGCCTCAAACCTCTGTCTGTTCAAGGGCAACACTCACTTCAGTACTCCCTTCCTTTGAGGAAAGGTCCCAGTGTAGGGAGAGGGAAAAATCAACCTTAAAGGGAGAAGAGTCACCTCAAGCCTGACCCTCTGGGTTTCTGTTCTAGCAAATTGGGATCAGACCTGGTCCCTGATAGAGTGGTAATGGCCACTGAGCAGGGGGGAAGTCCCACCCCACACCCAAAACCTTCCCTAGCTCCTTCATCTCCACTCCACTCTCTACCAAGGTGATAGATGGTACAAACCCTGAAGAAATAAGCGACTTGTGTCCACATCAAATCCAGTTCTCCCCAAGAAGGCCCTGGGCACACAAAATCTATGTAGGAATGCTTACACATAAGAACAGTTCTTTAACACTCCAATAAGTAACTGCTTCACTTAAACTCAGAGGCAGAAAAAGTTAAGAAAAATGAAAAGGTAGAGAAACTGGTCTAAATTGAAAGAGTGAGACAACACCTGAAAAAAATAAGGAAACAAGTAAAAATTTTACCAGATAAAGAATGCAAAAACACTGGTACTACAAATGTCAACTGAATTAGGGAAAGTAATTGATCTAAACAGTGACATTTTAACAGAAACTAGAAAGTATAAAAAAGACCCAGTCAGAAATGAAGACTTTGATAGCTGAAATAAAAACACACTATTAATAGAAGACATGAATAGAAAACTAAGTGATACAGAAGAATGGATAAATGATCTAGAATATAGAACAATAAAAATCACCCAATCAGAATAGCAAAGGGAAAAAAAAAATAAATGAAAGCTGTTTGAGAAATCTCTGGGATACACAGCAATCCCACTCCTGAGCATACATTCAGAAAAGATGAAACACTCTAATTTGAAAAGACACATGTATCCCAATGTGCATAGTGGTGCTATTTATAGTAACCAAGATAAGGAAGCAACCCAAGTGTCTATCATCAGACAAATGGATAAAGAAAAAGTGATAACACAGAGACACACAATGGACTGTTACTCAGCCATAAAAAGAAATTCTGCCAATTGGATCAAGGGAGGATGGACCTAGGGAGTATTTTCCTTAGTGAAATAAGTGAGATAAAGACAAATGCTGTATGATATCACTTACATGTGGAGTCTAAAATTATAAACAAATGTATATGCAAAACAAACAGACTCACTGATACAGAAAAAAACTAGTGATTACCAAAGAGGGGAAGGAAGTGGGGATGGGAAGATTAGGGGAATGAGATTAAGTGATAGAAACTACAATGCATAAAATAAATAAGCAAGAAGGATGCATTTTACAGTACAGGGAAGTATAAGCCATTATCTTGTAATGACTTTTAATGAAGTATAATCTATAAAAAATACTGAATCACTATGTTGAATGTGTGAAATTGATATTGTAAATCAGCTATACTGCAATTGAAAGACAAAAATAAACAGAGACCCAGCAAACATAAAAAGATTTAGATCAGTGATAAAGATAGGTGGTACATCCCATAGCCTCAAGTATTAACCACGCATGCTCACTCAGTCATGTCCAGCTCTTTGCAACCTCACGGACTGTAGCCTGGATTTTCCAGGCAAGAATGCTGGGTTGCCATTTCCTTCTCCAGGGGATCTTTCCAGCTTGGAGACTGAACCCATGTCTCCTGCATTGGCAGGCGGATTCTTTACCACTGAGCCACCTGGGAAGGCCTCAAGTATTAACCAATTACACTTTATTATTCTTCTTTATTTATGTTTTATGAAAGGTATTCACTTTTCTACTACAAACTTCTTCCCTGATGTCACCTCTACCTGTTTAGAGGCAGCCATTGTTGGAGCTTACTCAAGTTGTGTCCTGCATCTACAACTTTAAGCACAACTGTTTGCTCACAAGTAATGATAAAAATGAAGCAAACAGTAGAAACCAGTTAGCTACCTAGAGTGAGGTGGTTTATTTTGGAATGCCAGCGAGCTGAAGTGAGGAAAGGAGTAAAAACCAATAGAAAGATAGTTATGACAATGACTGCAACAAAGGGTGACTCAGTAATGGATGCCACCAAAAGTTTGTGAGGCGCCTTATAAAATATATCTCAAAACTATCCAAGCAAGAGATGAAGGCAGGAAGCATTTAGCTATCTGGTGGCCCCTGCCCTCGACTTACAAAGTGCTGCCTATGAAGTGTTAACTCTCACACGTTTTAAAGACTGAGTTTATGAGGATTAAGCAATTTCTGCAGGATTCCCAGCTGCCTCCCCATACCATATATTCAGGGAAGCTTAGGGCAGGGACAGAAAGGTACAGGGAATGCAAATAAAGCTTGTTGAAGATGGACAGAACCAATGCGGCATGGCTGAAATAAAAGTGAAGGCAAGAAGCTACAAAGTGGGCACAAAAGCTCTTCAGAGGCTCAGTATTGTCCAGTGTTAAGATGAATGTAGTGAAAGTAAATTCTCGCAATATACTTCATCAACATTTATTTTTCTTTTTCCAAAGTAGGTCAAGTCAAACCTTCAATATATCATATATATGTCCAGAACTGTATCTGTATAATTATAATAAGGCATTAATAAATAGGTTAACAATAATCAATAATAAATTAATAATAAATGACAGTTATAAGAGATGTCTATATTATACAGTAATTTTGAATTTTGAATTATTTTCTTTGCCAGTGGGAGGAATTTTTTTCACTAAATTAGTAGATGAACTTCCTTCCTCTAAAAATAATATTAACCAACCCATGAAAATTGGTTTATTCTCCCACATAAATACTTTAGGGAAAGTCTCAAAGCAAAGAATAGAGGTTTGACAATTCATCTAAGGGGAATTCATGTTTCTCAATGCTTTTCCATCAGTGGTTTTATGAAGCAGTTTTTTTTTTTTCTCACTTTCCTTTTTGGAATAAAATTAGATGAATTAAAGGCATTAATGATCATATGTTTTTGATTTCATGGTACTTTTATCATAATTATTGGGTGAGTTAAAATAATATCAGATGACTTAATTGATTTTTGCTATCCCATAGCCTTGTGATTTATCCTGATTTAGTAAAGACACCAGGTGGCTTTATTTCATTTATTAGAAATGGATGTTATCACTCTTCCGTGATGTACCTGGGGCATTGAGCTTTGGTTTGAGGTATGTGAACTGAATTATTAACACAATAAAGTTGTTCTCTAGTGTACTTTATTAGGAGTATTATAATTTATTCCCTAAACTATATAACATTAAAAACAGAGTTTTAAATAGAAACTTCCATTCAAGGATAATCAAAACAGTATCAATAAAATACTATGTTCCATGGACTGAACTACATTTTGGTGGAAAAAGCAATAAATACAACTTACTCTTCTGCCCTAATTGTCTAGTAAAAAATTTCAGTTTGATTTGTAAAAGTCAGTGGTATGTTTGTATTAGAATCCCCTAACATTATATATATATACCATTTTCTTTCATTTTCTCTGTCACAAGTTGAAACTGAAGCTAGTAGGATAGATTTAGTAATTTTTAAGAATGATAAATTCTTTTAGACACATTCAGTCATAACAGGTTTTATTTTTTACTCATTCTTATAGTCGTATCCAAGCAAACACTAACCTCCATCGGGCTCTGTGTGTGCCTTTGAATAGTTTGCTTATATTTCATCCTCCTGATGATCATTATAGTCTATACCCTCATATTTCACATCTAGACAATGACAATGTCCATTTTTCCTGTACCTAGACAGCGTATTAAAAAGCAGAGACATTACTTTGTCAACAAAGGTCCATCTAGTCAAGGCTATGGTTTTACCAGTAGTCATGTATGGATGTGAGAGTTGGACTATAAAGAAAGCTGAGTGCTGAAGAATTGATGCTTTTGCACTGTGGTGTTGGAGAAGACTCTTGAGAGTCCCTTGGACTGCAAGGAGATCCAACCAGTCCATTCTAAAGGAGATCAGCCCTGGGTGTTCTTTGGAAGGAATGATGCTAAAGCTGAAACTCCAATACTTTGGCCACCTGATGTGAAGAGCTGACTCATTTGAAAAGACCCTGAAGCTAGAAAAGATTGAGGGCAGGAGGAGAAGGGGACGACAGAGGATGAGATGGTTGCATGGCAACACTGACTCAATGGACATGGGTCTGGGTGGACTCCAGGAGTTGGTGATGGACAGGGAGGCCTGGCGTGCTGCAGTTCATGGGGTAGCAAAGAGTCAGACATGACTGAGTGACTGAACTGAACTGAACATGATTGTAAGTGCAGCCCTGATGCATCCCACAGCTTATAATTTGAGTGACCACATGTTCTAGTTTCCCTAGGATACTTCCATTTTTTTCTATTGTAATTACTGAGAATTAATCCTTGCAGTCTAAAAAAGAGGCTGGGTGAGAAGGTGTGTGTTCATCTTATCTGTAATGACATTATATTCAACTTGGTGACCTACTTTTCAAAGTCTTTCAATGACCAAGGCAAAAAGCTCATACAGGAATCAAAAACTGCTATAGTTTGAACACAATCTAACTTTTAAACCTTCTTTAATACACATCTTCATTCCTAAACCTATGTAAATCATTCTCCATCTTTGATGATCTTGATGGCCAACTCAAATTTTTTGATTTCGTGCTGTCTTTCCTAATCACTTCCATATTTCCACTGAACCACAGTAAATAATCCTTTGTCATTCATATACAGATTAGTGACAGGTAGTATAATGTTTTTTTAGTAAAGTTAGCTTTAGTACACAGCATTTCATTGCCTTACACCTCTTCATTATACAACTTCACAAGGCAGCAAATATACTTAGTAAACAGTAAAAAAGGTTAGAAAATAGAAGAAAACAGAAGAACCAAATAACATCAGATAATATTTCAAAAAATGCTTTCCACTCAACCACTTTTCTCCAACTAATAAATCTTTGCCTTACTTCTATAAAAATAAATATTACTTACATGAAAAGATAAGAGCCAGTCATCTATTAAAAACCCCATTTTATAATATTGAGTAAACCACATTCAAGGAATGTGAGAATATGATGGGCTGGAGTAGTATTTTTCCCAGGTACTTCTGTTGTTTGCCTCGAACCTGAGGAATTTCTTTTCTCACTTGAAGGCAACTATTAATTATCTAGGGAGGCTTTCTATCCTACCACTGGTTTTCTCCTCCACTAAAGTTATGGCATAATTTTTTTTTTTTTTAATTTCTTGAACCTAAGCCCTTTAAATACAAGGCCAATAGAATTTTCCTGTCTGGTCCTTGTTGTTGTTTAGTCCAACTCTCTGCAACCCCATGGACTGGAGCCCACCAGGCTAATCTGTCTATGGGATTTGCTAGGCAAGAGTACTAACTTTGGTTGTCATTTCCTTCTCCAGGGGATCTTCCTAACCCGGGGATCAAACCTCATCCCCTGCATTGGCAGGTGGATTCTTTACCACTGAGTCACCAGGGAAGCCCTTACTGGCAGGCAATTAGCCATCCAGTGTAGAGAAAAGAATACACATAAGCACATTAAATTCAGTGTGATAGGAACTATGATCAAGAAATGCACAGGAGAAATGGACAACAAGTTTTAGAATTTGTATATATTTCTCTCTCACATCTAAGGCTGGAAAAACATGCATAAGTAGTTGATGAGAAAATTAATTCACTAAATTAACTATTTTACACATGGTTGGGTGGCATCACCAACTCAATGGACATGAGTTTGGGTAGACTGTGAGAGTTGGTGATGGACAGGGAGGCCTGGTGTGCTGCAGTTGATGGGGTTGCAAAGAGTCGGACATGACTGAGTGACTGCACTGAACACATGATTCATTTCAAAAAAATTTTAATTCTGTACTAGTTTTTCCTGTTGTGATGTTCCAACCATTTTAAAAGTGATGAAAAAATGGGATTATAGGAGTTATCTACAATTTGAAAGGCAGAATTATTTCCAGGTCATTATCTGAATGTAGCATGTTAAACATTTTTACAGGGCCAGATAAGCTAAGAAACAGTCCATGCAATGCCAAATTAATATATACAGGTACAAATGACATCTATAATAAAAATAAAAGTAAATGTCAAGCATATTTGATGAGTGAATTATTCAAAAATACCGCAATGATAAGTTTACATAATAAGCCAATCCCATTAACTCCTCCCCTTCATAGATCACAGCCATGTCATAGTGAAGGGGCTTGAACTAACTCAGTGAAGCTATGAGCCATGCCATGTAGGGCCACCTAAGACAGATGGGTCATAGTGACGTGTTCTGAAAAAATGTGGTCCACTGGAACAGGGAATGGCAAACCACTCCAGTATTCTTGCTGCAAGAACCCCATGGATAGTATGAAAAGACAAAAAGATATGACACTGGGAGATGAGCCTCCCAGATTGGGCAGAGTCCAGTATGCTCCTGGGGAAGAGTAGAGGGCAATGACTAATAGTGCCATAAAGAATGAAGTGGCTGGGCCAAAGCAGAAACAACACTCAGTTGTGAATGTGTCTGGTAGTGAGAGTAAAGTCCAATGCTGTAAAGAACAATATTGCACAGGCACCTGAATGTCAGGTCTGTGAGTCAAGGTAATTGGATGTGGTTAAGCAGGAGGTGGCAAGAGTGAACATAGACCTTTTTAGGAATCAGTGAACTAAGTATGGGAATGAGTGAATTTAATTCAGAAGACCATTATATCTACTACTCTGGGCAACAATCCCTTGTAAGAAATGGGGTAGCCCTCACAGTCAACAAAAGAGTCCAAAATGCAGTACTTGGGTGCAATCTCAAAAATGAAAGAATGATCTTGGTTCTTTTCAAAGGATAACCATTCAGTATCACAGTAATCCAAGTGTATGCCCCAACCACTAATGTTGAAGAAGCTGAAGTTGATTTGGTTCTATGAAGACCTGCAGCACTTTTTAGAAATAACACCAAAAAAGTGTCCTTTTCATCATAGGGGATTGAAATGCAAAAGTAGGAAGTCAAGAGATACCTGGATTAACATAAAAATTTGGCCTTGGAGTACAAAATGAAGTAGGGCAAAGGCTAACAGAGTTTTACCAAGAGACCACACTGTTCGTAGCAAAAACCCTCTTCCAATGACATGAGATGATTCTACACATGGGCATCACCAGATATTCAAAACTGAAATAATATGGATTATGTTCTTTGCAGCTAAAGATGGAGAAGCTCTAAACAGTCAGCAAAAACAAGTTTGGGAGCTTACAGTGGCTCAGATCATGAACTCCTTATTGAAAAATTCAGACTTAAATTGAAAAACATAGGGAAAACCACTAGGCCATTCAAATGACCTAACTGACCTAAATCAAATAACTTATGATTATACAGTGGAAATGACAAATAGATTCAAGAGACTAAATCTGAGAGAGTGCCTGAAGAACTATGGATGGAAGTTCATAACACTGTACAGGAGGTGGTGAACAAAACCATCCCAAAGAAAAAGGCATAATGGTTGTCTGAAGAGGCCTTACAAATAGCTGAGAAAAGAAGAGAAGCCAAATCCAAAGGAGTAAAGGAAAGATATATCCAGCTGAATGCAGAATTCCAGAGAATAGCAAAGAGAGATAAGAAAGCCTTCCTCAGTGATCAATGAAAAGAAGTAGAGGAAAACAATAAAATGAGAAAGACTAGAGATCTCTTCAAGAAAATTAGAGACACCAAGGGAAATTTCTCTGCAAAGACAGGCACAGTAACGAACAGAAACACCAGTATGGACCTAACGGAAGCAGAAGATATTAAGAAGAGGTGACAAAGATACACAGAAGAAGTATACAGAAAAAAGATCTTAATGACCTGGGTAACCACAATGGTGTGATCACTCACTGCCAGCATGAGGAACTCCGCCCATGGCAAAGGTCATGAGGAAGGAGGCTTCGGCATAGGCAAAGGCGGGATCAAGTCTCAGGAAACCCCCTGTTCCGAAGCATCTACCCCCAAAACCAGAGTGCCTACTTTACTGTTTTATGCTCTCACCTATACCTCTGACTTTACAGGGGGCTGACCCCCACCACCTCTCTCAGAGAAGGAGTAAACTTGCAGCTCCAGTCAATAAAAATTCCTGGGCGTGACAAGGGTGTCTCAGGTCAGCCCTCTCTGCTGGCAGACTAGCTTGTGTGACAGGATTATCCACACTCCTGCCACTTTACCTACATTGTTTACTAGCTCTCAACCATAAACAGCACAGAGAGTTTGGAGTATTTTGAAAATCTTAATTAGCATAGGGCTTTTCTCATTGTTGAGTCAATGATTGCCTCCAGGCCTCCATATCCTTAGGCACCTGGGAATATATTAATGTATTTGGAATATAGAAAAAGAAATATAGTAGTTTTTGATGTTAGCAATACTAGACTTTTTGAGGTAATGAATTTTCTCTTTTGTTATAGATCATTGTACTTTGTTATAAATCACTGTGTCCTTGCTATGTAAAAATGTAACTTTATCACTATCTTAAGACTAAATAGATCTTAAGGGGAACATTGGTGAAGGGTTTTCATTTGTTAGGCTGATGTTTGCTGCTAAATCTCCATATTCCCTGCCCTTATAATGAATATAACTAGCATATAGGAGAAATAAGTATTAACCTTTAGGATTAATCATGTTAACCTTAGGTTAAATAAATTCCTTTCTTAGTTGTAACCCACTACACCCTTATCCTATAGGAATGCAACTTTATCTGGTACCTTCGGAGGGTGGCGCCTGGTTTAAGAAAAAACACCCTTGGAAAAAATAAGTTTTCTGGTTAACTGACCATTATCAGAAAGAAAGGGTCATAAAATGTCAGCAGGCCTCATGGCCAGAAGATGATGTAAAACCCCTTAAGACCTTTATGTATAATTTTATATGAAGCACCTGATTGTGACGACGGTCAGGTCTGCTGACCCCGCGTGACTCTGTATTCCTCCCTATGTATAACAAAAAGTATATAAGCAAACCTGAAAAATAAAGAAATCGGATCAGTTTCTGGAAAGACTGATTCCCCCATGTTGTTCTTTCTTTCCCCTTCTGGCTGAATTCCCATCTGGAATGTGGGTACTCACCAAGCCTGCTAATTTTGCCTGGGCTTCTAAGATCAGACCGGGGAGGCCTTGGTGCCTCCTCTTCTTCAGGAGAATGGAAAGACACCTGTGGCCTACGTAGGTGGTGCAAGCTTCTTGTCTTGAAGCTTTATTGGTATCCCATGTAAACCAAGTTATTCAGCCTCTTTTTCTCCACTAATATTTCCTACTATGCTATCCTTTTCTAATCTCTCTTTATACTTTTAATTAAATAAGTTTTTTCCTAGGACGCCTACTCTGTCTCCCCTTCGAATTACTCTGGATCCACCGGGGCTTGACCCCGGAAACTCTAGAGCCAGACATTCTGAAATGCAGAGTCAAGTGGGCGTTAGGAAGCATCACTATAATCAAAGCTAGTGGAGGTGATAAAATTCCAGCTGAGCTATTTCAAATCTTAAAACATGATGCTATTAAAGTGCTGCATTCGATATGCCAGAAAATTTGGAAAACTCAGCAGTAGCCATAGGACTGGGAAAGGCTTGATTTTATTCCAATCTCAAAGAAGGGCAATGCCAAAAATGTTCAAACTACCATACAATTGTACTAATTTCATATCCTAGCAAAGTGGTGCTCACAGTCTTTCAAACTAGGCTTTAACAGTATGTGAACTAAAAACTTTCAGATGTACAAACTGGATTTAGAAAAGGCAGCAGAACCAGAGCTCAAATTGCCAACATCCATTGGATCATTTAAAAAGCAAGAGAATTCCAGAAAAACATCTACTTCTGCTTCACTGACTATGCTAAAGCCTTCGACTGTAGATCACAGCACTGTGGAAAATTCTTAAAGATATGAGAATACCAGGCCACCTTTCCTGCCTCTTGTGAAACATGTATGCAGATCAAGAAGTGCCGGGGTCCAGCCCCGGTGCATCCAGGGTGATTCGAAGGTGGGGATGGAGTCGGCGTCCTGAAAAAAACGTATTTAATTACAGATATAGAGGGAGATTAGAAACAGATAGTGTAGTAGGAGAATTAGTGGAGAAAAGAGGCTGAATAACTGGTTTACATGGCATACCAATCACCACCTATGTAGGCCACAGGCGTCTTTCCATCCTCCCAAAGGAGAGGAGGCACTGAGGCCTCCCCGGTCTGATCTCAGAAGCCCAGGCAGAATTAGCAGGCTTGGTGAGTACCCACATTTCAGATGGTAATTCAGCCAGGAAAGCAGAGAGCAAGAAAGAAACGACATGGGTGAATCAGTCTTAACAGAAACTGATCCGATTTCTTTATTTTGGGGTTTGCTTATATACCTTTTGTTACACATAGGGATGAGTACACGGGAGTCAGCAGTCCTGACCTTTATCAAAATCAGGTGCTGCACATAAATGTATTAAAAAAAAAAGGTCTTAGGGATATTACATCATCTTCTGGCCATGAGTGAGACCTGCTGACATTTTATGATCCTTTCTCTCTGATAAACAAAAAACTTATTTCTTCCTAGGGTGTTTTTCCTTAAACCAGGCACCACCCTCCAAATAAAGTTACATTCCTATAGGGTGAGGGTGTAGTGAGTTACAATCAAGAAAGGAATTTATTTAACCCAAGGTTAACATGATTAGTCTTAAAGGTTAATACTTATTTCTCCTATATGCTTAAAGGTTAATACTTATTTCTTCCTATATGCTAGTTATATTCATTATAAGGGTAGGGAACATGGAGATTTAGCAGCAAACATCAGCCCAACAAATGAAAATCCTTTCACCAATGCTCCCCTTAAGATCTGTTTAGTCTTAAGATATGATAAAGTTACATTTTTACATAGCAAGGACACAGTGATTTATAACAAAGTACAGTGATCTATTACAAAAGAGAAAATCCATTAACTCAAAAAGTCTAGTATTGCTAACATCAAACTACTATATTTCCTTTGCTATATTCCAAATACATTGATTAATATATTCCCAGGTGCCTAAGGATATGGAGGCCTGGCGGCAATCATTGACTCAACAAGAAGAAAAAGCCCTATGCTAATTAAGACTTTCAAAATACTCCAAAACTCTCTGTGCTGTTTATGGTTAAAAGGTAGTAAACAATCATGTGCTTAGTGGCAGTATGGATAATCCTGTCACACAAGCTAGTCTGTCAGCAGAGAGGTTTGACCTGAGACATCCTTGTCCCACCCAGAGCAGGGAATTAGCAGCAATTATTGACACAACAAATGAAAAACCCCTCACCAATATAATTCCTAATCAACCCACTATACTAATAATTTCTAACTCCCCAAAAGAATTTGCTTTTAGTAAGTCTAAAACATCTCGTGCCTCTCAGGTTGGGAGGCTGTAAACAATCACATGTGGCCGGACGAACCTATACAGGTGGGCTAGATAACCTTCAGAGGAGTTCGTAAGCTGAGACACTCTTGTCATGCCCAAGAATTTTTATTGCCTTGGAGCTGCACGTTTACTCCTTCTCTGAGAAAAACAGTTATGGAGGAGAGCATAAAACAGACTCTGGTTTTGGGGATAGATGCTCGGGAACAGGGGGTTTCCTGAGGCTTGATCACGCCTTTGCGTATGCCAAGCCTCCTTCCTCATGACCTTTGCCATGGGCGGAGTTCCTCACGCTGGCTCCTGGCAAAGAAGCAACAGTTAGAACTGTACATGGAACAATGGACTGTTTTCAAATCAGGAAAGGAGTAAACCAAGGCTGTACATTGTCATCCTGCTTTTTTAACTTATATACAGAATACATCATGAGAAATGCTGTGCTGGATGAAGCACAAGTTGGAATCAAGATTGCCAGGAGAAATATCAATAACCTCACATATGCAGATGACACCAGATGCATTTTGGAGCGCCCCAAAATAAAGTCTGTCATTGTTTCCATTGTTTCCCCATCTTTGTGCTATGAAGTGATAGGATTGGAGGCCATGATCTTCGTTTTTTGAATGTTGAGTTTAAGCCAGCTTTTTCACTCTCCTATTTATGGTTATCAAAGTGTAAAGGTGAGGGGAAGGGATAAATTAGGATGCTGGGGTTAACATATACACACTAACCTACATAAAAATAAACAATCAACATAGACCTACTGTATATTACAAGGAACTCTACTCAATAGTCTATAATAAGCTGTATGGGAACAGAATCTGAAGAAGCATAGATATATGTGTAACTGAATCACTTTGCTGTATACCTAATACTATAAAAGAATAAACATCAAAAATATTTCATGAATTAATCATTCAAACCTACAGTGTATGTATGTAAATTTACATAAGCCAATCCCATTAAATCCTCACTTCTCATCACAAAAATAGTTACATATTAGTCTGTTTTCTATAAAGTACCATTATACTTGGAATTTTTAACATAAGCCATCTAAAAATTTCTGCCATCTCGATGATATTTTCAAACAAAAAGTTTTGGTAATAGTTGGAAAGGAAGATTTCTTAACAGAAGTTAAATGAGCAGCTACAAAATTTAAGAGAATAAAATGTCAGAAAGTGACATGTATTTTTTTCATGAGTCTGTCAAGAAATCTCCTTGTCCCATTTTACTTATTTGGTGTTTTTCTTACTGTTTCTTTTTTTGTAAAAAGCAATATCCGTACATTTAACAATTTAAAGGTCTCCTAAAAGGAAAGTTTTGAAATACTGTCTTTGATCACTTCTTACGACCATTTTTTAACTGACATATTTCTTTGAAGTTCTTCTATTCGGGTCCCTAATGAAATACTACTTGCAGGTGAAGCTAGGTAGAGAAAAATACCAAGTGGATAGAAATGCATTAATGCAAATTTAGGAAGAATACACCTAAGCACATACACACTTGTCCTGTCATGTGTATTTAGGATACAGTTTGCTAGTTACTGTCAGCCCTGATGGGTGTTTATTAAAGGTATTTGGAAAACCTATTGAAAAAAAAAAAGAATAAGGGAAGAATCAAGAGCCCAAGTCATGTCATATTAAAAGATTACATTCCCTAAAAGGCTCTTTAGCTTTTCATCTCACTGTTTGATAGTCACACATAGATAGGGTTAGTAAAATCAACTCAGATTGGTATAGGCCATCAAATAGTAACTGGTCAGAAAAGCAAACGTCTTGATATGATTGTCACCATTCACAGCAGGTAAGGGTTAGTTGTAAGACTGGCCAGGAAAATCAGAATTATAAAATTAACAAGAAACTGCATCATGAGGGAATTAGACACGAGGTCACCACATCTTTATGCAATGGGACTGGAAAGTCCAAATGAGCTCAAAAGCATGAGAATGTTAGTATCAAGGAGGAATATTCAATGAGGCAGTTTTGTCCTTCTTGCCCCTGGTTTATGGCTGTTAAGAGCTGTTTTTATATGTTCAACAGCAGTATATGTCCAGGTGAAAAGGACCAGGTGAGGTTTTAAAGGCTTCTTTTAGTTTGATACTGAGGTGGCCAAATAACCAAACAAGAATTTTGGGACTTCTGTAATGATAGCTTAATTACTAAACCCAAAATTTCAAAACTAAATTCCATTTTTAAGTTTAGATACTTAATAGATACATTTATTTGTTCAGTGCAGCAGAGTGTCTGCTAGTTGCTCACAGAAGTCTACATGGTCCTCATCTTCTTCCTCCCAGGCACAAACCAGGATTCCACAGCTTAGCTTTTTTTCATTTAGGTAAGTCCACGTAACTGAACCTTAGGCAATGAATAGTGAGTAGAACTGTGTGTGTCTTTTCCATATCAAGACTGTTATGATTGGTTGTGTTTCCTCCCAAGTTTCTCACACTTCTTCCAGGTAGATGAAGACAACAAGACGACCCTGGATTTACACTGTGTCCAATGTGACAGTCACTAGTCACATGCAACTGTTTATATTTAAATTAATTAGAGTTAGATACAATTATAATTCAGGTCCTCAATCACACCAGCCACATTTCAGGCACTCAAAAGCCACATAGCTAATGGCTACTATCACATATCCATCGTTGCAGAAAAGTCTATAGGCCTGTGTTGCCCTTGACAATGGTAAAGCAAAAGCACAGAAATAGACAGGGTCCCTGAATCACCACAAGGAAAACCCCACAAAAGCCACTACCATCTACTTGTGACTATTCTGTGACTGAAAAAATCAACTTGCACTGCTTGAGACATTCTTCAGTTTGGGGCATATGCTGCTATAGCTGCTATTTACAGAACTAGTGATCCAAAAATTAGCAGCATATAACCAGACACAGTCAGGGACTGGCATCAGGTGAACAGGATGATATATAATTTTCATAGTAGAAAATCTGCTGCTCAAGTAAATGGTCATTTGTAACCAAGTATAACTTCAACATTCAGGTGAACAGATATCAAGAAAGTCAAGACAGTTCTGAGTTTGCGTACATATGGAAAGTGGGTATTTTTTTAATCAACACCATTTCCATTACATAGGACAAGAGATTCTCATAGCTAAATATGGGAAGTTGTTGGCTCATCCTATTGGCTGCTAGTCAAGGACAAATAGAAATTGAGACTGTTAATTCTTCAAGGGCTTCCGTGATAGCTCAGATGATAAAGAATCCACCTGCAGTGCAGGAGACCTAGGTTCAATCCCTGGGTTGGGAAGATTCCCTGGAGAAGGGAAAGGCTACCCACTTCAGTATCTTTGCCTAGGGAACTCCATGGACAGAGGAGCCTGGCAGGCTACAGTCTATGGGGTCACAAAGAGTCAGACATGACTGAGCAACTACTATTACTACTTCTAATTTCTTTGAGACAGCAAGCAATAGCAGATTTATACTTACAAATCTATGAAAGATAAAAGGAAGAAAATAGCTAAATACTCACTGAGAATAATAACATTAAGTTGATATAAAGTCTGAGAAAAGGGTCTTGATTATTTATCAAGAAATCTGTATGACCTTTATCAAGGGAGTACATTTTACATTTACATTCTTTGTCCTGTATATTGAAATTACAGTTTGCATATAATTCTTTGGCTAAGAGCAAAGAAAACTGACTACATCAAGGAAAAATATAAAGAGACAAAGTACCCTTCATCTTATTTTTATTCCTACAAAAAAATGGTGCTTAGAATTACAGTAAAGAGAATGTTGTGAAATATGAAGTGCATATTTTCTCCTGTCTTGAAAGAAAAAATTCAATTGAAGTGTAAATCTTCAGAGGATGAAAAATAATAGATTCTATTCAGAGTGAAGTTTTTGTTTTTGCCCCCCTCCCCAGTTTACTGCAAGGAAAGTAATAAAAGATTTGAAGAGGCTTCCATAAGATCTTATAAAATAGTAAAAACAAAAAAAAAAAAAGTAATCACTCTGGAAGCACAAAAGCAGTGATATGCAGCAGAGTAATTTACTCTATGAGCCTTTCACTTTAGGCCAGAAGGTACACTTGTAATAGCTGCTTAATCTTAACCTCAGGATTTTACAGCTCATGAACTTTTGTATTGACATTAATGAACAGCCTGGGCAAGGTAAAATACTGATCAACACAGACATCCAGACATCTTGGTTTCTTTGGAAAATTAATAAGGAGAGCTCTCTGGATGAGAATTTATTGTGAGTGCCTTGAGAATTAACTGCTGTAATGGCGAGTCGTGATTGATTGAAAGAAAGAAAGAAAAAAAAAAACATTTTGTAGGCGATGGTGTGGGAAATCACCATACTATATCCTTTCCAAATTTCACTATTTTTGTCTTTTCCTTGTTGTCATTCCTTAAGCAATGAGTGCTGAATAAGACAGTAGATTGGCATTTAGAAATTAGAAACCTTGGGAAAGAATCCAGTTCATTAGCAAAGTAATTAACTGTTGCTTAACATAATAATACTGCAAGTAAGGGTAATTAGTGGTACTAAACTTATTGATACCAAGAAATTTTCTGGGTTTAACACATACAACAAGAATCTATTCTTGCTTTTTCATAAGAAGGCACTGTCTACAATGTGTACCATTACAGTTGCTTGGACCTTAACCCTAACCATACACTTGTTCGTATTAAGATTGGATACAGAATAAGGAGTCAGCAATTTGTTTCTTAATACCCTCAGCAACAAGTATACTTGTTTGGCAGAATCAATGGGTAGCAGAATTTGGGCAGCTTCTGCCTTTCCTTCATCATATACCTTTCTAGACTATGTGCCTGAGAATGTAATTGCACTTTTACCATGAATGGTGTGCTGAGTCATGTCTGACTATGTGACCCCATGAACTGTAGCCTACCAGGCTCCTCTGTCCATGGGGATTTTCCAGGCAAAATACTGGAGAAGGTTGCCATGCCCTCCTCCATGGGATCTTCCCAAAACAGGGATCAAACCCAGGTCTACCACATTGCAGGCAGATTCTTTACTGTCTGAGCCACCATGAATGTGAGAGAAAAAGAATTCTTGACAGTTGCCGTAAGGATACAGCAACACTAAGTGATCTATGTTATCCAGTACCTTAGTCATTTGGGGCTGCTATGACAAAGTACCACAGACTGAATGGCTTATATAAATAACAGACATTTCTTACAGTTCAGGAGGCTGGACGTTTAAGATCAGCCTGCTATCTTGGCCAGATTCAGTTTGCAGATTTCCAACTTCTCCTTGTGTCCTCACATGGCAGAAAGAGGGCTCAGTTCAGTTCAGTTGCTCAGTCATGTCTAACTCTCTGCGACCCCATGGACTGTAGCATGCCAGTCTTCCCTGTCCATCACCAACTCCTGGAGCTTGTTGAAACTCATGTCCATCATGTCGGTGATGCCATCCAACCATCTCATCCTCTGTCGTCCCCTTCTTTTCCTGCCTTCAATCTTTCCCAGCATCAGGGTCTTTCCCAATGAGTCAGTTCACATCAGGTGGCCAAAGTATTGGAGTTTCAGCTTCAGCATCAGTCCTTCCAATGAATATTCAGGACTGATTTCCTTAGATTGGACGGGTCTGATTTCCTTGCAGTCCAAGGGACTCTCAAGAGTCTTCCTCAACACCACTGTTCAAAAGCATCAATTCTTTGGCACTCAGCTTTCTTTATGGTCCAACTCTCACATCTGTACATGAGTAGTGGAAAAACCATAGCTTTGACTAGATGGACCTTTGTTGGCAAAGTAATGTCTCTGATTTTTAATATGCTGTCTAGGTTTGTCATTGTTTTTCTTCCAAGGAGCAAGTGTCTTTTAATTTCATGGCTGCAGTTGCCATCTGCAGTGATTTTTGGAGCCCAACAAAATAAAGTCTCTCATTGTTTCCATTGTTTCTCCATCTATTTGCCATGAAGTGATGGGACCAGATGCCATGATCTTAGTGTTTTGAATGTTGAGTTTTAAGCCAAGGAGCTTAGAAAAGAGTGCTAGAAGTGAAGTGAAGTGAAGTGAAGTGAAGTCGCTCAGTCATGTCCAACTCTTTGTGACCCCGTAGACTGTAGCCTATCAGGCTCCTCTGTCCATGGGATTTTCCAGGCAAGAGTGCTGGAGTGGATTGCCATTTCCTTCTCCAGAAAAGAGTGCTAGGGAACCTTTAAAAATCTCCTTTAAAGGGCTACACCCTCATGGCCTAGTTACTTCTTAAAGGCCACAACTCCTAATATAAGCACAGTAGGTTTTAGGATTTCATCATATGAATTTTGCAATGACACACATATTCACTCCATGACATTTATATTTTCTGTGGCCAGAGTTTGACAAAAAGGTTGAGTCCTGCCATTTTACCTACCAGAATGCTATTTTCCTTTTAGAAAGAACAGGTTAGACAGATGAAGACTATCAGAGGCTGAGTAGAAAAAAATACAAAAGCCTGAAAATTGATATAGGAACAAAAGTAGAGCACATGTCAATGTTTTGGCCATTCTGTGTTATAAAAAAAAATGATTTAATGAATGAAAATCAACAGCTATGTCTGAGTGAGTAAAATGTGGTCATGATCTTGTCATGAAAGGAGACAGACTGCAGCTATCCTGTTAATGTCTGTTTGACATTTGGGGAATATAATTTCAATATAAACACTTTGAGCAATTTAAATAAATTAGTCCTCTCTCTACACCAATCTGCCAGGAATAATAGACTTCCATAACTGGAGACCTCAGAATCTGTGATCTTGTAATCAAAGCAGAGACCAAATTCCTCAGAGATTCTTGACCAGCATGTCATAATCTACTTCTATAGACAACATTTGGTTGTTGGTATTTGGAAAACAATTTCACATTTGTACTTGAGATTGATGGCTATCTTAGGGAAAAACAAAGCAATATACTTCTTCAGTTCTGGATTAGTTTTCCCCTGTCCCAGATGGTGAAAAGCATATAATGAAGACTTTCAGTATGGCATTCTCAGGCCAAAACCACTTCTATCCTTTTACCAGGCATTTCAATGCCCACCTAAACAGATGTGATTTAGTTTTAGCACCTCTGAAAGAGGATTTGATTCTCTGCTCTGGAGTTCTTTATTTCTTAGGGCAGAGTAATCCCCTTGTGCATGATTTTTCAAACTTTCATTCCTAATTGGTGCCAATATTTGCAGGGACCACATATTTGATTCACTGTGCACACAAATTGCCAGGTTTCATTGGATCATGGGGAAAGCAAGAGAATTCCAGAAAACCATCTATTTTTGCTTCATTGATTACACGAAAACCTTTGATTGTGTGAATCACAACAAACTGTGGACAATTCTTAAAGTGATGGGAATGTCAGACTGCATTACCTGTCTCCTGAGAAACCTGTCTGCAGGTCAAGAAGCAACAGTTAGAACTGGACATGGAACAACTGGTTCAAAATTGGGAAAGAAGTATGACAAGGATGTATATTGTCACCCTGCTTATTTAACTTATATGCAGAGTACATCATGTGAAATGCTGGGCTGGGTAAATCACAAACTGGAATCAAGATTGCCAGGATAAATATCAACAACCTCAGATATGCAGATGATGCTACTATAATGGAAGAAAGTGAAGAGGAACTAGAGAGTCTCTTGATGAGGATGAAAGAAGAGAGTGAAAAAATGGCTTGAAACTCAGAACTAAACAAACTAAGATCATGGCATCCACTCCCATTCAGTTCAGTTCAGCCACTAAGTCCTATCCAACTTTTTGCAACCCCATGGACTGCAGCAAGACAGGCTTCCCTGTCTATCACCAACTCCCAGAGCTTACTCAAACTCACGTCCATTGAGTCAGTGATGCCATCCAACCATCTCATCCTTCCCTTCTCCTCCCGCTCTCAATCTTTCCCAGCATCAGGATCTTTTCAAATAAGTCAGTTCTTCACATCAGGTGGCCAAAGTATTGGAGTTTCACCTTCAACATCAGTTCTCCCAATGAATATTAAGGACTCATTTCCTTTAGGATGGACTAGTTGGACCTCCAACCAGTCCAGTCCCATTACTTCATGGCAAATAGAAGGGCAAAAAGTGGAAACAGTGACAGATTTTATTTTCTTAGGCTCCAAAATCCCTACAGATGGTGATATAGCCATGAAATTAAAAGATGCTTGCTCCTTGGAAGGAAAGTTCTGACAAACCTTGACAAGTTCTTAAAAAGCAGGGACATCACTTTGCCAACAAAGGTCCATATAGTCAAAGTGATGGTTTTGCTAGTAGTCATGTACAGATGTGAGAGTTCAACTATAAAGAAGACTGAGCGCCAAAGAATTTATAAATCTACATTGTGGTGCTGGAGAAGACTCTTGAGAATCCCCTGGACTCCAGGGAAATCAAACCAGTCCATCCTAAGTGAAATTAACCCTGAATACTCATTGGAAGGACTGATGCTGAAGCTGAAGCTCCAATACTTTGGCTACCTGATGTGAAGAGTCAACTCATTGGAAAAAAACCCTGACGCTGGGAAAGATTGAGGGCAGGAAGAGAAGCAAGTGGCAGATAGCAACACCAACTCAAAAGACATGAATTTGAGCAAAATCAGGGAGACAGTGGAGGACAGAGGAGCCTGGAGTGCTGCAGTCCATGGGCTTGCCAAGAGTTGGACATGACTGAACTACTAAACAACAACAAAAGCAGCTTCAACCTTTCTGTTATATGTTTGCATTTTTAGAATCTCAAATTCCATGAAACCCATCACACAGACAGTTTCAATATCATATGAGGACAGCCTAAGAAAGAAAGAAATTCGCATCTGAGCTCTGAAGTGAGCATTAAACTGCTTGGGAGAAGCTGGTGCATTGATGAGATGTTAATCTACTACAGCCTGTCTCTAATAAGGCTGTTAGTCCTTTCTTCTTTCACTGTCCTTACATGACAGCTTATCTCTTAATCATCAACATGAAAAAAAAAAAAGCCATAACATATGTGATGAAAACAGTGAGAAGAATTCAGCAGCCCCTGGTACCATAGGGTCCATGACACCAAATCATCCTTATCTCCTACTAAGGTTCATGGGTTCAAACAGCCTGGTTTCTCTTTTATAATCATGCTTCCCCAGCACATGCACTCTCTAGTCTCGAATTAATAAAACTGTGCTGGTTTATTAAAGGGATTTGCAAATCTGAACCTCTTTGCCTGAGCTCCTATAAAACTTCATATTCAAAAAGTTTTAATCTTCTAAACTAGTGGTTTTAAGCTATTTTGAGGGAAAAAAATGTCAGAGTTTGTGCTCCAGACATTTTGCCTACTCTTCCCTGTCATAGTTACACACTAACACCCCATGGTGAGTTTCATTAAAATATAAATCCCTGCATCTCACACCCAAAAATAATAGCAAATAAAACATAAACTGATAGTGCTATATATAACTATAAGAATGTAAATATATCACATTTATTTTAAAATACCTTTGGGAAAATAATCTTAAGCATAACTGACTCAAATAATTCTTCTTTGCTACAACATCAACCAATATTTTTCATTTGCTAAGTCACTTCAGTTGTGTCCGACTCTGTGTGACCCCATAGATGGCAGCCCACCAGGCTCCGCCATCCCTGGGATTCTCCAGGCAAGAACACTGGAGTGGGTTGCCATTTCCTTCTCCAGTGCATGACAGTGAAAAGTGAAAGTGAAGTCGCTCAGTTGTGCCCGACTCTTAACAACCCCATGGACTGCAGCCTACCTACCAGGCTCCAGTTCCAAAAACTATATTTGAAATAATGCATTTTATATCATTTTTTAAAGTTGGTAAATTTAATCACTTATATAATCAATTAAAAAATAAATAAACATAGCCTCAGACCTGGATAACAATTTAATAGAATGGCTTCTCTTCTTGCATAACAGAAAATGCAAGTGTTGTCGTGTGTTGCAAAAAAAAACAGAAACAATAGAATGAAAAGTTGAAATAAAAGTTGAAATGAAACTAAATGGTTCTTTGAAAAAATAAGCAAAATTGGTAAACCTTTAGCCAGACTAATCAAGAAGAAAAGGGAGAGGATTCAAAAAATAACAGAAATGAAAAAGGAGGAGTTAGAACAGACACAACAGAAATACAAAGGATTATAAGAGACTACTACAAGCAACTACATGCCAATAAGATGTACAACGTAGAAGAAATAAATTCTTAGGAAGGTATAGTTTCACCCAAGACTAAATCAGAAAGAAACAGAAAATATGAACAGATCAATCACAATTACTGAAACTGAAACTGTGAGTTAAAAACTTCCAACAAAAGTCCAGCACTAGATGGCTTCAAGGGTGGATTCTATCAAACATTTAGAGAAGAGTTAACACCTATCTTTCTGGAACTCTTTAAAATAACTGCAAGGGAAGTAAGACTTCCAAACTCATTGTATGAGGCCACCACTACCCTGATACCAAAACCAGAAAAATATACCATGAAAAATTAAAAATTACAGACCAATATCACTGATGAACATAAACACAAAAATACTTGACAAAACCTAGCAAACTGAACCCAACTACATTGACACACATGACAATCAATTGGGATGTATCCCAGGGATGCAAGAATTTTTCCACATGCGTAAATCAGTGTGATTAATGTTCAGTTGCTCAGTCATGTCAGACTCTTTGCACCCCCATGGACTGCAGTGTGACATACCACATCAACAAATTGAATGTTAAAAATTATATGATCATCTCATTAAATGCAGAAAAAGCTTCTGACAAAATTCAACATTCATTATGATTAAAAAGTCTCCTGAAAGTGGGCATAGAGGGAGCATACCTCAACATAATAAAGACCACATAGGACACACCCACAGCTGACATCATACTCAATGATGAAAAGCTGAAATCATTCCATCTTAGATCAGAAACAAGACAAGTATCCCTCTCTTGCCACTTTTACTCAACATCATTTTGGAAGTCCTAGCCACATCAATTAGAGAAGAAAAAAAATAAATAAACGTAATCCAAATTGGAAAAGAAGTAAAAGTGTCAGTGTTTGCAGATAACTTGATACTATATATAGAAAAATCCCAAAGATGTTACCAGAAAACTACTAGAGCTCATCAACAAATTTGGTAAAGTCACAGGATACAAAGTTAATACACAGAAATCTAATGGATTCCTAGAGACTAACAATGAAAGGTCAGAAAGAAATGATCCCATTTACTGTCAAATTAAAAAGAATAAAATTCCCTGGTATAAACTTAAGGAAGCAAAAGACCTAAACACTGAAAACTATAAGACACTGACTAAATAGATGACACAGCAGATGGAAAGACATATAATGTTCTTGGATTGGAAGAATTGATATTGTCAAAATGACTATACTACTCAAGGCAATCTACAGGTTCAATGAAAACCATAACAAATGCCATTTTTTTTTAACAGAACTGGAGCAAAAAACCTTAAAATTCATTATGGAGACACAAAAGACTGAATAGCAAAAGCAATCTTGTGAAAGAAAAATGCAGCTGGAGGAATCAGGCTCCCTGATTTCAAACTCCAAAGCTACAGTCATCCTAATATATGGTACTGGCACAAAAACAGGAATGTAGATCAATGGAACAGGATAGAAAGCCTAGAAACAAACCTCTGTACTTATGGTCATCTAAATTACGACAAAGGGAGGAAGACTACACAATGGAGAAAAGACAGTCTCCCTAACAAATGGTTCTGGGAAAACTGGACAGCTACACATAAAAGAATGAAATTAGAACCTCTTTTAAACTCATACACAAAAAATTAAAAAAAAACTCAAAATGTATTAAAGACCTAAATGTAAGACCAGATGCTATAAAACTCTTAGAGGAGAACATAGGCAAAACACCCTCAGACATAAATTGCAGCAAAATCATTTTCTATTTATTTTCTAATGTAATGGAAATAAAGACAAACATAAAAAATAGGGCCTATTTAAGTCCAAAACCTTTTTCCCAGCAAAGGAAATCATAAACAAAATGTAAACACAACCCATAGACTGGGAGAAAATACTTGTAAACAATACACTGAAAAGGAATTAATTTCCAAAATTTACAAACAGCTCATGTGGCTCAGTATCAAACACAAGCAAACAAACAACCTAATAAAAACTGGATCAGTTCAGTTCAGTTCAGTCCAGTCACTCAGTCATGTCCGATTCTTTGCGACCCCATGAATCGCAGCACACCAGGCCTCCCTGTCCATCACCAACTCCCAGAGTTCACTCAGACTCACGTCCATCAAGTCCATGATGCCATCCAGCCATCTCATCCTCGGTCATCCCCTTCTCCTCCTGCCCCCAGCCCCTCCCAGCATCAGAGTCTTTTCCAATGAGTCAACTCTTCACATGAGGTGGACAAAGTACTGGAGTTTCAGCTTTAGCATCATTCCTTCCAAAGAAATCCCAGGGTTGATCTCCTTCAGAATGGACTGGTTGGATCTCCTTGCAATCCAAGGGACTCTCAAGAGTCTTCTCCAACACCACAGTTCAAAAGCATCAGTTCTTCGGTGCTCAGCCTTCTTCACAGTCCAACTCTCACATCCATACATGACTACTGGAAAAACCATAGCCTTGACTAGATGGACCTTAGTCGGCAAAGTAATGTCTCTGCTTTTGAATATACTATCTAAAAGAAAGTGAAGTCACTCAGTCGTGTCCAACTCTTTGCGACCCCATGGACTGTAGCCTATCAGGCTCATCCGTCCATGGGATTTTCCAGGCAAGAGTACTGGAGTGGATTGCCATTCCCTTCTCCAGGGGATCTTCCTGACCCAGGAACTGAACTCAGATCTCCTGCATTGCAGGCAGATGCTTTACCATTTTCTTCCAAGGAGTAAGCCTGTTTTAATTTCATGGCTGCAGTCACCATCTGCAGTGATTTTGGAGCCCCAAAAAATAAAGTCTGACACTGTGTCCACATCTATTTCCCATGAAGTGATGGGACCGGATGCCATGATCTTTGTTTTCTGAATGTTGAGCTTTAAGCCAACTTTTTCACTCTCCACTTTCACTTTCATCAAGAGGCTTTTTAGTTGCTCTTCACACTCTGCCATAAGGGTGGTGTCATCTGCATATCTGAGGTTATTGATATTTCTCCCGACAATCTTGATTCCAGCTTGTGCTTCCTTTAGAAAAGGCAGAGGAACCAGAGATCAAATTGCTAACATCTGCTGGATCATGGAAAAAGCAAGAGAGTTCCAGAAAAATATCTATTTCTGCTTTATTGACTATGCCAAAGCCTTTGACTGTGTGGATCACAAGAAACTATGGAAAATTCTGAAAGAGATGGGAATACCAGACCACCTGACCTGCCTCTTGAGAAATCTGTATGCAGGTCAGGAAGCAACAGTTAGACCTTGACATGGAACAACAGACTGGTTTCAAAAACTAGATAGAAGACCTAAATAGACATTTTTTCCAAAGAAGACATATACATGGCCAAAAAGCACATGAAAAGATGTTTAACATTGCTAATTATTAGAGAAATACAGATCAAAATTACAAAGATATAACACCTCACACCAGTCAGACTGGCCATCATTAAAAAGTCTACAAACAATAAATTCTGGAGACAGTGTTAAGAAAAGGGAACCCTCCTACACTGTTGGTAAGAATATAAACTGCTACACCACTATGGAAAACCATATGGAGTTTCCTTAAAAAGCTAAGAATAGAGCTACCACATGATCCAGCAATCCCACTCCTGTATATGTATCCAAGAAAGCCATTTTTCAGAAGGATACTGGGACCCTGATGTTCACCTTAGCCCTGTTTACAATAGCGAAGATGTGGAAGCAATCTAAATATGCATAAACAGATGAATAAACAAAGAAGCTGCTGTGTGTGTATATATATACACACACACACCCACATATATATATACACACATGATATATAATGGAATATTATTCAGCCATTAAAAAGAATGAAATAATGCCATTTGCCACAATGAATAGACATGGGATTATCATACTAAGTAAAATAAGTCAGACAGAGAAAAACACATATATGAAACTGTTTTTATGTAGAATCTAAAAACAAATTATACAAATGAATTATTTATGAAACAGAAGCACTCACAGAATTAGAGAAAGAACTTATGGGATTCACCAGGGGTTAAGGGTGGCAGTGGGTAGGGGGTAGATTGGGAGCTTTACCTTGACATGTACACACTACTATATTTAAACACATAAACAACAAGGATCTATTGTATAGCACAGGGACCTCAGCTTAATATTCTGTAGTAACCTAAATGGGAAAAGAATTTGAAAAAGAATAGATACTTGTATAGGAATAATTCAATCACTTTGCCACATACCTGCAATTAATACATCATTGTTAATCAGCTATACTCCAATATAAAATTAAATAATTATCCATTAATAAATAAACTAAAATCAATAATTTAGCTTCTACCATAGAAAACTAGAGAAAATGTAATATAAGTCTAAGCAAGCAATATAAAACAAAAACTAAAATTAGAGCAGGTACCAGTTACATTGAAATCAGGATAACAATACAGAAAATAAGAAAAATAGAAGTCACCTCTTTGAAAAGATAAACATTGATAAGACTCTATTAAGAGTAACCCTTAAAAAAAAGAGAAGTCACAAATTACCAAAATTGAGAATGAAAGAGATGTCATCACTATTCAATCTATTGTTAGTAAAATGATAATAAAAGAATATTATGAACAAGTCTATGCCCACAAATTTGATAATTCTGATGAAATAGACCAGCTCCTTGAAAGATACAGACTACAAAATTCCACACGTGAGAAGCAGACAATATGAATAGGCCCTAACTCAAAGAATTTAAATCAATTATTAATTGAAAATCTACCAATAAAGAAAACAACAAACCCATATAGTTTTACTAGTGAATTATATTCAACACTTTCAGTTCAGTTCAGTCACTCAGTTGTGCCGACTTTTTGCGACTCCATAATCGCAGCACTCCAGGCCTCCCTATCCATCACCAACTCCTGGAGTTCACTCAAACATGTCCATTGAGTCGGTGATGCCATCCAGCCATCTCATCCTCTGTTGTCCTCTTCTCCTCCTACCCCCAATCCCTCCCAGCATCAGAGTCTTTTCCAATGAGTCAACTCTTCACATGAGGTGGACAAAGTACTGGAGTTTCAGCTTTAGCATCATTCCTTCCAAAGAACACCCAGGACTGATCTCCCTTACAATGGACTGGTTAGATCTCTTTGCTGTCCAAGGGACCTGCAAGAGTCTTCTCCAACACCACAGTTCAAAAACATCAATTCTTTGGTGCTCAGCTTTCTTCACAGTCCAACTCTCACATCCATACATGACCACAGGAAAAACCATAGCCTTGACTAGATGGACTTTCGTTGGCAAAGTAATGTCTCTGCTTTTCAATATGCTATCTAGGTTGGTCATAACTTTCCTTCCAAGGAGTAAGTGTGTTTTAATTTCATGGCTGCAATAACCATCTACAGTGATTTTCGAGCCCCAAAAAATAAAGTCTGACACTGTTTCCACTGTTTCTCCATCTATTTCCCATGAAGTGATGGGACCAGATGCCATGATCTTAGTTTTCTGAATGTTGAGCTTAAAGCCAACTTTTTCACTCTCCACTTTCACTTTCATCAAGAGGCTTTTTAGCTCCTCTTCACTTTCTGCCCTAAGGGTGGTGTCATCTGCATATCTGAGGTTATTGATATTTCTCCCAACAATCTTGATTCCAGCTTGTGTTTCTTCCTGTTCAGCGTTTCTCATGATGTACTCTGCATATAAGTTAAATAAGCAGGGTGACAGTATACAGCCTTGACCTACTCCTTTTCCTATTTGGAACCGGTCTGTTGTTCCATGTCCAGTTCTAACTGTTGCTTCCTGGCCTGCATATAGATTTCTCAAGAGGCAGGTCAGGTGATCTGGTATTCCCATCTCTTAGAAATTATATTAATTCTCTATAATCTTTTTCATAAAATAAATATGAAATCTTCCCAGTTTATCCTATCAGTCCAACATTACCCTAATACCAAAGCTATGCATAGACCTTGAAGAAAAGAAAACTACCAATCATTATCTCATTAACATAGAAGGAAATTTCAATAAAATATCAGTGACAAATTAATGACAGTTGAAAAACTTTATACACCACAGTCCAGTGAAATTTATTCTAGGTATGCCAAATTTGTTCAACACTTAATTATTAATTAATGTAATTTATTATATTAAAGGCTAAAGAAGAAAAATCATATAATCTTATCAATAGATGCAGAAAAAAGATTTTGACAAAAATCCAACCCTATTTCATAATAAAGTATTAGTAATATTGTTAGTTGGTCAGTCGTGTCCATCTCTTGCAACACCATGGACTGTAGCCCACCAGGCTCCTATGTCCATGGGACTCACCAGGCAAGAAAATTGGAGTGGGCTGCCATTCCCTTCTCCAGGGGATTTTTCGACCCAGGAATAAAACACAGGTCTCCCGCATTGCAGGCAGATTCTTTACCATCTGAGCTATAGGGATAAAAACTCTTAGTAAATTAGGAATACAGGATACAGGTTCACTTTTACAGTTGATTAAAAAAAAACGTCTACAAAAGGCCTAGAGCTGACATGATACTTAATTGTGAGAAACTGACTAATTTTCTTTCACATAGGACATGAAACAAGGATATCTCCTCTCATCTCTCCTATTTAATGTTATACTGGAGAGCTGGCTAACGCATAAGTCAGGAAAGGAACTAAGCTAGTAAAGAGACTACAGGTTGAAAATAAAGAAAACTGTCTTTGTTTATAGATAAAATGACTATCTATAAAGAAAATCACAACAAATTGACAAATTCTCCTTAAACTTATAAGCAATTATCACAAATCTATAAAAGTCAATTTCTTTCATATAAACCAACAATTAACAGCAGAAATTCAAAATTAAACACACAGTACCATCTGTGTTAGTATCAAGAAAATAAAATGCTTAGGTATAAATGTACGATCTACATGAAGAAAACTATAAAATATGATGAAAGAAATTTAAGAAAGTCTAAATAAATGGAGAGACATTCTATGCTCATGTTTTGTTGTTGTTTATTCACTAAGTCTTGTCCAACTCTTTTGTGACTCCATAGACCCACCAGGCTCCTCTGTCCATGGGATTTCCCAGGTCAGAATACTAGAGTGGGTTGCCATTACCTTATCCAGCATTGGCAGGAAGATTCTTTACCAGTGAGCCAGCAGAGAAGCCTGTTCATGGTTAGATAGGCTCCATAAATGGAGAGACATTCTAAAATATGTTCATGATTAGAAAGATGTCAGTTCTTCTCAATTTGATCTATAAATTCAATGCAATCTTAATCATATGCCCAATGAATTGTGATATGGGTATCAACAAATTGATTCTAAAGTTGACATCTAAAAGCAAGAAACCCAAAATAATAGCTACATAGCACTAAAGAAAAGGAACAAATTGCATGAACTGACAGACAATCCCAATCATGAGGCATAATATAAAAATACAGTAATAAATTCAACATAATATTTATAAAGTATAAACATACAGGTCGCACAACTATGTAAGTCAAATCATTATGCTGTATGCCTTAAGCATGTATAGTGTGTATGTCATGTTTATCAGTAAAACTGGAAAAAATAAAATTATTGTTAATATATATGTATCTGTGAAATGGAAAGAGTCGCATAGGGATCAAACCTACATCTCCTGCATCTCTTGTACTGCAGGTGGATTCTTTACCTTTGAGCCACTGAAGAAGCCCAGAAACTCTCTATATCATCTTTTTAATATTTCTGTCAATCTAAAACTGTTCAAAAATAAAGCCTATTAACGTTAATAGTTTTGAAAATTTTATATTAAATTTTTTAGCATTAGCAAGATCATCAGTTTCATATGTGTGAAATAGCTTTGTAATGTTTTTTTTTTTCCTAAAGTGACTCAGTATTTAGCATGTAAGTATTGACAATACTCGATGTTTATAACAATTAATATAATATTGAACAAACTAATTGTTATTTTATTGCTGAGAATAATTGTGTCATTAAAATCTTCCCCCTAATATTTCTCATTAGTATAATTTACAGTACTATAATATTTATCAGGATTCTCAGATGGTGTAGAGGTAAAGAGTCTGCCTGCCATTAAGGAGATGTGGGTTTGATCCCCAGATAGGGAAAATCCACTGGAAAAGAAAATGGAAACCCATTCCAGGATTCTTGCCTGGGAAATCCCAGGGACAGAGGAGCTTTGCAGGCTACAGGCCATGGGGTCACAAGAATCAGACATGACTGAGCGACTAACACACACACACAAGCCTACACACACACACAACAGATTTACATCCAGACAAAACAGTTACTTCCCTGGTAATTTATCAATAGTTTACCTACTTAACTGCTTTTTACTCTGAATAAGTCACACTTCATATATTAATTAATGTAATTTCCCACCCACATATTTACTTTGTACCTGTATTACTTTGATAAAGGCACAGACTTAAGCTTACATAAGTGAAATGCTACCTGGCTTTTGTTGGTCACTAAATTCTTGAAGCTGTATATGATGCTTTCATTTACAGAAATGTTCTCTAGGAATTTCTCTAGCAATCCCAGAGACATCACCTTTATTTTATAGGTGAAGAAATTTAAACTCAAAGATGTAAATTTGTAAGAAGTAGTAGAGTTGAGATTTACATTAAATTCCCTCTGAAACAAACAAACAAAATAACACTTTCACTGCTATGATACATTTTTTGTGAAGTTAGAAATTCATACAAGTATAGTAATTCTCAGATTAAATACTAAAATATGCATCAAGAGAGCTCCAAGTGTGTCCAATTTGTAGAGTGATTGGACATGATAATAGAGTTAAAAATAGTGTAATATGTTTAAATGAGGTTTCTCTGGTGGCTGAGCAGTAAAGAATCTGCCTGGAGTGCAGGAGACACAGGTTCAATCCTTAGGTCAGGAAGATCCCCTGGAGGAAGACCGGGCAACCCACTGTATTCTTGCTTGGGAAGTACCATGGACAGAGGAGCCTGGTGGGCTACAATCCATGGGGTTGTAAGAGAGTCAGATATGACTTAGTGACTAAGACATACATGGACATAACGGCTTCATCACTTCAATCTGCAGTCTATCTGCTACTAAGACACACATAAACTAAGAGCCCCAGAGGATGCTTTCTTGTTTTGCTTTTTTAATTATTAAACATAGTTGGACAATCAAGGACCATCACATATTTGAGAAATGCTCCTCCCAAGTTAAAAAGAAAATATGTATCATAAAAGAAGCAAATATAAATAAGGGAACACAAACAAGACTTTACAGAAAATATATCACCCCAAAAAGCTACCTTCAAATACTAAATTTAGAGCAAGAAAAGACAATAAAGTGGGAAGGGAAAGACCAGAAAATTAAAAAAAAAAAAATGAAATGCTTGCTAAAATCTAAAAACAAGCAGAAAGATTGGAAAGTAATTAAAATCTAGTTAGACAATTTAGAGGATTCAACATCTGATTCATAGAAATTACAAGATGGGGAATAAAAAAGATGAAAGGTAAGAAGAATTCTTTAAATGATATGAGAAAACATCACAGAAAGGGAGGATATGCATTTCCAGATTGAAGTGTCCCAATGAGCTATTGGAACTGTGGTGGTGGAAATGACTCTTGAGAGTCCCTTGGACTGCAAGAAGATCAAACCAGTCAATCCTAAAGGAAATCAGTCCTGAATTGGAAGGCCTGATGCTGAAGCTGAAGCTTCAATACTTTGGCTGCCTGATGCAAAGAACTGACTCGTTGGAACAGACCCTGAAGCTAGGAAACATTGAAGGCAGGAGGAGAAGGGGACTACAGAGGATGAGACGGTTGAATGACATCACTGACTCGATGGACATGATGAGTGCTAGCCAAGCTCTGGGAGTTGGTGATGGACAGGGAAGCCTGGCGTGCTGCAGTCCGTGGGGTCACAGAGAGTCAGACACGACTGAAAAACTGAACTGAACTGAATGAGTTATTCCTTGACAAAATGAGAATGAAAATTAGAAAGACACACACTGCCACCTTCCAACTGGTTTATAGAGAAAGTGAAGGCCATGTAGTAGATTTATCAATGTGACATTTTAAAACAAAAGGAAAGAGACAAATGTAAAATAGCAAGGTGAAAATAAAAATTTAGCGCCTATAGTAAAATACAAGTCAGATTGCCTTTAGGCATTTCTTTAGCAATAATGAATACCAAAAGCAAAGGAGAAACTTCTCAGACTAGAAGAAAATGTAAAATTTTATATTAAACATTTTTTTTTAATCCTCTTGGGACCACCTCAGATGGATAACTCTAAGATCACTTCTAAGGACAGCTTAGATTTTCCTCTTCTCAGTTCATTAGATTCTTCTGTTCCAGTGTAATTTCAATTTTTCTTTAAATATTATGCATGTGAATGGCAAGATGGGTCTAAAATATACAGAATTTTAATCAGACTCCAGGGTTCATGGCACATTACATTGTCAGTCAGCCAGATGTGTTCCTGGTAGTCTTTGCCTGGAAGGCATTGACAATACCACTGCTTTCTCCTTTGAATCAACCTGTAGTTACCATTTGTATGCAAATACTACAATTTAGCTATTCAGGTTATCAGTAAGTATAAGTAGCTTCTGGCTCTTTGCTACTACCATCATTCCTGAAATGAGAACTCTGATAATTAATAGAGATGCAAGTAGTTCCATACTCAGGAGTACAGTGAGAAGATTGAAAGATAGTCATTATGTGGTACACATGAAACCAATATCATCTTATGTCAATCTTACTATCACTATAAAAAAATAATGAAAATTATAAACTGGTTTTCCTCTACCAAACACCCAAATTTGTAGGTTTTCCCCTAGTAAACAAATATCCAAATTTGTAGGAAATTATTGAAAGGAGGGAATTAGCACTTGCTACAAATTGAGAGTCCCTTGGACTGCAAGGAGGTCCAACCCGTCCATCCTAAAGAAGATCAGTCCTGGGTGTTCATTGGAAGGCTTGATGCTAACGCTGAAACTCCAATATTTTGGCCACCTCATGCGGAGGGTTGACTCATTGGAAAAGACTCTGATGCTGGGAGGGATCGGGGGCAGGAAGAGAAGGGGACGACAAAGGATGAGATGGCTGGATGGCATCACTGACTCAATGGACATGAGTTTGAGTGAACTTCGGGAGTTGGTGATGGACAGGGAGGCCTGGCATGCTGCAATTCATGGTGTCACAAAGAGTTGGACATGACTGAGCGACTGAACTGAACTGACAAATGGAAAACAGCAAGCAAATTCCAGAAAAACATCTACTTCTGCTTCATTGGCTACATCAAAGCCTTTGACTATGTGGATCACAACAAACTGGGGAAAATTCTTACAGAGATGGAAATACCAGATCAACTTATCTGTCTCCTGAAAAACCTGTATGCAGGTCAAGAGGGAACAGTTTGAACCTGACATGGAACAACAGACTGGCTCCAAATTGGGAAAGGAGTATGATAAGGCTATATATTGTCACCCTGCTTGTTTAACTTATATTCGGAGTATATCATGTGAAGTGCTGGGCTGGATCAATCACAAGGTAGAATCAGGACTTCCAGGAGAAGTATCAATCGCCTCAGATATGCCGATGATGCTACTCTAATGGCAGAAAGTGAAGAGGAACTAAAGAGCCTCTTGATGAGGGTGAAAGAACAGTGAAAAAGCTGATATGAAACTCAACATTCAAACACTAAGGTCATGGCATCTGGACCCATTACTTAATGGCAAATAAAAGGAGAGAAAGTTGAAACTGTGACACATTTTATGTTCTTGGGCTCCAAAATCATAAGACAGTGCCTACAGCCATGAAATTAAAAGATGCTTGCTCCTTGGAAAAAAAAGCTATGACAATCCTACACAGCATGTTAAAAAGCAGAGACATCACTTTGCAAACAAACATTTGACATATGTCAAAGCTCTAGTTTTTCCCTAGTTGTGTATGGATGTGAGTTGGACCATAAAGAGGGCTGAGCACCAAAAAATTGATGGTTTCAAATTGTGGTATTGGATAAGACTCTTGAGAGTCCCTTGGACTGCAAGGAGATCAAATGAATCAATCCTGAAGGAAATCAACCCTGAATATTCACTGGAAGGACTGATGCTGAAGTTCCAATACTTTGGCCACCTGATGTAAGAGCTGACGCACTGGAAAAGACTCTGAATCTGGGAAAGACTGAAGGCAAAAGGAGAAAGGGGTGACAGAGACTGAGATGGTTAGACAGCATCTCTGACTCAATGGATATGAATTTGAGCAAACTCCTGAGAAATAGTGGAGGACAGAGGAGCCTGGAGTGCTGCAGTCCACGGCATTAAAAAGTCAGACACAAGTGAGTGAACAGTAGCAAACAATATCAAATGGACTTTCAAAATGGCCTTTGCTCTTGCCTTTGTGGTCACAGAGAAATTTGTAATGTGCTTTTCCACATTGGTTTCCACCATGGTTTCTGGTGTTTATATCTTGATGAGCAAAACCTTTGCTACCCTGATATAATAAATAAAATGACTCATATTTCTAAAAAGAAATGTAAGAAACGCACTTAATTTTGTTGAGGAATGACAAATTAATCTTCAGAATTCTGGCCCCTTTTCATACTCCTGTCAGTAGTACATGTAGATTACCATTGGCATTTCATTGTATGTGATGTTCTAATTTTTAACAATCTGATGTTTATAAGGAGTAAGTCCTTATAGGTTCTCATTTCTACTCTGTAGCCTTTAATAAAATAATATTTTCTAACTAGATTTGTTAATTATTCAGGTTTACACAATTTATAACACTTATTTTTTATTATATTTTTTGCTTCTATTACTCAACTTTAGTAATGTTTTCTACAACCAAACTACAGAGCTCTGATCAGCTTAAGCTATGCCAAATATGCATATTCTGCTTTTTCAACCAAACTACAGAGCTCTGATCAGCTTAAGCTATGCCAAATATGCATATTCTGCTTTTTAAAAAAATATATAACTTTATCCATGGAAGACAAAGAAATCAATTATTTATTTCTTCCCTTTATAATTCAGGTTTCTTGGTAGCCTATTTAAAAATGCTTGTGCAAATAAAATTCAAAAGTTCATGAGTTATAATGCTAATTTTATTATTTGAACATTTACATTAAACTTTTCAGTTTTATTTGTTCATGGTATGAGCAGTGTAATTAATTACTCATTAAGAAAACTTTCACAACACCAGTAATAAGCAATACTTTTTTTAACTCATCCATATGTTGCTTCTCTCATATTATGATTCCTACACTTATTGGTTTAATTGAACTATTTGTATGTGCTAAAAAATTAGCACAATAGTTTTTACCTGAATCCACCTATATTCTCATTACATATTTACTCTATTTTCAAAGCTATTTTAAATATCTCTGAACATATATATTTCTTAAAATAAATTAGTATATTTGTCTAGTTTCCTACCAAATGGTATTCAAACTTTAGGGAGAGCTACATATAATTGGTAGATAAACCCTGGGATCATTTATATGTTGAAAATTTTAGTCTATCACTATTACTTTATTTCTTACTTTATGAATTTATAATGTGCATTTTTTAGGATGATATCTAGATATATGACTTTTACTTCCACAGTAAATAGTAAATTCCCATTATATTTTCTACTTGGCTATTAATGAGACATAAAAATGTTATTGACTTCTGAGTGTTCATCATGTATCTGAAGAACTTTGGTCTCTCCTACATTTTGTTGTCCATGACCACATTGTCAAGAAATTGTGAAATATTTTTTTCTTACTTTCAGTAGTAGATACTGTGGTGTGCCACCAAAGCCTATACTTTCAGTACAATGACACTCATTCTCCCAATGCTAGCAGTGTCGGAGGAGAACCAGCAACTAAGTGCCTCTCTGAGAACTGGCCTTGGCTTAAGAAAACTGCTTTGACCAAGGTCTTGTCCTCTTCCAAGAAGCAGTCCACACCTTGTAACTGGTCTGTCCAGGGATATAAAGACCTTATTCTTTTGCTTCAATACAAGGCAGTTCTGAAGGATCACCCCAGCTTCAGAGTTACACATGGGATTGTCTTAAACTATCAGACACATTTCAACCTATGAATTTGGGGTGGGGGAACAAAGTATTCAAACTAAAAAAAAAGTAAACATTCACACTATATCAATGTATTATTCTTTTTATACATTGTTGGATTTGATTGCTAATATTTTATTGAGAAATCTTCTGTATCGGTTAAAAAGAATTATTGCCTTTGGTTTTCTTAACTATATTAGGGTTGATCTTCAAAAAGATAGCAATCCTAAACATGTATGCAGAGAATAATAGTGCTTAAGAATATCTGAAGAAAGACTAAAGACTAATGTATTCAATGAAAAAATAGAGAAGTGTACAATTAAAGTTATGAACACTATGCTGTTTTTGGTAACCAGAAAGAATACAGAGCACATGACAACATTATTAAATCAATGATCTAATTAATATTTATAGAGCACTGTCCCAACAGTAGTGGGATAGGCCTGGCATGCTGCAGTCCATGGGGTTGCAAAGAGTGGGACATGATTAGCCACTGAACAACAACAATCCAATAATAGTCAAATGTATTTTTTTAAGAACACATCCTTAAACTTGCACAATATTATATGCCAATTACTCCTTAATAAAGCTAGGGATGGAGGAAGAACACATCAAACTTGTATCAAAATACACTATCAAGGAGGGGGTGGAAGTAAACCAGTGTCAAAAATTTAAACGTTTCAAATCATAGAGAGAATTTGCTCTGATCACTAAAATGTTAAATAAGAGGTCAATAACAAAAGATATATGGAAAAAAGTCTCCATTTTAAAGAATACAAATTTAAATTATCTATGGGTAAAAACAATAACAAGAAAATTAGAAAGTATTTTGAACTGGTTGAAAGTAAAAATGCAAGTCAGAATCTGAGAAATGCACTTAAAGCACTGTTTAAATGGAAATGTTTAAGTTTAAATACATATATTAGGAAAATAAAATTGTATTTAAAATTTAATCTAATTTTCTGTATTATGAAGCTATAAATCATTTGATACAAACACAGATATTTTATAAATAAAGACATCTGGGTCAGTTTATTTTGTGTAAGAGTTTTCTAATGTAAGTCTCACTTTAGCTTCAAACAGCAATAAGTAAATTATTAAGGAAACTCTTAGATGCTATGCATTTCTTATTAGCAGCTTTCCTACAGCTTTTGAGTACTTGTAAACATGAATCAATTTTAATGTATATTGTTCATTTCCTAGAATATGGATTACTTTAAATTTAAATATTGTTTAGATATAACCATATATCTTTAGAATTATAATATTAGGAATTCGTTATTAGGACTTCCCTGGTGGCTCAGATCGTAAAGCATCCGCCTACAACGTGGGAGACCTGGGTTCAGTCCCTAGATCAGGAAGATCCTTTGGAGAAGGAAATGGCAACCCACTCCAGTACTCTTGCCCGGAAAATCCCATGGACAGAGGAGCCTGGTAGGCTACAGACCATGGGGTCACAAAGAGTCGGACACGACTGAGTGACTAAACTTTCATACTAGAGAAATCAATATACAAATGCCACAGTCTTCACTGTAGAAAAAGCCTGAATGTTATTGATGAATCCCAATAGCATTCATCCTGTATAATCAAAAGAACCCTCTATTTTGATAGAATTATCTTGTATAATATATTCTGTTTTATTTTTAGACATATTTTGAAACTGTAAATCACAATGACAAGGTCATTAGAGATTCAAAGAAAAATCTTCAACAGAAGTGAGTTTTGGTTTGATAATATCCACTTTTACATGACTAGTTGTTAACAGCCCACAAGATTTCCTTGGAAGACTTCTTATGTTTACTTAGAATAGTTCTCCTTGGAGAATGAAGATCTGATTTCTGAGAATGGCTCTCAGTATTCACCATAGAATAGAAATAAATGAACAACTAAGCCCAAACTCAAAGCTTATCAGAAGAGAAAACCTCACTGAATTGAAGTGAAAGTGTTTGCCAAGTCACTGAGGATTTATTTCGGTTTGCTACAGCCAAAAGGTGCCAACTGGAAAGATCTATTTACATGTTAGTGCTGACTATCAAAAGTCCCTTTGTAACTTTTATGGATTCATTTCTCATTACTTATTTATAAAAATCTATGTGCATGAAAGTGGTAATAGACAAATAGGTTTCATTGCATTGAAACTGTCAGAGACTTTATTTTCAAGCAAAATAACTTCTCTTTTTAAACATTATTTATCTGTTATAACCAGCTGAAGCTTCATCAGTTTACATAAAATAAAGCCATTTTTATACAAATGAAAGCTAATACTTTCCACTTTTTAATAAACTCAAGGATTTTTTAAATTTAGATTTTTATGATAGGTTTAATATTTCATAATAATTTTATTAGGAAAAAAGGTAATGCTATTTATAAATAGAATATATAAAGTACAAATATCTTTGACATTCTATTAATTAGTCATCATTAAAATGATTTATCTTAAGAGCTCATGTATTACAAAAACTGATTTCCATAAGAAGAATGTGATTTGAAAATTTTACAAAACCAAGACAATTAGACCATTCCTTTAAAAACACTTAATTTAAATGCATATCAGGTCTAAAGATAATCGTTGCAATTATTTCCTCATGAAGAATAACCCAGATTTCAGCCTGTAATTAATCACCTTCCCAGTAGCTGAAATGTATCATGTATTATTTTTAATACTGGGATGCTGTTTTTAGTAGTTATAATATGTGTGATTAAGAATAGAAACTCACAGTAGATAAATGTAAAGCTAATGAATCCTAACTTTCAGGATTGCTCACTTTCATGGGCCCCTTCCTGGACCTTGGAAACCTTGGAAGAAACTCTAATAGTATATTCATGTGGTCTTTTTTTTTTTTTTAATGGCAAGGGTTATATTTTAACAGCACTCAAGTGGAAGCCCTATTCTCTATAAACGGTCATACGGTACTGGAATGGTTGTGAGAATTTTAGGGATCCAGGAAAGGGAAAGGTGAATTTGTGTTATATTTAGTTAGGTTACAGAGGAATGTCTTCATGTAAATCAGTGATTTCAGTGCCTAGGCAGTTGATTGCTAGCCATCCACCATAGAGATGAGTTCCACTCTGCCAGCTTACCTGGCATCACAGCACAGATACAGGGACTGAGAGCAGATGCTATACAATGTGCCCCACAGTCCATTGTATTGGATGCATGTACACAGTGGAAGAGAAAAACAGCTTAAAATGGGCAGAATAAGAAATTATAGAAATCCTTCCAAATATGCAAAATCAGTGTAGGAGATTTAATTCTAATCAATTCCTAGTCAAATTCTTATATTAGTAATATATTCAAATATGTACATGGAATTATGCATATATGGAACTTTTTTACAAAAGAAATTATCAGAATTTCCATTTAGGGAGCTTCCCTGATGGCTCTGATGGTAGATTCAGAAGGCAGATTCTGTAGCTCAGACGGTAAAGCATCTGTCTGCAATGTAGGAGACCCAGGTTCGATCCCTGGTTGGGAAGATTCCCTGGAGAAGGAAATGGCAGCCCACTCCAGTATTCTTGCCTGGAAAATCCCATGGACCATGGAGCCTGGTAGGCTACCGTTCATGGGGTTGCAAAGAGTTAGACATGATTGAACAACTTCACTGCTGGCTCAGTGGTAAACAATCTACTTGCCAATGCAGGAGACATGGGTTCGATCCCTGATCCAGGAAGATCCCACATGCCGTGGAACAGCTGATCCCATGTGCAACAACTACTGAGCCTGTGCTCTAGAGCCTTGAGAGCAGCCACTATGAGTTGCATCATGAGCCCACATGATGCAACTCCTAAAGCCTGTGTGCCTAGAGCCTGTTTCACAAGAGAAGCCACTGCAGTGAGAAGCCTGTGCACCACAACTAGAGAAGAGCCGGCACAGCAACAAAGACCCAACACAGCCAAAAAAATAAAATTATATTAAAAAGAATAATTTCCTATTTGTGTAATACACATCTGCAGTGATGCTCAAACAGTGTACAAGTCCATGTGTGGAGTCAACTCTTGATAATAAATAAATTTTAAAATCTACAAGAGAGAAAACACTGAATTACCTTTCTATTTTCTCTATAGAAAATTTGACTCAGAATTGTGGTCATGTGAAGAGGAAATCTGAAGATGTAGGCCAAAAGTATGGGAACCATTAGGAGTTGTGTTAGGAGATTAATATTTTTTCTAGATTAAATGATCTTTGTGATATCACAAACATAATTATTATAAATATAAAACATTTTAAAATTTATAATCTGTTGTCATTTTATTTATTTGTATGGCAATAATAAGGAAATAAATTATCTAATTTATTATGTATTTTCTGAAACTCCAGTAATTTGGCCACCTCATGCAAAGAGTTGACTCATTGGAAAAGACTTTGATGCTGGGAGGGATTGGGGGCAGGAGGAGAAGGGGATGACAGAGGATGAGATGGCTGGATGGCATCACTAACTTGATGGACGTGTGAACTCCGGGAGTTGGTGATGGACAGGGAGGCCTGGCTTGCTGCGATTCATGGGGTCGCAAAGAGTCGGACACGACTGAGCGATTGAACTGAACTGATGTATAATCTTATATCTTGTTTTAAAAAGAGGTATTAAAATTATACAAACTTTAGGCTCCAAAATACCTGTCTGACCTTATTAATAAAATAATCTTCACCTTTGAACAGTTAGATCAATATTTCTAGAAATTATAAATTTTTCCAAAGCAAGTCTATCACCAGACTCCTAAACATAAATGTTTGGGAAACTGCATCACTATGTTTCTTATTTGTCCCATAGATAGTCCACTGTCTGGGGGGGAAAAAAAAAAACACTTCATATATTGCTTGTAGCAAGCAGAGCTTCCCAAGATTCTAGTTGGGTTAGGAGAACCAAGAACCCTACATTTCTGTGCAATTGTGAGGAATGAAAAACAAGTTTAGCAGAATATTTCTCAAAGATAATTTAACAAATGCAGGGGTATCCAATTTTTTAAAGTTGTTTCTCTTGCTATTATTTTGAGTACTATGCAATGAATATAAATCCTGTTACATAAGAAATTATAAATTCATAGCTTAGATAATTCAAAAAGGCACATTTAAATAGACTGTAAGTGACTCTGAAAAAACCAGGTAGCAATTTTTAAAATATCCCCAAATAGGTTGACTCTAGTTAGATAATAACAGTGCTTAAAAACATTACTGTTCTGTAAGTCTTCCTTTCTTTTACTCAAAGTTCTTGTGCTCCATTGAAGTTTTCTTTGTTTACTATAGGGTTCACTTGGGAAAATGCTGCTCATTGCCTTTATTAGTATTTTGCTTTCATCTTCAGAGATACATGACAATGATAAATCTCATTTTAAATGGAAATAGGAGAATTTCTGTATATTTTCTCTCATCTCAGTGGTAGGACTGATGATACATTTGAATTTCACAGGAAAGCATTAAAAAACACAGTCTATATAAATTATGTATCTATAAAATAAAATGCATTAAAATAATCAGAAATTTTAAATTTAATGTTCAAACCACCATACTGTTTATTAGAAAGTCTGTCATTTTTCTCTGTTCATTAGTTTAATTATATGACAGGGACCTTAGGGTTAAGGATTCACTCACTGTGTTTTAATTAAATGTTGTTTTTTTTTCATTCCCACTCTAATGTATATACAAAGAGTTATTTCTTTTCTCTTTATTTTTGTGATAGGGAAATTTTTTGTCAAATATTTAACAATGTATTATGTATTAGATAGTCTTTGGAAATAAGTGATTCTTGGAAATAAGTGACTTGTATAGGGCTTATATAGAGAGGTAGCAAGAATACACAGAAGAAATACACAAAAAATACCTCCATGACCCAGATAACCATGATGCTGTGATCACTCACCTAGAGCCAGACATCCTGGGATGCAAAGTAAAGTGGACCTTACGAAGAATCACTATGAACAAAGCCAGTGGAGATGAAAGAATTCCAGTTAAGCTATTTCAAATCCTAAAAGATGATGCTTTGAAAATGTGCACCCAATGTGCCAGCAAATTTGGAAAACTCAGCAGTGGCCACAGGACTGGAAAAGGTCAGTTTTCATTCCAATCCCAAAGAAGGGCAATGCCAAAGAATGTTCAAACTACCACACAATTGCACTCATCTCACACGCTAGCAAAGCAGTGCTCAAAATTCTCCAAGCCAGGCTTCAACAGTATGTGAACTGTGAACTTCCAAATGTTCCAGCTAGATTTAGAAAAGGCAGAAGAACCAGAGATCCAGTTGCCAACGTCCACTGGATCATTGAAAAAAACAAGAGAATATCAGAAAAACATCTACTTCTGCTTTATTGATGATGCCAAAGCCTTTGACTGTGTAGATCACAAAAAACTGTGGAAAATTCTTCAAGAGATGGGAATACCAGACCACCTGACCTGCCTCTTGAGAAACCTTTATGCAGGTCAAGAAGCAACAGTTAGAATTAGACATGGAACAACAGGACTGGTTCCACATTGTAAAAGGAGTACATCAAGGCTATATGTTGTCACCCTGCTTATTTAACTTATATGCAGAGTACATCATGTGAAATGCCAGGCTGGGTGAAGCACAAGCTGGGATCAAGATAGCTGGAAGAAATATCAATAACCTCAGATATGCAGATGAAACCACCCTTATGGCAGAAAGAGAAGAGCAACTGAAGTGCCTCTTGATGAAGGTGAAAGAGGAAAGTGAAAAAGATGGCTTAAAACTCAACATGACATCCAATCCCATCACTTCATGGAAAATAGATGGGGTAACAATGGAAACAATGAGAGTTTTATTTTCTTGGGCTCCAAAATCACTGCAGATGGTGACTGCAGCCATGAAATTAAAAGTACTTGCTCCTTGGAAGAAAAGTTATGACCAACCTAGACAGCATATTAAAAAACAGACATTACTTTGCCAACAAAGGTCCATCTAGTCAAAGCTATGGTTTTTCCAGTAGTCATGTATGGATGTGAGAGTTGGAGTATAAGGAAAGCTGAGTACTGAAGAACTGATGCTTTTGGACTGTGGTGTGGGAGAAGACTCCTGAGAGTCCTTTGGACTGCAAGGAGATCCAACCAGTCCATCCTAAAGGAGATCAGTCCTGAATATTCACTGGAAGGACTGATGGTGAAGCTGAAACTCCAATACTTTGGGCATCTGATGGGAAGACCTGACTCATTGGAAAAGACTCTGATGCTGGGAAAAATTGAAGGCAGGAAGATAAGGGGACAACAGAGCATGAGATGGTTGGATGGTATCACTGACTAAATGGACATGAGTTTGAGCAAGCTCCAGGAGTTGGTGATGGACGTGGAAGCCTGTCATGCTTCAGTCCATGGGGTCACAAAGAGTTGGACATGATAGAATGCCTGAACTGACTGAACGGGCTTATAAAGCCATGCATAGCAAAGGTGTCAGTGTTGCAAGCTAAAAAGGCTTTAGATGAAGAATGCACCCTGAGAAGCAAATTAGTATTTTGTATTAGAAAGATTTCTACATGGGGGAGCTAAATGGGTACTCATAGAACTTTATTTTCTTTTTCTTTGAAATTATATTTTGATATGTGGAAAAGGTATCACTTTTTCCAAATTTTATTGAGATAGAATTGGCAATTACATTGTGTAAGTTTAAGGTGTATCAAAAATGATTATATATATATATATATATATATATATATATACACATATATATGTGTTATACATATATTAGGAAATTATTACCACAGTTTTAGTTACTATTCATTGTCTCACATATTTATAAACTGTGTTTTTTCCTTCTGATAATTTTCCAGATCCATTCTCTTGGCAACTTTCAAATACACTATACATTATTGTTAACTTTAGTTATCATGCTGTATTTTATAGCCCTAGAATATATCTTACAACTGAAATTTTTTCTGCTTTTTGACCACCTTCATGCACATCTTGCTCCTCATAATGGACTCAGAAGGAAGAAACATACATCTTTACATTTGGAAGAAATATACTATATATCCAACTGAAATAAGTTATCATATTCACTTTTCAAAAAATTTCTTTCCACTATTCCTTCCTCATAAATCTCAATTTATCTTTTCACTTTGCTATTGTATATATTTCATTGCAGTTCTTTGTCTCTTCCAATCTTTTAAATTATTTTATTCCTTAGACCTCTCTTCTAGGTATTCTCCACTTTTTTTTGTTATGTGAATTCTCCACATGGCTTGAATTCACACATAAATCTCAAAGAGCAATTGTGTATCTCTAGATCACCCTTCCTTCCAAGTTCCAGACATATGTATCCAAGTCTTTCTTGGATGTCTCTAGTGAATATTTCACAACATCAAACTCAACATGACAACAATGAGAGCCATTCAAACTTCCCTAATTTGACTGTTCAGTTCAGTTCAGTTCAGTTCAGTCGCTCAGTCATGTCCGACTCTTTGTGACCACTTGAATCGCAGGACGCCAGGCCTCCCTGTCCATCACCATCTCCCGGAGCTCACACAGACTCACGTCCATAGAATCCGTGATGCCATCCAGCCATCTCATCCTGGGTCGTCCCCTTCTCCTCCTGCCCCCAGTCCCTCCCAGCATCAGAGTCTTTTCCAATGAGTCAACTCTTCGCATGAGGTGGCCAAAGTACTGGAGCTTCAGCTTTAGCATCATTCCTTCCAAAGAAATCCCAGGGTTGATCTCCTTCAGAATGGACTGGTTGGATCTCCTTGCAGTCCAAGGGACTCTCAAGAGTCTTCTCCAACACTACAGTTCAAAAGCATCAATTCTTCGGTGCTCAGCCTTCTTCACAGTCCAACTCTCACATCCATACATGACCACAGGAAAAACCATAGCCTTGACTAGATGGACCTTAGTCGGTAAAGTAATGTCTCTGCTTTTGAATATGCTATCTAGGTTGGTCATAACTTTTCTTCCAAGGAGTAAGCGTCTTTTAATTTCATGGCTGCAGTCACCATCTGCAGTGATCTTGGAGCCCCCAAAAATAAAGTCTGACACTGGTTCCACTGTTTCCCCATCTATTTCCCATTAAGTGATGGGACCAGATGCCAATTTGACTGTTCGTATCATAAACTTAATATACAATTAATCTACAACTGTAGATTAAGGTGTATCAAAATCTTAATCTACAATTTTAAGACAAGAATTGCTACATAGCCAGAGATCAAATTCTGTCAATCTACATATTTAAATATAATTAACCTTCTCCCTGACATTTTATCACAGTAGCCTCCCACAGTCTTCCACACTGCAGCCAGAGTGATTTTCTAACCTTTCCTGCTTAAATTCTTTAAATGATTCCCCATTTTGCATAAAATATATACTAAATAATTGTGTAGTGTCTTAGTCTGTTTGGGCTTCTATAACAGAATACAACAGACTGGGGTGACTTAAACAACATAAATGTATTTTCTCACAATTTTGGAGACCAGAGATCCATGATCAAGGTACTATATGTTTTGGTTTATTGTGAGAGCTCTCTTCCTGGTATAGAAATGGCCACCTTCTCATTAGATTGTCACATGGGCTTTTCTCTGTGAATGTCTACCAGAGAGAGAGAGCTCACCTCTCTGATATCTCCTCTAATATGGACCATAATCTTAGTGAATCAGTGCCTCACACTTACAACCTTATTTAAACCGAAATACTTCTAAAGACACTGGGGACTAAGGCCTCAATATCTGAATTTCAGGAAGACACATTCAGTTCAAAATACATGGTAATGAATCAAGAGCTGATTTCTGCTGTACAGTCTAAATTTCTATACTAAACTTTTTCAGTTTATGCTCAATTTGACTAAATATTTTCAGGTTACTTTTATTCAACAAGTTGTTTTTCAATTTTTTTTTTGAAGAGCTACAATATTCTAGACAACATTCTCATTATCTGGGGCAACATCTGAAGAGAAAGCAGAGTTTCTGCTTTCATAAAGCTTTCACTCTGGTGAGAAAAGACAGTAAAAAACTAATTAAAAGTGAGGTAGACCAGTCTGCATCATTGTATGTCCAATATAGATCATAATTTGCCACCCTAAAATGTCTCTTTGGCATGCTGTTTATTTTGAGCTAAAAAGAGTCAAGGTCCAGAAGAATAAGGAAGAATCTTTGACCTTTCCCTAGCTGCCTAAAGAATGTTAGAGAGCCTATTCCAGGAAGGGAGTACTACCATGATAACTAGAATATAAGCTAGGCATGTAGACAGGGAGGAATCTAGCAAAGTCTGATAAAATTCCTCTCTGCATCTCACTGTCACTGCATGGCTCAGGAAACACTTACTTGCCAAACATTTGCAAATTGACATCTCCATCTCCTTCCTGCACTTTGAAGTCCTAAACCACTGTGTGTGTAGGTTGCTCAGTTGTGTCCCACTCTTTGAGATCCCATGGACTGTTGCCCACCAGATTTCTCTGTCCTTGGGATACTACAGGCAAGAATACTGGAGTGGGTTGCCATTCTCTTCTCCAGGGGATCCTCTTGACCAAGGAATCCAACATGGGTCTCCCGCATTGGAGACAGATTCTTTACTGTCTGAGCCACTAGGGAAGCCCTCCTAAACCACTATCCCCAACATATTTTGCCTTTAGCTGAAGATGGTACTTAATAAATAAAAGGCTTTCAGCCATTTGGGGCTTCCCTGGTGGCTCGGCTGGTAACGAATCTGCCTGCAATGTGTGAGACCTGGATTTGATCCCTGGGTTGTGAAGATTCCCCTGGAGAAGGGAAAGGCTACCCACTTCAGTATTCTGGCCTGGAGAATTCCGTGGAGTGTATAGTCCATGGGGTCACAAAGAGTCAGACATGACTGAGCGACTTTCACTTTCATTTTTCAGCCATTTTGGCAAGTTACTTAATTTTCCTGGGTTTCTCCCATCTATCTCTGGAGAAGGGAATGGCAATCCATTCCAGTATTCTTGCCTGGAGAATCCCATGGATGGAGAAGCCTGGTGGGCTACAGTCCATGGGGTCGCAAAGAGCTGGACATGACTGAGTGACTAACACACACACACACACACACACTCCCATGTATGCATGGTATTAAACTTCTGCTTGATTTTCTGTTAATTTGTCTCACACCAGTTTAACTTTTTGACCAGCCAGAATAGCCTAACAGGTAAAGAAAAATTTCTTCCTCCTCGACATCAGCTTCTAGAATTGACTCATATATAATGGACATTTAATAAACACTCATTGAGTATTGCTGAATATTATAGGACATTTGTTATATAGCACTTCTGAAAGTATCCTGCTAGGAGCAACAATTATTTGTACTAATAATGGGTATTATCATTAAAAAAATGGTATCTAATCACTGGATTTAACAATATTCAACTATTTATTAATACTATAAAAGTACTCATACAGAGCACTTAATATGAAAATGTGAACCATGGATCATGAAAACACGCTGTATATTGCTTTCTCTAAATGATTGTATAAACTTTCTTTCTCACAGAATCTCTCATAATGTTTAATCAGTGTAGCTAACTTCTAGTCAACAGTGTTTTACAATATTTTTTTCTCTACAGTTGGGCCAGAGGTAACCTTCCTACAAGAGTTAATGGTGCCCTTTACTCCCAACATTTGTAGGTTAATGACTGACAAAATTGTAACACTTCCATAGATCAAAGAATCATGTGGAAGTCTTTTTGCAGAACTGTTTTATACTAGCTCATTAATACTTACCATCAAAGGCACATGTAGGACATAAAGGCCTATTGTCAAAAGAACTAAATAAATAATCTCATTAAAATTTAACTGAGAGTGCATGTGTTAAGGAACAATTAGAGTTTTCATGATAAACACTCTAAGTGCTAATTGGGTCCAATGGGAGGTCTTAAGATTATGGTTTCTTTGAAACTTAGGGGCTGCTGCAAAAATGCCCATATACATATAATAATAAAGATAATAAAAAAATAAAGATAATAACAACAAAAACACTAATATAAAACACTTTATCAGTTGACTATAATGAATATGAACAATATCATTAAATTGAACTTCGTAAGACCTATAGTCAATCACAAGACAAATAACAACCACAGGCAGTAACAAAGAATGATTCTGGAAATGTAGATGTAAACCATCAGAATAAGTTAAAGAGCTTCAAAAACTTCTGATTAGTCTCTATAAAACATAGGTTCTGGTTCAATAACTCTGAGATAAGGAAAACCTGTGATCTATTATTAAAATGCCATAAATAAGACATTCCTTAAATTTCTCCATTCTCAGTATCCTTAGTGCTTTTATTCCACAGCACACTCAGGCCAAAAGAAATGCATAACCATTTGCTTGAGTAGTTAGGTCTAAACTAATTAGTATGTACTTAAGTCCTAAAAACTTAATAACCATTAAAAAAATACAAATCATGATAAAAGTAATATTTGTTATCATTGCAACTAACATCTATTATTTACTGGGATGTATGCAAGCATTTATTGGGTATTGTAGGACTTAAACTTCGAATCAGACTGGACACTACCTCTCATTTCAGCTTTGGCACTGACTTTTATGCAGCACTTGCTTCTCATCACAGCAATGATCAAACACGAAACTATTTGACTTCATATCACTTTTCCTATGTTAACATGAATGACTCATTTTCAGAATTAGCTTTTTCAGAGCCTTTGAGGTGCCTTTACAATAGCAGAAAGGTATTAGTGGTAAATAGAATGCTATTATAGACATTGAAGTAATGGGTATAAGAACAGCTCCACTCTGTTTTTTTATTTGTATATGGCCATTAAATGATATTGTTTTAAAATTATCTGCAAACCAGCTCTCAATGACTTCCATTTATGCTCAGTCATAGCATGCTAAATAATTTCACTGTGAATAAAATTTCCTTGTATTTTTCATTTATAGCACATTCAAGATTTTAAATTATTTCAGTATGTGGGTCTGTCATTTAGGTAGAAAACCTAGGTGATTTAGACAGTGTAATGTTTAGATACAGTCTTCCCTGGTGCGTCAGGGGTAAAGAACATGCCTGTCAACACAGGAGACATGGAATTCGATCTCTGGGTTAGGAAGATCCCCTGAAGCCTGGTGGGCTACAGTCCGTGGGGTCACAAAAGAGCGGGACATGACTGAGCAACAACAATGGTTAGATACTGTGTCAGAGGTCCCTAAGACCACCTTAACTCACAGAAATCAGAACAGCTGTTAAATTCACAGTTACAGTTTATTTCTGCACAAAAAAATTCATTAAAGTCAGTAAAGAAAAAAGCATATGAGTGGAGTCAGGGGTAATCAAGAACAAGCTTACAGAGTCAAAGAGACAGTGCTCATTTCTCTGAACAACAATGTATAACAACAGGTGTTGCCAATCAGGGAAGAATACTGGACCATTCTCTTAGAGGTTCAAGCTGATTGACCCCTTAACTGACAGTACAAGGGTCAAGCTGATCAGCTTGGCACAAAGTCTCAAGCTTACAAAAGCAGGCATTCACCATTGATCTCATTTTTAGCATAAGCTCTCAGGCTTGGCCCAAGCCCTCAAACATACAGAAGCATTCTTAACAGGATGAAGGCATATCCCAAGGCTCAGAGTTCTATCAAGTTCCAATTCTTTTCCTAGAAATGTACCAGGTTTGAGTAACACAGGCCTGCTGAATTAACCTTTTACTGTACATCCATAATTTGGCATTCCTATTGATATCAACTGTGTTTTTCTTCAGATAATTTTTGTCACATAATTCTTTCCATAATATTTGTCCCCACTTCATTTTAAACTCTGAGTTTTGTATCTCTTTATATCTAAAAACTATTTAACATCTTCTTCCCTCTTTCTGGCATTAATCAGCTAATTTATATATTTTATATAAAAAGGTCTATATAGTCAAAGCTATGGTTTTTCCAGTAATCATGTACAGATGTAAGAGTTGGACCACAAAGAAGGCCTAGGACCGAAGCTTTTGAATTATGGTTCTGGGGAAGACTCTTGAGAGTCCCTTGGACAGCAAGGAGATCAAACCTCAATCCTAAAGGAAATCAACCCTGAATGTTCATTGGAAGGACTGATGCTGATGCTGAAGCTGAAACTCCAATACTTTGGCCAGCTGATGCAAGAGTCAACTCATTTGAAAAGACCCTGATGCTGGGGAAGATTGAGGGCAGGAGGAGAAGGAGTAACACAGGATGAGCTGGTTGAATGGCATCACCAAATCAATGGACATGAGTTTGAGTAAACTCAGGGAGATAGTGGGGGACAGGGAAGCCTGGCATGCTGCAGTCCATGGGGTCGCAAACAGTTGGACATGACTGAGCGACTGAATATCAGCAACCTTTAATGGAAGTATGATGTTCGATAATTTAGGCAGGCATCTCAATGTCAGCTGAGATGGGAGTAGTGGAGGACACAAATGCAGAAACAAAAAGAATCAGAAAAATAATAGCTTCACGTAGGATAGATGACCACCCCTCCCCACAACAGTTGTACAAAAAACACTGATTCTTTCTCTACAGAAACTGTCCCCTGCCCAACCCTCCCTCTAATGACCTACTAATCTTCAAAGGATACAATACACTGTGATAGAAATACTGTTAGTATGGACAACTCCTCTGGCAAAGATAATGGAAGATACCAAGTTGCAGATGGGAGGGAGGAAGTAGCCCAGCTTCCTTCATTTGGGGCCTGTTCCTGACAAAGCAGCACCTTTAAGGAGGCTAGGATTAACGTTAAGGTTATAGTGTCCCTTGGCAGCTTTCTGGCACATAAGGTGAAACAACAAACAGAACTTGAACCTGGCCCTTAGAATTCAAATATTAAAATGGTGTTAGCCAATAGAGGGCCAGAGTGTGGTTTTCTAGTCTAGTTAAGGACCACTCACACTTAGGTCTAAGGATGATCTTTCAAATGATTCTATTTCCAGAGCATACAGATTGGAAGTAACGTATCATACACCAGTAGCTCTGGTTCACCCCGTATCTTCCTAGTTCTATCAGTATTAGCATGATTATGTTTTCCAAGGATCCAAACCACAAGTTACAAAACCTCATATCTGAAAAGTATCCATAGGCTGCCAAATGCCAAACTCCTTTAGATAGTGAGAAAATTACGTCTTCATCCCAGTCACAGGCATGAACATTCTTTCCCTTTCCCCTGGTCTCACAGATTCAGAGCAAATGATTCCTTTTCATCTTATCATGGAGATCTGCACAGGATTGGTCTCTTCAGTCACACTGTACCTCAATTTCCTTTCCTATGTGTGAATGAACACAAACTATGAATTGTTAAATCAGACTTTACAGTACTGAGCTTTATATTAAGTTCAAGGAGCTAAGAGATTGAGAGGAACAGATGAAGTGAAGGGTAAGACACATGGCTCCTCAGATCACAGCCCAGAGTCATAGATGGCATCTTAAATGAGATTTGCAGATCATTTCACAAAGTGGAGAGTCTTTAGCATATGAAACATGTCCACTTTACATGTTCAGTTTATAACTAAGTGCATCCTGTTCAAAGCATCCTATACATGAGCACTCTCACTACAGAAGTGCACTTTTTCAACTTCTACAAAAGAAAAAGTGTACACAAAACAGGTCCTTCTTCCTTAAAAGATAATGTAGGTTTTTTAGGCTTTTTAAAATGTTTATTATTTTTAAATAACCTCTGCTTTAGAACATTATGAGTTCATTTTCACATGTACTGAATATAAATTTTAAAGCTGCAAAGTAATTTACAGGTTTTCTTTGTTTAATCTACAGATGAGTGAACTGAAGGAGTGGTGTCAACTGCCATTCACTTCTATAGCATCTGCTTTCTCAACACTTTTTATATAGTTCCTAGGAACTCAAATAACTTCTGAATTTGCCATTGTGCTCTCCATATTGCACTCTACTGTTTAGTCAGTTACTCCTAAACTCAACTCGACATTTCAATTTTCATTAATTAGGATTTATTTTATTTCAAAAGCTCTGTGCACTCCATTTGCTTATCAATTGACTATTATAAATTTTTATGCATAGTAAGCTGTAGAAAGAGTGACAATTCTTCCTTTTAAGCAACTGAAGGTTGCTTTATCATATTTGAAAATATTGCTTTAAATCATCTAAAATTTCCATCTCTCTTTTAATTCAGAAATGCCACAAAACTGAGAATTTCTACAAAATGAAAAGATGATACCTGACTCAACTGAAATTTAAATCAGTCAAAAAAGAACAGTGGAATTCAGGGAAAACTCTCATTAACTTCAAGTACTTATTAACTTTCTTTTTCCTTTGTATAAATGTACCAACTACAATGATGAGTCATACATTATATGCATCATCCTTCTGGTTAATTATGTTCTAAAGTAATCTCTAATGACAGTGTAATAATGATACTGTATAATTATAATGTGTATTTTCAGACAACACTTCCACCTTAGAATCAAATTCTTATCCTCAAAACACCAATTTGTTTCTTTTGTTAAGCACATAAAGCAAATGGATTCATATTTCTAAAGTTAGCTGGAATATTTGAGTAAGTGAACATGAACTTATGTTTTGGTAGGAATTATCTTGCAAAGATCAAATAGCTAAGATAAAGCACTTTGAAAATTATTCCAAAATATTGAAAAAGGAAAATAAAGATATATAATCCATTTGGATCTGGCTTTGTTTTCCTGGATTATATTTATTTAATACTTAACAAAGGGCTTCCCAGGAGGGTTAATGGTAAAGGACCCACCTGCCAATACAGGAGACATAAGAGACATGGGTTTGATCCCTGGGTTGGGAAGATCCTCTGGAGGAGGAAATGGCAACATACTCCAGTATTCTGGCCTGGAGAATCCCATGGACAGAGAAGCCTGGTGGGGTACAGTCCGTAGGGTCACAAAGAGTTGGACATGACTGAAGCGACTAAAAGAAAAAAAGAAAAAACACTCTACATACGGGGAGAAAAAAAAAAAAAAAGGAAAGGAGAGTACTTCAAGCATGGGTGACTTTAGAATCTCACGCTGAAATTTCTACATGAGTAGCTTAATTTGTAAGTACATAACACAGGCGTGGGCTATCTACATAGACTTTGTTCCATATATATTTTCTTTTATCTATGGTATAAGACACCACCTGTTTTCAGCTTTGAAAAACTTCCCATATCTAAACACTAAAACTCTGCAATTATTCAAATGTTAAAAAAAAAATTATCTGGTAAGGTTGACTCCAAGATCAGTTTTGGTCTTCTAGTTTAATGTCAAACTTCCAAAAATTAGCTCCTCTTCTGTGAGCTCACTAAGTTTTGCTTTTCCACTAAAACCTTAAAATTTAGATAGGTTTACAATTACACAGACTGGAAACGATGACTTTTCTACCAAGGTCACACATGATAGAAAGAATTGCTTGAGTTTAAAGTATATTGCTATTTCCTCACTCAGTCAGTCAGTCAGTTCAGTCACTCAGTCATGTCTGACTCTTTGTGACCCCATGAATCGCAGCATGCAAGGCCTCCCTGTCCATCACCAACTCCCGGAGTTCACTCAAACTCACGTCCATTGAATCAGTGATGCCATCCAGCCATCTCATCCTCTGTCATCCCCTTCTCCTCCTGCCCCCAATCCCTCCCAGCATCAGAGTCTTTTCCAATGAGTCAACTCTTCTCATGAGGTGGACAAAGTACTGGAGCTTCAGCTTTAGCATCATTCCTTCCAGGGAACAACCAGGACTTATCTCCTTTAGAATGGATTGATTGGCTCTCCTTGCAGTCCAAGGGACTCTCAGGAGTCTTCTCCAACACCACAGTTCAAAAGCATCAATTCTTCGGTGCTCAGCTTTCTTCACAGTCCAACTCTCACATCCATACATGACCACTGGAAAAACCATAGCCTTGACTAGATGGACCTTAGTTGGTAAAGTAATGTCTCTACTTTTGAATATACTATCTAAGTTGGTCATAACTTTCCTTCCAAGGAGTAAGCATCTTTTAATTTCATGGCTGCAATCACCATCTGCAGTGATTTTGGATTTCCTAGTGATACATTAACCACTTCCAACTCTACAGAGGACTGGCTTTAGCAACAGTGCCATCAAAGTGTACAATGATGACTATATAAAACTAAGCAGCTTAACACTTCTCTAAGTATGATGTTTTAATGCAGTCTTATATTTAGCTTACGATTATTTCAAATAAATGTGGTCAGTTTGGAGCTTTATATGCTTAGGAAAGTAAAATTACATAAAATTAAAATGGAAAATACATATTATAATATGAATATTTCTATATTCATGACTAAAATATATGTTTCATGAATGACAATAATGACCAATCATTAATTTATACTCTATTATCTAAAAAGCAATTACATTTTTGTTTGAATGTTAAGCTATTACATTGCTACTCATTATAATTTCAGCCTTTGAAAATTATGATTTCAAGCAGGATAACACCTTAATAAGAGACTAGAACCTAGTTTCTGTTGACATCAGAAAAGCTATATAACATATCTAGGCTACATCAACCATAAAATTGGATATGTACCGTATCAGTTTGCTTTTATAATTATTTCTGAGCACACAGTAAATACTTAGTAAATATTAGCTTTAAAATAGTTTACTAACTCAAATAGTCATGCCTTCTTCCTTCAATGTAATATCAATTATATTTGAATATCAGAAATTTACAGGATGAATTAAAAGTCAACCTCAAACAACAGCAAACTCATCCCCTCCCAGTTAGTAGAAAATACAAAGTCACTCCAAGTAAATCAGATTCAAAATCCAGCATCATCTACTTCTACTTTGGAAGTATTAAGCCTCAGGAGTCACTAACAAAGAACAACTTAAAACAAGAATCACCTGGATAATCTATAAAATCATATATATATTTTTTGTTTCATTCATCGGAAAGATTAGAATGTAAGGTACTTGACAAACTAAAATCCAAAGAGTGGCAGCCCCCTTTTCAGAGAGGGGTCATATGGATTATCTTATCTTTGTGGAGCATGAAAGAAAAATGTAGTCATAATAATGGCACATAAGTAAAATGTGCTGAATTTTTATTTTATTTTTATTTATTTTTTAACAACAAAAGCATCTTGTATCAAGGTATAGCTGATTAACAATGCTGTGATAGGTTCAGGTAAACAATTTGAAAAAAAAAATCTTAAAGGCCAAGTGAAAGCTGGTACAAACGTTTAAAATCTCTAGGAAACCCAGAAACAAAGTAACTCTATATATACCTGCTTGCTAACTCTTTTACACAGTCTTCTTGGGAGAGAAGCAGGGAAGAAGATCCCCTGAGGAAAGGGGACTATGATACGGACCTCACCTACCTAAACAATGTCACCTGGCAAAAAAGTGAGAAGACTTAAGTACAATGGCAGTTTGGGATATTTTGAAGCTACAGAATTTATCTAAGGTATGGCTAGCAGATGTTGGGTGCAGTTTCATGGGGGTATGAAAAGCAAGGAGACTCTAATTGATTAAAGCATATTCTAACTGAGCTATATACTATCATGTAAGAATCGAATCACCAGTCTATGTCCAATGCAGGATACAGCATGCTTGGGGCTGGTGCATGGGAATGACCCAGAGAGATGTTATGGGGAGGGAAGTGGGAAGGGGGTTCATGTTTGGGAACGCATGTACACCCGTGGTGGATTCATGTCAATGTATGGCAAAACCAATACAGTACTGTAAAGTAAAATAAAGTAAAAATAAAAAGTTAATAAAAAAAATAAATAAAAACAAAAAAGAAAAATAAAGCAGTCGGATGTGTAGGATTCGAGTCTGGTGCTGGTAGGCTTTGAGCTCACAGTCCTATCCTGCTGTGAAGAAGTAAATGACAGAGGGATCAATATGCCTGGACCGATTAGCCCACTTATATAACAAATCTAGAGAAAGCCATCTGTACTCTGGGGCCTATACGAGTACCAACAGTTTTCTATTGATTGCGAAAGGACAGGAAATCTTACTATGCCCTTGCCCCTACTCTGATTTTGTCAGGAGCTGTATGTGGATTTGATAGGTGTCATTTCCAGACAAAGGTTTTTAGAAGAAAATACATAATTATTCTTGCTCTTCCCAATTACCACAATCATAGTCAGTGTTCATATGATGGCTCATTCTACTTCCATGAGACAGCTCGACAGAGAACAGGACACCAGCTAAGCCAAGATGAACCTGCAGTGTGAGCAAGAAATCCATACTTGTTTAAACTTTAAAAGATTTGGGGCTATTTATTGCCACAGCATGAATTAACCAAACCCGACTAGAACAATGCATTTGAATTTTGTTCCTAATTCTGACTTGGTCATTTGTTCATGAAAATTGTATTTGCCATTTTACTGAGGATATGATTTCTAATCAATTGCTTATAACTGAATTTTTTTTTATGAATTCACTTTTGAAATAATACTGAAGCAGTTTTTTTTTCCAATAAGTGCTAGTCTTTTTTTATTGATCCAATCTCATTTCACTATTAATTATATTTTAAGGACAATACATGTCTTGAGCTTACTTTTTCAACTTTGTATAACATGAGTGGCATCTTGAGCTTATACCAGACACAATTTTGTCACCAGACACAATTTTATCTTATGCTTCCTCTGAATTTGTACCAAAAGTGACAAGTTGTTTTATCATGAGTTCATCAGTGAATAATATTTGTATCTTCAAAACTATAGTATAATTAAAAATAAATATTAAGACATAGTTAAGAAATCCAGGTATTATACGTGTACATATACATATTATATGTATATAAACAAATCCACACAATTATATTGTATATACATTTGTGTATACATATATATAAATCCAGGATATATTGTTTTTCACCTCCATAACACCAAGAGACAGCTTTCTTAGTGAGGATTTTGCTGCATAATATGTAGGAAACATGTTAAAACAGGAAAGTTTCTAAAAATATTCTTTGATCATCTTTTCAAGTATATTACAATGTCAATATAATTTTGTTGGTCTTTAAATCTTACAATTAAAAATTACATATTACATTAATCTCTTTCTTTTCATGTTCATCTCTAACACCTTTTTCTCCCAGCTCCTTTACTCCTTTCTGGAACACAGAAAGAGTCCTCTTCTCCTTAATTTCCTATTGAAACATTCCTATGTACCTAAACATCTTTTTTATTTCAATTCCATGGTGAATTACTTCTAATAATTACTGTAAGATAAAACCCAGTTGGAATCTCTTGCTCCATCCCTTCTCCCATTAGAAAATCAAACCCTATCACTTGCCAAAATGAATCTTTTCCAGAGAATTTCAGTTTCCTTCTCCAAAAATCCACTCAAAATCCTCTCCGTCTTACAAATCTGTAAACTTCTTAATGTTAGGAAGTCTAGATTTGCCAGCGGAGTGTTTTATAGGTCATTGATGTTCAGTACATGTATGATTAGATCTATACAGAATACCCAGAAGCTGTAAAGTTTACTTCATCTAATTTCAGAGTGTGAATTGCCCCTATGGGTATAATGCAGAAATGGCATAGTCGTATAGTCATTATGCTGCTGGTACAATAGTTACATCACTCCTGAATGTCATTCAATTTATAAATTAAACACTTTTCCTATGTGATCTATCCTGTCCTTTTTCTCAGAACTTTACTTTTTTGTGTTGTTGTTTTACAGTCAAACTTAAAAACGATCATTCAGAATATCATGTATGTATGTGTATATACATACACACGCACACTGTTTTTAGAACAGTTTTAGATTAATAGCAAAATTGAGTGGAAGGTTCAAAGATATTTTACAGAATGGACTATCTTTTTATAGAATGCCTTTCTAACAGAATTATCTTTCAGCACTAATAATCTAGAAAAAGGAAAGCATCTGCTCTATCTTGAAGGCAGTAATGCTTATAGCTTTCATATAACATGAGTCTCATAGCAAAACTCTTGCTTTACCATCCAGTAAGATTATCAGGTATGTTAAAATACAACTGTAACCAAAGGATAACTCTTTCATCTCTCTCAACAAAAAGACTTGTTGAAAGAAACTATTATGCAGAGTTGAATAAAATATAAGATCCTGCTTTGAAGGATAAGATGCAACATCATATAATGCTAATCAGAATATCAGAGAGAATAAAGAAAATAAATTGAAAATACAAGGCACTAAACAAGTGCTAAGAACTTTGGGCAGCAGGTCATGTCTAAAAAACTGATAAAATACTTTATATTATTGTCATGAATTTTAGGACTGAGGTATTTGTTTTTATATTTTAGCATCTCTGAAAATGTTTGCTTATAGTTCATGATTCATTGATAATTGGATACATTCTTTATTTCTTGGTGATACATAAAATAATGGCTTGCTTTCCTGGTGACTCAGACGATAAAGAATCTGCCTGGAATTCAGGAGACTTGGGTTCTACCCCTGGGTCAGGAAGATTTCCTGAAGAAGGGAATGGCTACCCACTCTAGTGTTCTTGCCTGGAGAATCCCATGGACAGAGGAGCCTGGAGGGCTACAGTCCATGGGGTCAAGAAGAGCTGGACACAACTGAGGAACTAACACTTTCACTTTCATTATAAACTGCAACCTACATTCCACGAAATAAGGTAAATATAGGAAATGTTTTAAGGTATGCAATAAAATCTACTTTATAATCGATATCATGATTCCATTCAGAAGTCATTCATTTCCAAAACATTTAACTTAATATATTATAAAATCTATATAACTTTTATGATCAAAGGGAGTTGTCAATAATCCTTAAAAGCACTATTCCTGCATATATACTAAACATTCCAGGAAACAGTAAACTAGAGCATTTCTGAACCATCTTTTAAAATATACATATAGTGGTATGAAATGCAGCATTTAAATATTTTACACTCTGGTATTATGAAATATTTATGTTCACACTCCCACAAATGGAAAGAATAAGGTCAGCAAAAGCTGTGAAAGACAAATGCCTCACTTACAAGATGGTCTTTGAAAATAGAATGTGAGAATTTATCTCTACAAAATAAATTAATGCATGAATTCACTCCATACTTAGACTTAAACATAGAAATTTGGCTGAAAAATATTCATGTTTTCTGATTTTAGTTTAGAGGATTATCTTTCAACTACTATAATGTATCTTAAGTTTAAAACTCATGCTTTTACATACACAGATAGCCATTTTATTTTTTATTCCATCTACTATTTTTATGCTAAATAGTTAAGTCATATTCTCAGGCTGTTGTGAATATTTTTGTTATTCTATTATGCCTTTTGATAGTGATTAAATGTGTTTTCTCCACATAATTGGATTCCCTGGTAGCTCAGTTGGTAAAGAATCCACCTGCAATGTAGGAGACCCCAGTTCAATCCCTGGGTTGGGACAATCCCCTGGAGAAGGGAACAGCTACCCACTCCAGTATTCTGGCCTGGAGAATTCCATGGACTATGCAGTCCATGGGGTCACAAAGAGTTGGACAAGACTGAGTGACTTTCACTTTTTGCCACATAATTTTATGTTATCAAATTTTAATCATTTTAAACTATGACATATTATTAAAATTGCCTAAAATTTTATACTGAATTGTGCTAAATTGTGCTAAAGAGATATACTTTAGAAATCAGTAAACTTTTTCTGGGAAGGTATAGTTATTAAAAATTTTAGGCTTTGCAAGCTGTACAGTTGGTACCACAACTATTTAATTCTGCTTATGCAATACAAAAGCCACCATAGGCAATATGCGAATGAACAAGAGTGACTGTGTTCTTATAAACCTTTATTTATGAACACTATAATTTGAATTTAATTATACATTAATTTGTATGTGTCCTGAAATATTCTTTGTTTTTTCTTCAATGACTTAAAATTCTAAAAGCAAGTCTTGGCTGTGAGCTGTACAAAAACAGGCAGTGGGCCAGATTTTGCCTATAAACAGTAGTTTCCCAACCTCCATTCTAATAGATCTGTACTCCTCAATCCTACTTGCATATTGGAACTAGGGCCTAAACATATTTATTAAATCAAAATTCCTATTAATAGGGTCTCCTGGTCTTTGTTATATTTTAAAAGTTTCCTAGGTGATTTTGGTCTTGAGATTCTAATTTATTCTAGTAACAAAGTCTTTAAAAAAATCCACTGGTTGATTTTCTCCCCACTCTATTCATTCTCAAATAATAAATACCTAGGGCATCCCAAGCGGCTCGATGGTAAAGAATCCGCCTGTCAAGCAGGAGACCCAGATTCAATCCCTGGTTGGGAAGACCCCCTGGAGAAGGAAATAGCAATGCACTCCAGTGTTCTTGCCTGGGAAATCCCATGGACAGAGGAGCCTGGTGGGCTACAGTCCATGGGGTCGCAAAAGAGTCAGACACAGCTTAGTGACTAAATAACAATAAGCTCAATTAGTTTGCAGTGGCAGAAGTGTGAGGTAATTGCAGATTTCTCTCATCACTCACTCTGAACTGTATTAGTAGGTGAATACTCTTCTTAGATCTGGAGTTGAATGTACAATTGAAGTGCACATATCTTGGTCCTATTTTCCTTTTCTAGTAAGATACAGTCATTATCTTCTTCCTATCCCACACCTCTTGGTGGTCTGATGCTTCAAGACCCTGTAATACATGGTAAACTGCTTTAAGATATAACCTGTTATGCTCATTTCTTCCTGAGAATCCCAACTGCACTTGGCTCACAAAAATCTAAAACCATAGATTGTATTGTTAACCAATATCAATCCATTCCCCTCAAAATCCTTGCTTTTTGTTCAGTTAGAATCCAGGATTTGCAGTTTCCATCTGGGTGCAGTAAGATCTCAGGATAGCTGAAGGTAAAATAGAAAGCTGTCACATGCGAAGTCTCCAAAAGACCATTAAAAAAACCAAGCAAAGCTGTGCAGTTTGGCTTAGGGCAGTATGGGGGATGTTATTGTGACTGAATCTTAGTAGTATCTCAAAAGGATGAAGTCATAGGAGTATACATAGATGATTTTAGGGACTAGGTTGAAGGATTTTAAGGTGAATTTTGCAAGGTGGAAAACTCGGGATTAGGAAGTTTACATATTAATAGTTTTAGTTTAAGACTCATCATGGTAAAGTACCTTGAAGAGAATCTTAATGATCAGCAAATAGTTTTGAAAGTAAGCTATTTTAGTTCTTTGCCCAATCTTGTCTTCTAGAAACAAGAATTTCTTAAGGCAAATTGCTAAATTGCTTTTACCAGTTCACAGTATTAGTTAGCTTAGGGATAGAAAATTATGTTGCTGTTGGTTCTCACCACAAATAGAAAAGAGAAAACAGAGCTTCATAAAGCAACTCTTTGGAAAAGTGAATGGGAAATGCACTTTCAATCTTGTTTAGGTCCTGAAAGTCTGAATCACAGAAACCATGATGGAAAGGTACAAAGCACATTTTGTATTCTTAGGTCAGGTTTATTTCATATTGTAAAGTGTAAATTCCAGGAGTTAAGATAGATCTTTTCAATCTATACTGTCTTGTGGTTAGTTTTGAATTATTCCTCATGTTATAGTTAGGTAGTCTGTGTGTGTGTGTTCTGATACCAACAAGAAATTTTCCAATTTTTAACAGACACTAATGGAGTGTTCTACAAATCTAACTGTATTCTGACACCATCTACCTGGAGATAGTGTTACATTCCACAGGATAAGGGCTCTGTCTTATAAGACTACCTCCATTCCAGATGCCAAGTACAGGTTGGAAATCTGTGCTTCCGACCAACTGGCCAAAAATCAGAGGTTCCCATTACCCCCTCCTCAGTTTCGATTAATTTGCTAGAGTGACTCACAGTACTCAGCTTACTTACTAGATTACAGGTTTATTACAAAGGATATTAAAGGACACAAATTAACAGACAGATGAAGATACACAGGCAAGGTTCTGCTGGTTCCAAAACACAAGAGCTGTCTTGGGGAGTCGGGTTCACACCCTCCCAGCAGTAAGATCTGTTCTGGTTCGCTAACCTGGTGAGCCAAGCTCTACAAACCCTGTCCTTTGGATGTGTTTTTTTTGTTTTGTTTTTTAATAAAGGCTTCATGATATAAGCATAATTGATTAAATCATTGGTTGCTGATAATTGAACTCAATCTCCTACAGTCCCTTTTCCCTCCTGGAATTGGTCAAGAGGTGGGACTGAATGTTGCATGCAATCCTCTAATCAAGTATTTGCTTCCCCTAGCAACCAGGCCCATCCTTAGGCTGCCTAGGAACTTTCCAAAAGTCACCTCATTATAATACAGTAGACACCTTTATTGCTTTTATCACTTAGGAAATTCCAAGCATTGTGCCAGAAATAGAGGCAAAGACAAACTATATGATTTCTTGTTGTAAATCAAAATATCATAGGTTGCCTGCTACTGCTTTGATTGGTATAGAGAATATTCTTTTTATATTTCTATTTATAGATATTTTACAAGAAGTAAAATATCTGCTTAATCGTGTGACATTTTGAAAAGAAATTGCCTATGTAATAACTTCTAAGATCAGACACATACAGATCATTAACAGTCCAGTGTATATAGACACAAAAATCACTGGCATGGTAAGTAGCTGTTATATGAAAGTATCTCAGCTGAGAAGAATATCATTGTCACAGGTAAACAATCCACACTGATCTGGCAGTGAGGAAGCATTGGGAAATGAATACACCAATGTGTCTCTCCTTACTTTTAACCTCCAGGATTCATTAGCTGAGATAAACCAGAAATCAGAGTTGACTGAAGAAGATTCTTGTTAGCCTCTTGTACCATAGAATGAACAGCTTAGAGGAGGTTCGAGAAGGGATTTGAAAGATCAAGTGAGACACATGCAGGACAACTTCTACACAGTTCTATGTGGGTATGGTGTTTGCACACACAAACATCAGACAAGAAGGAAACCAGCTTCATAGAAATATTAGTCCAGAAGGAAAGATATCACAAAAATCCTAATAGTGCTACACTAAGCAGATGAATTAAACCCGGTCTGTTGGTGGCAATGCTGAGCTGCAGAACCAAACCTGGAACTACCTACCTACAAAGTATCTGCAGGAAAATAATCAATGTCTCCTAGGACAACTCAGTTGGTAAAGAATCTGCCTTCAATGCAGGAGACCCGGGTTTGATTCCTGGGTTGGGAAGATCCCCTGGAGAAGGAAATAGCAACCCACACCAGTATTCTTGCCTGGAGAATCTCATGGACTGTAGCCTGCCGGGCTCCTTTGTACATGGAATAGCAAGAGTCGGACATGACTTAGCGACTAAACCACCACCACCACATAGGACAGAATATAAGAGAAAACCTAGATGACTCTGGATATGTCAAAGACCTTTCAGGTTCAATTTAAAAAGGCCAAAGAACTGATGCTTTTGAACTGTGGTGTTGGAGAAGACTCTTGAGAGTCCCTTGGACTGCAAGGAGATCCAACCAGTCCATTCTGAAGGAAATCCATCCTGGGTGTTCATTGGCAGGACTAATTTTGAAGCTGAAACTCCAATACTTTGGCCACCTGAGGCGAAGAGCTGACTCATTTGAAAAGACCCTGATGCTGGGAAAGATTGAGGACAGGAGAAGGGCATGACAGAGGATGAGATGGTTAGATGGCATCACCGACTTGATGAATATGGGTTTGGGTGAACTCTGGGAGTTGGTGATGGACAGGGAGGCCTGGCGTGCTGCGGTTCATGGGGTCACAAAGAGTTGGACACGACTGAGCCAATGAACTGAACTGAACTAAAAAGGCTCAATCAATGAAATAATTGGTGAATTGGGCTTCATTAAAATTGAAATTTTTGCTCTGGAAAGGAAATGTCAAGAGAATTAGAAGACAATCAACAGGCTGAAATAAAGTATTTGCAAAGGACATCTGATAAGGGACCATTACCCAAAATGTACAAAGAAATCTTGAAATTAATGATAAGAAAACAATCCAATTAAAAAATGGGCCCAAAATCTTAACAGATATCTCACCATAGAAGATAAACAGATAGAAAACAAGCATAGGAAAGTGTGTTCCACATCACAGGTCACCAGGGGAATGTAAATTAAAGTTACAATGAGGTACCAGTGCACACCTATTAGAATGGGCAAATCCACAACACTGACAACTCCAAATGCTGGCAAGGATTTGGAGCAACAGAAACTTTTTTCATGAGAAAGAAAAATGATATAGTCACTTTGGAACACGTTTGGTGGCTTCTTTACAAAATTCAACATATTCTTATCAGTTCCAGCAGCTGTTCTCCTTGGTATTTTCTGACGCTGTCTAAAATATGGCCACGTGAAAAAAAAAACCTGCATAGCAATATTTATAGTAACTTTATTCATGATTGCAAAACTTGGAAGTAACCAAGATGTCCTTCAGTAAGTGAATGGATAAACTCTGGTATATTCAGACAAGGGAATATTATTCAGTACTACTAAAAAGAAATGAGCTGACAGCCATGAAAAGATGTGGGAGAAACAAATGCATGTTACTAAAGCAAAGAATCCTATCAGAAAAGGTTAACATATTGTAGGATTCCAAATACATGACATTCTAGAAAAGGCAAAACTATGGAGGCAGTTAAAAGACCAGTGATCGCTAAGGGGTTGAAGAGGAGGGAGGGATGGATAGGCAGAGTACAGAGGTATTTTAAGGCTCTGAAAATATTATAATACCATAATAATAATATATATATTTAGACATCTGTCCAAAGCTGCAGAATGCACAAAGTTAAGAATGAACTGTCTCGTAAATCATAGGACTTTTGGTGACTATGACACTATTGTAGGCTCATCAGCGATATCAAATGTAGTATTCTAGTGGAGGATGTAGTAATAGGGGAGACCAAGCATGTGTGGTCAGAGGGTTATATGGAAAATCTCTATATTTCCCTTCAATTTTGCTTTGAACTTTAAACTTCTTAAAAAAAAATAAGGTAAAAAAAAAGTCTATGTTATGTAAGCCACCATTCAGTATTTGTAGTTGAAAGTATCTTAACTGATACACTGTCTTATGAGGCAATTACTGTTGTTATTTCTATCTTTATTTTTTTTAATATAGTCATGAAAGAAATTTCCATCTTTAGCTGGTAAGCCAAACTATGTCTGATTCCAGTGCTCAAACTATTAACTAAATGGCTATACATCCTCTCACACTATGGTACAAGTGATTAAGCACACATATCAAAATAATGATTCACAGTTGAAAGCAGTTCTAAGATTTAGAATGAAGAGACATGTATGCTTTTTCTTAATTCATGAACATGACCTCAATGAGCTTCATCTCCTTAACAATAAAAGGGAAACAGACAATAAAACCAATCCTGAAGGCACAGTTGTTATGTTACTTGAATGACATATTGAAAATATTTTGAAGCAGTAAAGTCTCATACCAACATACAACTAAATATTTATTAAAGTATGTTTTAAAATTTTATATCTATCCGTATCTATACTTTTCTCTACCAATCAATCAATAGATCTCTCAGACAGTAATCTCTGTTTCTATAAACATTCTATTGGTAGCTTTCTTCTGTTGCTTTTCTACTGTTCCTTGTCTCTTCTAATTTAGTGTAAGCTCTTGCAGCTAAGGATCATATGATTTCACAGCTTTATTTCCCCATAGACTTGTTAATCATAAAATGGTGCACATAATAGAAGTTCAATAAATTTTGTTGAATGAACATGATGGTCTTTTATTCTTTTGCATCTAGAATATATTTTACCCATTATATCCCATAAAGAATAAGGTGATGCTTATATCTATCATTTACTAAAACTACAGTATCAGCAAAGAGTAATATGCCATTCTATAGCTCAGGTTAGGAGAAATGCTCTCATTTGTTATTCTTACTGAATAAAGCAAACCCACAAGAAATGTCATTTCTGAATTCACTTCAATTGACTGAATTTTGGAACAGCTGAAAAGTTTGTTATAAGAATAAACCTGCTGGGGATCAATAAAGTTGCATTTCTATTTCCAGTTTTTGCTACATTTTATTTTTCTTCCAGCCTATCTATCCAACCACCCATGGTCCAAGGGACACAGAGAGCATGAGCTTACCTGAAAGAGTTCAGAAAATGCATTTGGAAGAACAGCTTTTTCTCTTGTTCTTACAGTTTTCACTTAGAGTATATCTTTTACTATAGAATTCTTAGAGTATTAAGGCAGAAAATAATTGAACTACACTAACCCACCAAATGGATAAAATATTAATTTGTGATGCTTGGTCTGTCTCCTTTTAAACATATTACTATCTCTTAACAGAAAAATCAAAGGAAGTAGAAAGATGCTTTAAATTGTTTTTAACTTTTTTTTTACATAATTTCTATGAAAGAAGATAGCATCTATCATCTAAAATCAATTTGTATACAAACTTATCCATCACATTTCATATTCCCTTATTGTCAAAGCTAAGATAAGATATTAAAATACATTTATACATAAGCCTATGAATTGGGAATAAATTACATCAAATATTTAATCTTATAACCTACAAAGGTTATTTAGTCTTTGTAACCTACAAAGAGTGACTACTTATGGTATATACATACATATTTTAAAATTATAAATAACTATTAATCACTAAAAATCAGGGAATATATTAAAAACTTTAATATCATTTTATTTATTTCAATACCAATTCTCTAATGTAAATAAAATAAGGACAATTTTACACTTTCAAAAACTAGGATTACTGGACAAGATTTCATGACTCCATTGCTAGAGCTTTGGCAGAGGTTCCTAAAATGCATAGGCTTCCTGATTTAAAAAGCAAATAATAATTAAGGTTTTGCTTCCATGATCAATCATGTGTGGCCGATTCACAATTACTCTGTGCTATTGTATCTGTCTTAAGAAAATTATAATTCATTCACTCATTCCTTCTTTACTATACAAATCATTGATTGATTCATTTATTCAATCAATATTTATTAAGCATATAGTATCTATCTAGCCTAGTCCTTGCCCTCAAGATCTATTAATATAAGATGCAAGTCCCGCCTTAAGAGATGTCCAGTATATTGGAAGAGACAATTTAAAACCCTAATTACAATATAGGGAGATAAATGCTGTAATAGTGGAATGCACTTGACGCTAATTAGAACACTGAGAAGGTACATTTAATTTAGTCCCAGTCTTTTATCTGGAAAAGCTTCCCAGAGGTAGTACCATTTGAACTGAGTAGTTGTGGTACAATGTCCTCAAGCCAGTCCCTAAAGTAAAGTCACCATTTTTAGGACTCAGTAAAAATTTTCCTTCATCATCTTCATTTGCTGGGTCAATTAAAATAAACCCTCAACTCCCCCAAAAAAGGCCCATTTTTGATATTGAAAGATAGATGAGGAATTACTGCCTTTTTCCTACCCTCTTAGTTTTAGACCCAGAGGATATAACAGGGAAGAAGAAATCAAGCATATGTGTCCTACTGATGAAGAGCCAGTGAATGAAATAAAGGAAAAAGCTCTTTGGTATTACACCAGAAGGCAAGATGTCATTGAGTAAGAGTTTCTTAGATGCTGTAGATTCTACATGATTCCATCATCTATCCTACTAAGCTTTATCCTCACCGGTCAGTTTTTCATAATCAGAGAGAGGAAGCAAGTTAAGATTGGTCAATATCTCAAACTTATAAGATTGAAGACAATTCCAGAAAAGCTATCTATAGTCTTCTAGTTTTTCTCAGGCTGATAGAGTATCAGGTCCTCTTTTTTTTTTTTTTTTTCCCCAGATCTCTGTATTACAAGTGACTTAACCTTTCTAGAACTTCAGGCTTCCTATTGTGTATTCCAATAAAGAGGATGAGGACAAAAGAAAAACAAACAAACAAACAAACAAACCTCAAAAGTCTTATTTCAAAAGCCCAATTTCTTTTTGAGTCAGTGCCCTTAAATAGGCTTTCTGGAATTACTGCAATACTTCTATTTCCATATTATATGAACTTCTAGCTACAAGGGAAGTAATAGTAACCATTGTGGCAGTGGTCATCATCTCAGCAATGTAGTTTGGTATCAGGATATGTTTTAGAGGCAGGGTCAACATAATTTAACCCTTCATGGGTGACAGCCTTGTCATGGTGAGGGGGCTTGTGTTCCCCAATGAAGCTATGAGCCATGCTGTGCAGGGCCACTTGAGATGGACAGATCATAGTGGAGAGTTTTGGCAAAATGTGGTCCACTAGAGGGTGGAATGGTAAACCACTCCAGTATTCTTGCCATGAGAACCACAGAACAGCACAAGGCAGAAAGATATGATACCAAAAGACAAGCCCCTCAGGTTGGAAGGTGTCCACTGGGGAAGAGTGGAGGACAATTACTAATAATTCCAGAGAGAATAAAGCAGCTGGAACAAAGTAGAAACAACAGCCTGTTGTGGCTGTGTCATTGTGAAAGTAAAGTATGATGCTGTAAAGAAAAACACTGCATAGGAACTTGGACTTTTAGGTCCACTAATCAAGGTAATCAAACCTGGGATTTCTTTGGAGGGAATGATACTGAAGCTGAAACTCCAGTACTTTGGCCACCTCATGTGAAGAGTTGACTCATTGGAAAAGACTTTGATGCTTGGAGGGATTGGGGGCAGGAGAAGGGGACGACAGAGGATGAGATGGCTGGATGGCATCACGGACTCGATGGACATGAGTCTGAGTGAACTCCGGGAGATGGTGATGGACAGGGAGGCCTGGCGTGCTGCGATTCATGGGGTCGCAAAGAGTCGGACACGACTGAGCGACTGAACTGAACTGAACTGAATCAACGTAATTAGACGTGGTTAAGCAGGAGATGGCAAAAGTGAACATTGGCATCTTAGGAATCAGGGATCTAAAATGGACAGAAATAGGCAAATTTAATTCAGATAACCATTACATCTACTACTGTGGGCAAGAATCCCTTAGAAGAAATGCGGTAGCCCTTGCAGTCAACAAGAGTCCGAAATGCAGTATTTGGGTGCTATCTCAAAACAATACAATGATCTTGGTTTGTTTCCAAAGCAAACCATTCAACATCAGAGTAATCCAAGGCTATGCCCCAACCACTGATGCTGAAGAAGCTGAGGCTGAATGGTTCTATGATGGCCTACAAAAAAGGGGCACTTTTCTTCATAAGGAATTGGAATACCAAAGTAGGAAGTGAACAGATACCTGGAGTAACAGGCAAGTTTGGCCATGCAGTACAAAATGAAGCAAAGCAAAGGCTATCAGAGTTTTATCAAGAGAACACACTGTTAATAGCAAACACCCCCTTCCAACAACACAAGAGATGACTTGACATATGAACATCACCAGATGGTCAACACCAAAATAGGGTTGATTATAATCTTTGCTGCCAAGGATGGGTAAACTCTATATAGTGTGCAAAAACAATACCTGGAGCTGACTGTGGCTCCAATCATGAATTCCTTACTGCAAAATTCAGGCTTAAATTGAAGAAACTAGGTAAAACCACTAGGCCACTCAATTCAGTTTAGTTCAGTTGCTCAGTCATGTCCAACTCTTTGCAACCCTATGAATTGCAGCACGCCAGGCCTCTCTGTCCATCACCAACTCCCGGAATTTACCCAAACTCATGTCCATCGAGTCAATGATGCCATCCAGCCATCTCATCCTCTGTTGTCCCCTTCTCCTCCTGCCCCCAATCCCTCCCACCATCAGGGTCTTTTCCAATGAGTCAGCTCTTCACATCAGGTGGCCAAAGTACTGGAGTTTCAGCTTCAGCATCAGTCCTTCCAATGAACACCCAGGACTGATCTCCTTTAAGATGGACTGGTTGGATCTCCTTGCAGTCCAAGGGACTCTCAAGAGTCTTCTCCAACACCACAGTTCAAAAGCATCAATTCTTCGGTGCTCAGTCTTCTTCACAGTACAACTCTCACATCCATACATGACCACTGGAAAAACCATAGCCTTGACTAGACAGACCTTTGTTGGCAAAGTGATGTCTCTACTTTTTAATATACTATCTAGGTTGGTCATAACTTTCCTTCCAAGGAGTAAGTATCTTTTAATTTTATGGCTGCAATCACCATCTGCAGTGATTTTGGAGCCCAAAAAAATAAAGTCTGACAGTTTCCACTGTTTCCTCATCTATTTCCCATGACGTGATAGGATTAGATGTCATGATCTTCGTTTTCTGAATGTTGAGCTTTAAGCCAACTTTTTCACTCTCCTCTTTCACTTTCATCAAGAGGCTTTTTAGTTCCTCTTCACTTTCTGCCATAAGGGTGGTATCATCTGCATATCTGAGGTTATTGATATTTCTCCCGGCAATTTTGATTCCAGCTTGTGTTTCTTCCAGTCCAGCATTTCTCATGATGTACTCTACATATAAGTTAAATAAGCAGGGTGACAATATACAGCCTTGATGTACTCCTTTTCCTATTTGGAACCAGTCTGTTGTTCCACACCCAGTTCTAACTGTTGCTTCCTGACCTGCCTATAGGTTTCTTTAGAGGCAGGTCAGATGGTCTGGTATAACCTAAATTGAATCTCTTATGCTTATACAGTGGAACTGACAAATAGATTCAAGGGATTAGATTTGATAGAGTGCCTGAAGAACTATGGATGGAGGTTTGTAACATTTTATAGGAGGTGGTGACCAAAACCATCCCACAGTTAAAGAAATGGAAGCAGGCAAAGTGGTTGTCTAAGAAGGCTTTACACATAGCCGAGGAAAGAGAGGCAAAAAGCAAGGGAGAAAAGGAGAGATATGCCAAACTGAATGCAGAGTTTCAGAGAATAGCAAGGAGAAATAAGAAGGCTCTTAGCTAACTATGCAAAGAAATAGAGGAAAACAATAGAAAGGGAAAGACTAGAGATTGCTTCAAGAAAATTAGAGATTCCAAGGAAATTTTCATGCAAGGATGGGCATGATAAAGACAGAAATGGTAAGGACCTAACAGAGACAGAAGAGATTTAAGTGTGGTGTCAAGAATACACAGAAAAACTGTATAAAAAAGGTTTTAATGACCCAGATAACCATGGTGATACAGTCACTCACCTAGAGCCAGACATCCTAAAGTTTTGAAGCCAACTAGGCATTAGGAAGCATTATTACAAACAAAGCTATTGGAAGTGATGGAAATCCAGTTTAGCTATTTAAAATCCTAAAAGATAATCCTGTTTAAAGTGTTGCACTCAATATGTCATCAAATTTGGAAAACTCAGCAGTGGTCACAGAAATGGAAAAGGTCAGTTTTCATTCCAGTCCCAAAGAGGGGCATGGCCAAACCATGCACATCCTACTGCACAATTGTGCTCATTCTGCGTGCTAGTAAGGTTATGATTAAAAACCTTTAAGCGAGACTTCAGCAGTACATGAACTGAGAAATTCCAGATGTACAAGCTGTATTTAGAAAAGGCAGAGGAACCAGAGATCAAATTGCCAACATTTGTTGGATCATAGAAAGAGCAAGGGAATTGCAGGAAAACATCTGCATCTGTTTCATTGACCATGTGAAAGCCTTTGACTGTGTGCATCACAACAAAATGTAGGAAGTCCTTAAAAAGATGGGAATACCAGACCACCTTACTTGCCTCTTGAGAAACTTGTATGAGGTCAAGAAGAAACAGTTAGAACCTTTCATGGAACAAATGACTGTTTTAAAACTGGGAAAGAAGTACAACTCTGACAAGGCTGTATATGACCCTCTTTCTTTAACTTATATGCATAGTATATCATGTGAAATGTGAGGGTGGATAAATCACAAGCTGGAGCCAACATTTCTGGGAGAAATATCAACAACTTCAGACATGCAGATGATTATCACTTTAATGGCAGAAAACGAAAGAGACACTAAAGAACCTCGATGAAGGGGATAAAGGAGAGTGAAAAAGCTGGCTTAAAACTCAACAGTCTAAAAGCTAAGATCATAGCAACCAGTCCCATCACTTCATGGCAAATAGATAAGAAAAAAGTGGAAGCAGTGACAGATTTTTCCCCTGGGCTCCAAAATCATTGTGGATGGTGACTGCACCCATGAAATTAAAAGATGCTTGCTCCTTAGAATGAAAGCTCTGACAAACCTAGCCAGCGCATTAAAAAGCAAAAATGTCACTTTGCTGACAAAGGTCTGTATAGCCAGAGCTATAGCTTTTCCAGTAGTTATATATGGATGTGAGAGCTTGACCACAAAAAAGGCTGAGCACTGAACAAGTGATGCCTTCAAATTTTGGTGCTGAAGAAGATTCATGAGAGTCCCTTGGACTGCAAGGAGATCAAATCAGTCAACCCTAAAGAAAATCAACCCTGAATATTCATTTGGAGGACTGATGCTGAAGCTTCAATACTTCGGCCACCTGATGCAAAGAGCCAACTCTTTGGAAAAGACCCTGATCCTGGGGAAGATTGAAGGCAAAATGAGAAGAGGGTGGCAGAGGATGAGATGGTTGAATGGCATCACCAACTCAATGGACGTGAGCTTGAGCAAACTCCAGGAGATAAGGAAGGACAGGGAAGCCTGGTGTGCTTCAGACCAGGGGTGGCCAAGAGTCAGACACCACTTAGTGACTGAACACAACTACAAGATTTGGTAGTGATGTGCATATGAGAATTGAAGAAATCAAGGAATTAGGATAACTTCTCGTGCTTGTACCTGAGAAACTGGGTATCTATAAATAACACTGAAAAGAAAAAAAAAATGTTTTGATTCAGAAGTAAACCCAGAATTTTTGTTTTGATATTAAGTTTCCAGTGCTTTATATAAAGGTTTTTTTTTTTTTTTTAAGTTGGCATAAATTTAGAGAGAGGTTAAGATTCGGGTTATAAATTGAAACTCATTCATATAATGATAATGAAAACCATGGAACCAGATGAGATCACCAGGAAAACAAAGGGCTGGGAAATAATTCCCTAAGTCATTTCTTTAGGTTTTATTTCTGACTTTTTGAAGGATGTTTGTGAGGTAAATTGCCTGGAATATAGGGATAGTGTATCCATGAGGAGCAAAGGTTAAATTTGCTTCCTGACCCACATAATAAAAAGAATGACTCTGCCCTGGGCAGTTGTTGGGCATATTGACAAGAAGCCCTTAAAAATCAGTGCAGGGGTTTTCAGAACATGTGGTGGATCTTTACAATAGCATCCACCTGGGTCACTTCTGCATCATTTTTGCAGGCCTGGGGGAAAAAAAGGGAAAATAATGGGAACATGAAGCTCCTGCTACTTGTTATAACATGAGCCATAAAGTCCTTTGGCTCTGACTCAGGAGTTTGGCGTGTTTTGCCAGCACCTATATAATTTGGCAAGCCAATTTATTTGCTTGCAATCAAGGTAAAACTTCAGGATCTTCACAGTTCTTAAAAAGAGAAAAAGAGTGACATCTTGGACTAGCCAACAGGTACAGGTCAATAGAAATTGAGAATCCAGGAATTAAAATAAGAAGAAATAGTGAGTCATAGCAAAGCAAACAAGAACTTATTTACTTTCCTTTCATGGAATCCTATACTTAATATATGTTTAAAGGAAGCATTTTTTGTTCTGGTGTTAACTGTTTGGATAGATAATTGATCGCTGGATCCACCAAGTTTTAAGACTAGTTAAGAAACTTAACTAGACCTAAGTCTCATAGGAATTTATGTTAAGAGTCTTAAGTCTAGCAGGGATTTATGCTGAAAGATTAATTTGTACAACTGTCTATAAATGTTAAAAAAGAACACCCTTTAATAAACACTGCTAATGTCACACAAATAATGAAGATATTTATGGACATCTGAGAAGGTTATCTTTTAAAACTTTTTATTTTGAAATAATTATATATCCACACGCAGTGGGGAGAAATGATATAAAGAGATCCTATTACCCCTCACTCCAATGCTAACGTCATACAAAACTATAGTGCAATACACAACCAGGAAATGGACATGAGAAAACCTTATTCAGATATCACCAGTTTTACATGTATTTATGGGCATAAGTGTATTTAGTTTTATGCCATTTTATCATATATGTAGATTTTGTGATCACCACTACATAATTTAGAAAAGTTCCATCACAAGGATCCCTAGGCTACCCTTTTATAACCATAGCCACTTCCTTCCTTCATCAAATAAGAATTAGTCAAGTCAAACAGAGAGAGAGAGAGAGAGAGAGAGAGAGAGAGAGAGGTTGGGCAGAAAAAGATATGCAAAAGTTATGTAGCGTGAGAATGTGTGATAACCAAAAAAACCAAACAAGACTTCAACTCTCTGTTATTAATTTATGTTCGTTTGCTTTATTAAGAGTATACTCATTTGCTTTGTCTTTTGGGGGAGAAAAATTTGTATGGTAGATAGATGGCCAGATGACTAGATAATAGATAGATGGGTGGTTGATCAGTAGCTAGAGTAATAAGTACTTTAAAATTTTCAGCCTCTTATTTTATCACTTGTAATCATTCCTCAGCAATTTTCTACAAATTGTTATTGTTATTAAATGCTTTCCATTTATTTAAAAAATCTAAGTTCTGATAAATGAATATTATATGATCAATGTAAATACTATCTTTTATCCTCTCCTAAATCCCTGGTTATAAATGATGATATGACTGAATCAAATAGTGTGATTCAAATGGCAATGTTGATAAATAGACTACTATTATATAAATACTTTTATTATATAACATCAAAGGATACAATCCCTAATTCAGATTAAAGTCATGTCAGTTCAAAGTGAGAGAGAAAGAGAGAAGATACTTTGCTGGAAGGTAGCAGATTATGGTACAGGAGCCATAACTCACATCTCCAACTTTTATTTCCTGCTGCCCAAGTGAAGCTTCCTTCAATATAACAACATGGAAATAAGACTGGACAGCTTTATTTGTCATTTAGCTCAGAATCCCTCTTAGCACTAATAGTGTTTTGCCAGTGACACCAAATTCTTTATCAACAACATTCCTGTATGTCTGGGCACCAAATAGAATTCAGATTCATTATCACTTCTCTATTGGAGTCAGTAAGAAGATGAAATAAGAAGGACTTCCAATCCTACACTTCTAAGCCCTTTCAGTCTCCTCTGAGATGCTCAAACCTTGTTGTACAGATAAATGGAACAATTCCAAAGAAAAAGCACAATGGAGGAGTACGAAATTAGTCTCTCCTGCAATGGAGGAGACCTGGGTTGGGAAGATCCCCTGGAGGAGGGTGTCGCAACCCACTCCAGTATTCTTGCCTGGAGAATCCCCATGGACAAAGGAGCCTGGTGGGCTACAGCCCATGGGGTCACAAAGAGTTAGACACGATTGAGGGACTAAGCACATACTGTGGACTATGGGCTTCCAGGTGGCACTAGTGGTAAAGAACTCACCTGCAATGCAGGAGACAAAGATGCGGGTTCAATCCCTGGGTTGGGAAGATCCCCTGGAGAAGGAAATGGTAACCCACACCATTATTCTTGCCTAGAGAGTCCCATGGACAGAGGAGCTTGTCAAGCTATAGTCAATGGGGTCACAAAGAGTCAGACACAACTGAAGAGACTTGGTGCATACACTGTGGACTACGTCCTAGGTCTAAAAGGAAAGGAATCTTTGAGAGTTCTCATAATTCTGCTGCTTCTCTCCTCTCTGCCTAGGTTTGTCTTCCTTGGCTTTACTGCCTCTTTCCCTAGGTAGGCCTTCTTCAATTTTTTGCATCCAAATCTCTACCTAGAAATACAGCTTCTTCTACTGGCAAGAGGAAATCTTGCTCTCTTCCTTCACCAGACCTGAGCTGGTCTATCTGAAGGAATCCTTGAATTTCACCAATGATATCTACTGCTCCCTAAGTTTGCAGATGCATCAGGGACCCTAGAACCCCTTATATAAGGTCAATATGGATCATCTGGTCAGGATCTTTATTTTTCCAGCCATGTCAGGTAAGTTCCCTTAAAGTTTCTGTTCAGTTAAGTGCATGCATATTTCCAAATATAAATGTTAATTTTCATGGATGATACAGTTTACATCCTTATTAAAAATTGTGTTTCATCAGTTAACAAATCAACTGGCTCCTTTTCAAAAGTCAGGGGGTTCATTGAATATAAAGGTTAACTTCAAAAGCATTTTCCTTTGCAGATAGTCCTGCTCCTGCACAAGATGGCAGTGGGGAAGGGATGGGTCTATTTTTGCAATCACCTTAAGAGCTGATGTCAAAGATAGGATATAGAAATAGGATCAGGATTAGCATCCTTTGAATGTGAAAACCAGTAAGCAACCACAGATAAAATCAGAAAGTTGTGGGAAGAGCAAGGAAGAAGTGAATAATTCTGCTTTGCCAGATGATAGTGTCATGGCAAACAATGGACACAAAGCCTAGAAAACGGGTCAAATTACCGAAAACTTTTATGAAAAGAAGAAGATAATAATTGGAGTTTAGCCATCCAAAGAGAGAAGCATGCATGGAAAAGGGTAAAAGGGACTAAAGCAAAGTTCTGACCAGCGAGATGATCCCACAACAGTCCTGGTAAGGGAGCCCTGGAATACCGTTCATTCATGTTAACCTCAAGACAGCAAATGCTTTTCTACTGAATAGGAATACTAAAGAAATGACTGAATTTTAGAGCCAGATTCCGAACAAGTAAAAATTGAAAACAAAATAAATCAGTGTGAGAGCTAGGGAATTTGTAACTTTCCCAGAAGATCAAGATACGATATTTTAATATATTAAAGAAAAAAAAGATATTATCTGAAACATTTTCAGATAGCACTCAGGTCTTAAGAGAATATGATGAGCCATGTTAATCAGTTTAGATAAACTTGGTAAAATATATTTTGATTCCTTTGATTTATCTGATATTAACACTGACATTCAAGTATACTACAGTAGTTACTGAGCTAAAATTTCATGTTCTGTACTGCTATAAATGTGCAGAAGTGAAGTGAAAGTCACTGTCATATCCAAGTCTTTGTAACCCCATGGACTCTACAGTCCATGGAATTCTCCAGGCTGGAATACTGGAGTGGGTTGCCATTTCCTTCTCCAGGGGATCTTCCCAACCCAGGGATCAAACCCAGGTCTCCCGCACTGCAATTCTTTACCCCCTGAGCCACAAGGGAAGCCCACAAATGTGCTAATATTTTGTAAAATTCCTGTTACTATTTTGAAAACGTATAATAAAAGTTGTTAAAATATATTACAATAACTTTAAAATAGAGTTCTTTTTGTTCCATTTTACAGATAAAGAAAATGAAGTTCTCAGAAGCTGGGTAAAGTATTCAAGTTAACAAGATGCAAAGCTGTGTTCTGTTTCCAAACAGTGCCAATGTTTATGAGAAGAGTTACGTATCAAAACTTTCATTGAGGAAATGTTCATTGTAAGACTTAGCAGCTTTATTCAAAATACCAGTTTATTGGACCATCTGTGAAACTCTTTAAAATTATAAACAAGAATAGACTTGCCCTCTTCTTCGTATACTTGTTTTTTTAATATAAATTTATTTATTTTAATTGGAGGTTAATTACTTTACAATATTGTAGTGGTTTTGCCATACCTGTGGCGGATTCTTCGTGTATTTGATTCAGTTCAGAAAGACAATTCCAGTCTGAAAGGGAACCCATGTTATCTAGTCTCAGGCTGACAGATGTTCAGCATTGTTGCTCCTTATTCCAAACATGCCTTCTATTTAAATCTGCTGCTCAGTAACACACTCAATTCTTTTAGGAAGATACATTAGCAAGGAATGAATTGGATCTTTCTCCTTACCTCTGTTTGTTCAGGTTCATTACTAAACTGCATCAGATTTTTCCCAATTTCCTCCACCCTCTTAAGGGCAATTTATTCTAACTTGTGTTCAACTGAGGAAACACTTCCTTCTTTCAAAGAAAACTATAGAAAACATTAAGATGCAGACATTTTCCATCATTGGGGCCAACTCATAGCTTTGGATACAAGTATCTTCCCATTCGCTCTGTCATTCTTAACTATCAACATCAAAATCTGATTTCAGGTGAGGATCTAATACACCAATACATTAAGGTATAAAGAATGTATTATTTGCATTTTAATAGAGGGTAAAAAGCCTAGACTTCAGAGAAGAATTTAAATTATGGAATTTAGACATTGGAAAGATGGGCCAAGTTCTTTGGGGAAAATGAATGCAGTATAAAGAGTAAAGTCATGAGTCTCTTCTCGTTTCCTCTAAAATTACCAAGCTATGCAGCCAATTATATTCCTTCAAAGTAAATGAAGCCTTGGTGATTTCAAATTGCTGACATAGACTACTCCAGCTGGAAGACACAGAGAACACTATGTCAACTACAGTAATTATACTTTTAAAACCTTAATCCACTTCTTCATAAGCCATCTAGACAATCAGCAAAACACTAGGAAGTGAGCTTTAGGAGACAGTTGCCTCATCAAAACACTGATAACAGAAACACTAATTTTACAAACCAAGAAAAACTTGTTAAAAATTGAAAATAAACCATACTCAGGAAAACATATAAAATCTATTTTATGACTCAGGAACACTGGTCAGTGAACTCTTAATGAGAGAACCACGTCTTTATCATTGAAAATGTATTTTCATGTGTAGAATATTCTTCATGCCTCTTGCATCCTTCAGGCTCATCTTTTTTGCTTTACCCATTGGTAGAGCACCCCGTTGTACATAAATGCAACCTAACATCACCTAGCCTGAGCTCAGATGACTGTATCTCTTGCTTTCTGCCCTGGGGCATCTTTGCCACCACCATACAGGACACAGGAGCTCAAACATTCTAGCCCATGTGTGAAACAAAGCTGGAGGTGTTTGTGCTCCCTAGGTTAACCCCTGAGAAATGGGGGAGCTTAACTGAGCCAGTACAAATGGTCCCTCACTTACGTCCCTCAGGCAGAGATGTGATGCCGATCCACTGAGGGCCTCGAGTGGTGCTGAGATCCAGTCACCCTCAGTGGGAACCAACTGAATGATGTACTCGAATAGTTTTCTCTCCTTTTCTGTGTCCCTCTTTCAAGCTCCCCTTCCTGTTCATTACCAGCAAGTTTCTTGCACACGAAGCCTATTCTCTGGTGCTGAAACAGCTGGTTATAAGAGTAGCCCTAATAGCAGCAAATGGACTGGTCACTTGGCCAGGAGCCTAAAAGAGAAAGATTATAAGATGGAAGGCAAGGAGTCTGGGAAAGAGACATTATGGATGGATGGATGGGAGTGAGAAAATGTGAAGGTCTTCAAGTGTATGAATTCTAATGAGAGCACATCTAGAGTAGAAGAGACAATAAACAGCTAATACATGCGAACATATATCACACATATTTAACAAACACATTCCCCAAAGGATCACCCTTTTCTTATAGAACTTAGAATCTTGTTTGGTAGACATTTGAGCCTGTAATAGGGACACACAACACCTAAATTTCTACACGTGTTGTCAAAGGGAAAGAAAATTATTTAATGAATATTTCACAACACCTAGTCCCGTGTTCTGCAGAAGATATTATTTTTTGGTGTGTCTGGCACAAAGTCATCTGAAAGTTTTAGCGATATGAGAGGTGATGCCTTTGTGCACGTACCCTGCACACACGATGTTATGGCTCAGAGAATGATAGAAACATATAAAGCAACACAGAACTGCATGAGAAAATCTATGCAGGTTACTATAGTTAAGATTTGAAAGAAGGGAAAGATTATTGGGGTGAGATTAGAGATAAGTTTCAAACTGACTTGTGAACGAAAGGAAGAATTTGGAATGACAAAGTGCAAGGGCAAAGTTAGAGGTACACAGGCAGAGATTACATTTGTAACAGAAAGGAGAGCTGTACATACTGCACTCTTTGCATGAAACAGGTTATATCCTTAGCTATACCCAAGCCATGCCCCTCCCAATCTGAAGTCCTAGCCTTTGTTTTCCTCTCTCTCACTTCAAAATTTGTCAAATTTATTCTTACAGCATGTTTGCATGCTAAGTCGCTTCAGTCATGTCTGACTTTTTGCAACACTATGGACTATAGCCGGCTAGATCCCTCTGTCCATGGGATTATCCAGGCAAGAATACTGGACTGGGCTGCCAGTATTCCCTGACCCAGGGATTGAACTCACATTTCTTGTGTCTCCTTTATCGGCAGGTGGATTCTTTCACACTAGTACCACCTGCGAAGCACCATTGTTACAGGTGCTCAGGTAAAAATTTGGGAGAGCTATCTATCTACACATCTCTGGGCTCTGCTTTCAACATATATGCCACTAGTCTCCTCTAACCCACACCCATGTGCCTCTTGGACAATTGCTACAGTCATCCGGTCAGTCCTAGCACACCCTCCCTTAGTCTCTGATAGGGTCTTCTTCCATAGGAAGCCAGAGGAATAATTCCTGAAAATCACAAGGTACACCATATTACTGTTCTGCACAAAACAAATGGCTTTTCTTCCTGATTCAGAATACAATCCAAAATCCTTAGTATGGCTTCACAAGGCCTGGCACACCCCTTTCCGGCACCCCACCTCCAGGTACCACTCTCATCTACTCGCTGACCACTCTCCTTTTGCAGACTTTGACCCAGACAGGTTTGCCTCCTTGCTACTCCTTAAACATGTCAAGCACATGCCTGCTCTAGGATCTTTGTATTCACTTCCTGGGCTCTCTGGAAAAAAAAAAAGAAAAAAAGAAAAAAAAAAGCTCTTCATATTACAACCACTTGGCTAGTTTCATTTGATTGGGTCTCAACTTCTCTCCAAATATCACCTCCTGAGAGATATCTTCCATGATAATTGCATCTGATATAATAATTCCATTTACTCTCAATACTTTTACCTTGCCTTATTCTACTTTAGACCATTTATTACCATCTCTAATGCTACATATTTATTATGTATCTCTACTAACTAGAATTTTATCTTGACAAGTGCAGGGATTTTTGTCTATATTTTCTTCATTGCTTTATGCCCAGAATCTACAACAGGATTTGGCACATAGTGAATAGTTTAAAAATATTAAGCAAAAAAATAAACTTATTACTTTAATTTTTTTAAAACCCTGTGAGGTAAGTAGGATTCCCCATTGTGTTAAGAAGAAACTGCATACAGAAATATTAAAAGCCTTTACCAGAGTGAATGGCTAATAAGACTTATAATTCAAATTTATACGTAGGAGTCACAGTCTACATTTTTAACGACTCTTTTATACTGTCTTTTCAGAACAAGACTATAAGAAGAGGACCTATAAATGAGCAGAAGTTGCATATTATCAAGTAGTAAAAGGTAAGGTTTGATAAATTGTATTTCCATACTAGGACATAATATAAAACTCCCCACATTTAAATTCATCTATTAATGCTTGTCTCAGTGTTACAGGAAGTTTGTTCCAATCCATAAATATGAATTTTAAAAGAAATTAAAGATAATTACTGCAGAGATTTTAAATGTTACATATTTTAATACTTTATTACAATAGCGTAAAATAAATATCTCAAACATATCTTCCATTAAAAAGACTCCTAGTATTTAAGTGCTATTTGAAATTTTGAAATTTCCCACACACACAAAAAAAATTAACAGGCTATGCTAATGCCAGAGAGAAAAAAATATTGTAAATATCATTTAGGAACTATTATTTGCTGATGGCTATTGTTTGGAAGTACACATGTATGAAATTGTGTTCATTTTCAGAGTTGGTATCACACACTTCAGAGTGACGTCAATCAGCTTGATGAAGACTGGGGCTGTAACTTGAACTTCCATTATTGGCTGGAGTCACCACTGAATGTTTAGTACTGAATGATACCCCTAAATTGTGTTCATTTAGCTGAGAAAAACCATCTGAAAATGCTACTATGCATGCAGGTGATATATCAATGATGAATTAATTTTTTAATCCTAAATAATTTAACAAATCAATAAACTTTTAGAAAGTTTAGAAGCTCTTCTCAGTTACACTGGTAACTATACATTGTTTCTTGTCAATGTTTTTTTTTTTTTTTCTTTTCATTTATAAAGTAAGACAATTTAATCAAATGCTTTCATTTTCTGTCCTGGTTACATGAACTGCATGCTTATCTAGACTCTGAAGTACACCATTTCTTACACTGACGTGTCTTTAGAAGCCATTCTTTACTCTCCAAATTTCACTGGTAGATAATCTTTTTTCAGTTGTTTCTAGAAGATCAGCTTCATCTCTCTATATACATGATAAGCTTCACTGGGGCTTAAATTCTATTTGATCCTTCTTTGTAATTCCAACAGCACCAACTAATAGTTTATGATTTGTTAAAATATAGAGATATGAATATTAGCTTTTCTTAAATTCTACTATATGAGGAAAAAGGTAGTCAATTAAGATTTAATTTAACTAGCATCCATGAAAGGAGACATAATATCTGTTAATTGGAATGCAATAAAATGATACACATACCTAAAGAGTGAATATATAACAAATCTCAGGGTGACGCTATGTTGAAATCTGAAAACAATATGCAGAAGAATCAGTGATCTGATCTTGAAGATAAGTCAATAGAAATTTCCCAAACTAAAATGTAAACAGAAAGACAATGACAAAAACAGAACAGACCGTTCAAGGACTGTGGGAAAATCATACAATATGTAACATACACAAGGTTGGAATACCAGAAAGAGAAGAGAGACAGAGTTAAAAGAATAATTGAAGTATTGGACAAATTGAAGAATGGACAAAACTTTTCTAAACTTAGAGACAGACCATGCATCCAGAAAGTACCAAGCATGATAAATATAAAAAAAAGATCTGTATCTAGGCATATAATATTCAAACTGAAGGAAACAAAAACCAAACAGCATCATACTATTTTATTAAACCTTATTCTGGTCTAAAATGAGATTTCTTGACATTATTTTCAAAAACAGTGCTTTCTTGGGATTAAACTGATGAAAGCTCAACTGTAAAACATACAAATGTATAAGAGAAGAGACACACTTGTTTAAGGGAAGTCTGATGTGGGAAGGATGGCACTGTGGGCCTGGTGTTTGCACACACCCCGAATTCTAAAACAGCTCTGTCTAGTGAAACCATAATGTGAGCCAAATGTGTTATTTTAAATCTCCTCGGAACCACCTCCTTAAAAAGTAAAGTTAGAGTTGAAATTAATTTTATAACTATATTTTATTTCATATAAATATCATGAATGAACTGTAAATAAATGAAATGAAGTAAATGGAATCATTTAATAAATGAAAAATAATTTTTCTATATCATTAACATAAACATTAATGATATATTTTACATTCTTTTTCCAATAAGCTTTCACATTTAATGTGCATTTTTTACTTCCTGTTTATCTTAGTTCAGATGCTTGATTTAATGCAAATATGTGATCTGTACAAAGATTTCAAGAAAATTGGAGTTGAGAAAGTAAATTTACAAACCCATTGTTGTTCTAAACATGTTTTTCAAACTTAATTGACTATCTTTTTTTTTTAACTTTTAATTTCAATTAATATATATTAAAATTCAAACAAAATTAAAACTTTATATAAAATTAAAAATTCTGTTTCATAATTTCTCTAGCCACATTTTAATTGTTCAATATGTATGTAAGACTGGAAGCTGTAATATTGGACAGTGAAGTTCTAGAGTTTCATAAAATACAGCTTGAAAACAACTGGCCTGACCAAGATACTTCTCAAGAATATCATTCAAGAGGCTAATACATTGCTCACCAAGAAGCATTCACCAAGGTATTTGGCATGGGGGTGCAACGATAAAATCCTGTTCCTAGACATATAAGACCATAGACTTAGTTAAATTTACTGACATAGTATCACAAGTTCTCACTATCTTGTGAAGGATCTGGGAATCCAGCTGGCTAGCCAAAATTGCCCTGGCAGTGCTCTTTTGCAGCATGCATTTTACTTTCAAAATGTCAACATAGCATCACTCTGAGATTTGTTCATCTCACGGATGGCAGAGTCAGCTCCTAAATTAATCAGCCTAACTTGGAAGACATAATAAGTATGAAATAGACTGGGCAGGAGTTATTCTCCGAAGGCTTGTCAATCACTGGCTTAAAGCAAAGCTGATCGCTGTTCTAATAGTTGCAGGTAGTTGCTGAAGGTAGGCAAATAACTCCCAGATGGCCTGTTAAAAGAAGGGAGTAAGAGCTGTGTCTGCAAAGGTATAATCACAAAGTGAATTATAATTTCAAGTAATGTAGCTTAATTGTGGGCAATAGAGGGTATAGTAATATGAAGTAAAGCAATGAAATGAAATTAATGCTGTCTTAGCTTACTGTAGTTCATGAACTGTGAAAAGTAATTCTTCAAGAAGCACAAAATCTTAGAAATGGTGGGAATCTTTACAAAGGATGGGCCTCAGGTAGAATTTTAGCTGATAAAATCTTGGATACTGGACATGGATCTGTTAGTAAAGGAAAAGACAGGTTTCTGTTTTGGTCCTTCTATAACCCTAGAGAGTGCAAATGAACTTAGACATGGTGTGACCATGCATGCTAAGCAGTGTCCGACTTTTCACGACCCTTTGGACTATGTCTCCCCATGCTCCTCTGTCCATGGGATTCGCCAGGCAAGAATACTGGAGTGGGTTGCCATGCCCTCCTCCAGAGGATCTTCTGAACCCAGGGACAGAACTTGCATCTCTTAACTTCTGCATTGGCAGGCAAATTCTTTACCACTAGCATTACCTGGGAAGCCCTTGGACATGCTGACTTAAATTTGTTGACGTTGAACCCACTCTTCCCAGCTATCTTTCCATAAAAGAAATTTGATATCCCCATGTTTTAGATAAATTTAGAAGTAATGTGAAAACAAGTTCTACTTAAAAGAATTAGAAATAATATAATTTCGATACAAAAGGAACAAGAATAGATTTCAAATGTGAGATAGTATTCATGTGATTTCACTTGTTCTATTTGTATACATAATTTTCCTCTAGCCAGTCTGAACACTTACATCAAATATCAAGTCTGTACACTATTTTGACATTAGAGATACATTTAGAAAAAAGTAATAATTACAATATTTGATCATTTCACCTACTTCTCATAAACAATAAATAAACCTCCCCTGAATTTTGAGCACCATAGTCAAGGCTTTTCCCAATATGCATTTGATCTTTCTTTTCAGATATATTGTCCATTCTATATATGCAGGGGTAAACTCATAATATATAATAACTGCTATGGTAAATTTACTAGCTGCTAAAAATTGATCCTAAACATTTTTAATCTGAACCAAGCTCTTTGAAATCCTCTGCTATGCCAGGCAAGTTTTTGCCTTCACTATTCGATTCTGAGGGATACACAGAATCTCGAAAAAGGTCCCAGGCTGGACAGAGTCGAATGGCATACTTGAAGGGCTAGGGCTGTGACTATTTATCAAATGAAATCACAGCATTTCAATATTTTAACACCCAGGACATCTGTATCGGTGCATACCAGCTGAATATCTGAAATATACCTTGAATTACAAATTTCCAATTTCTAACCATTCCTTGTGCATGAGATCAAGAAAGTAAATATTTCTTGAACTGAGAAAATTAACCAAGTCTATGAATTTTCTTATTTCTCAATATTTGCTCATAAGATTTCTCTTGGCTTACTTTTTAGTTTTTCCACTATCTACATTCAACTCATCTTTTGTGAATCAGTGACAACATCAGCCCTGCTCCTAAGCCTTCCCAGAATCCCATAGTTAGAATCAAAGGCTGCCTTTTCCTCAGGATAACAATAATTAAAGTATACTCCCAATGACTGCTACCATAGGAAGGCTTTAATTATAGCTGCTTCTAAATGCGTTTAGGATAGAGTTTCTGGTTTGCTTTGTAAATCTATAATTGAAGCCTAGCTGAATGCCTTTCCATAATAATAGCACCAAATAAAGAAATTTAAGAAGAGACAACAAATGCTGGATGAGTGATCATACTGAAAAATTATACCCATTTAAGAGCGAACAAACAACTCTTTAGTGTATATTAAACCCAGTGAGTTTATTCTCTTGGGAAAAGATACGCAAGTGCAAGCACAAAGAAGGGAAATGCAGAACTAAGGGCTGCTCTTTAAGGTGAGAGTTATCTGCTAATACTAAGCCCCATTTTTATACTATTATGTTTCAACCTCATATTACTTTAATAATTCAGAATGGTTTAATTTACTTTTAATAGTAGAATATACACTATAATGTTCTTTTTAGTGGAAAGGAAAAGAAACATAATTTGTTCCCATTGTAATTTTTTTTTCTCGACTTCCTGCTGAACAGGTCATCCAAGGGCAAGATAAAGTAACTCAAAATCAAACTTTGTTAAGGCAGTGTTGTCAACTTGCAAGCAATGTGTGAGTCTCATTATGCTTTCTTTTCAAGATGACCTTCCTGTAACTCCCATTTTGCTTTTATATTTTCACATATTTTATGTATAAAGATTCACTGAAAGCTATGAAAATTATTCCAACTTTAGGGCAAAATTGCTCTTTTAGCTGCATAAACAGGATAGAACATGGCAACCTCACATCTGTTGCAGGCTTGCTTTCCACTCTTCTTTCAAGATAGTCACTGCATCCATTGAATCAAAGCTCACTTTTGAAATAAAGTCCATAAATGCAATACCCAGTCCCTATTCTATCCAGTATATCCTCAGCTTCTTATTTAGTTGCTTCTAAGACAGAATAGGGTAATTTGTTTAAAAGCATTCTATCTTTTCTTTTTATTTGATTCTTCATTTTTTTCCTATCTCTGAGTTTCCCAACTCTCTCTGCTACAAATGTCTAAGGGAACTATGAATAATCAATCTTCGATTGCTACTTCACATTTTCTAATTCTGACTTTTCATTTCAATGTAACCCCTTCTAATAAGGGCTATTATATAGCTGCATGCAGTTCCCACCAGCCTAGGAGGTAGAAATGACTAACAGTGTTTGTTCCATCATCCACAACACATAGTTTCCCCTAGGCTTAAGGTAAACAAATAACTGAGAAGTTTATTTATCGTACCTCTGCTTCCTTCTCCTTCTACCTCTGATGCACACACACACCATAGGGGAGCAAATAATGTTCTCTTCAAATGTCTTTCAACATCTCATTTTGTTTTGCCAATCTTCTTCTTTCAGTATGATATCAGTTCAGTTCAATTCAGTTGCTAAGTTGTGTCCAACTCTTTGCGACCCCATGACTCATAGCACACCAGGCCTCCCTGTCCTTCACCACCTCCCTGTCCATCACCATCTCCCGGAGTTCACTCAGATTCACGTCCATTGAGTCAGTGATACCATCCAGCCATCTCATCCTCTGTCATCCTCTTCTCCTCCTGCCCACAATCCCTCCCAGCATCAGAGTCTTTTCCAATGAGTCAACTCATGAGGTGGCCAAAGTACTAGAGTTTCAGCTTTAGCATCATTCTTTCCAAAGAAATCCTAGGGCTGATCGCCTTCAGAATGGACTGGTTGGATCTCCTTGCAGTCCAAGGGACTCTCAAGAGTCTTTTCCAATACCACAGCGCAAAAGCATCAGTTCTTCGGTGCTCAGCTTTCTTCACAGTCCAACTCTCACATCCATACATGACCACTGGAAAAACCATAGCCTTGACTAGATGGACCTTTGTTGGCAAAGGAATGTCTCTGCCTTTCAATATGCTATCTAGGTTGGTCATAACTTTTCTTCCAAGGAGTAAAGCGTCTTTTAATTTCATGGCTGCAGTCACCATCTGCAGTGATTTTGGAGCCCCAGAAAATAAAGTCTGACACTGTTTCCACTGTTTCCCCATCTATCTGCCATGAAGTGATGGGACCAGATGCCTTGATCTTCATTTTCTTAATGATATACTGTTACTAAAATATTTATAGGGACAAGTACATAAGCTAGTGAAACTTTTCTAAAGTTTTTAGTTCACGTTTCCACTGAATGTTTATGGAATCACAACATATTTGGTATATTTTTGTAGCTTATTTCATGTACAGTTAAATTTTATGTTTTCAATAGTTTAAATTATTTGCATTTTTTTCCCTCTGGGGTATTTAGAAAGCAAAGTGAAGATAGTGGTGGAAGGGAACACCTTATAATGGGTTTATGTTTGGGTAGCAAAATAGGAACTAAAAGGCGTTTTATGTCTAACTCATATATTTGCTGCATTAAGCCCTTTCCTCTTATCTATTAAAATGAAAACAGCCTAAATTATTCTCTAAAGGCATGTGCCAAAGCAGAGAATGGTAAACGTTTTCCTGGAACAGACACATTGTCTTCCATATTCCATCTTGTATACTTTCCATATACTTTATCCTGAAAAGTGATAGCAGAATAAAATAAAAGAAGCTCTAAAGGTGATCAATAACCAGTGACTGTACTAAAGCAAGTGAACACTTGATAAATCTTGGTCTTGAAATTTTATGAAAAAGTATAAAATAATTTATATAGACGGCTATCATTACAGATTACAAATCTCAAAAAGCTTACCAGTCTCCACTCTTCCTTAAAACCGAAAGTGATGCATTAGAATTTTTTCTTCTAGCAAAAAGCTAGAAATTTCAAAAATTACTCTTGCTTAATCTTCCCAGTACTTTATAATACAAGTTAGAAAACAGTTTTATGACTTACACAAATTCTTTTTGCTGCAGTTTAAACTTTTAGCTTTCTGTTTGTTACTGAGAGGAAGGCAATCACCATCCTCTTAGAGTATTTTATTAGATACTTATTAGACAAATTTTTTTAAAAATTACCTAGGCTTTGTTTTATTTTAGTAAGCCTAATATTCAACTTCCACAGGACTGGGGACACAGACTCTTGGAGGGCACAACAAAACCTTGTGTGCACCAGGATCCAGGAAAAAGGAGCAGTGACTCCACAAAAGACTGAGCCAGACTTCTCTGTGAGAGTTCAGGAGTTGCTGGCGGAGGTTTGGGTCAACAGTGGACTTCTGCAGGGTCGGGACAGTGACTGCAATAGTCTGGGAGCCACAGCATGCTGGTGTAAGTGCTTTTGAAGGAGGTCACCGTTACTGCCATTACCCCAACGATAGTTGGGCCTCAGGCCAAACTACAGGGAGAGAACACAACCCCATCCACCAGCAGACAACAGGATTAAAATTTTACTGAGCATGGCCTTGCTCACCAGAGCTAGGCCCAGTTTTACCCACAGCCAGTGCCTCCTATCCTCATCCATTAGGGGCCCAACAGAATGAAAACCACAATCACAGGAAACTAATCAAAATGATCACAAGGATCACAGACTTGTCTAACTCAGTGAAACTATGAGCCATGCCACATAGGGCCACCCTAGATGGATGGGTCATGGTGGGGAGTTCTGGCAAAACATGGTACACTGGAGAAGTGAATGGCAAACCACTTCAGTATTCTTGCCTTAAGAACCCCATGAACAGTATGAAAAGACAAAAAGATGTAACACTGAAAGAGGAATTCCTCAGGTTGGTAGGTGACAATATGCTGCTGGAAAGAGTAGAGAAATAGCTCCAGAGGAATGAAGAGCCTGAGTCAAAGCAAAAACAATGCCGAGGTGTGGAGTGTCTGGTGATCAAAGTGAAGTTCGATTCTGTAAAGAACAATATTGCATAGGAACCTGGGGTGTTAGGTCCATGAATCAAGGCAAATTGGAAGTGGTCAAACAGGAGATGGCAAGAGTGAACATCAACAGTTTAGGAATCAGTGAACTAAAATGGACAGCAATGGGTAAATTTTATTCAGATGACCATTATATCCTCTACTGTGGGCAAGAATACCTTAGAAAAAGCGGAGCAGCCCTCATAGACAACAAAAGAATTCAAAATGCAGTACTTGGGTGAAATCTCAAGAACAACAGAATGAGCTCTGCTTATTACCAAGTCAAACAATTCAACATCAGAGTAGTCCAACTCTATACCCCAACCACTAATGATGAAGCAGCAGAAGTTGAATGGGTCTATAAGACATACCAGACCCTCTAGTGAAAGTGAAGTCGCTCAGCCATGTCCGACTCTTTGTGACCCCATGAACTGTAGCCTACCAGGCTCCTCTGTCCATGGGATTTTCCAGGCAAGAATACTGGAGTGGGTTGCCATTTCCTTCTCCAGGAGATCTTCCTCCCAGGGATTGAACCCAGGTCTCCCGCATTGTAGGCAGATGCTTTATCCTCTGAGCCACCAGGGACGTCTCTAGAACAACAAACACCAAAAAAAGATATCCTTTTCCCTTTTGGCTCAGCTCGTAAATAATTTGCCTGCAATGCGGGAGACCTGGGTTCAATCCCTGGGTTGGGATCGGCTACCCATTCCAGTATTCTGGCCTAGAGAATTCCATGGGCTACAGTCCATGGGGGCCACAAAGCATTGCATAGGACTGAGTGACTTTCACTTTCACTTTTCATCATAGGGAACTGGAATGCAAAAGCAGAAATTCAAGAGATACCAGAAGTAAAGACAAGTTTAGCCTTGGAATACAAAATGAAGTAGGGCAAAGGCTAGAAGAGTTTTGCCAAGAGAACACCCTAGTCATAGAAAAGACCCTCTCCAACAATGCAAGAGGTGACTCTACATAACAGATGGTCAATAACAAAATAAGACTGATTGGAATTTTTGTAGCTAAAGATGGAGAAGCTTTATACAGTCAGCAAAAACAAGACTGGGAACTGAGTGTGGCTCAGATCATGAACTCCTTATTACCAAATGCAGACTTAAACTGAAGAAAGTAGGGAAAACCACTAGGCCATTCAGATATAACCTAAATCAAATTCCTTACAATTATACAGTGGAAATGACAAATAAATTCAAGGAATTAGATATGATAGACAGAGTGCCAGAAGAAATATGGATGGAGGTTTGTAAGATTTTATAGGAGGCGGTGATCAAAACCTTCTCCAATAAAAAGATATGCAAAAAGGAAAAATGGTTATCTAAGGAGGTTTAATAAAAGCTGTGAAAAGAGGAGAACTGAAAGGCAAAGAAGAAAAGGAAAAATATATCCATCTGAATGCAGAGTTCTAAAGAATAACAAGGAGAGATAAGAAAACTTTCCTAAGTGATCAATGCAAAGAAACATAGGAAAACAGTAGAATGGGAAAGACTAGAGATCTCTTCAAGAAAATTAGAGATACCAAGGGAACATTGCATGCAAAGATGGGCTTGATAAAGGACAGAAATGGTATGGACCTAACAGAAGCAGGATATTAAGAAGAGATGGCAAGAATAAACAGAAGAACTATACAAAAAAGATCTTAATGACCCAGATAACCATGGTGGTGTGATCACTCACTTATAGGCAGACAACCTGGAGTGCCAGGTCAAGTGGGCCTTAGGAAGCATCACTATGAAGAAAGCTAGTGGAGGTGATGGAATTCCAGTTGAGCTATTTCAAATCCTAAAAGATAATGTTGTGAAAGTGCTTCACTCAATATACCAGCAAATTTGGAAAACTCAGCAGTGGCCATAGGACTGGTAAAGGTCAGTTTTCTTTCCACTCCGAAAGAAGGACAATGCCAAAGAATGTTCAAACTACTGCACATTTGCACTCATTTCATATGCTAGCAAGTTAATGCTCAAAATTCTCCAAGCTAGACTTCAAAAGTACATGAACTGAGAAATCCCAGATGTTCAAAGGCAGAGGAACCAGAGATCAAATTGCCAACATTTGTTGAATCATAAATAAATCAAGAAAATTATAGAAAAACATATTTCTGCTTCACTGAGTATGTTGAATCCTTTTACTTTGTGGATTACAACAAACTGTTGAAAATTCTTAAAGAGATGGGAATACCAGAACACTTTACCTGCCTCCTGAGAAACCTGTATGCAGATCAAGAAGCAATAGTAAGAAACTGATATGAACAATGAACTGGTTCCAAACTGGGAAAGGAGTACGTCAAGGCTGTGTATTGCCACCCTGATTACTTAACTTACATGTAGAGTAAATCATGCAAAATACCAGGCTGGATGAAACACAAGCTGGAATCAAGATTTCTGGGAGAAATATCAGTATCCTCAGATATGCAAATGACACTACCCTTATGTCAGAAAGCAAAGAGGAACTAAAGAGCCTCTTGATGAAGGTGAAAGAGGAGAGTGAAACACTGGCTTAAAACTCAACATTCAGAAAACTAAGATTATGGCATCCGGTCCCATCACTTCATGGCAAATAGATGGGGAAACAATGGAAACTTTATTGTTTATTGTTTATTGTTACTGAGAGGAAGGCAATCACCATCCTCTTATTTTATTAGATACTTATTAGACAAAATTTTTAAAAAATTACGTAGGCTTTGTTTTATTTTAGTAAGTCAAAAATAAGTGACAGACTTTATTTTTGGGGGGCTGTGAAATCACTGCAGATGGTGACTGCAGCCATGAAATTAAATGATGCTTGTGCCTTGGGAAAAAAAAGCTATGACAAGCCTAGACAGTGTAATAAAAAGCAGAGATATTACTCTGCTGACAAAGGTCCATCTAGTCAAAGCTATGTTTTTTCCAGTAGTCTTGTGTAGATGTGAGAGTTGGACCATAAAGGAAACTGAGCACAAAAGAATTGATGCTTTTGAACTGTGATGTTAGAGAAGACTCTTCAGAGTCTCTTGTACAGCAAGGAGTTCAAACCAGTCAATCCTAAAGGAAATTAAGCCTGAATATTCATTGGAAGGATTGATGCTGAAACTGAAGCTCTAATACTTTGGCCACCTGATGCAAAGAACTGACTCATTGGAAAAGACTCTGATGCTGGGAAAGATTGAAGGCAGGAGGAGAAGGGGATGACAGAGGACCAGATGTTTGGATGGCATCACTGACTCAATGGACATGAGTTTGAGTATGTTGCAGGACATGGTGAAGGACAGGAAGCCTGGTGCGCTGCAGTCCAGGGGTCACAAAGAGTCAGACACAACTGAGTGACTGAAGAACAATAACGACATCAATATTCTTAGTTTGACAACAATCTTCTGGAAGCTTTCTCATTTATGTCCTGATTTCAAACTTTTTGACTGCATGTTGTCTTAAGATTGAAGACAGACTTGTCATTTAGAAGATTTATGGGTGTTTTGCTTTATTTTTATGTTTGAGATCCAGGTCGCTGAATTTACCTATAAATGGATTTTGAATGTATCCCCTCCTTTTTTTCCAACTTTATGGTAATTCTTATACCCTACCTCATTAGAGAAAGGAATGAAAAGATGATTTTAAGAAATATATTTTCCATTTTTTCATGTAAGCAAAAAAAAAAAGGGGAAAGTGATTACTTAACATTTATGACATTTCCTAAAAAATAACTGTAATCTAATCAAGAACTTTTACCTTCAAGGTAATGCCTAAGGACTCCAGATTCTCAATATTCAGAAACCATGTGTCTGTTTAGGACTCAAGGGACCAGTGTGGCTTACATGCAACTTGGAGGCAGCTAGACAAGTTTGAAGATATTTTGATGTTCAAGTTCAGTCTACAATGGATCTAGGACACCTAAATCTCTAACATTTTCAAAATAACCTAAATTTCTCAAATTACCTCAGAAACGAATAAAAGTTCATGACTTTCCTTATGCTAAAACCAAATTCTTGACCCTATCCATCCTATGTCTTGTTTTCTAAAATGGACCTGAATTAGACATGTTTCCTAGAGAAGGATGTGAGAAGTGGAATCAACAGACAATAAGTCTATCAGAACAAATGGCTCAATAAATACTTGGACCCAAAAAAAACAATGGTTTATATATGGTTTCAGTTTATAGTGCCAGAATATGAAAACCCAGAATAAACAATTCATTATATTCATATACATCCGTATATAATGATACCAAGCACACGAATCTTTCAAGCTGATGAAAGAAATTACCAGTTCTAAGATAGGAATTACCTGCTATCTAAGATAGAAATCATAAAACAAAAATGCACCTCCCACCATTTAATAATTTTACTTAAGTATGTAACTTGAATTTGTATTCCAATAAGCTGTGAAGAACAATTTATCTTCCATATTGGGTTCTATCTTTTGTTTTGATGACTCGGTCTTTCAAGCATTTCTGACTGCTTCTTGCTCCCTGGCACTTCCTCACTTGACAACACCCTAGGAAGGCCCAAACATTTTCCTCTTTGACAGAATAAGGAAACTATACCCTGTCACCTTAGGGAATGTACTGCCTAAGTGAATGCATACAGTTCAAATGATTTTCTCCCAAATGATTAAAGCAGATAAAATATATAAAGATTTATGAACTGTAGAGGTAATGGCACCCCACTCCAGCACTCTTGCCTGGAAAATCCCATGGACGGAGGAGCCTGGTGGGCCGCAGTCCATAGGGTCGCGAAGAGTCAGACACGACTGAGCAACTTCACTTTCACTTTTCACTTTCATGCATTGGAGAAGGAAATGGCAACCCACTCCAGTGTTCTTGCCTGGAGAATCCCAGGGACGGGGGAGCCTGGTGGGCTGCCGTCTATGGGGTCGCACAGAGTCTGACACAACTGAAGTGACTTAGCAGCAGCAGCAGCAGCAGCAGAGTTCATTCATTCAACAAAAATGTATTGAGTCGATTATCTACCAAGACATATGTACTCCCCTAAGTACAGTCCACAAAGAACACTTAGGTTAAGAAGATTACTATTGAAAGGAATATTTTGGAAAACATATCTTTTATTATAAATGTTAATGCTTCATACAGGCAAAATCTATGTAAAATATCACAAATGTACATAGTTTAACTAAAAGGGAATTCTTTCCTTATCTTGCAAATAATTATCACAGAATTTAGAGCTGAAAGAAGACTAGATAGTACTAGGTCTTAACAGTTTAACACATGCAGAGACCAGGTATAAAAGGTAAATATATAACTAATTATTGAAAGAGTTGAAATGTAATCTCACAAATCTTGATTCCCAACCCATTCTATTGCAAAAATAATTTTTAAAAAGCAATGCTTTCTAATAGGCTATTTCATGATACTCTATGCTGTTTCTCAACAATAAAATTATTAACAGTGAGACTTTTTTTCATGACTCATAGAATTACAAAATTTTATCAGCATTTCCCTGAGGGGGATAAATCAGAACAAAATTTGGACTAAAATAGTAATCTACAATTTAAGGAATGCTTTCATATTTTAAAAGCCATACTGTCTTTATCAGTTTAAATAAGGTCAAACCTTACACACTGCTTTGGAGTCAGTAGACTTTTTTTTTTTTTTTTTTGATGCTACTATTAACATTGGAGGTTCAATCTGATTGACAAAAATAGGAGTGCATGAGATATCGTTTGAAATTTCTTATCTTCCAAGAATGTTGAAAAAGTTTTAGGAAATATTCTCTCTCTTTAAGTCAAGAGAGAATTAGTCAAACTACGGGGACTTATAATAAACAGAAACTTCCTTTGATCTTCTCTCAAAATTAAGCCATTATATGTCCTTTATGTAAAATTAATTTTCATCTAGGATTATGAAAAATATTATTGATGGCATTTCATATCCAGACATCCTTATCTTTTAATGCCAAATAAACTGAAAACCATCATGGAATTAGGTTCCTCATATTATGTATGATTAAGCTTCCCTTTTCACCAACCTAACTTATCTCAGTACTTAAGTCTTTAGATTTAGCTATAAAAATCTAAAATTATCAAGACAATTAAACAGCAAGAAAGAGCAAATAATATTTCTAGACACTTAGGTAAAGCCAAAAGTGAGCAAAATTTAGGTTAATGAAAATTAAATTCAAAATGAAATCAAAAGAACTTAGAATCATAATAGTATATTGAAGAAATTTCAATAAATTAAATATATTTGCAAACCACTACAATAACAAAAATTAAGTATTACTCTATTGACAGACAACCACAACTACTAAGTGATACTTGAAGTTATATTTGCTCAATTAATCTCATTATGGTTTATGGCATTAGTTTCTGAATACTGTGAATAGACTTAAAATCTATATTTTTTAAGAAATACTCATCAAAAGGTATATAATGCTATCATGTGAAACTCATAGGTTTAATTTTAAAATATATACACTCAAAAAATATTGTATTGATGCTGTATATATACAGTTATCAAATATAGATATATATAACATTGGTAGGAAAATAATTTTCTTATATTGAAGAAAGAAAAATACTAGCTGTTTAAATATACTTTTTAGTGAAAACTAAATCAGGAAATTAAGGGAAATTTGTATAAATCAGCAGAACATTAAAAAAAATCAACAAGGAGCATAGTTCTACTGCAGACTTAGGAAAATAGGACCCCTGTCCTGGACCCTGTCTTTAGAGTTTCCAGTTCTCACCTTACTCTGACCAAGCTTCTCCCCACTGGATGAGGAGTCAATGGGGGCAACGGGATGTGCCCACTTTGAGCCTTTTACCTAGTCTAGGTGATGCTCTGGATTCTAAGACACTGGAATATCTACTCAAAAGGACTATACTTCTAGGGTCTATGCAGGCTTCTTCCTGATCCTCTCTTCTTGAGGAATAATGAGGCAATTCATATGCTAGCCATAGGTTATACTTGATTTTTTGTGTTATACACAGTTACTGTCATATGCAGTGGTAGTGTGTGGAGTGTTGGTCTCTCAGTTGTGTCCGACTCTGTGCGACCCTATGGACTGTAGCCCGCCAGGCTCCTCTGTCCATGGGATTCTCCAGGCAAGGATATTGGAGTGGATTGCCATGCCCTTCTCCATTGGTAGCAAAAGGAGGAAGGTGGAAAACGAGTAAAGACAGTGCTGACGTATCTTTTCTACTAGGAGACAAAAACCCCTCTCAGCATCCACTATCATAATCTGACAAATAGTTTGACATCAATTGCCCTAAGGTATGACTCGCTACCCTTTGCTGAAATTATACTTAAATTTTAACAAGAATTACCAAGGTTTAACTCATGATTCTATATATTATGAGAGCAAGTCTGTGAGGTCAGGGATTTTTTAGTAGCCCTTTGTGCATGCTTCATGTCATACTAAATAATGTCATGACTCTGTAGGGTGCCAGAAAGCTCTAGGAAAAGTATCTACTAGACTGCATTGCCTTGACAAAGTATAATAAAATATGGTGTCTCTTTCTGTATGCTAAACGCTTTGTTGCACTTGTCCTTCCTAGTATGATGGACCTCACAATTGCTGGAATTTAAATTGGGCTTTTTTTTTTTTTTTTTTGCCTACAAAATGAAATTCACATGTATTAGATGTCATTCTTAAAATCTTCATATTTTTGAGTGGATCAAAGAATCATATTAACAGAGAGTCCCCACTGTTCTAAATTATACTGTCTGATAATTGACCACAGTGGGAGTTACTTGTAATGGCTATCAATTCAAGAGCAATTAGTGGGCAATAACGCTTAGAGAGAAAGCAACATGGGCTGCAAAGAAAGTGCTTTTAGATCAATACAACTTTTAAAATCTTGTAAATTTTAGGTGAGAAAAAGAATCCTTGATGAACAGAGAATGTTCAACCGCTTAGAACCATTCCAATCACAATAATATGAACATACCAAGGACTTGGCACAGGAATAAGTTCTGGTTTAACTGAGGAAAGGTTATATTTCTAATTATGTATAACCTTTCAGTTGGTATTTACTTTATGACAGTGCTTGAATAGTGGGCAATGTTACAACCAATGGCAGTTTCTCTGGTCAATATTCTCATCCTTTGCCCCTACTCAGGAAATTTCCAAGTTAAAGGAGAATTAAATGATGTAACTTCTATTTTGTCTCATTGAAAGAATTTATACTATAGCTTATATTGGATATAAAAAGGCAAAATAGAAGCTGAAGTTATAATTTGTAGACTGGACTCATTATTTGCTGAGTGGACTCAGTTAATAACAATATTAAAAATTTAATACAATTAAGTTTACCCTGAAAATAACTACATTTTAAATTTTTGGATGTTAACTTGAATATATTTATCTAGGCACATAAATTGGTAAACTCTAAGGAATAAATATTTCAAAATAAAACATTATTCAAGCATGGAAAGGTTTCTATGCCCATCAATAGTTTTGCTTAATGATAAACCTTAAACAATATTTAATGTTTAATAAATTATTAATAGTTTTCAATGAAATCCAGTGTGATGCTTTCATTTCTCTTGATTATTTTTATATTTACTAAAAGATTTAAATAAAACAATCTTAAGTTCAGGAAAATATTGTTTGATAGCATTAGACATTTTTGTATTACACAATCTAAAACACAAGTGCGGCATAAGTACTCTTGACTGACAAAGATCGATGTTAGAATATCACAAAAGTCCAAATGATGGGAAAATCTTTTAATATTTCTCATTCTTCACATCATGAAAGTATTCAAGTATGTCCACATTTATAGAGGGACTCTTTCTCAAAGCTCCAGTTCTGAATTAGGTCAAGTGTTTGAAGATTACTTCTATAGATTATATTAAAATTTCCTTAATAATGAATGGTCACAAAAGTCTCCTTTCAGTTATGATGCAAAAATAATAAAACTTTAATTTATCATTGTGTTACTAAATATTTATGGAGATATTATTACTATCTTGCTGGTTATAATATGTGACATTAAAATACAAACAGATTATTATTTTTTCTCTCTTAAATTACCTCTAAGTCATAGTCATAGTAGTGTAGTTGGTACTAGCATACTGTGGTAGTTGGGAGTCTAAGATGGCCCCAGTTATTCACACTCCCCTAGAAGAAAAGCTATGACCAACATAGATAGCATGTTAAAAAACAGAGACATTACTTTGCCAACAAAGGTCCATCTAGTCAAGGCTATGGTTTTTCTAGTAGTCACATAAGGATATAAGAGTTGGACCATAAAGAAAGCTGAACACTGAAGAATTGATGCTTTTGAACTGTGGTATTGGAGAAGACTTTGAGAGTCCCTTGGACTGCAAGGAGATAAAACCAGTCAATCCTAAAGGATATCAGTCCTGAATATTGATTGGAAGGACTGATGCTGAAGCTGACACTTTAATACTTTGGCCATCTGATGCGAAGAACTGACTCATTTGAAAAGATCCTGATGCTGGATAAGATTGAAGGCAGGAGCAGAAGGGGATGACAGAGGATGATATGGTTGGATGGCATCACTGACTCAATGGACATGAATTTGAGTAAACTCCTAGAGTTGGTGATGGACAGGGAGGCCTAGTATGCTGCAGTCCATGGGGTCGCAGAGTTGAACACAACTGAGCAACTGAAATGAACTGATCCTTTATGTAATCCCCTCTCCTATGTGTGGGCAGAAACTGCAGCTTGCTTTTAACCAATTTAACATGGCAAAGATTTTATGGATGTAACTAAGGTCTCCAATCCGTTGAATTTACGTTAGTGTTTGTTGCTTACCCTTGTCCAATATTTTTGCGACCCCACAGACTGTAGCCCACCAGGCTTCTCTGTCCATGGCAAGAATACTGGAGTGGGTAGCCATTCTCTTCTCCAGGGGATCTTCCTGATCCAGAAATTGAACCCAGTCTCCTACAATGCAGTCAGATTCTTTACCGTCTGAGCCACCAGGGAATCAAACAGGAAATCATCTTAAATTGGCCTGATCTAATCAGATGGGCTTATTAAAAGATAATCTGCAGATCAAAGAGAAACGCCTGTTGGCCTTGAAGAAACAAGCTGTCATGAGTTCTTAGAGCAGCACAGAAGTGAATTCTGTCAAAACTGGAGTGAGCTTGGAAGAAGACCCTGAAGTTCAGATAAGAATTCATGCCCAGTTCACCCCTTGGTCATAGCTTTGTGAGACACTGAGCTGAGAAACCAGAAAAATAGGGTCCAGATTCCTGAATTATGGAAACTATAATAAATTTACAGAAATTGAAATTAATTTTCTTCATAAAACTTACCACATTTGACATCTTTTGTATTTATTTATTGTATGAATTAATCTCATCTCAGAGGATGAGATAGTTGGATGGCATCACCAACTCGATGGACATGAGTTTGAGCAAGCTCCAAGAGTTGGTGTTGGACAGGGAAGCCTGGCATGCTGCAGTCCATGGGGTTGCAAAGAGTCAGACATTACTGAACAACTGAACTGAACTGAACTGAACTGATTGTATGAATTATCCACTAGAATATGTTTTTGGAAGACTAGGACTTTATTTTGTTTGTTGCTGTATCTTAAAAATCCAATTAGTGCCTGATGCATAATGAGTGCTTAATAAATATTTGATTATTATCAAAATTATGCATATAAATGTATATTATGTATTTGTGTTGAGACTATAGATATGCTCAGAAGTAAATAATTAAGTTCAAAAGAATCCTTAATATCAAGTGTATTAATGCTAAAAACATATTAACTCATCTACTTCCATCCTTTTTATTTCAGTCCTCCTTCCTCAGTCTATAATGTCACTTCCACCATGTTATTTCTCTGATGCAAACAACCTTGGCTCTATAACACACATATCATAAGTGAACCATTCTGCCTGGTTACAGAGACCTGCCTTAACTCAGTTTCAGCACTCTTTACAACTTGATATCACTTTAACCCAACTTCCCTGTATATGTTCTACTCAAACAGATCTCTCCCTGCTCTCAGTCCCCTCAATCTCTGTGTATTTTCTGACTTTCTTCCTCAGTTCTGAATGCTTATTTCTTTATCTCACTTTATCCACCCTTGAAAGTCAAGTTTGAACACAAAAAATCTTGCCTACTCACACTGTACTCAACTTCAGTTTCATCTCTCCAGTTACATGTGACAGCCTGATGGTGTGGCAGAAAGTGCAAAAGAGAAAGGTGATGGACTCCAGGCTATGCTAGTTAGTAACTGTGTGGCTTTGACTATATAAAGTAACCTCTCCAAGACGTGTTCTGCATTTTCAAATACAACAGGCTCAAATACTTTACAGCTTGCTTCAACATTAAATAATCCTTGTAGCACAATTCCTGATACATTACAATTTATTTCATATGAATTCATTTCTAGATATATGTTTTCTTTCCACCAAAACAAGTGGCACAAATCAAAATCAGGATATATCAGGTCTCAATGAATACTTTCTGTTTCTCCAATAGTTTTCATTTTCCTCAAGAATGCTAAAACAATGGCAGACAAAACATCATACTCTATAGTAATTAAAAATGTTAATGGAAGTAAATAGATGCAAATAAAGCCTACACACACACACACACACCCACACACCCACACACACACACACATTCTTCAAATATCTTTAACATGCCATGAAATTTCCCTGACCAAAAATCTTTCATTTGTGATGCTATTCTCATTATAGCATAAGGGAATTGTAAAAGAAATTGGTGGAGCTCCCAAAGCTATGATGACAAAAATGTCCACCTACTACAAAGAGGCATCAAAAACTTAGAGCATTTTGCTTAATTTAAAATGAAAAATACTCCTACTTATTCTCTATTATATACAACACATAATCTAGGATAGCTTGTTTTAGATTTAAATATATAATTATAATACATTCAGTTTTATCTTGGTAAGTAGAAAAGAGCAACATTACATGAAATGCCAAAACATTTTCTCATAGCTTTTTAGGTTTGTTTTCATAAAATTATTGTCAAATGACAATTATTAGCATTTAGAAAAATTATGTGCTTCCAAAAACAAAGAGAACACCACAGTTTATGAACTGATAACTCTTGCTGTTTCAGATTGTTTCAGATTCATGAGAACAGCACTCAGGGTCAAGAGAGAGCTTCTATGCACAGAGATTGCCTACCTCCAACTACATTTAGAACCTATAAACTTCTTTCGGAATAACACTATTTATGAAGACAACTCTTCAATTAAAACTTTTATTCTGGGTCAAGAGTAATGTTTAAAAATGCTTCACAAGTTTGTTTGTTTATTTTAATTGACTATACTACTTCTAATGGTTTACAAGTTTACAGTTAAAGATTCATGAACTGAATAAAAAAGGCTGAGGGATTTCTACTTTTTACATAGTGAAGAGAAAAACATTCAATAATCTAATAAATACTTTGTCTCTTACAAGTACTGAGAGTTGCAAAATATGGTTTAAGATCTCTGTCTTAGCTCAGCCAGATGCTCTTTGATGACCTAGAGGAGTGGGCAGTTCAAGAGGGAGGAGATATACGTATACTTGTGGCTGATTCACATTGTTGTATGGCAGAAACCAACACAACGTTGTAAAGCAATTATCCTCCAATTAAAAATAAATTTTAGACAAAAGTGAGAAAAAAAACTGTGCATCACTGACTCAATGGATATGAGTTTAAGCAAGATCTGGGAGATGGTGAAGGACAGGGAAGCACGATGTGCTGCAGTCCATGTAGTTGCAATGAGCTGGACATAACTGAGCTACTGAACAACAAAAACACTCTATAATGATCAATGGATCAATACGAGAAGAGGATTTTACACTCACCAACATATATGCACTTAATAAGGAGCAACCAAATACATACAACAAATACTAACAGACATAAAGGGAGAAATTGACAGGAATACAATAAAAGTAGGGGACTTTAACACTTCACTCATATCAATTGGCAGATCTTACGGACAGAGAAGTCAATCAGTAAGGCAACAGAGAACTTAAGTGATACAACAGAACAATTAGACTTAATTGATATTTTCAGGATATTATATCCCAACCTCAAGAGTGGGCTACACTGTCAAGTATTAAAAAGAGACATCAATAAAGTCTCCATGTATGGATGTGAGAGTTGGACTGTGAAGAATGCTGAGCACCGAAGAATTGATGCTTTTGCACTGTGGTGTTGGAGAAGACTCTTGAGAGTCCCTTGGACTGCAAGGAGATCCAACCAGTCCATTCTGAAGGAGATCAACCCTGGGATTTCTTTGGAAGGAATGATGCTAAAGCTGAAACTCCAGTACTTTGGCCACCTCATGAGAAGTGTTGACTCATTGGAAAAGACTCTGATGCTGGGAGGGACTGGGGGCAGGAGGAGAAGGGGACGACAGAGGATGAGATGGCTGGATGGCATCACCAACTCGATGGACGTGAGTCTGAGTGAACTCCGGGAGTTGGTGATGGACAGGGAGGCCTGGCGTGCTGCGATTCATGGGGTCGCAAAGAGTCAGACATAACTGAGCAACTAAACTGAACTGAACTTTATTTCCAGGGCTACACATTAGGAAATGTATAGACTGGCAGAGCAATCATTTAAGTATTCATAAATGTAAACAGCAACTTCTTTTGCATGCTTATTTTCAGTTTAAATACTCTTGACAAAGAAGCCTAATCCTTTATCCCTACAATTATCCTTTGTCTATGGGTATGTATGTATGTACGTCTCCTTATCCTATGCATAACATTGACAAAGATCATGAATGTTTAACATTTGCACACTTTTGTACTGGCCTCAGTTCATGTGCCTCCCCGGATTGACTCAGCTCCACCTGCTGCTCAGGTTTTGGCTACTTGCTTAGTGGATGAGGCCATAAAGGTGGCTGGGCCCATCTCCCCTGTGGCAAGGCCAGGCTTCAGCCTGGCCTCCGTAGGCCTTCCTGGCAGAATTCACAACAGCTCTGTTGCCCACTCAAACTTTGCACATGACCAGAGGGAGAGGTTCTTCCCACTGTGCTGTAAGACGTGAGATCTGGCTTTTGTAATGTCTGCTGGGAAAGGTCAGGAAAATAGGCGATACAAAATGTCCCATCTTTTAAGTACTAGTTTTGACAACGACAACAGCAAATAGTTTGTGAAAAGTTACACAATTACAAATTATTTCAAAGACTTTTGAAATTATTTTTCCTATACCTTTTAAAGCAGTCACAAGACATGAATCAAAATTGTGTTGAGTGGAATACCTATCAATCTCTTCTAAATACTTCATAAAATATGGTCAACAAATAAGACTATCCCCTCACCTCTTTTAGTTTACAATTCAGGTTAAGGGAGAAAGAGAGAGAATTAGAAAAGCAGTAACAATGCATGTAGCACAATAATTCTCAAGATAAGGAAAGCACATCATGATGAGACCTAAGTAGGTAAAACTTACTGGAAAAAGTGATAACTATACTGACTGCTAAAGGAAAATAAAGATGTCGACTTAACAAGAGCTACATTCATTAATTTATTTATTCAGCAAGTATTTATAAATACCCACCATTCACTGTAAACTTTCCTAAGCAGTGGAGAGAGATCACTGAACAAAAAAGAAAGAATTGTTTTTTTTTTTTCTATAGACTTTACATTCTATTGAGTAGACACAGAAATTAAACATATAATAAATTAGGTGATATATGTTATGGATAAAATAAACCAGGGACAGTGTTTAGTCAGTGCCAGGATAATGGGCAATTTTAAAAACATTGCTTAGGAAACGTTTCAGTGAGGTTGTTATATTTAAGCAAGTATTTAAAGGAGGTGAGGGAAAGAGTCCTAAAGATATCTGAAGGAAAGACATTCCAGGTAGAAAGAACAGCAAATGCCAAGTTCCAAAAGTCGAAGTATTCCTAACAGACCTCAAGCACCAACATGGAATCTAGTAGAGAGAAAGAGAGAGGTCAAGAAAAATACTGGAAATGAGGCAAGGGAGGAAACAAGAAGTCAAGTAGTCTGGGGCAAATGGAGCTGTGAATTTCGATCTGTAAGAGTGAGATAACCAACAGATTGAAATACATATAAAGCAGAAGGGAGAACAAAGGACTAATTCTGGAGTGTTTCTGTTACTACTCTTAGAAATGAAAAATGAAAAACATCTTGTGGAGGAGATTGACGAACAGACTGATGATATGGGAGAAAAACAGGCAAAGCAAATTTTTCTAAAAGCCAAGAAGACCATGTTTCAAAAAGAAGAAAAGACAGTTTTAATACATTCTACTAAAAGGTTGGGTGTCTTCTCTGGTAGCTCAAATGGTGAAGAATCTGCCTGCAATGCAGGAGACCTGGGTTCGATCCCTGGGTCAGGAAGACCCGCTGGAGAAGGGAATAACAATCCACTCCAGTATTCTTGTCTGGAGAATTCCATGGACAGAGGAGGCTGGTGGGCTACAGTCCATGGGTCACAAAGAGTCAGACACAAATGAGTGACTAACACTTCCACTTTTACCAAAAATTCAATGTAGTTTGATATGAGGGTTGATCATTGAATATAGCAAAATGGAGATCATGGTCACTTAGAAAAGGTTGGGGTTAGTGAAGAGGTGGGAACAAAATAAGATGTGAAAGGAAGAACGCGAGGCAGGTTTTTTGGAGGGAGAGTTGATGTAGAGGGGAACAGTTAACTGGGAAGCAGTTATAGGGATAAATGTGGTCAAGCTTGATGGCAGATGAGATATACTCAGTAATAAAGAAAAATCAGTGGTTAGTTTGATAGTGGGGAGATTTGCTGAAGGAATGTCCTTGAAAAGAGATGGGATCTAGAAAATAAGCAGAAGGGAGTAAGCAATGACCTGGAGGCCTGGAATTCTTGTGGTGACTAACATCTCTGACCAACATCAACATGAGTCAAATGCACAGTGAGAGCAGTGGGGAAGGTTGAAGGCAGAAAATGTTGGGAGGTATGTGTGGAGGCCAGCACTCTCCTCCACTTTGTTAAGTAAAGATCTGGAAACTGAGTTGGAGGAATCCAGGGTTGGCCTGTCTCCGAGCAGGTGCATATTTCTTTTAAGAACTGATGACAGAAGTTTAGAGTTGTAGGATGAGAAAATCATGTTTCCAGCACACAGGAATCTCTGTAGACTCGCTGATGTAAGCATCAATGCCAGGGAAAGATTTCAAGTAGCATAGGAATGTTTACTGGCCAAAGGAAGCCTAAAACCTAAAAGTTTTAGAAAGCCTTAGAAATAAATATGGCTGGTCCAAATACTCAATGAGGAAGGTGACATGACATTGAAATAAAGTGACAATAATTGACTAGAACATGAAGGAACTTGGAACACACTTTAAACACTTGGGGCCTTTTCCTGATGGGATTGGGAGAATAGCTATTACAGACATTTAAGCAGAAGATTGACATGTATAGACTGCAGTGTTCACAAACATATCCTACCTACAATATGGATAATGGATTGGAGACATAGGTAGGAGTTATATAGTACTAATCTAAAATTTTGAATATGAAAAATGTTTTTAAAAATCATTTTTAAAGAGCTCTCAGAAAAGTAAACATGACTAGTTCCCAAAGACACTCAAGTAAAGGGTGTTATACATAGAGTCCTCTGTTTTAGAAAACTTCTGTATGCCAATCTCCCACTGTTCCCTTTGTCTGTGCTTTTAAAGAATGAACTCTCAAATCATTTCCTTCTTGGACTTCCTCCCAGACTGCAGAACTCTTTCCTGTTCTACCAAAGCAGTTACTGCATGTTACTCAGTAGATGATTCAAACACTTCCTCCTCTCCAAAACTTAAACTGCTCAAAAGCAGAGACTGTCATTTATATACTTTTGAATATTGGTGTTGAGAACAATGTTTCATATGTAGTACTTACTCCATAAAATATCTTTCAAACATAATTTTTAAATTAAATTTTAAAATTTAATTTAAATTAAATTTTCAGGGGGAGTTCTATGGGTTATCTAGTTATATATGCAAATGTCTGACTCCCCATTACCAAGAACAAGAAAGAAACAGCCATATGCTGTCTTTGAAGTTGTTAAAAATCAGTCCTATTTTATATTTAGTGTGCATATGTCCCCAAATGTTCTTATTTTGCTGATGAAAGACAATAGCAGCAAGGAAGCAAATTAGTGATTTCTTCTAAACAAACACACATCTCAGCTGACATTAGCACTTTCTTAGCTAAAAGTTTTGATCCAAAATGTGCTCACAAATAATATTTGTATATGTACATATGTATATATACACATATATATTTATGTGCATATATATATGTACATAAATATATACATGTATACACACACGTATATATTTCTCTGAAGATTTTATCATAAGAGTATATCCTAAAGAGTTGTTTAAAAAGTTTAGGGTGAAATTTGAATAAACAAACAATGACCAAAATATCTGTAGTTTTTAATCTTTTACTCTGAAGTCCAAGATTAACACAAGAACTATTAACAGCATTTTCAAAATCTCAAAAGTCACTTTTTGTTGGCATAGCCCAATTTCAACTGTTTGTATATAGATTTTAGCTTACTACTTTTAAATCTCAAATAACCTGTTGTCAGCCAGCAAGTCACTGGATTTGATTCTTTACCCTAGAATATCTGGCAACTAAAAAGAACTCAACTTCGTTAGTAAGTTAATGGAAAAATATTATTCACTTCTGAAATAGTAAAGGATCACTTCTGCTTCAAGGCAAGGTGTGTGAATGGGGATATGATTTACTGTATCTTAAATGACAAAAGAAATAGATGAAGTATGTGAAATTATTTTCAAGACACTGAACACTAGACAACAAAGGGCATTGATTCTTGAGAGACAGGTGGCCCAGTGACTGTCACAGTTCATTGCATTAACAGTTTCTAGATCATGACATAGACGAAAAAAACCCTTGTGAAAAGGATGAACTTCTTGAGTTGAGAATCCAAGACCAGGACAACGAACCACAGAGAAAACAACTGAACAGAAAGAATTACAAAGATCTGGAGTGGGTCTTCCATGAGCATTCAGCACAATACTTATCAGCACATGAAGTGGGTAAACTACCAAAAACCAAGAAAAACAACCTAAAAGAAGTTCAGGAAACAGTAGTAGATGTTCCCACAGGACCAACCAAACTGGAAAAAAAAGAGTCATCACAACTCACAGGGCATCGGATAAAGCATCTGGAATCATCATTAAGACAAAACTGGCTCTAGTCTAAACCCTGCTCTCATCCTACCATGTTTTAAAATAAAAAACTGAAAGGATCAAACCATTTCCAACTGCTTTAACTACATTTAAGAACAAAGCTCAATTATATTTATAGGAATATAAAAATACCCAACCACCAAAAGATAAAATTCATAATGTTTGGGATTCCAGTCAGCAAAGAAGCAGGAAAATATGAACCACATGACAAGTAAGAATCAACTAATTAAAAAAATCCAGAACTGACACAGCTGCTAGAATTAGCAACAGAGGACATGAAACAATTATTAAAATATATTCCATACGTTTAAAAGCTAACAAAAATATTTAACAAGTATAGTCATAAGAATTAGAAAAGAGACTCAAATAAAACCTCTAGAGATGAAAGCTATAGATGAAAAAAACAGAGTGGAATTCAGATCTGAACTTCAGATTAGATATCACAGAAGATAAAATAAACATGAAGACATAAACAATTTAATCCAAAATGAAAGACATATATAAAAAATGATCAGCAAGTCATTGAGCTGTTGGACAAATTCAAGATATATGAAATGTATCCCCCAAAAAAAAGGAAAAGAAAAAAGAAGAAACACTGGCTGAAATCAGATAATCCTGGTATTATATCAATTTTCTTACTTCAAAAGATTGTGCTGGCTATTCTAGTTCCTTTGCCTTTTGTTATGAATTTTAAAATTAGCTTTTCAATTACTACAGGAGTGCCTCATGGGATTTTGATTAGGACTGAATTGACTATATATATCAAATTTGGAGAGATTGAGATCTTACCTTTATTCAATTTACAGTATAACTTTCTTTTTACTTAGGTTTTCTTCAACAATGCTTTTTGGTTTTCACTGTTTGGGTCATAAGCACGCTTTGTCAGATTTAGTCCTAAGTATTTTAGATTTTTTAAAGCTATTGTGAATGGCAGTGATTGCCTAATTTTTATTTCCAATTGTTTGTTGCTGGTATATTTAAATACAATTGATTTTTCTATATCAGTCTTATATCCTCCAGCCTTGTCAAGCATGCTTATTAGTTTTGATAGTATTTTCATAGGTTCCATTGAATTTCAATGTGGATGATCATGTTATCTTACAATAAAGACAGTTTCACTGCTTTTTCAGATTAGATGCCTGGTATAAACACAAAGACAGACATGCACAGAGGGGAGATGGTGTGAACACAGGGAGAATACCATCTACAAGTTGAGGAATGCCTGAAGCTACCAGAAGCTTGCAAGAGAAGCATGAACAGTTTTTCCCTGACAGCCCTGGGAAGGAACCAATCCTGCTGATGCCTTGATTTCATACTTCTAGCCTCCAGAAGTGACACAATAAATTTCTGTTGTTTAAGGCACCCAGCTTGTGGTACTTTGTTCTGGCAGCCCCAGGAAACTAATACACTTTATCAGCTTGAGGAAGTTATATATAACTGCTCTTTGCTAAAAGATTTATCAAGCATGGATTCTAGATGTTGGCAAATGCCTTTTCTTTATCTATTAAATTGAGCATATGGTTTTCTTTATGTTTTGTTAATCTGTTAAACTGGCATCGGTTTAACTGTATTAATTTCAATTGTTAATCAAATATTGTATCCCTAGGATAAATGTTCATTAGGTCTTAGGCTTATATAATGGTTGCAGTTACTGTTTTGTGGTTTCTTTAAAATATTAAAATATATGCTTATCATAATGAAAACTAAATGATTAGCTATAATTTGTAATTGTTCATCTTAGCTGAATGGATAATGATAGCATATCATTATCCATTTATTTAGAATTAGATATGTAGTACAAGAACATAGTATTTAGTTGTTACCAGTCATCTTATGGTAAAATTGTTATTGCTATGCACCATGTACAATTAGGTGGAAACATGAGTTTTAATAAAACAAATAATAATTATAGCTGAAATATACTATGATTTTATCTTGTTCTTTTTATGTCTGTGTGCACAATATATGCAAAATGAAAAGAACATACATGGAGATATTAGTATAGTTATCTTTGGGGATCAAATTTGGAATGTTTTCTATTTTTCTTCTTTGCTTATATGGTTATATTTTCTCTAAATATTTAACAAGCAACACCTGCAATTTATTTAAATAAAATATAATTTTATTCTGAATTATTTTCTCAAACTGCCTCCTGTGAAGGACAGACTGGATTAATCATGTATACAGAGACTTAGAGATATGATGCATTGACTGTGTTTTTCATGAACTGCCTGTATGTTGCAGGAAGTTTCCAATTACTTTCAGTATTGCTCAATCTGTCTTCCAACAACTCCTGTAAAAGAGTTCCACTTTAAATGCAATGTATGTGATTTATCTTGGAAAAAATTCAAATAGCTATTACCTTTTAACAGATTTCTTTTCCCTCTTTGCCGAGTATTCATTTGAGGGGTTTCATTGTACCATATTTCTATATTTTGTCAGACAGGGAACAAAAGGATTTATTCTTTTAAAAGTTCCTTGCCTTTAGTAGGTATTCTTTTGAGAGCAGACTACCAAACTGAGATTTTTTCCAATCAAGTTCCACAGTAGGGGGAAGAAAAGAACAAAAGACTAAAGAAAAAAATAGAAAAGCTATTATCTTGGAAAACGGGTTACTTGTTGAAGTGTTATTGTTTTAATGTCCTTCACATAAGAAAAGAATTTTGTTGAAGAGTCAATGTCAACTTTTCTCCCTGGATTTAGAAATATTCTTCAGTGGAAGAAAATGACAGAGCCTCACTTTGCAAATACCCAGTCAACTATTCACTGTGTCAAGGGGTTCAAATCCTAGCTCTGTCACTAGCAGGATTTGCCAGTTGGGCAAACTAAACAACCATTCTGAGCTCCAGGCTCCATGTTAATCTCTAATGATAAAAGTACCCATCTTAGAGGGCTGTGTTGTAGCTAAGGTTAGATATTTTATTTAAGCTATCAAAATCGTGCTGGACCCACCATACATACTTAATAGATATTAGGTGTCACAGTATTATTATAATACCAGTATCATATCATAGAAAACATTACTCTCAATGTTATCATTGCTATAATAGCAATTTAAGCATTAATGGTTTTCAAACTAAACTACTAAAAATATATATGGTATGAAATTAAGATAGACTAAGTTGTTATATTATTAGAAGTCAGTATCTGTTAAAAACTGTTTTTTCTCAATTTTTTTCTCTTCAATGACCACAGGTTATACCCCTTTTATTTATGATAATTAGTCAACTCATTATAATTTTTGTCAGGGGAGGCAGACTACAAACAAAGGATTCATCAGAATAAATGAATCATCATCATCTGAAAATGCACCTCCAAATACTTATTGTGCATTTACAGCAATAATGGACACTTAACTATCAGGTATTAGAAGAGATTCAACACAACCGATTTGATGATCAGTAGTTTACAAGTAACTATTCAAGTAGATCTATAATATTTCTGGAGACAAATCCAAAACAATAAAAAGTCATCACTATTACATATTTTGATGTCTGTGTAAAGCATTGCATAAGCACATAATTATTTGCTGTTTGACTTTTCATTTGGAATATTTCCTTAGAATAAACACTAAAATTAAAATTGAGTCAAACAGCAAATAATTATGTTTATGCAATGCTTTTATATTTGTCATTTACTTTTCCTAGGACCATATTGACCTACTGTCTTGAGCTAGGCAGAAGTATAACATCTTCATGAAAAACTTCAGCATTCTCACTAGGGGAAAAATATTCTGTTTAATCAACTTAATATAACATTGCAGTCTCAATGTACAATGTTAAATCTATAAGTAACACTGATTACATTTTCCATGGGCTATCAAGAACATTTTTTTTGTTATTTATGTTATTTTCATGTCCTAGCACCAAGAATTTTCCTAAGAACACCTTTGTCCTATGGAACTTGGACTTTTGACCCCCTCCCTTAATTTTTGTTTGGAAAGTCAACAGCAGATTCATTTTTTATTAATTTTCTTTTTGAGAATGTTTTTTGATACTCTAAAGTCGCCTATTTTTCCACTTAAGATGCAAACATTATCAAATTAAAATCCAATTCATGTTTACTGAAAGTTCAATTCTAAAGTATAAATGATTGATATTTTGACAATCAGATATCAAAAATCATTCATTTTATTTCATTTTACTTTTAAATGATATCCTATATACACATAAATAATGATTTCACACACACACCTTTCTTAATGCTAATTCATTAGGAAGTATTCCAGTCAAATCAGGAGGTATAAAGTAACATTCATGTACCTACCAGTCAGCAGCATACTCTTGATACTCCCTAAATATACCTCCTGAAATCCATCTATTTCTTTTTGTATAAATGTATTGTTTCCTGATTTTAGAGTTTATTATTTACATGCCTGCCTTATGTGTCTCTGTAAATAAGTTGTTATGTTCCATTTGCAACATTTGTATAAACTGTATCATTCTGTATATATTCTTCTGAAGCTCACTTTCACTTAGTGTAATGATTGGAAGATTTAACCATATTGATACAGCTTTCTTAGATCAATTATTTTTATTCCTGTTTAGTCTTTGAATATAAAATTACTTTCCTGTTTAGTCTTTGAATATAAAATTACTTATCTTCTTCACTATGATTAATATTTAAGCTGTTAGGTTATTTTTCCTTTTTTCCTACTATTACAGATAGTGTTTCTATGACTATTTGCATGAGTACACATTTCCTTATTCATATCTACAGAAATAGATCGAGTGCTTCTTGGGAATACTTTCTTTAGCTTTTCAAGACTCCGAATTACTCTCCCAAAGTCTTTTTATAGGTTTTGTTCCTACCAGCTGTGGTATGATAGTTTATAATACTTTTAAATTTTTTAATTGGAGGAAAATTGCTTTACAATGTTGTGTTGGTTTCTGCCATATAACAATGAAAATCAGTCATAATTGTACACACACACACACACACACACACACACACACACACACACACAGCCCTTCCCTCTTGAGCCTCCTTCCCTACTCTCACATCCTACCCTCTAGGTCACCAGAGTGCAAGCTGGGCTTTCTGTGTTATATAGCAGCTTCCCACAAGCTATCTATTTTATACATGATAATGTATATATATCAATGCTACTTTTTCAGTTTGTCTCATCCTCTCCATCCCCCACTGGCATGTTCTGAAGCATATGGTGTTTTCAGATTTTTAGACATTTTTCTATGACTATAAGTGAAATGGTATTTTCAGTCAGGCTTTTTTGTCAATTCCTTGATCACTAGTGAAGCTGAGAATTTTTTATGAAACTATTGGCCAAGAGATACCTGGAGTAACAGGCAAATTTAGCCTTGGAGTACAAAATGAAGCAGCGCTAATAGAGATTTGCCAAGAGAATGCACTGGTCATAGCAAACACCCTCTTCCAACAACACAAGAGAAGATGCTACACATGGACATCACCAGATGGTCAACAGCAAAAGCAGATTGATTATATTATTTGCAGCCAAAGATGAAGAAGCTCTATATAGTCAGCAAAAACAATACCAGGGGCTGACTGTGGCTCAGATCACGAACTCCTTATTGCAAAATTCAGACTTAAATTGAAGAAAGAAAATCACTAGAAGCACAAGCTGGAGTCAAGTTTGCTGGGAGAAATATCAATAACCTCAGATATGCTGATGACACCACCCTATGGCAGAAAGTGAAGAAGAACTAAAGAGCCTCTTGATGAAAGTGAAAGAGGAGTGTAAAAGTTGGCTTAAAACTCAACATTCAGAAAACTAAGATCTTGGCTTCTGGTCCCATAGCAAACAGACAGGGAAACAATGGAAACAGTGACAGACTTTCTTTTAGGGGGCTCCAAATCACTGCAGATGGTGATTGCAGCCATAAAACTAAAAGATGCTTGCTCCTTGGAAGGAAAGTTAGGACCAACCTAGACAGCATATTGAAAAGCAGAGACATCACTTTACTTTGCCAACAAAGGTCCGTCTAGTCAAAGCTATGTTTTTTCCAGTGGTCATGTATGGATGTGAGAGTTGGACTATAAAGAAAGGTGAGTACCAAAGAATTGATGCTTTTGAACTGTGTTGTTGGAGAAGACTCTTGAGAGTCCCTTGGACTGCAAGGAGATCCAACCAGTCCATTCTGAAGGAGATCAACCCTGGGATTTCTTTGCAAGGACTGATGCTGAAGCTGAAACTCCAATACTTTGGCCACTTAATGCAAAGAACTGACTCCCTGGAAAAGACCCTGTTGCTGGGCAAGATTGAAGGCAGGAGGAGAAGGGGACAAGAGAGGATGAGATGGTTGGATGGCAACACCAACTCGGTGGACATAAGTCTGAGTGAACTCTGGGAGTTTTCAATGGACCGGGAAGCCTGGCGTGCTGAAGTGCATGTGGTCACAAAGAGTTGGACATGACTGAGTGACTGAACTGAACTGATTGGCCACTTATATCTCCTCTTTATTAGTTATTTATTAGTGTATTTAGCAACCTTTGCCATTTTGACTGAGGCATTCTAAGGTACATAGAAATGACACACTCAGGTAAGATGCCAGATGCCCCTAAAGTATCCTTAATATTTCTCAGTGGCTCGGATCATAAAGAATCTGCCTGTAATGCGGGAACCCAGGTTTAATCCCTGGGTCAGGAAGATCCCCTGGAGAAGGGAATGGCTGCCTACTCCAGTATTCTTGCCTGGAGAATTCCATGGACAAAGGAGCCTGGGTGGCGGGGGTGGGTACAGTTCATGGAGTTGCAAGATTCAGACACGAACGACTGAGCAACTTCCACCCCACTAAGCTTGGCTAGACATCTGACAGTTTGCTACCCAACTGTAGGCCCCTGGCCTCCCTTTTCTTAAAGCATTTTCTTTAGATAACTTGCCATTGTAAACATTTGCCCTTTCCCTTTGAGCTGTAAATCTTCTTCCAGCCTCTTGCTCGTTAACCCCAGGACTAAGGAGGACCTGGGAGCTATCCCTTTAAAATGGGACTTAAAAGCTTTTGCACATCACAGCTTAAACAAAACAAAAAGAACCATAAACAAAACAAAAAGAAAACCTTCAGAATGGGAGAAAATATTTGCAAAAAGTAACTGACAAGAGATTAATCTAAATATACAAACTTTATGCAGTTAAAAAAAATAGTGACCCAACCAAAAAAATTGGCAACAGATCTAAGTAAACATTTCTCCAGACATCTGAATGGCTAAAAAGCATATGAAAAGTTGCTCAACATCACTAATTATTAGAGAAAAGCAAATCAAAACTATAATGAAATACACACCAGCCAGAATGACCGTCATCAAAATGTCTACAACAAGACATGATAGAGAGGGTATGAAGAGAAAGAAATGCTGTTACCCTGTTGGTGGAATGTAAACTAGTACAGCCATTATAGAGTAGAGAGTGGAGGTTCCTTAAAAAAAAACTAAACTAAAAATAGAGCTACCATAGGATCCAGCAACACCTCTCCTAGGCATATATCCAGAGAAAACAATAATTTGAAAAGATACACACACCAAACGTTCATTGCCGCACTGTCTACAATAGCCGTGACATGGAAGCAACCTAAATGTTCATCATCAGAGGAATGGATATATATGTGGTGTATATACATATATATGCAAACAAACATATATACAGTGGAATATTGTTCAGCCATAAAAAAAGAGCAAAAGAGCAAAATAATGCCATTTGCAGCAACATGGATATACCTAGAGATCATCATACTGTGTAAGGTCAGACAGAGAAAGATAAATATTGTAGAATATCACTTATTGTGGAATCTAAAAATGGAGTAAAAATGAACTTATCCACAAAACAGAAATAGAGTTATAGATGTAGAAAATAAACGTATGATTACTAGGGGGTAGGTGAGGAGTATGAATTGGAAGACTAGGATTGACATATACACACTACTATACGTAAAATAGATAACTAATAAGGATCAATTTTGTGGCACAGGGAACTCTACTCAACACTGTAATCACCTACATGGAAAAAGAATCTAGAAGAGTGTATATATGTATATGTACAACTGGTTCACTTTGTTGTACACCTGAAACTAACACAACATTGTAAATCAACTCATAAAAATAAAATTTGAAAGAAAGAAAGAAAAATAGTACCATCCCAGGCTCCTCGTCCCAGTGGAACTTTATTCCATTAGCAAACATAGTTATGCTGATCACACTGACCAACCTCTGCCCTAATGTTATCCAATTTTTTCCCCTAGTTGATTCAAAAGTTTAGGTATGCTCCTGCCTTTTGTTTCCACACAGTTGAGTCTCTCACCCTATAGCATTAGTCTTGTCCTCTATTGCAATAATGTATTGCCTTCCTAAAAAACATATCTTCCATGTCTATTTAATCCATGTAGTGCAAATTTTCTGACAGAGATTAAGATGCATATTTTTCAAAGGAAAAATGAGAACTAATATTATAGTTCAAAAATCAGTCATTCACAGAATAAAGAGATGGTATGATATTAAGAAGATAATTTAAGAAATTTTTCTTTGGGGATAGTTGCAGTGTGAGTCTCATTAAGCTTCACCTGTAGGGTCTGAAACCAGATCAAACCAGAGAGGGTGGCAGCAGGCATTGTGGATGGGTGAGAAGAAGAGATTACAATGGTGCATAAAAAGACTTTAGGGGGAAATGTTCATTATGTTGATCATGGTGATGATTTCCACAAATGTATACAGATATCTGGGCTTCCCAGGTGGCACTAGTGGTACAGAACCTGCCTGCCAATGCTTCGATCCCTGGGTCAGGAAGATTCTTTTGGGGAGGGCATGGCAACTCACTCCAGTATTCTTGCCTGGAGAATCCCATGGACAGAGGAGCCTGGTGGGCTGCATTCCATAGGGTTGCAAAGAGTCGGACACAACTGCAGCGACTTCATATGCACACATACATATGTCTCAACTCAAACTGTACATTTTAAATAAAAGTAGATCACTGTGTGCTAAGAATATTAAAGAATAATTAGAAAAGGAAGAAAATGAGGAAAGAGCAAAATTGTGAGGAGACAGAATCACCCTGTTGGCTAATCCAGCACTGAAGTAAGGTGAGAAATGACTGACTGCATACTTTGTTTCGTTCTAACTGTTGTTTTCAGAACTAAGTGACTGGAGGAAATGAGACTTGCAGAGAGGGAGAGAGAATGGGATGTGATGAGTTATGCAAAGATGGCGACATTCCAGACCTAGGCAGAGGGCATTTAGAGAGGTGTATAGATTGGGAAGACATGCTTATGAAAACTGGTTGGATTTAAAAACCAGATGAATCTAGGCTGTGAGGGAAAGATCTGGGCTCTTTTAAGGGAGAAATATGAAGCAGGTAAGAAAACAGTCCTTTTAAAAATTAACTCAAAACATGATTGTTAATTTTTAGATGTTTCTAAGTATAAATAAAGCAATATGTCTGAAATTAAAATTAAGACGAAGTGAAATAGATGCAAGCTATGTGCCAAGGGTAACAAAGTATACCTCACACACAGTCTGTGGCAAATTATCTTTGAAGCTTCATTTTTAGGTCCGTATTGAATTCTGTACCAGGAAAATCCAAATGTTAAGAAAGCCATCCTTGGAATCAGACAGACTTGAATGCACATTCATGCTTCTTTACTAGCCCTGTAATTTTTGCCAGTTTTTCCTTCTAATATTCAGTTTCCCACATCGCAATGTAGAAATACTATCAAAACGTCTATGGGCTGGTATGGATGAAATTATATTCCATTAATGTGTATGAACTGTGTAGCAATGCTCTGTACAAAATAAGTGTTTGAAAGTAGAATTAGTTTTATTATAATCTCTACTCTCCACATCTCAAAAATCAGAACATTTCCACAGTTGTTTTTATTTATGACTTTGTAACTGGAGGTTTTTATATTCATAAAACTGTTAAAAACGATAAAGCAAAAACTGTGCTATGAATACATGAGAAGAATTGAGAACTGAAACAAGAAAAAACAATAGGTTAAAGCTCATAAAAGTCCTTTGTGTATTTTAGGAGACCATATTTTGGATTAAAATATGTTTTAGTCTTTTATTTCCCATAACTATGTATAAAAGGCATATTTTCAAGCAGTAGCGTCTTGTAAAGCAATTTTATTTTTCTCAGAAATGTTTAACGTCTTCTGAACCAAAAATAGTTTTGAAGTGGTAAAATTATAAATATATCTCTTCGCATGCATTTGGCACTTCAAACAATTGTTTCAGGGTTGACAACGGTCACCTAGCACTTTGAAAGGAAAGTTGCTTCTTTCTATGACATTTTTCCTTTTCTATCAGTGGACCACAGTTTTGCTTTCACATAAATCACTTTCATCTTGACTTTTATAGAGAAAAATTATAACTGTACATAAGGTTTATATTCATCAGTATTATCTTTATACTATTTTATCTCCTAAATAATAAAAATCTGGAATCACTTAAAAATAAGTCACATTTATCAAGTCAGTAATACATATATTTTTGCTAACTATTTATGAATTTAATGGAAAAGAATCACAGCACAGAAAATATCTATTAAGTGTAATTATCTCCTTTTTAACCACATAGAGTAAATGTCAAATTGTGATGTAATCCCAAACATGCACACAAAATAAACAGAATCAATCACCTGATGAAACTATTATCAATTTAGACTGAGTATAAAATTTATTCAATGCTCCAATAGTGTCAATGTTATTAAATATTTAATAAAAAGTTTATTTTCTAACTTGCTATTAATAATATGAGCCAACAGTTGTTAGTCATAGATATACCTCATTGAAGTTAATTTATTTTATTTCTGGAAAAAAGAAGATATAATTTATTTATGGACATTTTCTTGTGAGGTGGAAATATCTATTATATAACACCATTTAGGATTCCTCTTATTTTTTAACTTGGATGTCAGACTCTGTTTAAGCCTCTTGTAAATGAATAAACAGAACTGAATGTTTGATACACATGCATTTATATTAAGATTATTTTCCCTAGTGTTTATCTGAGATATATACAGTCCCATATATGCGATATTTATTTTTCCTAGTCCCTGGTTCTCTGTGCTACTAAATTATTTTCTCTAAGTAATAACAAGCTGCTTATTTAATTTTTTATTTTGCAAAGTATTTTTGCTGCAGAGAAATTTATTCTTCATTCTTATGCCTTTCAAGGCATAAGAATCAAAGTTTTTGAGGTTTGTTTCCAGTAGAAATCTGACTTCTACTGAGAGTAATGAGAACCATGTTATCTACTTCATTCCATTTTAATTACGTATTCTCAACTTTCTGACATTCATCATTCAGAAATCTTTTTTTCCCAGTGGTACATTAAAAGAGATGATGCTGTGAAAGCGCTGTACTCAATATGCCAGCAAATTTGGAAAACTCAGCAGTGGCCACAGGACTGGAAAAGGTCAGTTTTCATTCCAATCCCAAAGAAAGGCAATGCCAAGGAATCCTCAAACTACTGCACAATTGCATTCATCTCACACGCTAGTAATGCTCAAAATTCTCCAAGCCAGGCTTCAGCAATATGTGAACCGTGAACTTCCAGATGTTCAAGCTGGTTTTAGAAAAGGCAGAGGAACCAGAAATCAAATTGCCAACATCTGCTGGATCATTGAAAAAGCAAGAGAGTTCCAGAAAAACATCTATTTCTGCTTTATTGACTATGCCAAAGCCTTTGGCTGTGTGGATCACAACAAACTGTGGAAAATTCTGAAAGAGATGGGAATACCAGACCACCTGACCTGCCTCTTGAGAAATCTATATGCAGGTCAGGAAGCAACAGTTAGAACTAGACATGGATCAACAGACTGGTTCCAAATAGGAAAAGGAGTACGTCAAGGCTGTATATTGTCACCCTGCTTATTTAACTTATATGCAGAGTACATCATGAGAAACGCTGGGCTGGAAGAAGCACAAGCTGGAATCAAGTTTGCTGGGAGAAATATCAATCACCTCAGATATGCAGATGACACCACCCTTATGGCAGAAAGTGAAGAGGAACTAAAAAGCCTCTTGATGAAAGTGAAAGAGGAGAGTGAAAAAGTTGGCTTAAAATTCAACATTCAGAAAATGAAGATCATGGCATCTGGTCCCATCACTTCATGGGAAATAGATGGAGAAACAGTGGAAACAGTGTCAGACTTTATTTTTTTTGGGCTCCAAAATCACTGCAGATGGAGATTGCAGCCATGAAATTAAAAGACGCTTTCTCCTTGGAAGGAAAGTTACGACCAACCTAGATAGCATATTCAAAAGCAGAGACATTACTTTGCCAACAAAGGTCCATCTAGTCAAGGCTATGGTTTTTCCAGTGGTCATGTATGGATGTGAGAGTTGGACTGTGCAGAAAGCTGAGCACTGAAGAATTGATGCTTTTGAACTATGATGTTGGAGAAGACTCTTGAGAGTCCCTTGGACTGCAAGGAGATCCAACCAGTCCACTCTAAAGGAGATCAGTCCTGGGTGTTCATTGGAAGGACTGATGCTGAAGCTGAAACTGCAGTACTTTGGCCACCTCATGCGAAGAGTTGACTCACTGGAAAAGACCCTGATGATGGGAGGGATTGGGGGCAGGAGGAGAAGGGGACGACAGAGGATGAGACGGCTGGATGGCATCACCAACTTGATGAACATGAGTTTGAGTAGACTGTGGGAGTTGGTGATGGACCGGGAGGCCTGGCGTGCTGCGATTCATGGGGTTGCAAAGAGTTGGACATGACTGAGTGACTGAACTGAACTGATAGTAAAAGAATATTGAATGTAAAGAATATACAATAAATAATGTAATTTATACATTGTTAGGTTGGATCATTTCCTATTGTTTCTAGAATATTCATGAAAAGTCTCATGATATTTATGTCAAATTTATTTAAGCTGTATTATTTCAACAGGTAAAACTGGCATATGATCTCACAAGGATTGGGAAAACTATTTCGGTAAGGTTGGTTTTCCCATTATTTCAGTTTCATGGGAGATAATAATTATCTTGGAACTACAGTAAATGAAAACTCTCTCCTTCTTGATTCAAACTTCTAGATGTATGCATATGCACTACTACCAAATTCTAAACATATCTTAATATTTATGTATTATTGTACACAAACTTTCTTGTAAATTCTAGATCATTACAAACATCTGTTTCCTGTGTTTAAAAAGGTTACTATACACCCATGGCTGATTCGTGTCAATGTATAGCAAAAACCACTACAATATTGTAAAGTAATTAGCCTCCAATTAAAATAAATAAATTTAAAAAAATAAAAATAAAAAGGTTACATGCTGAACGCTATATTTTAAACTCAAGGCCTCTCTTCTGTATTCTACCCACATCTTCCTTTGACTTTAGTATTGATACTAAAAGTCCTTTCCATACATCAGTTCGTGTCTTCGCAGCTTATTAGGCCCTTCTTCATTTTCTATAAATAGCCTTTGCAGCACTCTCTTCATAGGTTCTTTTGTCTCACTACAATCCTACTTTTTTCTATCACACTCAATCAACCCTATCTCTGGATCAATTCTAAAAAGTAGCATCTTTACTTTTATGACTGGCCAACAAAAAAAAGCTGGGGAGAAAGAAATATAGGAGGTTTGGGTTGATAGCACTTTAACTCTTCATTTTTATATCTACTTCAAATCCACTTAGATCTTCAATGCTGCTCCATAAATTTATTACCAATTTATTTGTTCTTGTTTGACTATCTTTTGAATTTTCTTTCATGGCTTTGCTAAAGATGGGATGCTGATTTAAAATGTAGATGTCATGTCCTGCCAAACCAGACTGTCTGGGGAAGGACTGGGCCTCTGCATTTTAAAGAGGTTCTCAATTGATTCTTATAGACACTAAAGTTTGAGAAGTCCAATGGTGAAAATAATAATATCATAAAATGTGTAAAAATTTTAAAATGACAAGTTAAAATCTATATAAACAAAAAACAAAATATAGAGGTGGGTAAGGTACAATTAGTATTTGTGAGTTAAGTTCTCCATCTCTCATAGTAGTATTTGTTTCAAAAAACTAACTTACACTCTATGTTGTTATTACCCACATCCATATTTACTTTCAGATGAGGGTAATAGTTAATACATTGTTGTTTATGACCAACAACAAACACAGGATTGGAAGTACAAGAGAAATTAGAGCTATATAGATAGCTTTGAAATATTAAATTTTGTATTTTTGGAATACACTGATTAGCTAGTTCTTAACAAAGAAGCTTTGCAGTCAGACATTTCCTGATCAGTTATCATCCACTCATTCTATTCCCCTAGACCCATTTTTTTCCAGGCTTATTTACTCCACCTTTTAAAAGAAAATTACATTTATCTGTCTTCCGAGATGCTTGCAAATCTTGTGGTCAGAGTATTTTCACTATGTATTAGCCTTTTTAAGTAAAGTCTAGAGTTTTTTTTTTTTTTAACAATAAAATTCCCACAAACTTTTTCACTCCCTCCTTTAGCAACAGGCATTATATCTTTGATTGTTTATTTTCCAATCTGAATCAGAGATGAGTATTTTGATAGTTTTCCTGAACATTGATTAATTTTGATAAAAGTACACTAATAAACACTGTTAGCCAGAACATTCTAATGACATTCAGCAAGGAAGAAGTATTTGATGAACGATGTTATGTAGAAAATACCTGAGAATAAATTATAATAATCATTTTTTGCTTTACAAAGAAATGCTTTGGATTCATTGTTTTATTAGCAAACACAAAGGTAGTCTTCAACCTAATACATTTACCTCTTTTCCACTGACATTGCCCTTTACTTTAAATATGCTGGTCACATGGTTTTAAAAATCTGTGTATTATAAAGATACTGACCTAATAAAGTTATACCTAATATTCATTTTCATCTCACTAAGAAGGAAAGACTTCCAAAATCATCCTTTTCCTGCTCAATTGCTATTATCTATTCAGTTCAGTTCAGTTGCTCAGTCATGTCCAACTCTTTGCCACCCCATGGACTGCAGCACGCCAGGCCTCCCTGTCCATCACCAACTCCCAGAGTTTATTCATACTTATGTCCATTGAGTCGATGATGCTATCCAACTATCTCATCCTCTGTTGTCCCCTTCTCCTCCCGCCTCCAATCTTTCCCAACATCAGGGTCTTTTCAAATGAGTCAGTTCACATCAGGTGGCCAAAGTAGTCTCCATGCTTACTAACAAAACAGAATGACTGTGAAAATGGATGAAGGACAGCTTCCAGATGCAGGAAAAATTACGAGTAAAGGGAACACAGGAATTTGATGAAACACAACAGTCTTACTTATCACTGAAATCTAAACTATGGCCAATGGTAAGAAAACAGAGACAAGCATGTGTTATAATTAACTAACTTCCAATTCCAGATCCTTTATCTCAAGGATGTAATATTGTGGCCAGAAATTGACCACTAGATCATTTAAATGGATCTCATATCTTTCATTTATTTCAACAGGGTTATAATCAAAGATATTATTAAATGTTCCAAGTTTATATATTATACAAAAATATTATTATAGGACAATGAGATTAAGCTTACATTTATTCCTCAAAATATTTGATTCCAAAATAAATGGCATTACTTTCTTATTTCCTTGGTAAATCTGAGCTATAAAGTCAGTTTTCTACAATTAACTGTTTTATGTTCAGCCTTACATACTATGAAACTCCATTAAGTCTTTGATTTTTTTCCATTCAAGTAAATGAGTATTATCTAAAATATTAGCATCCCACTGAGTTATTCTTAGTAATCATAGTTGTAAAGCTTCTTTGTAAAATATAAAACACTCAAAACTAAAAGGATTATAATAGAAACTTCTGTGAGGTAATTAATGATAAAGTATTATCACTAGCCATCTTCAAATTATTAAAAATAGCTTCATTATAATATGTAATACTCATTTTAATCAAGTGGATTAAAAGATACAAGATTTGAATATAAAATATATATTAGTGTTTATTTGGTTAATTAATTTTTAGTATTTTATTTACTTTATAGGAATTTTTCTTAAATAATTTTACCTATAAAATAAATGTAAAGTGTCATTAATAAAAATAAATATTCTCCTGGATTTATTCTATTTGTGCTTTTATAGCTTTTATTCCTGTTCAGCCTCTTCTCTGATGTCTGGAGGTTTCTTTTATAGATTTCATGAAAGCATTCTTTCCCCCTTATTTTTTTCCTGGATGTGAGGATCAGAGGGTAGAAGAACCCAATTTAGGAAAATAGAAATCAGGTTAGGTAGGGAGCCTAGGGAAAATATGCAGGGAGTAGCCTGTTTTTGCTCATCTCTGAAAACACACCATCTTATTGACTTTCCTAACTTCTGCCCAAACCTTGGTACACAGTTTTTTAAAACTACCCTCAATTAAATAGTTTAAGAGTGCATCTTGCTCTTGCAAAAACCTTGATTGACAGAAAGATCATCTGCATATTAAAGGGAATTGAGAGCTTAATCAAGATGGCAGGGTAGAAGGATGCAGAACTCATCTTTCCCCATGAACACATCAAAAATACACCTACAAGTGGGAGAGTTCTCACTGAAAACTACCTGGAAACTGGCAGAAAGCCTCCTATACAACCAAAGCTCTAAGAAAGAGCTAACAGAACTAGGTGGGAAAAGAAGAGGAGCTATCAGGTTGGAACATGCACCCCTGGGAGGAGACTTGGAAGAAAAGGGAGATTTCACTGGTGGAGATCTGTCCTGGGAAGTGAGTGGTTCAAGTCACATATTGGGGTCTGACACAGGAAAGACAAATGCTCTTGGCTGGTTGGACAGCTGGTGAGACTTAGAGGAGGGCTGTGGGAGGCCCAGACTCTGGTTATGAGGAGCTCTGACTGTTTTCTGAAAGCGGATTGAAAAACTCCTTAAATGGCTGCCCGTATTCCCTGCAATCATCCCCTGGCACGTGCTCTAGCCTGAAGAGAGCAAAGGCGCCAGCATCACTTATTTCACATTGCAGAGGCACGCAGGACTCAGGGCTGCCATGACCCCATAGTGAGGAAAGAGCTCAGCCATTAGAGATGGAGGCAGCTCAGACCTGAAGCAGTCTCTGAGCAGAGTGGGGATAGCTGTCATTGACTGTCGCACAGGCTGCACAGCAGGAGGAGCTCTGAGCGGATGGCAGCTGGAGGAGGACCACAGCCTGTGTCCTGACACATAGAAAGAACCCATGTGGGCCTGCCAGGCTTATGGAGTGATGCCACACCAGGGGGAAGAGGGCAGAGGCTGAAGGGAAAGATCAGTCATGAGGAACAAAAGAGATTCAGGCTAGAAGTGGCATCTGAGCAAGGCAGAGGCAGTAATAGCTAGAGCTTGCACAGGCAACATCAGAACCAGCCTGGACCTCTGTCTGCGGGTGGGCTGCTTCAGTCCATGCCTGGTCAAAAGCTGAGAGCCCACCCGGCCCCTCTTGCTAAGCACTGCTCCCCTATGGGGCAAGGGTGCAGGTGCTAGGAGAAGGGAGAGCACACACTCAAGGGAAACAGAGCCAGGTCAGATCCTACACTCAGGGTTTCTGCTCCAGCAGGTTGGAATTCAACCCCACTCCCAATAGGGTGATGACAGTCACTGAGCAGAGGGGAAGCCCTGGCTCATGGCTGGCTCCAGCCACAACCCCTCCATCTCCAGTCCTACCTCCTCCCAAGGTGCCAGTTCTCAGGACACCCTGCAGAAAGATGTGACGTGTTCACATCAAATCCAGCTCTGCTATTGAAGCCACTGGGTACACGCAGACTGTATAGGGATGCTCCCATATAAGGACAATACTTCAAGACTTCAGTAGGTCAGTGTTTCACCTGAATTGAAACAGGCAGAGAAAATGGAGCAAAATGAGGAGAGGGATAAACCAGTCCCAACCGGAAGAGGAACAGAAGACCTCTGAAAAAATAAACTACATAGAAAAAAAGTTTACCAGATAAAGAATACAAAGAATTAGAATTAAGGATGCTAATAAATTAGGGAAATGAATAGATGAACAGATGAATAGTAAAAATTTTAACAAGGAACTGGAAAATAACCAGTCAGAACTGAAGGATGTTAATATAATAACTGAAATGAAAAACACACTAGAAGGACATCACAGCAGACTAAATGAGACAGTAGAAAACACAAGTGATGTGGAAGACAGTATAAATGGAAATCATCCAATTAGAAGAGCAAAAAGAACATATATATATATATTTTAAATGAGAACAGTGTAAGAGATCTCTGGGATAGCTTCAACTGTACTTTGCATTTCAGGGGTCCCAGAAGGAGAAGAAGAGAGAAGAGGTTCAAAAATGTATTTGATGAAATACTGGCTTAAAAAATTCCCAGATCTGAAGAAGGACACAGATAACTAGGCCCAGGATGCACAGAAAGTCCAAACAAGATGAACCGAAACAGACTCACACCAAGACATATCATAATTAGAATGGCAAAAGTTAGAGGATTCTAGTGGCTGTAAGGGCAAAAAAGTTATTATACAAGGAACCTCCATAAAGCTAACACCTGATTTTTATATCCACAAGGGCGTGACATGATATATTCAAAGTACTGATATGGGAAAAAAAAAAAAAAACAGCAAGTTAGCATGTTCTACCTAGCAAGATTATAATTTAGAATTGAAGGAGAGATGAAGCTTATCAGAAAAATAAAAACTAGAAGTTCGTCAGCACTAAACCTACCTTTAAGAAATGAAACAGGCACATGAAAAGATGCTCAATATCCTGATCATTAGAGGAATGCAAATCAAAATCACAATGAGATATCATCTCGCAACTGTCAGGATGGCCATCATCAAAAAGTCTACAAAAAGTAAGTGTTGGTGAGGATGTGGAGAAAATGGAACACTCATATGCTGTTGATGGGAATGTAAATTGGTGCCGACTCTGTGAAAAACAGTTGGAGGTTACTCAAAAAGTTAGCAATAGAACTACTGTATGATTCACCAATTCCCTTCCTGGTTATTTATTCAAGAAATGCTAATTCAAACTCATGTGTATACTGCAATGTCATAGCAGCCTTATTTACAATAACTGAGATATGGACGCAACCCGGTGTTCATCAACAGATCAATGGATAAAAATGTATACACACATATACACACATAAGGGAATATTATTTATCTATTAAAAAGAAAAATTTCTACCATTTGCAGCACTTAGAGGGTGTTTAGAGGGTATTATGCTTAATGAAATGTCAGACAGAAAAAGCTAAATACTGTATGTTATTTACATGTAGAATTTAAAACATAAAACTAATGTAAGTAACAAAACAGATGCACAGTCATAGATATAAAAAACATACTAGTGGTTGCCAGTGCGGAGGCGGAAGCAGGAAGGTACAAGATAGGAATGTGCAATTGAATATTCAAACTACTATATACACAACAGATAAGCAACCAGGATATATTGAACGGCACAGGGAATTATAGCCAATATTTGTAGTAATCTTAAAAGGAGTATAATCAGTAAAGAAACTGAATCACTATGCTTATACCTGAAATTAATATTTTATATTAACTATACTTCAATAAAACATAAAGGGAACAGATACTAGTATTATAGATGACTTAACTTCTATGCTTTACAAATACAAATGCCTGTAAATCAATTAACTGCAAAGAGGGGAAATGTGACTTTTTTTCCCTAAAATTATAAATAATGTTTAGACTTTTTTTCTGAGATTACACTTGCATATAAATATATCTTATAGATCCACATAGAAGGGATATTAGTTACCATGGTAGACAACTTAAATTACATGTTTATAAAAGATACAAGAATTCTGTTTAAATGGAGTCTTTGTGTCTTTCTAGGAAAACTGGTATTATCACATTTCAGTGATTTTTTTTTTAAGGGCAGAACTAGAATTGGAAAGATACATGGGCCTTGGTGAGGATCTGCTCTCTTTGTCACATCAAAATTAGTTCACTGTTTTGCCCGCATATTTAATGCAACTGGTATCTGTGTTCTTTCAGATATTTTCCAACACTTTAGGAGAAATAAATGTAGATATATAGATGGAATGCTGCTGCTGCTGCTAAGTCACTTCAGTCGTGTCCGACTGTGCTACCCCACAGACGGCAGCCCACCAGGCTCCTCTGTCCCTGGGATTCTCCAGGCAAGAATACTGGAGTCGGTTGCCATTTTCTTCTCCATAGGTGGAGTACAGGTGTCAAACCACAGATAAATAAACTTAAGGCATTGGTATTTTTCAAAATATATGGCAAATTAAATGCAGAACCTGAAGAGTAGATGCCAAAATTCACACAAGGTCACGGGTTTTGTCTTGTTGTTGCTATCAACAGCATCAGAAATTCTGTCACCTTTTTGGGGTCATCTTATCACCTTTCGTTCTGACAAATGTGCCCTTGAGGCTTCACTAAGAAATTTTCCAAGATGAAAGAAATATATGAACAATTTACTAATGTATTATGCAAAACAAATGGCAGAAAGAATTTTCAGTTTAACACCTGTCCAAGCATGAAAATTATTCTTTCTTTTCCACAAATAAAAGTTTACTACAGGCTGCATTTCATTTTTAAAAATTCTAAGCATAAGAAAGGTTTTTGTCAGTTTGAGGCTTAATCTATGATACTGGTCTGCTTGAGCTTCCAAAACAAGATACCACAGACTGGGTGGTTTAAACAATAAGTATTTTCTCAGTTCTGAAGGCAGAAGTATATGATCAACATACAGGCAAATTTGGTTTACGGTAAAAGCTTTCTTCACGGCTTTAGACACCTCTTTATCCTCACACAACAGACAGACAGACGCTCAGGTAATAACGATAATAATCCCACTGGATTAGGCTTCCATCCTATGATTTCATTTAACCTTAACTATCTCCCTGAAATTATCCCCCTATCTCAAAATACCATCACATCGGGGGGTTGGGTGGGGGGGGGGGGGGTAGGGTTTCAACAAACCAATTTGGGGAGGTAACATTCAGTCCATAACATCTGTCTTCTGTGTCTGTTAAACCGGGTTCCTTGAACCACAGAGAATAAGTTAAATTTGTCCTATACAATAACAGTATTTAATGACATGTGCTGTGCTGTGCTGAGTCACTCAGTCATGTCTGACTCTTTGTGATCCCATGGACTATAGCACGCCAGGCTCCTCTGTGCATGGTGATTCTCCCAAGCAAGAATACCGTACATGCCTTATGCTATTCTCTTCCACCTACAGGCTTCCCAAGTAGCTTAGTGGTAAAGAATCTGCCTGCCAAGGCAGGAGACGTGGGAAACCCGAGTTTGATCCCTGGTTCGGGAAGGTACCATAGAGGAGGGCATGGCAACCCACTCCAGTATTCTTGCCTGGGGAATCCCACGGACAGAGGAGCCTGGAGGGCTGCATTCCATGGTGTGGTGAGGAGTCAGACACAACTGAGCGCACACATTCCAGCTATGTCATAATTCTAATCCTTGCTGAAACATTTCCAATTTTTTTTAAGTATGCCTTTTTTTGAAAGTTCCAATTAAAATAGATGTCTTAACTGGGAAAAATATTCAGTTTAAGACAAGCTCTTGCCTAATTAACAATTCAAATACATATATATTTTTTAAATATCTATCAGTAAAATAATTTTATTTAATGTCTGGTAGGAATGATCATCTGAAAAACTGTATATGGACTAATATCCCCCAAATTTCTGTATGTGAATTTTATTTACGTAAATAAAACATTTTTGGTTTTCTAAAGTAGTTGGAAAAAAACTTTTTCACATTCAAAATCATAATGGAAATGTTTGGTGTGTATAATAGATTGTATTATTGTCATAATATTCACTCCTCCAACCCCTCCCCCTATAGACACTTACTTTCTCTTTGACACATATTTGGCTTGGCTGTGTGACTTGATTTGAGTAATAAAACTTGAGGAGATATGGCACATTCTAGATTTGACCTGAGATAGGTCTTCAGAGCAAGTCACTTGAAATCATAGGATTTTTCTTCACTGTTAGCATCTGTGTTATAAATGCATTGATTTTATCTCATTCCCAAATTTGAGAACTCCAGCAAGAACCTATCACCTTCAGAGACCAACTTGTTATAATACTTCACAGGGAGAAACAAAAGGAAGCTTTTAATCACTTCCTCTTTTCAAAATCACTGTGAAAAGAAGTGACCACAATTGGATCAAATTGACTTTTCTAGCTACATCCTTCAACATGATTAAGATTAGGAAGATGTTTTGTGGCCATAAGCTATTCTTTGTGTAGATGCCACTTTGCTTATTCAAACTGCAATGTCTTACTTTACTGTACACACATCTGGACTCTTCAGTCTCACGCCCACCATTCATAAAACTGAACTGAGGAAATGATCAGCCTCTTCTGGCAGAGCAAACAGTTGTTAAGCATGCCTTCCTTGTGGATGTGTCACACACATGGCAACTGAAGATTTATCTTCTCAATACATTTAACATGTATCCAACTGGAAAGACAATTTTCCCCAAACAGGCATATGTGGTAGTCACTATTTTTCCACTTTGTTTGTCACTGATATTATGGGCATCCAAAGTCGGCACATAATAAATAAATTGCATGTGTGTGTGTATCCTTTTGTCCTATATATTCATGGTATACACAGATGTTATTGTCTGTTATTTCCATTCTGTTCTGGTTGAATTCCCCAGAGTATGTTTTCAGAAATATACATTCTGTAAACATAATTTATAGTATAGCTTTAATTTATGTTTTCATTTTCTATTCTTGTTAGTTCCCTGATCTTTTCCAGATTACATTCATTCTATTGTTGTTGTTTAGTTAGGCAGGAAAGTAACGAAAATCAGCTTTGTGTCTTATGAGGCTCACAGTCAATTACTGACTAATAAAACTAATCATTTTCTTAGGACTTGGAACATATCTCCTAATTAAAGTCTTCTTGGCTAGAGAACTAGTTTATATGATACACGTCAGCCTACTTTCCCTTTTAGCATCATCACTTTTCCTACCAATCTGTGTTAGTGACCTAGGTCTCTATAGAGACCCTGTCCTTTAATCCTATGACCCAGCCACAAACTATGAAATATGGTTCTAATCAAAGTATTTTCAGAACCATGAGTCTTTCCATCTGGGAAAATGTGTTTTCTGATTTAGATAATAGAAGCTCTGTGTAGCTATGAACAAGATTTTGTAGTAGCATCAAGTATACATTTCTATTTCTAGTTGATTTTTATTTTTCACTGAGTATGGAAGGCTTATACCCTCTCAGTTTTTCATTCTCTGTAGATTAGTACAATTTCTAAAGGAAAGGGGTTTAAAATATTTTTACTTCACCTTCTTTAAATTGAAGACTTGAAATCATTGGGATGTGAAGAAATGGGAAAACTAGTTATGCCTTCAAAACATTTTGTATCACTCAATATTTTTGAGTAAAATCTCTGTTTTTTACTCATTTGTTTAAATATTTTATGATGAATTATAATATGTCAGGTTCAGTACTAGACAGTAAAGCTATACACAAATGAGTAAGACAAAATGCTCATAGTGAGGAAGTCAGAATACAGAATGATAAATGTGACTTCAACACACACATATGTATAGCTATTGTGGAATTTTGGTGAAGGGATGACTAATTTCATGTGAGCTGGTAAGGAAAGGTGGATTAATGAGATGACATTGGAGCTGAATTCTTGGAAGACGAGAAAATTCACAGGTGGAGAGTGGGGAAAGAGAATCAAAGTGTGCAGTCATGGTGCTGTGAAAGATACAGTAATTCTCTGTGGGACTGCCAATACTCAGCGTGGCTGGAGCACAAAACACCTATTAATGAGTGAACCCCTCCCCCTTTCTTCCACACAAGGACTTTGCCCAAACCACAGGAATGTCTTCATGCCATTACAATTCTTCTTCACTACTAGATCACTTCCATTAACTTGCAAACAAAGCAAAATGACTCAACCAAAAATGCTGACCAAAAAAAAAAAAAACAAAACACCTCAATATAAACAAACACGCCACACCCTGTCCCTGGCCACATTATCTGCTCCATCTGCCACCTATCTCCTGCTTTTCAACAAAACTATTTGAAAGGGCTGGATATACTTCTTCCACTAATTGCATCTAATTCTTATTCTTCAAAATTGTGTTTAGTATAAATTGCTTAAAAACCGAAAGAATGTGTATAATAAATTTTCTGTATCAGTTCAGTTCAGTCACTCAGTCGTGTCTATTTATGACCCCATAAACTGCAGTACACCAGGCCTCCCTGTCCATCATCAACTCCCAGAGCCTACCCAAACTCATGTCCATTGAGTCAGTGATGCCATCCAACCATCTCATCCTCTGTCATCCCCTTTTTCTCCTGCCCTCAATCTTTCCCAGCATCAGGATCTTTTCAAATGAGTCAGCTCTTCGCATCAGGTGGCCAAAGTATTGGAGTTTCAGCTTCAACATCAGTCCTTCCAATGAAAACCTAGGACTGATCTTCTTTGGGATGGACTGGTTGGATTTCCTTGCAGACCAAGGGACTCTCAAGAGTCTTCTCCAACATCACAGTTCAAAAGCATCAATTCTCTAGCACTCAGCTTTCTTTATAGTCCAACTCTGACATCCATACATGACTACTGGAAAAACCATAGCTTTGGCTAGATGGACCTTTGTTGGCAAAGTAATATCTCTTTTTAATATGCTGTCTAGGTTGGTCATAACTTTTCTTTGCAGGAACAGGCATCTTTTAATTTCATGGTAGTAGTCACATAGCTACAGTTATTTTGGAACCCACAAAAATAAAGGATCATACTTTTTCTACTGTTTCCTCATTTATTTGCCATGAACTGATTGGGACTAGGTGCTATGATCTTACTTTTCTGAATGTTGAGTTTTAAGCCAACATTTTCACTCTCCTCTTTCACTTTCGTCTTCACTTTCTGCCATAATGGCAGTGTCATACACATATCTGAGGTTATTAATATTATTCCTGGCAATCTTGATTCCAGTTATGCTTCATCCAGTCCAGCATTTCTCATGATGTACTCTGCATATAAGTTAAATAAGCAGAGTGACAATATACAGCTTTGACGTACTCCTTTCCCAATTTGGAACTTGTCTGTGGTTCCATGTCCAGTTCTAACTGTTGTTTCCTTACCTGCATACAGATTTCTCAGGAGGTAGGATAGGTGGTCTGGTATTCCCATCTCTTGAAGAATTTTCCACAGTTTGTCGTTATACACACTCAAAGGCTTTGGCATAGTCAATAAAGCAGAAGTAGATGTTTTTCTGGAACTCTTTTGCTTTTTCAATGATCCAACAGATGCTGGCAATTTGATCTCTGGTTCCTCTGCCTTTTCTAAAACCAGCTTGAACATCTGCAAGTTCAAGGTTTATGTACCCAAAAGTACATATGCAATAGTATATACAGAAAAGTAGGAAGTCAAGACAGAGAAGGCACTGGCAACCCACTCCAGTACTCTTGCCTGGAAACTCCCATGGATGGAGGAGCCTGGTGGGCTGCAGTCCGTGGGGTCGCTAAGAGTCGGATACCACTGAGCGACTTCTTTCACTTTAAACTTTCATGCATTGGAGAAGGAAACGGCAACCCACTCCAGTGTTCTTGCCTGGAGACTCCCAGGGATGGAGGAGCCTGATGGGCTGCCATCTATGGGGTCGCACAGAGTCGGACACGACTGAAGTGACTTAGCAGCAGTAGCAGGAAGTCAAGAACTACCTGGAGTAAAAGGCAAATTGGCCTTGGAGTACAAAACAAAGCAGATCAAAGGCTAACAGAGTTTTGCCAAGAGAATTCACTGGTCATAGGAAAAACCCTCTTCCAACCACACACAAAAAAACTCTACAATGGACATCACCACATGGTCAATACCCAAATCAGACTGATTATATTCTTTGCAGCCAAAGACGGACAGCTCTATACAGTCAGTAAGAACAAGACCGGGAGCTGACTGTGGCTCAGATCATGAACTCCTTATTGCCAGATTCAGACTTAAATTGAAGAAAGTAGGGAAAACCACTAGACCATTCAGGTATGACCTAAATCAAATCCCTTACAATTATACAGTAGAAGTGACAGATTCAAGGGATTAGATTTGATAGAGTGCCTGAAGAACTATCAGTGGAGGTTTGTCACATTGTACAGGAGGCAGTGAATCAAGACCATCCCCAAGAAAAAGAAATGCAAAAATGCAAAACGGTTGCCTGAGGAGACCTTACAAATATCTGAGAAGAAAGAGAAGTGAAAGACAAAAGAGAAGAGGAAAGATATACCCATTTGAATGCAGAGTTCCAAAGAATATCAAGGAGAGATGAGAAAGCCTTCCTCAGTTATCAATGCAAAGAAATAGAGGAAAACAACAGAATGGGAAAGACCAGAGATCTCTTCAAGAAAATTCAAGATACCAAGGGAACATTTCATGCAAAGATGAGCACAATAAGGGATAGAAATGGTATGCACCTAACAGAAGCAGAAGCTATTAAGAGGTGGCAAGAATACACAGAACTATACAAAAAAGATCTTCATGACCCAGATAGGCACAGTGGTGTGATCACTCACCTAGATCCAGACATCCTGGAATGAGAAGTCAAGTGGGCCTTAGGAAGCATCACTATGAACAAAGCTAGTGGAGGTGATGGAATTCCAGCGGAGTATTTCAAATCCTAAAAGATGATGCTGTGAAAGTGTTGCACTCAATATGCCAACAATTTGGAAAACTCAGCAGTGGCCACAGAACTGGAAAAGGTCAGTTTTCATTCCAATCTCAAAGAAAGGCAATGCCAAAGAAAGCTCATATTAGTGCACAATTACACTCACCTCACACTCTAGTAAAATAACACTCACAATTCTCCAAGCCAGGCTTGAATAGTACATGAACCGTGAACTTCCAGATATTCAAGCTGGTATTAGAAAAGGCAGAGGAACCAGAAATCAAATTGCCAACATCTGTTGGATCATCAAAAACGCAAGAGAGTTCCAGAAAAACATCTACTTCTGTTTTATTGACTATGTCAAAGCCTTTGACTGTGTGGATCACAATAAACTGGAAAATTCTTCAAGAGATGGGAATACCAGACCACCTGATCTGCCTCTTGAGAAATTTATTACAAGGTCAGGAAGCAACAGTTTAGAACTGGACATGGAACAACTGACTGGTTCCAAATTGGGAAATGAGTCCATGGGCTGTATATTGTCACCCTGCCTATTTAACTTATATGCAGAGTACTTCATGAGAAACACTGGTCTGGATGGAGCACAAGCTGGAATCAAGATTGCTGAGAGAAATATCAATAACCTCAGATATGCAGATGACACTACCCTTATGGCAGAAAGCGAAGAAGAACTAGAGCCTCTTGATGAAAGTGAAAAGTGAAAAAGTTGGCTTAAGCTCAAGATTCAGAAAACTAAAGACCATGGCATCTTGTCCCAACACTTCATGGCAAATAGATAGAGAAATAGTGGAAACACTGAGATAATTTATTTTGAGGGACTCCAAAATCACTGCAGATGGTGACTACAGCCATGAAATTAAAAGACATTGCTCCTTGGATGAAAAGCTATGACCAACCTAGACAGCATATTAAAAAGCAGAGACATTACTTTGCTAACAAAGGTACATCTAATCAAAGCTTTGTTTTTTCCAGTAGTCATGTATGGATGTCAGAGTTGGACTATAAAGAAAGCTGAGTGCTGAAGAATTGATGCTTTCGAACTGTGGTGCTGGAGAAGACTCTTGAGAGTCCCTTGGACTGCAAGGAGATCCAACTCGTCCATCCTAATGGAAATCATTCACGAATATTCATTGGAAGGATTGATACTGAAGCTGGAACTCCAATACTTTGGCCACCTGATGCAAAAAACTGACTAGTTTGAAAAGACCCTGATGCTGGGAAAGATTGAAGTTGAAAGCAGGAAGGAAGGACAGAGGATGAGATGGTTGCATGTCATCACTGACTCAATGGACATAAAATGCGTTAACTCCAGGAATTGTTGATGGACAGGGAGGCCTGGTCTGCTGCAGTCCATGGAGTCGCAAAGAGTCGGACATGACTGAGAGACTAAATTTACCATAAATGTAGGCATCAATATATTACTTAATTCTGCATAGATTGAAATATTATGTAAATTATATTAAATTGTGTGTATTGTGACTTTCTTATAGCTTTTCATCCTAAATGACGGAGAAGGCAATGGCACCCCACTCCAGTACTCTTGCCTGGAAAATCCCATGGACGGAGGAGCCTGGTAGGCTGCAGTCCGTGGGGTCGCTGAGTTGGACATGACTGAGCGACTTCACTTTCACTTTCATGCATTGGAGAAGGAAATGGCAACCCACTCCAGTGTTCTTGCCTGGAGAGTCCCAGGGACGGGGGAACCTGGTGGGCTGTTGTCTATGGGGTCACACAGAGTCAGATACGACTGAAGTGACTTAGCAGTAGCAGTAGCATCCTAAATGATGCCTATAGCTATACTTCATATACTTTAACTTGTCCATAGCTTTCCACTACATGAATTACCCCAAAATTACCTAACTGTTCACCTCACAATAGAAATTTGGATTGCCTTTTCTGCCCCATGCCGTGCCATTAGGGTTATTCTTAAATATCTCATCTTGAACTTGTGTGTCAATTTTTCTAAGGTGCATTTATATAGTTGTTCCACTCTGTCAAAAATAGTAAATTGTTTTCAAAAAACAGCTGTACCAAACTGTACTCTTCTAGTAGTGTGTAAAATGCACGGTTGTATTACATTGTTACTAGGCCTTAAAATTACCAGAATTTTTGAAATAAGCTTGTAGGCTTAAAAAACCTCACTGGAAACTTAACTTCCATTTTTGTTTATTATTGAATTTGAGCATATATTCATACATTTAGTGGTCTCAGACGTTTCTTCTTCTGTAATCTGTCAGTCCAAGTGTTTACATATTTATCTATTGGCTAATTTATTTGTATTTTTGCTAGTTTCATCATTTTGCTAGGGTTTCAAATTTCCCCATTTGTGAAACCCTTTTATGGAAACACGACCTGGCAGATAATTTTGCGGGTCTCTGCTGCTCTGTTACACAGTGGCTGATGTAAAGTCTCTAAAGTAACACACTCTCTCTCCCGGACTCATTTCCTTTTTGCTTCAGAAATTATTTTTTATCTCATTATCATTTTGTGTTTTTTCTCAAAGCACCTATCACATAACATTACATAATACATCTTTTTGTTCTTAACACATTTTTGATGGGATATAAGCTCTACCGGTACAAAAATTTTGTTTTAATGTTAGTACTATGTCATCACTAACTAGAAAGAAAACTGGGATGTGTTACACGCTAAAGTATCATTCACTGTTCAATAAATAAATGCATTAGACCAATCATGTTCCTTTGTATTATGCTCTCCCAGCTCTTTAACCAAATAAACAAGAAATAAAATGTGATATTACTCAAAATAATAGCTTAACAGTCAAAATAGCATGTGTGAAATTTATAGTCATAAAATATGAATTTGTTTCTCCATCATAGATTAATCATCCACTTTGAAATTTGTGAGTTAATGATTGTTCTTAAAAGTTTACTGTGAATCATAACTAAGAATCTTTATGCCCAAAGATCTATAAACTGGAAAATTCTTTCCTAATGCTGGGTTTAATTAAACACAACTTTTAGTAAAAATATCCTGTTAGAAGATGTTTACTGGAATTGCATTAAAAGAATAATTATAATAAATGTCTTTAATTTGTTAAAATATTATGGAGAATCCAACACACAGATGAATAAAAGATAACACTTTGCTTTGAATTTGTCTTGCAAATTACTGGTCATAAGGTTAGAAAAAGGAGAAATTTGAATCACAGAAATCTAAGACTACACAAAAGTCAAATCAAATAAGAAGGAATTGTGTTTAATCCTGCATCAATTTGGATAGTTGTCTTAATGGAAGATCACAGTGCCATTAGTTAATCTCATTATCAAGGTGTTTTTTTTTTTTTTTTAAATCTGAACTATTTGTCAAATCACACCAGAAACAATTATTATGAACTTCCTAAAGAAGTATTTACCAGGTTTTCAATGAATGCAAAGGGAAGTACCTCGAAACTGAAACTATTTTCTATTAGAACAATTATTTCTGTTAGCAGATCTGTGTTGTCAGTAGTTACAGTATAAAAAAGTGGTCTAAAGAAAAAAATTCAAATAAGTTTATGGATTTTTATAGTCTTGTAAAGATTATAAAAACAATGTTCTTTTAAGTGCAACCACTTTATGTAAATCTGTAGAATTTATCAGCTATCACAATTATGTACCAATTGTCATCATTCAATTGCTTATTTTGAAATTTAGCAAAAACATTTCTTTAAAAATCACTTCTAAAAAGCCTGATTAATTAAACTGAGCAATTACTTTGTTTTTGTTGAAAAGTAAAAATTTATAATACACTGTTTTCTTAATACAACATTGGTCATTTCTGTGTTTGTTTTTTGAGTGCCTTTTCCATCTTAATAACAAGCTGTAGAATCTTTTGGAGGATTTAGAGTTGTTTAATAAGCTTCATAAATCACATACTTTTATGTTTTTGTTTTATCCTACTCACTATTCAGCAAGTAGTTTTAAAACTTCAGAAATCTGTTTTCTACATTATACATCAGAGTGGTGAGCAATCCATTGCTGGTTTATGATCATTAACTCATATGCTCAGTGCCATTCACCATCTCATCTCATGCTCCTTTGAGAGCTCAAAATCACCTATCATAATAAATCAAACCAACAAACAAACTGAAATTATGAAGGATTGCACACCGCAGTTCTGCATTGCCAATATCCTGCACTTGCTTTTTTTTTTTAAACCAGCCCATCAAACTGAAAATGATCCAAACCATGTTTATCATTTTTTTCCTCTACTACAATAAATTTCTCTCCTGACTTACCTATTTCTTCTGATGGCACCACCATCCTTCTAGTCATTTATGCTAAAATGTCTGTGCATAAAGTTTAACCCTTCCTTAACTTAAGCTAGCACATATATACTTTTATATATGAAATTCAGTAAGGTCACTTCAGTTCTATTTTATTACCTCCGTAAACTTACTGAAACTCCTTTTCAACTCTCATTTTTTCTTTTACAAGAAAATCCTAAAATAGTGATAGCTTCCACTGGCTGGTCCTCCATTCATCTTTCCTGTGAGATAATATGCCCAAGGCTCACCCTGACTGCATAATCACCCTGCTCACAGGCTCCAACAGCTTTTCTTTACCTCCTAAAAAGTCCAAATCATCAACATTTGCTCCTAGTGGAGAGAGAGGAGACAGTTATTATGGATAACACTACAGTAAATTCTAGATCTAAGAGGAGCCAAAGGGTCACTGATCAGCTATCCAACAGGAATGCAAGGAAAACTAGGGAAGACATGTTACCAACTTTTCTATGGACAATTGTCTTTTCTGGACTTTCTATTATGAAAACCCCTTCCTAATTTAGAAGCAGGTCTTCACAACATGATTCTCTGGAGAGGCAAAGCATTTACCCACAATGAAAGCCTAAGACAGATATTTTCTTCTCCCTACAACCTGTAAGCCAACAGGAAAGCAAATAACAGGTTTAGTCAATTACTTGTAATCACCTAAAAATGTGATTCTTGAAAAAACATAATGAGGAGGAATGGAAGTGGAGTATGAATCTGTAGCAGCAATAGCAATATTGCTGTGTAAAATAGCAAGGTCATTTTACACCTGGTCATTATGCTGGTGGCTTGTGTCCATGGTGGTGCTACAGTCAGATTGGTGGGGTTCTTTTTGTTGTTGTCTTTGTTTTGCCTTTCACTGGTTCCTGACCATTTTCAAAATATAGTTCCCAAGCTTTCTTGCCAACTTAAGGAGCTATGCAAAAATACTTCCAATATAGTACTTTCTGCATAAGATAAGTAGATCATTATCCAAAGGCTGAACCAAGCACCATAACTGAATAGAAGGCAAAATTTCCTCAGGAAAATATGTGGACTGTGATTTGGTAAAAGTGTCATGTGGATGTCAGAAGGCAGACAATTCTATTGGTATTCAAGGACTGGATTCCAGCAGCAGAGGGGAAATATCTAATTAAATAATCACTTACAGTCCCATGAAAATGAATTAAGCAAAATGTTTGGGAAGTGTTGGAGTCCCCTGCAATAAGACAATATAAACAGTAGGAAGGACATGTGAATTTCACAGATATGGAATTAAATGACTCCTTCTAACAGTGAATCATATTGACTTTCACGACTATGCTAATAGAATTTATTCCTTTTTCGCAGTAGCCAAATCATGAGAAACGCTGGACTGGAAGAAGCACAAGCTGGAATCAAGATTGCCGGGAGAAATATCAATAACCTCAGATATGCAGATGACACCACCCTTATGACAGAAAGTGAAGAGGAGCTAAAAAGCCTCTTGATGAAAGTGAAAGAGGAGAGTGAAAAAGTTGGCTTAAAGCTCAACATTCAGAAAACGAAGATCATGGCATCCAGTCCCATCACTTCATGGGAAATAGATAGGGAAACAGTGGAAACGGTGTCAGACTTTATTTCTGGGGGCTCTAAAATCACTGCAGATGGTGATTGCTGCCATGAAATTAAAAGACACTCCTTGGAAGAAAACTTATGACCAAACTAGATAGTATATTCAAAAGCAGAGACATTACCGACTAAGGGCCATCTAGTCAAGGCTATGGTTTTTCCTGTGGTCATGTATGGATGTGAGAGTTGGACTGTGAAGAAGGCTGAGAGCTGAAGAATTGATGCTTTTGAACTGTGGTGTTGGAGAAGACTCTTGAGAGTCCCTTGGACTGCAAGGAGATCCAACCAGTCCATTCTGAAGGAGATCAGCCCTGGGATTTCTTTGGAAGGAATGATGCTAAAGCTGAAACTCCAGTACTTTGGCGACCTCATGCAAAGAGTTGACTCATTGGAAAAGACTCTGATGCTGGGAGGGATTGGGGGCAGGAAGAGGAGGGGACGACAGAGAACGAGATGGCTGGATGGCATCACCGACTCGATGGACGTGAGTTTGAGTGAACTCCGGGAGTTGGTGATGGACAGGGAGGCCTGGCGTGCTGTGATTCATGGGGTCGCAAAGAGTCGGACACGACTGAGCGACTGAACTGAACTGAAAACCAAACTTTGATTCTTTAAGTTGTGAGATTACATGTATTGAATATATCTCCATATCTCTTATGAAAAATTTAGGTCACTCCTCCAAAAATAAACCACAAATACTGCAATGGAGACATACATGAAAATTCAGAGACTAAGGGTAACCCAAACTCCCAATGCCATTGAACTCCCTTAGTCAGACTAGTAATACTCCTTTATCTATGAGGCAAAATAATACTATATCTCTTTTTTTTTTTTTTTTTTTTTAGGGAGTTAGCTTTCCTCATGACCTATTTTGGTCTACAGACATATATCTGGAATCACATTTCAACATATTCATATTTCTAACTGGCCAATTGCAAAGTCAAAACATGGAAGAGAAGGCCACATAAAGATAGAGGGGAATATGTACATCCATGGGTAATTCAGGCTGACATATGACAGAAATCAAACCAATATTTTAAAGCAATCATCAATTAACTAGAAACAAATATTAAAAAAAAAAAAAAAAAAGAAGTGCAGGACTTCGCTAACTTCCAGCCAGTAAAATCTGGGGAAATTTTCTGAGAATGGATTCCAAGGGTATACAGAACATAAATTTAAAATGGGACGAATATTTTAGGGGTGCATTTACCCGTGACTCTGAATTAGATATACTCATTTACAGATATAGGAATAATTACAAGGATGTGCCTGCTTCTCTGGAGACCTGAACTCAGGAGTGTTGCATACTAAACACAGTTGACAGTATATGGCATAATATGAAGTAAATAATTCAAAGATTTCTGGAGCATTTTAATTTTATCAGTGTATGTGTGGAAGAAAAATGTATGTGGATATTGGGTAGTAGTCAAAAGGTAGACCTAGTGGAGATTTGTCCAGGATCTGAATGTTTTTATTTTAGAGGAATTTTTCATTTTCTAAATCTTGGTGACAGGTAGGATCCACTCACTCATTAATATTGAGGATGAGGACATAATCTATTGTTAACCATTTTCTGCTTTGCAGAACTTTAAGTCTGAAGTAGATAATGCAAAGAAAAATGGACAGGGTGATTAGATTCAAGGCAGAGGGTTAACAGCAGCTGCACGCATTGGCAGTAACAATATCTGCTGTATCCAGCATAGAGGACTGGGTAAGGTTCCGGTGAGAAGGAGAAGTGGCAGCACTCTGGTATGTTCTATCTCCACTCTGGTTCCTTCCTTCTCCCATACATGATTCTTTACATTTCGTTGCTATTAATCTGGGATATTCCACAAATCTTTCTAACAAATTATGCTTTCTGTTTAAATTAGCCGTTCTCAATTTTTTTAAAATTTTTATACCGTTCTCAATTTTGTAACATATCATCAAAGATTATTAGCCTAAAGTTCAAGTACAGATTTTGCATATTCATTGCTGTCTATTTTAGGTGCTAGAAGTGCAATGTGGGGACTCATTCTTGGAAGTACAGCTAGGATATCATTTTGTAAGTGCAGGGCAGTGATGGCAGGTAGGTTAGGGTCATTCCAGACACTTTATCTGAAAAAGGGCAGAAAAAGCCAGAAACAAGAGCAGAGTCTTCAAAATAAGCTGACATTAACAATGAAGCTGTCTGAAACTTTTTTTCTTTTTCCTCACAGTTTACTGATTAGTTTCCTAAATAGGGATAAAGAAACACTGACTTTGGGAGCTCCAAGCCAAACAAGTCATATAGATGACCTGGCTATTCCAGAATAGTTAGAAGTTGGAGGATGGCAAGAGATGTGTGATGTGAAGATTGACAATTTCAGGGCAAGATTCAGAAAAGGTGTTCCTAAAACTTACTGGTCTAAGGAAGAAGGTTCTTGATGTGCTAAGCAGTGTCACTCCTCTTTCTAGCCAAGAGATTACAAAGACAGCAAATGGCTGGGTATTCAACCTGAAAAGTTGAAATGGGGCCTGGTATGTGGAAAGATAAATCCTTCATTCTCCTCTATCAGGAGTTCAGGTTCCCATCCATGCCCTAATCTCCAGTTAGACAAGAATTTTTGACTCCACAAATATTATGTATACTTTTCGGATGCGAGTATTTGTCCATTCGTTCATTTTTATAAACACTGTTCTTTGTCTAGAACATACTCCCTTGTGACTTTGTCTAGCAAAATCCTATCTATCAATCAAAGCTGAGTTAAATGGTAAAATCTTCCACAAAGTGCTGCTGATCTGCTCACCTGGAATCTCTACCACTACTAAATTATTTCAGCATTTTGTAGTAGAATGAATACTGTGGCCCCAGTCCAGTGGCAGGCTGAAGTTTATTGATGAAAAGCAGAAATCAATCAAGTCAATGAAGAGTCCTGGGGTATGGATTAACATAAAGACTTGTTTCACCTTGATAGCAAAATTTCAGAATTAGAAACCTCAGTTCTGGGCCTGTTAGCTAGGTCATTGTACCATAAGCTGGAGAAAGGAGGCTAAATCCAGGTGTGAAGGAAGCACCCAAGGGCATCCCAAACCAAGAACACAGCTTCTTTCTTTCTCCATCTCCCTAGTACTAAGTAGGAAGTTGGGCATGAGCAACGGAGGAGTTCAGTTCAGTTCAGCTGCTCAGTCGTGTCCAACTCTTTGTGACCCCATGAATTGCACCACGCCAAGCCTTCTTGTCCATCTCCAACTCCCGGAGTTCACTCAAACTCACATCCCTCGAGTCGGTGATGCCATCCAGCCATCTCATCCTTGGTCATCCCCTTCTCTTCCTGCCCCCAATCCCTCCCACCACCCAGCATCAGAGTCTTTTCCAATGAGTCAACTCTTCGCATGAGGTGGCCAAAGTACTGGAGTTTCAACTTTAGCATCATTCCTTCCAAAGAACACCTAGGACTGATCTCCTTTAGAATGGACTGGTTGGATCTCTTTGCAGTCCAAGGGACTCTCAAGAGTCTTCTCCAACACCACAGTTCAAAAGCATCAATTCTTTGGCACTCAGCCTTCTTCACAGTCCAACTTTCACATCCATACATGACTACTGGAAAAACCATAGCCTTGACTAGACTTGGCCTAGCCGAAAAAGATTCAAGCTGATCTCTAAATCCCACCCTGGAGCGGCCCATGAGAGCTCACAGATATGCTACAAAATAACCAGAGGCTGTCCCAACTCTGGCAGCCTTAGGCACACAGTGGATACAAACTAACCACAGGGGCTTCTCCAACTCTGGTACAGGTGCCCTTGATGCACAGCTGTGTCCTCAAGTGACCTTAGGCAGCGGAGAGCCTATTCCTCCTAAGTCACGTCAGTCGTGTCTGACTCTGTGCGACCCCATAGACAGCGGCCCACCAGGCTCCTGTCCCTGGGATTCTCCAGGCAAGTATACTGGAGTGGGTTGCCATTTCCTTCTCCAGTGCAGGAAAGTGAAAAGTGAAAGTGAAAAGTGAAAGTGAAGTTGCTGAGTTGTGTCCAACTCTTCGCGACCCCATGGACTGTAGCCTACCAGGCTCCTCCGTCCATAGCATTTCCCAGGCAAGAGTACTGGAGTGGGTTGCCATTGCCTTCTCCAAGCGTTCATAAATACATACATACATCTGATTTTAACAGACTGAATTAAGGAAAAGGCATGTGCAAAAGAGTCTGCTGTTATGCAACTTGCAACTGTCAATCAAAACTGTCAGTCCACACCCACCGAGATGAATATGTAAAAGTCCTGTCTTGACAAACCCAGTACCTCATCACCTCTGGTGCCAGAGCCTCTCTTGGCTTGGCCCACCTCTTCTGGAAGGTGGTCTTTCTGTTCTTAACAAACATGCTTTTGCCACGGGTAAGACCTCAGATTCTTCTTTGTATTCTTACCAAGGGCCAAGGCCAAGGCCCATGGGGATGGGGATGGAGGTGGGGGTGGGGTGGGGGTGGGGGGGCCCTCCTTGATCCTCCCCAAATCTGGTAACACTAGTACGAAAAACCTCTTCCCATTCTCCTAGGCCTGCTTCTCTAGTAGAAACATAGGACAAGGTTACACACACACATTTTGTTTGCATATGAGTGGAGTGAGGTAGACAGGAATTGACAGTATAGTTCATTAATGGTGTGTTATTTTTTTAATCACTACTATAGCATAAATTATAAAGGCAAATAAAATTTCTCTCTTTTTTTGGGCTTCCGAAAAAGCATAGTGCTATGTACGTAGCATAAGCTCAGTAAAACACTTTTAAATAGACAAATGAACAATTAACACAATAAAATATCTTTATTTCTTTTTTAACATCTAATACTGTAGTCCATCAGCCCTGGGATTTCTTTGGAAGGAATGATGCTGAAGCTGAAACTCTAGTACTTTGGCCACCTCATGCGAAGAGTTGACTCATTGGAAAAGACTCTGATGCTGGGAGGGATTGGGGGCAGGAGGAGAAGGGGACGACAGAGGATGAGATGGCTGGATGGCATCACAGACTCGATGGACATGAGTCTGAGTGAACTCCGGGAGTTGGTGATAGACAGGGAAGCCTGGCGTGCTGCAATTCATGGGGTCACAAAGAGTCGGACACAACTGAGCAACTGAACTGTGCTGAACTGTAGTCCATAGAAATTATTTGTCACATCTATTTAGATTTGATACTCAGAAAAATATCACTCTAGTTCATCTTACCCACATTATTTCTATCTCATGGTCAGTATTTGGATGCACTTCTGTGATTAAATTTTAGTAGCAGAGTTAACCTTTTCTTAAGTATATACTCTATCTTATCAACCCCCAAAATCAATGATAGTTGAGTGATTTCCACTATATTTCTATAAATTACTAGAAATTGGTCATTATAACATATTTCACACTTTAGTGTAATAGAATCCCAAACAATAAAATCAGATACTATGGAAAATGTATTTAAGTCTTGATTAGAATAATTTTTGATGTCTTAAATCAAAACTGCATCTTCGTTTTTTTAAGCTTGCATTTGAGGAAAATAAATGGACCAATTAATTGCATACTCCCAAAGTGCATACCTTTGAAAGCATAACACATAAGCATCTGATTGATTTTGCTCTGGGCAATTATGTTGAAGTAGTCGTCATAATATAGAGTAATTGGTTTTCTTTTTTTAACCCAGACTATATCAGACCTATCAAAAAATTGAAAGGAAAGATGCCACTGAACTATATTACAAATTAAACATTAAAAATGAGAATTTTTATTTGATATTATGACAATTTATAGCCCAAATAATAATTTAATTTTAAATTTAACTTAATTGAAAATATTCCCAAATAAGTTTTCAAAAGATGGCTAATAATATATCTAGGTGGTGACATAAACCAGAATTACTCCATTTCTATTTTGGCAGTTATTATAAATAAATTTGAGCTGTGATGAAAATTCTATTTCAATCTAACTCAAAATACTGAAAACTATATCTAAATTCAATTTTCTTATTTACATATTTTATCAACTGTACTTGGGTATAGTATATTTAATTGCATTTCAAAGGACTTAAAATGACATCCCCTGTGTGCTAGGTAAGTGTTCCAGGTAATTAAAATGATCAATGTCCTTTTATTTAATCCCTGCAGTAAGCCTATATAAAAAGATCTCACAAAGTCAGACAACTTGTGACACCATTTGAATTAGGGATTATGTTCTATGACTAAAATCATACAAGTTTTCAATACATTTTATCATATTTTATACAGGCATCTTTTTTGATGCTTCAAGTTCACCACCAAGATCGAGGGAACAGTAACATTTTCATGCGTTAAGTCATATTGAAGGCATATTTGTCCTCACTCTGGTAGAACCTGAACTATTATGCTTGTTTCTGATATTTTTTTGATACTTTATTGATGGCTCAGTGGCTGTTTATTTTGGTTGTGTGTGCCTGTTTGCTGACATGCTTCATGTTTGTATGTCCAACTGGTTCCTTGGGATTTGCAGTATGCAGAAACCTGATTTCACCTAGCGCTTTAAATTGCATCTGAACTATAAATTAATGAGACCTGTGTGAGCGCCTAAATCTCTCTTAAACGAAATGTTCAGGTCAACTTCAGTGAAACTCTTCAGTGAAAAACCACTTTCATAGTCATTTACCTATACCTTCAGACTGGCTGGTTTTGACTAACAGGCAGAAATCAAGAGTATGTAGAAAGAAGACAGTGTTTCCCACTTTCCCAGCTTTGGGCAGTGCCTCCAGTGGCTGCCTTGCTTCTGTGGCTCTAACTCCCACTGGATGGGCTAACTGCAGCTCAGGATTCTTCTGGTTGACTCCGGGGCCTAAGTTCTGATAACACTGCCTCCTTTCTGTGGTCTCTCTTGCCCTGGGCTAGATGGTTTCCTACTGCTGCTAACCTACAAGTTCTTAGCACTCCCATCACTTGTAAAACCAATTCCACGTGCTAAATCTCCTTCTTCAAAATATTTTAAATGCCTTTAACAATGCCTTTTAAGAGTTTACAAATAATATTTAGACCCTGATACTATAGAAGGTGAAAAAGCAAGATCATAGTCATCTAGATAAAGATCATCCTGGACCAGGAAGAGCAAGTTCAACCATTTGGGAGAGAGCTGCCAAGCAGCACTCACGGCACAGCGGAAGAGGACAGCGTGGCGAGGCGAGCCCAGAGACAATAAAAAGTGGGTCAGAGAACAGAAAGGAGGATAAAGCACATCTTCTAGAACCTAGTAGGTCATCTTTCTTTTTCTCTAAAAGAGATGGAAAATTATCAAAGGCTTTTCAACTGTAGGGTGTGATGATTTAATTTTTGTCTCAACCATTTTTTCTTGAAAGGGGCAACAGCTGAAGTAGAAAGACATATTTAGAAGGTAGTGAAATATTTTTCCAAAAAGAAAAAAAATGGTTGTGACAGGAAAATAGTGGTGGTGATAAGGAGTGATCAACTCATGGGGAGGTTATGAGGTCAAGCCTACAGGATTTGAGGGTGAATGTTATGCATTAAACAAGAAAAGAATATTTTGGCTTAAAAGTTTATTAAGATATTCATATGGAGATATTGGATAGATGAGAATGAGCTATATGAGTATGGACTCAGATGGAAAGGTGTAACCTATAGATATAAACTTGGAAATTGCCATATATACATAGTAGCTTTAAAGCCATGAGACTAAATGACATCACTAATAGTATTCCTTGTTTATTCCTTGTAGCTTATTTGTAGAATACCAAGCCCCAATAGTATCTCTTGCTTATTTTGGATAGGTGAATTCAAGAAAAAAAATTATATAATCTGTAGATTATTAAAATAGAAAATATAGATTATTTTATATAAAGCTACAGAAACTTTTAAGTGTTCTTTAGCTAAAGTATTCACAATGAGGAGTCATATATTTAGTCCAAGTATGTTTGAACTTGTGTTTTAAACAGTTGTATTATTTAAGTTCCACATCCAGCTCATACTAAGCAGGGACTTGATAAGACATCTGCAGTGTCTAACAGAGGCCTAGGACTGCAGTCTCAGGGCTTGAGCACTGAAGGCTCATCTGTTTCTTGCTTTAGAGTCTGCAGGTTATCTCTGCTACATCTTCCCCTTCCACTGCAGGCCATCTTTACCGACATAGCAGAAAGCATATTCACCAACAATTTTACATCTTTACACCTTATGACTTCTATGATTCAGAAACAACAACAACAGTTCACAGAACAACCAGGAAGCAAGAAAGTGCTGAAAAGGCTGTATATTCTGTACCTTTTTCAAGGCCAATTTAACAGTCCCTTAAGAAAATATATTTTCTATTCTTTCATTCACTGCCTACATATATATATATATATATATATATACATGTTTAAAATATACATATACATATATACATATATTTCTCCTTCAGAAATATAAAAAGATAAGAATAATAGCAACATTTGAAACCATTTTCCTTTAATACACTTTTTTTTTATAATTCTACGTACTTTATCCCAGATTTCATAAAGTTAAAATTGATGTAACAATTTACCCAAAGTTTTGATCAGTATACAACAATAAAGGTTAGTATCAGAGATATTTTTAAAATATGATATTCACTAGAAGACTACATAAGAAAAGATTATTTAGTTTTAAGTCTAATACTCCGTGCCACATTTTAGGATTACTTAGATAACTACAGTAAAAAAAAAAAAAAAAAAAATTAACTTTGAAGCTATGAAGCATGCTAAACTTACCAGAGTATGATGTGATGATAAATTATTCAACATTGCATGTGAAGATAGATCTACAAAATAAAAAAGAAATACCTTTTTGTCATTTATTCATTCAATAGGCATTTATTCAGTTGACTGTGCTTTTCACAGGATAGCAGTATCTGGTTATAGACAAAAAAATGATAAACTTAAAAGATAACTTATTAAATTTAACTGCAATTATTTCAGAAATAAATACTTTAACTTCATTAAGAGTCTAATCAAACTGTCAGCCAGTATACTCAGATTTACCCCCTGCACTGGTGCCACATAGTTTAACCCTGATCATCTTTTCTAACGACCAGTGCAGGAAGCAGAACAAGCCTTGCCCCTACTCTTGCTACACTGAAAATCCTCTGCATGGAACCAGAGTCATTCTCATAAAACAGAAATCAGATTGAGCTGCTCTCTTCATGTCAGCACTCTGGTTGCTTTCCCACATCCTTAGAATAAAATACCAAGCTCCTCCCATGACACACACATCTGGTCCCTAGCTCACTCTCACAATCATCCTCAATTCTCCCACTTTTCCTCCTACTTGCTGTGATCCATCTCTTGTTTATTTTGCTATTCCTTGACCGTGCACATGCCTGTCTCAAGCACATAGACTTGCTCATCTCTCTGCTACAGCTCTCTTTAACCATGTATCTAAACCTGGTCATTCCACACAACAGTCAGGTCTCTTCTGACTGTCCTTCTCTTGCAGAGCTCATTTTAAACCACTGACCCTCCACTCATTAGGATACTTTAATTTTTCTCACAATATTTACCTCTAACTGTCAATACTGTGTGTATTTATTTGTCTAATATTTCCATCCCTAGATAAAATGTAAATTCCTGGAGAGCAGAAATTTTGCCTTTGTTGCTGTTTCTCAGGACATAGAAGTACATGGCACTCAGGTGATATGCAATAAATGCCTATTTAATTCATTAATTTGTTGATTGTACGTGTACAAACTATCGTGTAAGTGGATATGAATTACAGATGACAACTTTCTAGCTCTGAAAGTTTGGGCAGGTAAGCAAACTATTTAGCAAAATGGTTGTAATGACGCTTATTTCATGTGTAAAGTGCTTATAATACTGCCTGACTCATTCAAATGCTCACAGAAGGGTACTTATATTTTAATTATGTTATTGTTTACATTAAAATGAACTGCTACATTCATGTAAAGGAAATGTATATATGCTAAACATGTATAAATATAGGGTCCTCATTGTACTATCAGTATCAGGTTCCTGGCTGTAATGAGGTTTCTTTGGGAGGCAAAAGTCCCTCTTACACAAAATATTTACTCATGAAATGATCACAATTTCCTGAAAAGTATTTTATGTATTCTTTGTTATAGCTTGTATTTCTATCTAGAATCAGTTCAAAAATATTTCCGTAGTACTGAGTTTCAAATTCCATTTTTATCTTCAAGTTGACTTTTTTCAGTAACAATTATTCTCCAGTTACACAAATATTCTTTGATCTTTTATTTTCAAGGCTCAGAGAAATAAATATGGATAATATTTAAGATGAAATACAGTTAAATGTATCAGTGATCTTTCATTATTTTATTATTAATGGCAGAATAAACCTAAAATGGAATTTACTTTTTTTGTATTTCGCTTTTTAGGGGAAACGATGAAGGACATGAGAGTATATCAGTGTTTGTCTTAAGATCAGTGCGTAGTCAATCTAATCTCCCACACCTTTTCAAATATAGTTCTCTGCAATGATAACTTCTTCTAGCAAGGATTCTTTGCACTATGTTTGAAATTCTTTTGATGTTACTATATTATTTCATATGGAGCCAACTTCAACAAAACCTCATCACTTGAAACTAAGAAGAGTTTTTGTTCTATAACAAAAATAAGAGTTTGAACATTTAATCATATGGTTTTATGTTGACCAAGCAGTATCATTCCAAAGGATAGATTCACTTTGCTGAGACCAATTTTCCTGGCACTCAACCAAATATTAAAATGGAGCCCTATAATTAACATTAGTGTACTGTGAAAAGGCAGCAAAAAATAGCATCCATATCATTAGTCTATGTCAATCAAATTATTGCTGCTATTGCTAATGGGAGCATATCATCAAGTACTTAAATTTTTCTGAGTTTGTTAACAAACATAATTCAAGTCCCTGTATTTTCAGTATACAGATTATAAGACAATTTTATTGGCATTGGATATGGATTTATTTCAGATGAGTTTAATCAAGATGTGGACAAAATTCTTAAAGGTGACAACATCAGGATAATGATTGATCTTACAGGATGGGAAAAGATATTTATTATTCACTGAAATGTATGCTGGGATTTACCAAGAAGATTGAGGATGTTACATTACTCAGTATGTCATTACCTATTTAAACATAAAATACTACTACCAATAAAAACAATTGCCTATATATTTTGTTATTTTTCTCTGAACCAAGTAATGATTTTCAGTTTGCTATATGAATTGTCTTATCATGACAACAGTGTTTAATTCCTCTGTTTAGAATTGTGGAAACTGAGGTTCAGTTCAGTCGCTCAGTCGTGTCCAACCCTTTGCGACCTCATGAATCACAGCATGCCAGGCCTCCCTGTCCATCACCAACTCCTGGAGTTCACTCAAACTCACGTCCATCGAGTGGGTGGTGCCATCCAGCCATCTCATCCTCTGTCGTCCTCTTCTCCTGCCCCCAATTCCTCCCTGCATCAGAGTCTTTTCCAATGCGTCAACTCTTCGCATGAGGTGGCCAAAGTACTGGAGTTTCAGCTTCAGCATCAGTCCTTCCAATGAACACCCAGGACTGATCTCCTTTAGGATGGACTGGTTGGATGTCCTTGCAGTCCAAGGGACTCTCAAGAGTCTTCTCCAACACCACAGTTCAAAAGCCTCAATTCTTCGGTGCTCAGCTTTCTTCACAGTCCAACTTTCACATCCATACATGACCATTGGAAAAACTATAGCCTTGACTAGATGGACCTGTGTTGGTAAGATAATATCTCTGCTTTTCAATAGGCTATCTAGGTTGGTCATAACTTTCTTTCCAAGGAGTAAGCATCTTTTAATTTCATGGCTGCAATCACCATCTGCAGTGAGGTTAACAGAGCTCATTTACTTTGTTCACATAGTAAGTAGGATTTATATTTAGGTGTTTCTGGCATCAAGGTTCAGTATTTTTTATGATTTAAATACACAGTATATTGAAATAGGCTAGAATTTAAGTCAATTTCTTTTCTCTCTTAATGAAAAATATTTTAAGTAATAATTTCTTCTAAGCATTCCTTCCTAGTGGGGCATAATTTACATAAAAAAGAGCTGATATTTAGGAGAATCAATATAAGCAAACTTATTGGAGTACATAAGAAGTTATACACTGGGGGAAAAATGTCCTGAATTTGAAGTTGGAGATAGAAATAATCCCTTCTGAAGATTATTTAAGTTAAAACTGTTATAAAATACATGCACAAGCTTGATGCCATCTTTAACACAGAGATTCATGGTTATTTTACAGAAGTAAGGAAGTAGTAAGAAGATAAATATTACTGGATAATTAATTCCCTTTTTTTTTTAAACAAAGTTGTCACTGGTTATTATTTTATACAATCAAGAATATATTCTTTATCTTCTCAACTATCTCCTTTAAATAGCTATGAGTCACTGTATCAAAATATAAAAATTTATATCAAAGCATGCTAAGGAAATTATGCATTTCCTACATCCCATACATTCCGAATAAATGACAGTTTGAAGCAAAATATTTAAAAACAAACTCTGTACATATAATACAGATGATTTATTGAAAACCAACCCATATTTTTCCAAGTAAAAAACAATTTTAAATGAAATAAGAACTACACAGAGTTATTACTATCAGTATTAATATGTAATATTTCTTGGCATATTTAGAAAATTCAGAAAGAACAGATCATGAAAATCTGGCATAAAGAAATTACAAAGAGCTAAAAGAAGAGCTAAAATTTTCTTCTTTTGCTGGTAAGACTGCATACACAAAGACTCAAAGAAAGTCTAATAATATTTTTAATTACTAAGGTGATTGTTAAGGTGGCCACTTATAAGTTTTATATATTCAAGAATAAAAAATGTAGTATAGGAATTAGAAAAAACATTGGGGTAAAAAAATTATGACAAAACAATAAAATTCTCATAAATATACATATATCTTAAGGTATAATTCATATATAATTTACTCAAGGGTAATTCTGCTAGTTTTGGCAAAGGCATATAATCAATAGGTAGAACAGATTCTTCACCTTCCAAAATTTCTCCTGTGCCCTTTTCAGTCAACAATTCTATTATCCTAACTTTTTACAGACACTGTTCTGATTCTTGTCCCTGTGATTTTGCCTTTTCTATAATGTTATATAGATTAATAGAATGTGTAGAATTTGAGTCTGACTTCAACAGAGCATAATGCATTTGAGATTCACTGACCCTTGTTGTATGAATCAGTAGTTCATGTATTCATAGCTGAGAGATATTCCTATACATGTAATAGTATTCCTCAGTTAAGGAACTTTAAAAATGGGACACAGTGGATAAAGGTAATGAAAATGCACATATGTCTAGTTAGAAGATCATAAGTACTAGGGATGTAATGTACAACATGATTAACATAATAAACACTGTTGTGTTATACATGAAAGTTAGGAGAATAAATCCTAAAAGTTCTCATCCCAACAAAAAATTATTTCTTTTTCTTCTTTTTTCTATATAATTATTTTTAATATAAATTTATTTATTTTAATTGGAGGTTAATTACTTTACAATATTGTATTGGTTTTGCCACACATCAACGTGAATCCACCACAGGTATACACGTGTTCCCCATCCTGAACCCCCCTTCCTCCCCATATCATCCCTCTGGGTTGTCTCAGTGCACCAGCCCCAAGCATCCAGTATCATGCATCGAACCTGGACTGGCAATTCATTTCATATATGATGTTATACATGTTTTGACGCCATTCTCCCAAATCATCCCACCCTCTCCCTCTCCCACAGAGTCCAAAAGACTGTTCTATACATCTGTGTCTCTTTTGCTGTGTCACATACAGGGTTATTGTTACCATCTTTCTAAATTCCATATATATGCATTAGTATACTGTATTGGTGTTATTTAAATTTATTGTGGTAATCATTTCATGATGTAGATCAAATCATTATAATCATTTTATGATGTAGATCAAATCATTAAGGTGTATATGTTAAATACACTGTGCTGATGTCAATTATCTCTCTCTAAAACTGGATGGAAACAAGTCTCAGCTAATAGAAAAAAAAAAAAGAGACAAATTTTATAAAGAAATAAATTACACAAAACTATAGGAACCAACCATGTAAGCCAATCTAGCATTTAATCTAAGACATGAAGAATAAATAAGTAGAAATTAGCTGAACATTCAGGAAAGTAAAAAAAGATATTGTTGTTATTCAGTCACAAAGTCCCATCTGACTCTGCAACCCTGTGGATTGCAGCATGTTAGGAATTAACTGAACATTCAGGAAAGTGAAAAAGACGTAAAATGTCCATAAACATAGGCAGACCCAATAGAAGAAATGAAATTTTAATGAAAAAAAAATTCACCTAGAAATAGAGCCACATAAATAGTCCAAATAATCTTTTCAAGGGAACAAAAGCCATACAATGGAGAAAAAATAAGCTTTTCAATAAATGATGCTGTGACAACTGGACATCTTCATTCAAAATAAAATGAACCTAGACACAGACCTATACCCTTAATAAATTAACTTAAAATGGATTATAGACCCAAACATAAAGTGCAAAACTATAAAACTCCTAGAAGCTAACAGAAAATCTCTATGGCCTTGAGTATTATGCTGAATACAAAGGGTACAACAGGTACCTATGAAAAGGTACCTAAGGGTATCTATGAAATAAATAAATTTATAAGCTAGACTTCATTAAAATGTTTTAGAAATTTTGTTCTGGTAAAGACATTGTCAAGGTAATGAGAAAACAAACTATAGGTCAGCAAAAAATATCTGCATGATACATATCTGATAAAGAACTGTTACCCACCCAATATGTACAAAGAACTCTCAAAAGTTAATAAAAATACAAAGAACCTGATTAATATATGGCCTAAATGCCTGAACAGATATCTCACTAAAGAGATAAACAATGACAAATAATAATAGGAAAATATTCTCCATATCATATATCAGTAGGGAATTGTAAATTAAAACAATGAGATACCAAAGCGGGGGTGGGGGGGGGGGGTGGGGAAGAAAATGAAAACCTTATTAGAATGTCCAAAATGCCTAACACTAATACTAAGAAATGCTGGTAAGGATGTAGAGCAATAGGAACTCTCATCATTGCTATTGGGAATGTAAAATGGTATGGCCACTTTGGAGGACAGTTTGGCAATTTATTAAAGTAAATGTACTCTTACATTTGATCCAAGAATCATGTTCCTTTGTATTTACACAAATGCTTTTAAAACTATGTACACACAAAAATCTGCATATGGATATTTTAGAGCAGCTTTATACACAATTGCAAGCAACCAAGATGAACTAGGTTGAAAGGATAAAGACAAATAGACAATGGGATACTATTCAGCATTAAAAAGAAATAAAACATCAAGCCATGGAAAGACATAGAGAAACTTTAAATGCATATTAGTAAATGAAAAAGGACATTCTGAAAAAGCTACGTTCTACATGATTCCAACTACGGTAATGACAGTCTGGAAAAGGCAAAACTATGGAGAGTATAAAAAGATCAGTGATTGCCAATGGGCAGAGAAGATGGAAGTATGGAAGGGAGGGATGAATAGGTGAAGAACAGGATTTTTAGAATAAAATTATCCTGTATGATATCATAAGGTGGATACTTACCACTATATATTTGTCAAAAGCTATAGCATGTAAAAACACCAAGAGCAAATCCTAATATAGACTGTGGACACTGAGGGATAACAATGTAGGTTCATCAATTGTAACATTTTTTTTTCATGAAAATTATTTATTTTTTGAATTTTGAATTTTTTATTTAAATTTATTTTTTAAATTGAAGGTTAATTGTTTTACAGAATTTTGTGGTTTTCTGTCATACATCAACAAGAATCAGCCATAGGTATACCCATGTCCCCTCCCTCTCATCTCCTCTCCATCCCACCCTTCTAGATAGTCACAGAGTCCCTGTTTGAGTTCCCTGATTCATACAAAAAATTCCCATTGGCTATCTATTTCACATATTGTATTGTAAATTTCTATGTTACTCTCTCCATATATCTCACCGTCTCCCTCCTCCTCTCCCATCATGTCCATAGGTCTGTTCTCCATGTCTGTTTTATTTTTAATAATAAAAATGGGAAGTAATTATACTGAAGTGTTTATTTCCATGCTGTGTAATTATAGACAGTTTTTCTGCTTTACTAATTTTTCAAATAAAACATAAAGTATAAGCTTTTACCATTTTTATAAGCTGATAATCATTATCAGAAGAAATCACTGAAAACCTGAAATGCAATAAAAAATGACAATAGAGAGATGAACAGATTATATTAATATGCAATTAATCTCAGTACAATATAAAAAGATATAAATAAAAACAGGAATGAGATACCCATTTACACCCATCAGACTGGGAAATATGGAATGAGTTACAAACACACAATAGAGGAAAAGTTGTGAAAATAAGTACTGTCATAAGTCACTGGGGGGAATAGAAATACCTTCATCTCTAGGGAAACTAATCTGTAATGAGCTATCAAAATTTTATATGTACATAACTTTAACCAGCAATACCACCCATTTATTTTCTGTGTTCCTCTCTACCACATATTTGTCATGTGGAACTCCTAATTTTATTTAGTTTCTCTGGATCTGTTCTCCCAACATTGCAGACTAAGGGGAGCAAGTTAACTAAGAAAATGTATTCAATATTAAATTGTATTTAGGGCCCTGAGAATATAGATGGTTTAGATTTCATAAATATTGTTACCAACATGCTCTGCTAGGTGGTTTTCTACAGCACGGTTTAATTGGTTAGATACTGTCGGAGAGAGAAAATAGTTTTCTTAAATATTATGTTTGGTTTCATTTTTCCAAGAAAAATGACAAAAGGAGAAATAGACAAATCCCAATAGCAACTACAAAAATCTAATTAAAAACACGTGACAGCATGTTAGGTAGAAACAGAGGGAATTAAGGAAAAATCATCAATAGGAAGAGAATAATTGGGTCTGTGGACTAAAAATATTCTTGAGGTCAAAGAATAATCACATTTGGGATTGTTAGACTAATAAAATATAATAAGATCCGAGGAAAAACTTCTGCATTAGTTATTCTATAACTTCACATTTTGATGATGAAATTGTCTGGGAATATGCTAAAGCTGAAACTCCAATACTTTGGCCACCTCATGAGAAGAATTGACGCATTGGAAAAGACACTGATGCTGGGAGGGATTAGGGACAGGAGGAGAAGGGGACGACAGAGGGTGAGATGGCTGGATGGCATCACCAACTGGATGGACATGAGTTTGAGTGAACTCCGGGAGTTGGTGATGGACAGGGCAGCCTGGAGTGCTGCAATTCATGGGGTCCCAAAGAGTCAGACACGACTGAGCGACTGAACTGAATTGAACTAATCAAGGATAAGCTCTAGCCTATGACATGGTTGCCTTTCTATCTCACCACAATGGGGTTAGGAGCACAAAGTAACTTTTTCACATGTGCACTTTTACAGTGCAATTTAGATGAAGGGGGAAAAAAAAAACAAAACAAAACAAAAACTAGTGCTGGAGTGTGACTGTGGGAGTGGGTGGGTGGTTGTGTGTGTGTGCGTGTGCTTAGTTGCTCAGTTGAATCCAAGTCTTTATCCCATGAACTATAGCCTGCCAGGTTCCTCTGACCATGGGATTCTCCAGGCAAGAATACTGGAGTGGATTGTCATTTTCTTCTCCAAGGGATCTTCCTGACCTAGGAATCAAGCCCTTGTCTCATCCTTTGGCAGGTAGATTCTTTACCATTGATCCACCAGGGGGTAGTTGAAGTAGGCTACGTAAAATGGTGGTTAGAGAAGAGGAGGTGAAGGAACCAAATGCCAGATTGTTGGAAAGATTATCAATTAAAACATCAATGTCCCTCAGAATGATTGTAGATATTAGAGTGGGCTATAAGATTGTGAGAAGCAAAGACCAGAATCATCCAATGCAGGAGATTGTCCAAAAGGTCATTAGGTATCAGCAATCAGTTGTAGAAGTAAGCACAAACATGATAAGTCCTAAAAAAATAAGCATATTTTACAATGAGATAAAGGAATCTATTATACATTTGATAACAACTCAATATATCAGAGAAAATGAGGTCATAGTGTGTCACATAGTTTTAAAAGAGAAAATGAACAATTATGGAGATTAAAATGCAATGAACACACAAAATTAAATGGAGACCTGGTCAATGTTCGAGTCTCAACTGATTTAAACTGCTGTCAATAGAATTAAAAACCAAGGGAAAGCTGAAGGTTTTTTGTTCTCTTTAGAGAAAGCACAGTATTTCTTAAAGGACTGGTTCAATTATAATCTCCAGACTTTAATTTGTGTATGTCCAATGGAGAATACCCAGAGAAGCTACATTGTGGTTGTAGAAGGCAATAAGTAGTCACATTAGCCTCCTTTGGATAAGATGATTATAAGTACCATAGTTACTATTGCTGCTTAGATAAAAACATGAATTGTGCATTTAAATTAGATAAAATCTGAATATATGTATATGTATGTTTCCTTTTCTCACTATATATATATATGTATGTTGTTGCTCAGTCACTCAGTCATATCCTACTCTTTTGTACCCCAATGAACTGCAGCCCACCAGGTTCCTATGTCCATGGGATTTCCCCTGCAAGAATACTGGAGTGGGTTGCCATTTCCTTCTCCAGTGGACCTTCCTGACCCAGCGATCAAACCCATGTCTCCTGCATTGCAGGAGGATTCTTTATCAGTGAGCCATAGGGAAGCCCAAGTACCACAATGGTAATAGACCGAAGGAAAAAAAAAAAAAGCCATAGTATCAAACAGTGTCATTTCATTATACAATAACTAAACCTGTTATGCTTTAATAAATCAAAATTTTAAAAGAACTTTAGACTCCAGGAAAACTCACAATATAGATATTTTCTCTGACATAGTTATAATTTGCATGAGACCAGCCACAGAATTTTCCCTTGTTCAATCCAGTGCCTGTCAAAGTGAATGGCACATTGTAGGCACTTAGTACATACTAGTTGAATGAACAGAGGTTTCTAGAGATGCTGCCTGCTTCACTCAAGTCGGGTGCACAATGAACTACTCCCATTTTCGACTACTTTAAAAGCATATTTAGACATATTTCTCTTACTTTAACTTTTAAACACTCCTCTGGGCACAATTGAGAGTACATTCATTGACCCTTGCAGAGAATCCTCAGGTAGGGAGAGACTGCTTTCTAACCCGGACTGCTCAGTCCTACTGATGGAGAAAGGTAAGTAACTTTGAAAATGGGGAGCCAGGCACTTGCATTATCATTTGTATGAAGACTAAATGTACTGTCTTTCTCCAACTTCAAAATATTGCCACTATTTTAAGTGGTAATATATAAAATTTCATTAACATTTTAATCACTTAGTGAATGATAACTATAATGTCAACTCCTAAACTTTTTATCTCATAACTTTTCATCCTTGAGATGCTAATATGCTATAAACTTTCTTATTTCTTCTGTTTTATCTAAAATAAGCACATTTATATTCTGTGAACATTTATTTCAGACTTGTTTCCATTTGTGTTTTAACATTTAAAGTTGAAAGCCAAAGGTAGGATGTTCCCAAATTCATAATCCCTGAGGGATCTTTCGTTCTTGACTGGATTCTGATATAATTACCACTATGCTATTCAATCTAATTTATTTTCTCCAAAATTTTTCTAAGTGATTATGACATTAATTTAGTTTCTTCAACAGATTTTGTCCTAAGTAAATCACCGAAAACTGCATGAGTTTTTACTACCAACTGACCCCCTCCTGAGAAAAAGAAAGTACCATGACTCCACTGTCCATTTCCATTGCAACAGGCTGAGAAAGATTGATGTTTAAAATTCAAAGGCTGTGGTTGAATTGTATAGAAATACATAGAAATACATATGTTTTTAAAAGTCCCAGCAGTTGGTTCATCAGTTCACTTTTATTTGTGTCTTTTTTGTATTTATTTTCATCATATACTCCTTCAGAAGTAAGGCAAAAATTAATCTCCAAAACCCTTTTTTTATCAAGGGTTTTTACTTCATTTACTGAAATCCTGAAAACTCCAACCAACATCAATAAATGAGTACATGAAATTGGACTAGCTAATTTTTGCTTGCATATGTCTATAATTATAGTAACAAGTTAGGGAAAAGATAGGATGGGGAACAGAGAGAATTAGAACTTGGTGATTTAAATGCAAGATTAATGGTTATCAGTGGTAATAAAGGACTTCATATCAAATTAAATGAATGAATAAATGAACATGAGACTTTTAAGACTATACTCTTCTTAGCCAGTCCATTCTTCATATTCTTCACAAACATTTTTAATAATACAAATCACCATTCAATGAAATACAGTAGAAATAAAATATGACTAAAAATCTATTTATGTTTGAGTTTCTGTTTCCTTCTGTCTATAACATTTATGCCAGTGAAAGAAAAACAAACATCTGTTTCTTTATTAATAGCATTATCCCCTTTAACTATCAGCCTAAACATTCTTCCTCTATTTTCTCCTTACAGGAGAAGCATTATATGCTTCATATTCAAAGCTAGGGGAAGCATACTGAAAACACCAACAAATGCAGAAAGACAGGATTGGCCATTTTAAAAAGGCAAAAATAAAAACGCAGAAAATCAGAAGTTTAACTTCCCCGTTTTATGTCCTCTATGAGTAATATGGCACTAATAGAACGCAGGAATAAATGAACTCTCTTGGTGTCTTAATTGAGTATTGTCTAGCAGTTCTTTTCATAAGGCTTGTAAAAAATGTTCCCTCTGGTAACTTTAAATTCATTTTTATAATTAGCATTTAGTTGTATCTTTGAAAAGAACCCAGCTTCTTTTTGCCTGCCAACAGCAATTTTCAGCTCAGCAGATAAACATTAGGTCCTGTGCATTAAAGCCAACAGGTCTGATGTCAAGATGGGAATACTGCCATCATTTTATCTGGAAAATTAATTTAATTTCTTCTAAATATGATATTTATTTATGCATTCAAATTCTATTTGTATATGCTTTTAACAAAAATATAGATCTTATGCTTAAATGCTAAAGATTAATTGGAAACAATTATTTGGAATACATAGGCAATCTATTCTAAATAATTTTTCTAGCATACTGAATACCTATGTACAAATTTCCTTCAAAATAAAATGGGATATATATTTACTGAAAAAAAAAACTGAAATTTTTCCATATAATTTTCTAGCTTTTTAAGCATTCTAGATACCTAAGCAATCAAATTACAAATGCTGTGCTCTGTGTTCACCCCTTAGATAGGTGATGGTGTTGTTTAAAACATGACATAAAAGTTGCACATAGAGAGAGAAAAAGATGGCGGAGGAGTAGGTGGATGTGGAGTACATCTCTCTCCATGGATACATCAGGAATATACCCTCAGACACAGAAGTGCATGCAGAACACCTCCTGGGAGAGGGCAGGAGTACCTGACCAGGGAAAAGAATATATAGACCCATGCAAAACTTGGTAGGATGAAGGAACTAGGGGAAAAAACAGGAGTGTTAATAGGACTAGACCTGCCCTTCATGGGTTGGAGAAGTGAAGCAGGGGTCTGATCCCCACATCGGGGCAACTGTCTGAGTCAGGGGAGAAACATTTAAGGCTGAGAGTGAAACAGCTGATCTGTGGTAGCCTAAATGGAATGAGAATCAGACAGTCCTTGCTGCAGCCATACATATCCTGGACAGGGAGGCAGATTCCCTGGAAGGCGCAGCAGCTGGAAGCTGGAGTTGAGGGACTGTGGAGTAATCCTAGGGTGAGTGCTGCTGTTGACTGTGGAGAGATGGATTGAAGAGATGGGATGGAGCAGATTGTGGTGGGAAATGCTTGTGGAGGAAAGCTGGGCAACCACGAAAGGAAGCCGATACTGCTGAGTCATGCATAAGGAGTGGAGCCATTACCATAGCTTCTCTCCCCCAACACTCCAGCATCAGCAGCTGAACAATAGAGAGGCTGGCCCACCAAACTGCCTGAAGCACTGAACTACAGAGTAGAACCCCACACAGGGTGCCCCTATACGTGCCTGACAAGCCGAACAACATAGAAGGACCCAAGGCAAGGGAGCCCTCTAAGTGCCTGAATGGGCAGAGCTATGGAGAAAGACTGGACAAAGAGGACTTCTGATCACCAGCTATAAGAGGCTTGAAAAAAGACTCTGATACAACCATAAATACTGTGGCAGAGGCAGTCCATGTCCCTGCACACTTGGCGCCACCAGGGTCCCCACACGCCAAGCAGCTGTGCCACCTTCACTCTCAACTCACTGGGGCACAGCTGCCAGAGACAGAAAAACTCTCATATCTATGCACACAGGGTTGCTTCGGTCCAACTCTTTGTGACCCTGTAGACTATGGCCTGCTGGGCTTCTGTCAGGGAAGGGGTTCTCCAGGCAAGAATACAGGAGTGTTTTGGCCAGTACTGGTCGCCATACCCTTTTAGAGCACATTTCCTGCTGCCACAGCCGCCAACTCCTCTGAGTACCTAGTGCTGCCAGAATCCCTGCGACCCAAGCAGCTGCACCACCTCCGCACCTGGCCCTCACAGGGACAAACCCAAACCCTCCAGGGCAGCCTCAGGAGCAAACCCCAGTGGCTGACCCACATGCAGAGGTGGAAATAAAACTAAAATTGAAGCCCAGGGGCAGGGTGCCTAAGGAAGAAGACCCAAAACCTTCCTACCAGCTGTACAAGCTGAAGATTAAATCCACATGATCAACTAGGCAGACTCTGTCTCTATGGAACATATAAAAAGTCATTGAGAGCTCTCACAAAGAAAACATACTAGTTCTGATAGCTGGGGATATTGGAAGCAAGAACACAAAGGAGCAGGACCAGATGAGAATCTGAGCTGTCCTCACAGCAGGTCCAGAGATAAGCACAGTGCTGAAGGGCATCCTAGGGAGGTGAGGCAGACTGTCACTCTCAGCAAGGGAAAGGATTCTGACAGCAGTGACTCAAGAAAAACATTTATTATTTGCCGGGAGCCAGCACGAGGAGTCCCGCCCGTGGCAAAGGTCATGAGGTTAAGGGGTCCAACAGGCAAAGGCGAGTCTGGCCTTAAGGGAGCCTCACTGGATTTTCTCGAGCATCTACCCCCAAAACCAGAGTCTGCCTGCCTTACTGCATTACGCTTTTCGCTTATGCTTCTGACATTAACAGGGGCTGTCCCCCCACCACCTTTTTCTGGAAAAAGTTAATTTAGAGCTTTTACATAATAAGTCTCCTGGACATAATAAGAGTGTTTCAATCCAAAACCCCCTCTGATGGCTTTCTAGCCTGCCTATAGGACTCTTACAGCTGTGCATGTGATTGTTTGCGGCCTCCTGACCGCGAGAGGCACAGGAAACTCAAAACATCCCAGGAATGTAGGGGCTTTCAAGGAGTCAAAATCACTAGAATAGGACTGATTAAGGGTTTTATTTGTTGTGCCAATACTTGCTGCCAAATTTTCATATCTTTTATTTGTTGATATAGTTGATATATAGAAAAAAAAAAAAACAAGTAGCAACATAGATCTTTGAGTTAAGTACCTTCTTTGTTATAACCTACTGCACCATTGTTCTATAGGGATGTAACTTTAGTGCTTTGAGGGTGATGCGGATTAAGGAAAAACACTTCAGGGGAAATGAGATTAACATTCATTAAGGAAGAGAGCCATAAAGTGTTAACAGGCCTCTTGGCCAGAAGATCACGTAAATCACCTGAGACCTTTTGTATACAAAAAGATATACAGAAAGGGTCAGGACTGCTGCCCCTGCATGACTCTGTATCTTCCATTATGTAAAACTTAGGGTATATAAACACCTTTTAAAAATAAAGTTATGGGGTTTTTGCACAAGCTTGGCCTCCTCTGTGTTGACTCTCTCTCTTTCTCCCTCTCCTTCCCTCTCCTTTTCAGGCTGATCCCTTGGAACGGGGAGGCTCACTGAGTCTACTTATTTGCCCTGGCTTCTAAGACCCACGTGAGAGGGAGCCCAAGGCAGGGCACCCTCCGCTATTCAAGCAGGCGCCAGTGGCCTACGTAGACAGTGCAAGTTCCTTGTCTTGGAACTGTATTGGTTTTCCACGTAAACCAAGTTATTCAACATCTTTTCTCCACTAATTTTCCTACTACACTATTCTTTCCTAATCTCTCTTTATATTTCTAATTAAATAATTCTTTCCTAAGACACCGACTCCATCCCCCCTTCGAATTACCCTGGATCCACCGGGGCTGGACCACAGCAATTATTCTTCTGTTTTGTCTCATTCTATAGATTCTTTTGGATTTTGTTCCTTCCACCCCCTACTTGTAGTTGTTGATTTTATTGACACTACGAAATCTAATTAAGCTTTTGAGCTTCTTTTTTTTCTCTTTTTTTAATTTTTATTTTTTTGCAGGCAATATTACTTTACTTTTTTTTTTTTTTAATTTTAAAATCTTTAATTCTTACATGTGTTCCCAAACATGAACCCCCCTCCCACCTCCCTCCCCATAACATCTCTCTGGGTCATCCCCATGCACCAGCCCCAAGCATGCTGTATCCTGCGTCGGACATAGACTGGCGATTCAATTCTTACATGATAGTATACATGATAGAATACCATTCTCCCAAATCATCCCACCCTCTCCCTCTCCCTCTGAGTCCAAAAGTCCATTATACACAGCTGTGTCTTTTTTCCTGTCTTGCATACAGGGTCATCATTGCCATCTTTCTAAATTCCATATATATGTGTTAGTATACTGTATTGGTGTTTTTCTTTCTGGCTTACTTCACTCTGTATAATCGGCTCCAGTTTCATCCATCTCATCAGAACTGATTCAAATGAATTCTTTTTAATGGCTGAGTAATACTCCATTGTGTATATGTACCACAGCTCTCTTATCCATTCATCTGCTGATGGACATCTAGGTTGTTTCCATGTCCTGGCTATTATAAACAGTGCTGCGATGAACATTGGAGTACATGTGTCTCTTTCAATTCTGGTTTCCTCGGTGTGTATGCCCAGCAGTGGGATTGCTGGGTCATAAAGTAGTTCTATTTGCAATTTTTTAAGGAATCTCCACACTGTTCTCCATAGTGGCTGTACTAGTTTGTATTCCCACCAACAGTGTAGGAGGGTTCTCTTTTCTCCACACCCTCTCCAGCATTTATTGCTTGCAGATTTTTGGATCGCAGCCATTCTGACTGGTGTGAAGTGGTACCTCATTGTGGTTTTGATTTGCATTTCTCTGATAATGAGTGATGTTGAGCATCTTTTCATGTGTTTGTTAGCCATCCGTATGTCTTCTTTGGAGAAATGTCTATTTACTTCTTTGGTCCATTTTTTGATTGGGTCGTTTATTTTTCTGGAATTGAGCTGCAGGAGTTGCTTGTATATTTTTGAGATTAGTTGTTTGTCAGTTGCTTCATTTGCTATTATTTTCTCCCATTCAGAAGGCTGTCTTTTCACCTTGCTGATATTTTCCTTTGTTGGGCAGAAGCTTTTAATTTTAATTAGATCCCATTTGTTTATTTTTGCTTTTATTTCCAGAATTCTGGGAGGTGGATCATAGAGGATCCTGCTGTGATTTATGTCTGAGAGTGTTTTGCCTATATTCTCCTCTAGGAGTTTTATAGTTTCTGGTCTTACATTTAGATCTTTAATCCATTTTGAGTTTATTTTTGTGTGCGGTGTTAGAAAGTGATCTAGTTTCATTCTTTTACAAGTGGTTGACCAGTTTTCCCAGCACCACTTGTTAAAGAGATTGTCTTTACTCCATTGTATATTCTTGCCTCCTTTGTCAAAGATAAGGTGTCCGTAGGTGTGTGGATTTATCTCTGGGCTTTCTATTTTGTTCTATTGATCTATATGTCTGTCTTTGTGCCAGTACCATACTGTTTTGATGACTGTGGCTTTGTAGTAGAGCCTGAAGTCAGGCAAGTTGATTCCTCCAGTTCCATTCTTCTTTCTCAAGATTGCTTTGGCAATTCGAGGTTTTTTGTATTTCCATACAAATCTTGAAATTATTTGTTCTAGTTCTGTGAAAAATATGGCTGGTAGCTTGATAGGGATTGCATTGAATTTGTAAATTGCTTTGGGTAGTATACTCATTTTCACTATATTGATTCTTCTGATCCATGAACATGGTATATTTCTCCATCTATTAGTGTCCTCTTTGATTTCTTTCATCAGTGTTTTATAGTTTTCTATATATAGGTCTTTAGTTTCTTTGGGTAGATATATTCCTAAGTATTTTATTCTTTTCGTTGCAATGGTGAATGGAATTGTTTCCTTAATTTCTTTTTCTACTTTCTCATTATTAGTGTATAGGAATGCAAGGGATTTCTGTGTGTTGATTTTATATCCTGCAACTTTACTATATTCATTGATGAGCTCTAGTAATTTTCTGGTGGAGTCTTTAGGGTTTTCCATGTAGAGGATCATGTCATCTGCAAACAGTGAGAGTTTTACTTCTTCTTTTCCAATTTGGATTCCTTTTATTTCTTTTTCTGCTCTGATTGCTGTGGCCAAAACTTCCAGAACTATGTTGAATAGTAGCAGTGAAAGTGGACACCCTTGTCTTGTTCCTGACTTTAGGGGAAATGCTATCAATTTTTCACCATTGAGGATAATGTTTGCTGTGGGTTTGTCATATATAGCTTTTATTATGTTGAGGTATGTTCCTTCTATTCCTGCTTTCTGGAGAGTTTTTTTTATCATAAATGGATGTTGAATTTTGTCAAAGGCCTTCTCTGCATCTATTGAGATAATCATATGGTTTTTATTTTTCAATTTGTTAATGTGGTGAATTACACTGATTGATTTGCAGATATTGAAGAATCCTTGCATCCCTGGGATAAAGCCCACTTGGTCATGGTGTATGATCTTTTTAATGTGTTGTTGGATTCTGATTGCTAGAATTTTGTTGAGGATTTTTGCATCTATGTTCATCAGTGATATTGGCCTGTAGTTTTCTTTTTTTGTGACATCTTTGTCAGGTTTTGGTATTAGGGTGATGGTGGCCTCATAGAATGAGTTTGGAAGTTTACCTTCCTCTGCAATTTTCTGGAAGAGTTTGAGTAGGATAGGTGTTAGCTCTTCTCGAAATTTTTGGTAGAATTCAGCTGTGAAGCCGTCTGGACCTGGGCTTTTGTTTGCTGGAAGATTTCTGATTACAGTTTCAATTTCCGTGCTTGTGATGGGTCTGTTAAGATTTTCTATTTCTTCCTGGTTCAGTTTTGGAAAATTGTACTTTTCTAAGAATTTGTCCATTTCTTCCACGTTGTCCATTTTATTGGCATACAACTGTTGATAGTAGTCTCTTATGATCCTTTGTATTTCTGTGTTGTCTGTTGTGATCTCTCCATTTTCATTTCTAATTTTATTGATTTGATTTTTCTCTCTTTGCTTCTTGATGAGTCTGGCTAGTGGTTTGTCAAATTTATTTATCCTTTCAAAGAACCAGCTTTTGGCCTTGTTGATTTTTGCTATGGTCTCTTTTGTTTCTTTTGCATTTATTTCTGCCCTAATTTTTAAGATTTCTTTCCTTCTACTACCTCTGGGGTTCTCCAATTCTTCCTTTTCTAGTTGCTTTAGGTGTAGAGTTAGGTTATTTATTTGACTTTTTTCTTGTTTCTTGAGGTATGCCTGTGTTGCTATGAACTTTCCTCTTAGCACTGCTTTTATAGCGTCCCACAGGTTTTGGGTTGTTGTGTTTTCATTTTCATTAGTTTCTATGCATATTTTGATTTCTTTTTTGATTTCTTCTGTGATTTGTTGGTTATTCAGAAGTGTGCTGTTCAACCTCCATATGTTGGAATTTTTAATAGTTTTTCTCCTGTAATTGAGATCTAATCTTAATGCATTATGGTCAGAAAAGATGCTTGGAATGATTTCGATTTTTTTGAATTTATCAAGTTTAGATTTATGGCCCAGGATGTGATCTATCCTGGAGAAGGTTCCATGAGCACTTGAAAAAAAGGTGAAATTCATTGTTTTGGGGTGAAATGTCCTATAGATATCAATTAGGTCTAATTGATCTAATGTATCATTTAAAGTTTGCGTTTCTTTGTTAATTTTCTGTTTAGTTGATCTGTCCATAGGTGTGAGTGGGGTATTAAAGTCTCCCACTATTATTGTGTTATTGTTGATTTCCCCTTTCATACTTGTTAGCATTTGTCTTACATATTGCGGTGCTCCTATATTGGGTGCATATATATCTATAGTTGTTATATCTTCTTCTTGGATTGATCCTTTGATCATTATGTAGTGGCCTTCTTTGTCTCTTTCCACAGCCTTTGTTTTAAAGTCTATTTGATCAGATATGAGTATTGCCACTCCTGCTTTCTTTTGGTCTCTATTTGCATGGTATATCTTTTTCCAGCCCTTCACTTTCAGTCTGTATGTGTCCCTTGTTTTGAGGTGGGTCTCTTGTAAGCAGCATATAGAGGGGTCTTGTTTTTGTATCCATATGGCCAGTCTTTGCCTTTTGGTTGGGGCGTTCAACCCATTTACGTTTAAGGTAATTATTGATAAGTATGATCCCGTTACCATTTACTTTATTGTTTTGGGTTCAGGTTTATACGCCCTTTTTGTGTTTCCTGTCTAGAGAATATCCTTTAGAATTTGTTGGAGAGCTGGTTTGGTGGTGCTGAATTCTCTCAGCTTTTGCTTGTCTGTAAAGCTTTTGATTTCTCCTTCATATTTGAATGAGATCCTTGCTGGGTACAGTAATCTGGGCTGTAGGTTATTTTCTTTCATCACTTTAAGTATGTCTTGCCATTCCCTCCTGGCCTGAAGCGTTTCTATTGAAAGATCAGCTGTTATCCTTATGGGAATTCCCTTGTGTGTTATTTGTTGTTTTTCCCTTGCTGCTTTTAATATTTGTTCTTTGTGTTTGATCTTTGTTAATTTGATTAATATGTGTCTTGGGGTGTTTCGCCTTGGGTTTATCCTATTTGGAACTCTCTGTGTTTCTTGGACTTGGGTGATTATTTCCTTCCCCATTTTAGGGAAGTTTTCAACTATTATCTCCTCAAGGATTTTCGCATGATCTTTCTTTCTGTCTTCTTCTTCTGGGACTCCTATAATTCGAATGTTGGAGTGTTTCATATTGTCCTGGAGGTCTCTGAGATTGTCCTCGTTTCTTTTAATTTGTTTTTCTTGTTTCCTCTCTGATTCATTTATTTCTACCATTCTATCTTCTATTTCACTTATCCTATCTTCTGCCTCCGTTATTCTACTATTTGTTGCCTCCAGAGTGTTTCTGATCTCATTTATTGCATTATTCATTATATTTTGACCCTTTTTTATTTCTTCTAGGTCCTTGTTAAACCTTTCTTGCATCTTCTCAATCCTTGTCTCTAGGCTATTTATCTGTGATTCCATTTTGATTTCAAGATTTTGGATCATTTTCACTATCAATATTCGGAATTCCTTCTCAGGTAGATTCCCTACTTCTTCCTCTTTTGTTTGGTTTGGTGGGCAACTCTCCTGTTCCTTTACCTGCTGAGTATTCCTCTGTCTCTTCATCTTGGTTATATTGCTGCGTTCGGGGTGGCCTTTTTATATTCTGGTAATTTGTGGAGTTCTCTTTATTATGGAGCTTCCTCACTGTGGGTGGGGTTCTATCAGTGGCTTGTCAAGGTTTCCTGGTTAGGGAGGCTTGTGTTGGAGTTCTGGTGGGTGGAGCTGGGTTTCTTCTCTCTGGAGTGCAGTGGAGTGACCAGTAATGGGTTATGAGACATCAAAGGTTTTGGAATAATTTTGAGCTGCCTGTATATTGAAGCTCAGGGGAGTGTCTCTGTGTTGCTGGAGAATTTGCATGGTATGTCTTGTTTTGGAACTTGTTGGCCCTTGGGTGGAGCTTGGTTTCAGTGTAGGTATGAAGGCATTTGATGAGCTCCTATTGCTTAATGTTCCCTGAATTCAAGAGTTCTCTAATGTTTTCAGCCCTCAGAGGCACAGATTCGGCTGGGACTGCGCTTTGTGCCCTTCCCAGGTCCGAGTAGCTCAGGAGTTTGGCGAGCGTGATCGCCGCAGCGTGTCACCTTTTCTGCCGCTGCTGCTCAGCTTCTGGGTGGATCGCTGGCGTCCCCCGTGAGGCAGATTGTGACTGTCCAGCACCCCCAGAAGTCTTAGCAAAGAGGCCTGCTTGCAGTTAGGTAAGTAAAGTCTCTCCAGGTCTGCAATTGCCCCTTTCCAGTCCTTACAGCTCTGGCTGCCTGTCCCCGGCGGGGGATGGTCTGCAGCCAGCTTTTTCCGTTCCGTCCTTTGTTCTGTGCTCGGTCCTGGCGGTGTCTTATGTTCGAGCTTTTCGTGCGGTAGCTATCCCACAGTCTGGTTTGCTAGTGCAAGTTAGATCGTTCTGGTTGCGCGTGGGGCGTTCCTGCCTGATTCTTACACAGCACTGCAGCCCGTGCCTCCCGCGCGTCCCTGCCCTGCCCCCACTTCCCAATGGCGGATGCAGGCGTCTGTGCTGCTTTTCCACTGGGTGAGTTACTGTTGGGCTTGTAATCTCTTGGTTTTAATTATTTCTTTATATTTCCTTCCTGTTATGTTGCCCTCTGTGTTTCCAAGACTCGCCACAGACTCGGCAGGGAGAGTGTTTCCTGGTGTTTGGAAACCTCTCTTCTTAAAATTCCCTTCCCGGGACGGGCTTCCCTTCCGGGGACGGAGCTCCCTCCCCACCTCCTTTGTCTCCTTTATTGTCTTTTATATTTTTTCCTACCTGTTTTTGAAGACAATGGTCTGCTTTTCTGGTTGCCTGATGTCCTCTGCCAGCCTACAGAAGTTGTTTTGTGGAGTTTGCTCAGCGTTGAAATGTTCTTTTGAGGAATTTGTGAGGGAGAAAGTGGTCTTCCCGTCCTATTCCTCCACCATCTTTATGCTCGGTCCTTTTTCTCTTTTTTTAATAAGCCACAATTTTTATTGTTGTTATAAACCACTGCCGCTGTGTTGGGCTTTTGCAGTTCTGGGGAATTTTCCTTTTTCTTCCTCTCTCTCTTTTCTTAAATTTAGTTTTTAATTTTTAAACCTATTATGATTTTTTCTACATTTATTCTTTTATTTGTTTTTCCTACTGTTCTTTTCCTCTTGCAGTTAACTTTTAATGTATATAAATCTTCTTTATCTACCTATATTTAACTGTGCATATCTATACTTCCTTTCTGTTCTTTTTTTCATTTCCTCTCAACATATTTGTTAGTTCTGTTTTCATTGCTTTATTCCCCTATTGGCACCTTGCTTTAGTTTTGTTTTCAGTTTGTGCTTTTTTTTTTTTTCTGGCAGATTTAATTTTTGGTTTCCTTTATTCACCAGGTAAATCTCTTGTACTTTATTTTTGTTGAACTATTTTGATTTTGCTTATGGGTATATAGGTTTATGTGTATATTACATTATTTTAATTATAATTTGCCTCATTTTGTAACCGCCATTTGTCTGGGGTTCATCTTTGGTTCTCATTTTTGGGTATTTGTTTTAATCTGACTTAAAGCCATAATAAAACACTTTTGGAATCTTCATTCCTGACCAGAGATCAAGCCTTGAGCCTTTGGAGTGGGAGCACTGACTCTGAGCCCTAGACACCAGAGAACTAACTCTGTTCAGTTCAGTTGCTCAGTTATGTCCTACTCTTTGCAACTCTATGAATCGCAGCACGCAGGCCTCCCTGTCCATCACCAACACCCGGAGTTCACTCAGACTAACGTCCATCGAGTCCGTGATGCCATCCAGCCATCTCATCCTCTGTTGTCCCCTTCTCCTCCTGCCCCCAATCCCTCCCAGCATCAAAGTCTTTTCCAATGAGTCAACTCTTCGCATGAGGTGGCCAAAGTACTGAAGTTTCAGCTTTAGCATCATTCCTTCCAAAGAAATCCCAGGGCTGATCTCCTTCAGAATGGACTGGTTGGATCTCCTTGCAGTCCAAGGGACTCTCAAGAGTCTTCTCCAACACCACAGTTCAAAAGCATCAATTCTTCAGCGCCCAGCCTCCTTCACAGTCCAAATCTCACATCCATACATGACCACAGGAAAAACCATAGCCTTGACTAGACGGACCTTAGTTGGCAAAGTAATGTCTCTGCTTTTGAATATGCTATCTAGGTTGCTCATAACTTTTCTTCCAAGGAGTAAGCGTCTTTTAATTTCATGGCTTGCAGTCACCATCTGCAGTGATTTTGGAGCCCCAAAAAATAAAGCCTGACACTGTGTCCATTTCTATTTCCCATGAAGTGATGGGACCGGATGCCATGATCTTCGTTTACTGAATGTTGAGCTTAAAGCCAACTTTTTCACTCTCCTCTTTCACTTTCATCAAGAGGCTTTTCAGTTCCTCTTCACTTTCTGCCATAAGGGTGGTGTCATCTGCATATCTGAGGTGATTGATATTTCTCCCGGCAATCTTGATTCCAGCGTGTGTTTCTTCCAGTCCAGTGTTTCTCATGATGTACTCTGCATATAAGTTAAATAAGCAGGGTGACAATATACAGCCTTGACGTACTCCTTTTCCTATTTGAAACCAGTCTCTTGTTCCATGTCTAGTTCTAACTGTTTCTTCCTGACCTGCATAGATTTCTCAAGAGGCAGGTCAGGTGGTCTGGTATTCCCATCTCTTTCAGAATTTTCCACAGTTTATTGTGATCCACACAGTCAAAGGCTTTGGCATAGTCAATAAAGCAGAAATAGATGTTTTTATGGAACTGTCTTGCTTTTTCCATGATCTGGCAGATGTTGGCAATTTGATTTCTGGTTCCTCTGCCTTTTCTAAAACCAGCTTGAACATCAGGAAGTTCACGGTTCACATATTGCTGAAGATTCGCTTGGAGAATTTTGAGCATTACTTTACTAGCATGTGAGATCAGTGCATTTGTGCGGTAGTTTGAGCATTCTTTGGCATTGCCTTTCTTTGGGATTGGAATGAAAACTAAGCTATAGATACATAGGTTAACATATGTAAATTTCATGATGTAGATGAACTACAAACCAAATTCTGCAATAGATGCCCCCAAAAAACAAAGAGAAAGGACCCAAAAGTAACACAACAGAAAATCAAACTGAAAAATAAAGAGACTAGAAGAGAATCACAAAACCAACCAGAAAATAAGGACCAAAATTTCAGTAAGTGTGTATCAATTATCAATTACAAAGTGAAATGTCAGAAAGATAAAAACAAATATCACACATTAATGTATATATGTGGAATGTGACAGATGAAGCTATTTCCAGGGCAGAGATAGAGACACAGACATAGAGAACAGACATGCAGGCACAGGGTGAGGGGATGAACTGGGAGATTGGGACTGATGTAATGCACTGCCATGTGTAAAATGGACACCTAGTGGGAACTTGGAAGTTCAGATCAGTGCTCTGTGATGACCCAGAGGGATGGGGCTGGGTGGGGAGGGGAATGGGAGGAAGGTACACGAGGGAGAGGGTGTGTGTGTGTGTCTGTGTGTGTATATATATATATATATATATATATATATATATATAGCTGATTCACTTCATTGCACAACATAAACTAACACGACATTGTAAAACTACTATAGCCCAATAAAAATGTAAATGAACTGAGTGCTCCAGTCAAAACATAGCTATCTATATGCTGCCTATGAGAGATAGCATCAGAGTTAAAAAATACAGAGACTAAAAGTGAAGTGAAGTCGCTCAGTCATGTCTGACTCTTTGTGACCCCATGGACTGTAGCCTATCAAGCTCCTCCATCCATGGGATTTTGCAGGCAAGAGTGCTGGAGTGGATTGGCATTTCCTTCTCCAGGGAATCTTCCTGACCCAGGAATCGAACCTGGTCTCCCGCATTGCAGGCAGACACTTTACCATCTGAGCCACCAGAGACTAAAGATTAGGGTATAAAAAAGGGTATTGCATGCAAGTGCAAATGAAAATAAAGCTGGGATAAAAATACTTATATCAGACAAACAGACTTTAAAACAAAGTCTACAACAAAAGATAAAGAGTATTATATAATGATAAAGTGATCCAAAGAAAGGATGTAACATATGTAAACATATATAGATCTAATAAAGGAGTACGTAAATATATAAAGCAAATATTAATAGACATTATGGAAGAAATAGACAACAATGAAATAATAGTAAGGTACTAATACCCCACTCAGATATGCAGATGACACCACCCTTATGGCAGAAAGTGAAGAGGAGCTAAAAAGCCTCTTGATGAAAGTGAAAGAGGAGAGTGAAAAAGTTGGCTTAAAGCTCAACATTCAGTAAATGAAGATCATGGCATCCAGTCCCATCACTTCATGGGAAATAGATGGGGAAACAGTGGAAACAGTGTCAGATTTTATTTTTGGGGGCTCCAAAATCACTGCAGATGGTGACTGCAAGCCATGAAATTAAAAGACGCTTACTCCTTGGAAGAAAAGTTATGAGCAACCTAGATAGCATATTCAAAAGCAGAGACATTACTTTGCCAACTAAGGTCCGTCTAGTCAAGGAGATCCAACCAGTCCATTCTGAAGGAGATCAGCCCTGGGATTTCTTTGGAAGGAACGATGCTAAAGCTGAAACTCCAGTACTTTGGCCACCTCATGAGAAGTGTTGACTCATTGGAAAAGACTCTGATGCTGGGAGGGGTTGGGGGCAGGAGGAGAAGGGGATGACAGAGGATGAGATGGCTGGATGGCATCACGGACTCGATGGACGTGAGTCTGAGTGAACTCCAGGAGATGGTGATGGACAGGGAGGCCTGGCATGCAGCGATTCATGGGGTCGCAAAGAGTTGGACATGACTGAGCGACTGAGCTTAACTGAACACCCCACTTACATCAATGTATAAATCATCAAGACAGAAAATTAATAAGGAATCAGTGGCCTTCAATGACACATAAGCACAGATAAATATATATATATATACACACACACACACACACACACACACAGATGCACACACATATATACATAAAACATTCCATCCAAAAGCAGCAGAATACACATTCTTTTCAAGTATACATAGAACATTCTCAAGAATAGATCATATGCTAGGTACAAAACACGTCTCAACAAATTTAAGAAAACTGAATTCATATCAAGCATATTCTTTGATATGAATGATATGAAACTAGAGATCAGTTAAAGGAAGAAAACTGCAAAGTACACCAATACATGATGACTAAACAACATGCTTCTAAAAACTAATGAGTCAACAATGAAATCACAGAGGAAACTTAGAAAAAAAAAATGGGGACAAATGAAAATAGAAGCATATCTATCCAACATCTATGAACACAGTAAAAAAGAGTTCTAAAAAGTGAAGTTATAGTGATACAGGCCTACCTCAAGAAAGAAAATCTCAAATAACCTAACTTTCTACCTAAAGGGATTAGAAAAAGAACAAAGCCCAAACTCAACAGAAGAAACAAAATAATAAAGATCAAACCAGAAATAAAAGAGACCAAAGAAACAGTTTTAAAAAATCAGTGACACTAAGAGCTGTTTTTCCTAAAAAAAATTTTTTTAAGTTGATAAACCATAGTCTGACTTACCAAGGGAAAAAGAAAATTTAAATAAATTTAGAAATGGGAAAAGAGAAATTATAACCAATTTCAAAGAAATCCAAATAATAAGATAACACTGTTATATACTAACAAATTGGACAATCTAGAATGAGTAAATTCCTAGAAACATAATTTCCAAGAATTCAGGAAGAAAAAAAAAATCTGAATAGACTGCCAATAGAAATGAAACTGAATCAGTAGTTATAAAACTTCCAACAATAAAATCACAGGACCAGATTGCTGCACAGAGGAATTCTACCAAATATTTAAGAGTGAATACCCACCATTCTCAACTTAGTGCAAAAAATTAAAGGGAAGGGAACACTTACAACTCACTCCATCTTTACCAAAATCAAACAAAGATACTAAGAAAGAAAATATATGCCAGTATCAGTGATGAACATACATGCAAAAATCCTCAACAAAATATTAGTAAATTAAGTGCTATAATACATTAAAAGGATCATACCTTATACATTATCCCAAGAGGGATTTATTCTAGGGATGCAAAGAAGGTTCAACATTTGCAAGTCAAGCAACATTTTACACCACATTAACAAAGCATAGAACAAAAACTACATAATCTCAATAGATGCAGCAAAAGCAATTGGCAAAATTGAACATCCATTTGTGATAAAAATTCTAAAGAAATTTTCTATAGAGGGAAGCACACCTCAAAATAATAAAGGCCATTTATGACAAACCCAAGGTTAACATCATAGTCAGTGATGAAAAACTGAACACTTTCCCTCCAAGATCAGGAACAATACAAGGATCCTACTCTTGCCACCTATATTTAGCATGGTATTGTAAGTCCTAGCCACAATAATCAGACGATTTTTTAAAAAGGCATATAAATTGGAAGGGAAGAAGTAAAACTGTCACTAGGTACAAATGCCATGGTACTATATATAGAAAATACTAAAAACCCTACAAAAATCTATTACAATAAGTGAATTCAGTAAAATTGTAGGGTACAAAATTAATATACAAAATCTGTTGCATTTCTATATATGAATAATGAATTATCAGAAGGAGAAATTTTTAAAATGTTATTTACAACTGCATCACAAATAGTAAAATACCTAGGAATAAATCTAACAGGTAAAAGAGCTGTAATCTGAAAACTGTAAGACACCGATGAAGGAAGTTAAACATTCTAGTAAATGGAAAGATAAACCATGTTCATGGATTTGAATATTAATATTATTAAAATGTCCATACAACCCAAACCAAACTACAGATTTAATGCAAATTCTATCAAAATACAATGACATTTTTCACAGAACTAGAATAATCCTAGAATTTTTATGCAATGGTAAAATGCTCTGAATAACCAAAGCAATATTGCAAAGGAATAAAGGTGGAGGTACAATGCTCCCTGACTTCAGACTATAATACAAAGCTATAATAATCAAAACAATGTGAAACTACCACAAAAACAAATACATAGATCAATAGAAGAGAGCCAAGAAATAAATCAATGCACATATTTTCAATTAATCTATCACAAAGAAAGCAAGGATATAGACGGCAAAATTGCAGTCTCTTCAAAAAGTGGTCCTGAGAATCTAAACAGCTAGAAGTAAAAGAATGAAATTTTTTTCATACCATATGTAAAATAATCTTAAAATAAATTAAAAATATTGATTTTAAAACATAAAACCATAGAATCAATAAAAGAAAACTTAGGCAGTACCCTCTTAGGACAACATGTAACAAATATACCTTTTTGGGTCTGTTTCCTTCCTTAGGCAAGGGCAACAAAAATAGAAAGAATCAAAAATGATCTAACCAAACTAAAAATCTTTTGCACAACAGAGAGGGTCATCATCAAAAGAAAAAGGCAGCCTACTGAATGGGGGAAAATGTTTTTAAATGGTTTATTATCCAAAATTTATAAAGAAATCATACAATCCAGTATAAAAAAATTCAATTAAAGAATGGGCAGAGGATTTGAACATTTTTTTAAGACAAACAGATGGCCAGAGGTAAATGAAAAAGTGTTCCACCCCTAATCATGATGGAGGTGTACATCAAACCTACAGTGAGATATTACCTCAAATTTTTATTTATATGCGTTCAAAATCTCTGCAAGAATACATATTGAATTAACAGTTACTTATGAGAGAGAACTTGTGCTAGCTAAAACATAAATATTCATGATGTTTTAAAATTTTACAATGAGCTTGTATATTTTCATATAGGCATCATGTTTAAAAATGAAATAATTCAGAATTAAGTACAAGAAAGGAGGATTAATTTCACTCAGGAAATGGAGTAGCATCTATAGAAAAAGCAAAAGGAGACTTTGTGACAGACAGGGACAGTGACAAAACAATGAAACATACTAAAAAGACTCAGATTAACAGTGCACATAATAGTTTTCAGAAAAATTGTCAAGGAAGTATACAGGGTGTTGCTATTTACCCATTTGGAATTTGGAAATGAAAATCTGTAGTCCTACGTAGGATACCACAAGCTTGGTGCTGAGTTATATTTAAAAATTTTAATTAAATGTTTTTAATCTAAGAGAGGGTGTGATTTAAAGAAATCTTGAGATAAGTTCTGAGTTTTCTTAATGTGAATATATCTGTTATTTAAAATAGATTATTTCGATGACTTAAGGACAGAATTTCCTATACTGTGCTCTGAATAAATTTAGTGTGTACCATGAAAATAATTAATGCTGATGCTATGTTTTTCTGCCAAAATTTATACTAGAAAAAGATGTGAAAAAGCAATTAAACAAGTATTATTTTAATTGTGAAATAATCTTCCTTTTAGAAACAGCTGAAATAATCCCTGTGGGATATTTGCTTTGTGCTTTGAGGTAGCGGCAACATTTACCAACTGACTTCTATGCTCATGTTGGCACAACTTGAAATTGCCTACACAAAATCTGTTCTCCTTGCTTTCCTTGCCAGTAGAAACCTGGCTTTGTTATGGTGCCCAAAGTTCAGCTACAACTGATTCTCAACTCCTCTGCAGCTAGCAATGAAACAGTAACAGAGCTTGGATCAGTGAGGTGCAAGGGAATGTCCACTAAATAAGCTTCCAGAAAGATGTTTTCCTGGTATAAAGGAAAGACTTAGCTGGTTTGTACTTTTTGCTTTTGCTCTCCTTTGCTCCTGCCTGAGACACAGATAAGACATCTGTAGCAGCCAGCCTGTGACCATAAGGGAAAAGTCACAAGCTAAGAATGGTAGCCCAAGGAGTCAGACAAGATTAGGGTCCTTGATATCATAACATTGCTGCACCAGTGCTGGTCTGCTCATCTTCAAATTTATTATTATAGGAAAAAGCTATTAATCCATTGCTGTCAGATTTCTATTACAAGCAGCCTATTGCAATACTATTGTATAATCATATATCTTCTGATTTATTACCATAAATGTCACATACCTTTCCACATAATTTGAGCACATGTATATTATATTAAACAAAGTGTATTCAAAATTAAGCAATTTTACAATACTACAATAATATATCTGTTGTCTTGGTTTTATCTGTGTTAATGTAAATGTTATATTTATATTAAAGTTAGAAATGTTAAATTTATACTGAAGTTAACTCAGTATAACTGAGATCACATAGTCTGCACTCTTATAGGTCATTCATTACTGTAAGTTCAATCAGAAGGTAGTCATTTTAAAATATTCCAAAATTATTCTTGCTACTTTTATCTATAATCTTAATAATCCATTCTTGAGAACACTTAATCTGCTTATCCAAGAGAGTGACAAAAGTGTCATTTGGTTCTATTTACCTCAAAAGGAGGAGACAGTTTAAAAAGAGAGAAAGAAATGAGTATAATTATATCCTCTCTGAGATTGTGTCCTGGATTTAGGAACTAAAATTGAAAAATCTACTTTATATACTTGTCATCACATTGTAGAAGAAAAATATGATAATATCAACTGGAATTTAGATATGTCTCTTAAAGGAAGGGTTGTTATTCTTTATCAATCAGGATTCAGCATTTAGTTTTTTAAGAACTCTCCCAAAGGATTTTATTTCCAGATGTGATCTCCAAAAGTGATGGTACCCGGAAAATTTCTGAAAAAGACTAGCATTTTTGCCTACCTTTCTTTGATTAAATCAGGAGTAAAAATGTAAATGCCTTATCAAGTTTCATTCATTTCATGACATTTTTTACCAATTTTATATATATATATATATATATATATATATATATATGCCACCAAATTCCAGTGTGGCCATTTTTATTTAAAATCTACACATATTAAAAATACACACTGATTACAAAGTAGTTTTTCATGTGGCACACACCAACAGAAGGTCACCATTTATTGGTATGCCATGAGGGCAATACCCCAAACAAAGATTTCCATTTTGTCTCATGGCACTTAGCATGTGCAGGAAACAAATCTCAAGCCAAGACTGTTTTTATAAATACAAGCTTTAAAAGAGCATCTTGTATGGAGCCTTAAAATGCAGCTCAATATCAAAAGAATAAGATTAAAGTGAGCCCCAGTGGGACTGCTAGCTTCTGCTGATTATCAGCTGTCAAGGCAGCAAACTTCAGGATTGTATATTGCTTCTTGTCTTTAAAAAAAATTACTAGTTTGAGAAAGAACGTATGTTTTTGTTTTACCTTTGTTCTGGTACAAAAAGCCTATTCTAAGTGTATTCTCCATTCACTACTATCTACAGTCCTCAGGGAAACAAAATTTTGAAGTAGAATGAAAGGATTCTGTTACGTCCACTTCAGTGTTCCCTTACCTAGGGCAGCTTATTTGGGTGACCTGTGTACTGCTGCTGCTGCTGCTGCTAAGTCGATTCAGTCATGTCCGACTCTGTACAACCCCATAGACAGCAGCCCACCAGGCTCCCCTGTCTCTGGGATTCTCCAGGCAAGAATACTCGAGTGGGTTGCCATTTCCTTCTCCAATGCATGAAAGTGAAAAGTAAAAGTAAAGTCGCTCAGTCGTGTCCGACCTGTGTACTATCCTCCCTTAAATTCAGCTCACCTCCATGCTATCTTAAATTCCTTATAATCTTAGCATTTGAAACCAACACACTAGGAAAATTGAAATGAAATATGTCCTCCAAATGATTTGTTTGCTTCCAAGCTAGAATATCAACACTTTAAAAAATCAACTATTAAGAATACAATACTTTACATGGTTAGTTTAGAATGTGAATAAGTGATGAACACAACTGTTGTTGCATTTTAGTTTATGTAAAAATGCACTTGGCCTTTTTGATAATTCTAATAGCTCAGTCCTTATTACCATCACAAATTAGCACTCATCAATATGCATGGTTATGCACTGTATATTGCTGAATATAAAAGTGCTTATCAATAATATCTTACTAAAATGCATCATTTCAAAGTAAAACATCTCCTGCCTCATGTGATAATCTTACCTCAGATAAGTTTTTAAAACGACTAATTATAATCTATGAATATGTATAATCTACATATTAGTGTAATAGAAGTAACACTGTTGCCTCTGTTATAGGACACATTAAAGTTAATTTTACATTTCTGAGATTGTAGTATTACAACAGAATGCCTGAGATCAGATAGAAAGGTCTAATTTCATGATATTTGAGGGAGGAATCACTGAAGACATTAGCTTCATAGCATGTCTAATGCCACCTCATTCTCTGCTTTTCTTTTTCAATACACTAGCTGTCTTTTACTTGTTTAACATCTATGTTCTGCACTTTCTAACACCATACACAAAAATGGATTAATGACATAATGTGTCATTAATAATTATTTAAATTATATAATTATTTATTATATAAATAATGTCATGATAATAAATTAATGACATAAGACCAGCAACTATAAAACTCCTAGAGGAAACCATAAGCAGAACACCCCCTGACATAAATCACAGCAAGATCCTCAATGACCCACCTCCCAGAGTAATGGAAATAAAAACAGAAATTTAAAAAATGAGACCTAAGTTAACTTAAAAGTTTTTACACAACAAAGAAAACTATAAGCAAGGTGAAAAGACAACCCTCAAAATGGGAGAAAATAATAGCAAATGAAACAACTGACAGAGAATTAATCTCCAAAATATGCAAGCAGCACATGCAGCTCAATACCAGAGAAATGAACAACCCAATCAAAAAGTGGGCAAAAGACCTAAACAGACATTTCTCCTAAGAAGACATAAAGATGGCTAAAAAACACATGAAAAGATGCTCAACATCACTCATTCTCAGAGAAATGCAAATCAAAACCACAATGAGTATCATCTCACGCCATTCAGAATGGCCATCATCAAAAAGTCTACCAAAAAAAAAAAAATCTGGAGAGGGTATGGAGAAAAGGGAACCCTCTTTCACTGTTGGTGGGAATGCAAACTGGGACAGCCTGGAGAACAGTGTGGAGATTTCTTTAAAAACTGGGAATAGACCTGTCATAAGACCCAGCAATCCCACTGCTGGGCATACACACTGAAGAAACCAGAATTGAAAGAGTAACATGTACCCCAATGTTCATTGCAGCACTATTTACCATAGCTAGAACATGGAAGCAATGTAGATGTCCACTGAAAGATGAACAGATAAGGAAGTTATGGTACATATACATGATGGAATATTATTCAGCTATAAGAAGGAATGCATTTGAGTCAGTTCTAATGAGGTGGATAAACTCAGAGCCAATTATACAGAAATGAAGTCAGAAAGAGAAAGACAAATACTGTATATTAAAGCACATACATGGAATGTATAAAGATGGTACTGATGATCCTACATGAAGGCAGCAAAGGAGACACAGATGGAAAGAACAGACTTTTGGACTCAGTGAAAGAAGGCAAGGGTGGGATGATTTTAGAGAACAGCATTGAAGCATGTACATTACCATATGTAAAACAGATGACCAGTGCAAGTTTGATGCATGAAGCAGGGCAGGAAAGCCAGTGCTCTGGGACATCCCAGAGGAATAGGATAGGGAGAGATGTGGGAGAGGGGTTCAGGATGGGGGTGGGGGGACACGATACACTTGTGGCAGATTCATGTTGATACACTGCAAAAACCATCACGATATTGTAAAGTAATTATCCTCCAAATAAAATAAATTATTTTAAAAAAATCTATGTTCTGTTAAAATGCTCTTTTACAGCTTCTGAATGACCATCTTTGACAATAAGTAAATTCCACTCAGCTAGTTTTATTACAACAGAGAACACAGCTCAAGTTTATATTCTTTTAATCAATATTTTTGTTTTATGTTTCTTTGCTATTCACACATTTCTATAAAAATTCCTGAAAAAGTATCTGGGATTCCAAGATACTTGCTTTACCAAGGAAGCATGAGAGATTGTGCTTCGTGTTGTGTGTCTCTTCTTTTAGTCCATAAAAGAAAACACAAGTGAAATTGGAGAAAGCCACAAGTGGTAATGAGATTAGATTGCAAAACTATTATTTTTACATTTATATAAAATGCATAATATTTTTATAGAGTAGGTGATTTATAAAATACATATGTACTCTTTCCATTGGAAACCGTAGATAGACCTAAAAATTCTCATCTTTATTAAAAAACCCTAACGTGTAAAAAAGCAAATCTTCATTGGTATTCATATTTCTAAAAATTGAAGTGTGAAAATACATCAGTAATGCTCCAGCAGGCTCTTTTATTCATTAGCTTTAAGACAAATTATTTCATTAATAAAGATATCTTTCAAATGAAAAAGCTAGAGAAGTTACCTTGATTCTTCTCCTAGAACTCTTACTGATAAGATACGACATAACTCATAGACAATAAGTTTACAACTACTATAAAATTCAATAAACTATGCAACTAAAATAAACCAACTATGAATTTAGGCTACATAAAGGCTAGGGGTTTTCCCAAGGTCTACTTCCTTGAAAACTAATGAAAAGCTTAAAAAATTAACTGAAAAGTGGGAAGTGAAAGTATTAGTCACTCAGTCATGTCCGACTCTTTGCAACACCATGGACTGTAGTCCACCAAACTCCTCTGTCCATGAAATTCTCCAGGCAAGAATACTGGAGTGGGTTGCCATTCCCTTCTCCAGGGGATCAACCCAGGGATAGAACCTGGGTCTCCTGCATTGCAGTCAGATTCTTCACTGTCTGAGCCACCAGGAAAGCCTCCCTCCTCCTGCCTCCTCATAAAAATAATAATCCTAATTCTAATTTTATTGCTATAATTTGAATGGAACATACACAAACACTAGTATATTTATAAGACACTAGTTTTTACTGAATATAGTGAAGTAATCTTTATACTTAAATCTTGAAGTTTTGATTTTTTTACCTTTTAAAACCACCCAGGTACTAATGCCACAATTCACATTCTTATAGACCATTATAATCAAACTAACCAGTTTGTTTAGACCTTATTTTAATGGAGTAGTTCTCAACTTTCCCTTGCCACGTACTCCAAACACCTCACCCACATTAATTATTAACCACTTTTTAAAAATGTCTTAAAATGAGTTTCTAGGCCATGGTCAAAAGGATAGATAAATAACACTTATTTTCCTAGTTTAAATGGTGCTAACTAAGGAAATTGCTTTTTAAAGATATTTCATTTAAATCTATTCCCTGCATTAAATCATATGTATTTACTAAATTTCTCTTCCAATAAGCCCAGTTGAGCATAGTTAGAAAATCATCCTAAAGTCAATTATTTATACACAAATATATATCTTTATATATGTATATATATATAATGCAATAATTTCCAATATACAGTTAAATATATGCAATCAGCTGATTTCTACAGAGTGATAAATCATAAAACCTAGTAGCATTTAGAAATTATGTAGATAGTCCCTTTGTAATTAATTCCGTCAGAGATACTGACTTTTGTAATTGAATTTCCAAGCTGGATATGGTTATCAGCATTATATATAAGATTAGGAATATTTAATAACTTCTTATTCATGCTTAATAGTATACAAAGCATGAACAATAAGACCCAAAGTAATTTCAAATGCATATGGGTTTTAATAAATTTTTGCATTAGCTATGTAAAAAATTAATCATTAACCACTTAAATCATCAAAAATCTATCTAAAGAGTCAGTTTTTATAGCGGAGAACAGTTATATCTTTGTTTTTGATTATGCAAGAAAAGTAAGAGTTACACTGTCTAGAAAAATATATAGCAAAAAATAAACTTGCATAATGCAAATTAATAGAAAGTACATTTATTTATAACTCTTGACTACTTAATTTATGCATAGAGATAGTTGGAAAGTAGGCTTATACTTCCCAGAGATATGATAAACTGACAGGATCTTTTATTATATCTTATGAATGTTAATTTTTCCCACAGGGAAAACTAACACTTCTGATTAGCTAAGTAAATAGCAGGTGATATGCAATTACAAAAGGTTCTCAGGTACGGCACTTTCCCTTTTCATACATAATAAAGGTTTAAAACATAAACATATTGCTCTACACAGTCAGGAAGAAAAATGAAATGGGACTTCAGAATCCAGCTTGTGTTTTAACTTTGCAACTAAGTAGCCTTGTGCTATATAACTTAACTCTGATTGCATATTAGTTAAATGTGTTATAACACCTCCCTTGGGGATTTTAAAGGGCGTTTCAGAATTTCCAAATAAATTCTGAAATAAACTTTTTGTACCCAACTCCCATTAATGTAACGACCATTCATCTTGGAAATTTATCATATACAGTAAAATCTGTATTTTTCAGTATTATAATGATCCTTACATTTAAACAGATGAGAGAGGTCCAGTGGGAAAAGAGGAAATCAGCCAGTGGGAAAAGAGGAAATCAGCCACTCTGCATTGTCTGATTCTGTGATTCTATCTATATTGCCCAAAGTTATTTCATACACATACATGCACACTACATATATGCATATACATTAATTGTATAAAAAATGTTCAATTCTATTACCTAGTTTTGTGGAAACAACATCCCTGTAAGCAAAGACATATTCAGTATTAACGTCATCTCATAGGTCAAGAAACTAGATTTCATTTCTTGTGTAAATGTCAAATATAATAATGTCAACCAGTGTATCAGAAAGGGAACTGTCTGATTCCCAGCTTATTGCTAATTTTCATGCCTGGCTAGAGCTAGCACACAACTACAGTAGAAAACCTGCTGCAGACATTCAGTGCAGCAAAGCAAAATCTTCATTAGAGGATCAAAGAGATGAATTCAGCTCACTTTGCTTTAGAGACAGAGCTCACTGTCTTAGTTTGAATTCCCTCCTCCATTTTTTGCTTAATCAGTTTCCATTTTCTTCTTGTAATACCTATCAAATAGCTTTCTTAAAAGGAAAGGGTTGCTCCTACTGAACTTTTGCAGAATCTGTTGAGCATGGTACTAAGTTTGTAATTATTATACTTGCTTTTTTAAACCTTCTGCTATTTCTCCTTTCACCAATTAAATTTCAATAATGGAAAGGTCAACGTTTATGAAATCTATCACTCTCCCAATCCTCTTCTTTGCTGAAAAGCTCTCATACAATCTCCCATAAATGTTAGCTCTATACAGATCTGCTTCCTGTAGACTAAGTTTCTGGAGGATTTTAATGACTTTCAACCAAATATCCCAACATTTAGACAGTGAGAGGTATGAGTCAACACTCAACAAATAATTAATAAAGACATAAATGTTCAACAAAGGTTTGTTCTATATTTTATCATTGAGTTAGCTAAGCATTTCCTTAATTTAAATAATTTAAACAGGTAAAAATTTTCCCAAAAGAAAAATCTTTTGCTAAAGTAAGATAAAAATTAGGGATATAAGAAATGAAAAATGTTTCTTTTCATTAACTTTGGAGGATTCTGTTGAAATTTTGTTGTGAGAGAAGGATGAGTCAGTAAGCATAACTTATTAGAGGAAAAATGGTTAAAATAGCCAACTAAACAAAAATGCTGCATTGGTGATATTTGTAGATAACTGACACAGTCAAAGAATTTGTTCAAAATGTTTTTCAGAGTTGAAGAAAAATGATTTTGTGATCAATTATGACCACTCTTCAAGATCATACAGTATTTTTCTCATTTCATACCTTAAGAATAAAAATCAAATTCAAGGAGAAATGACAATGTGGTTTTCATTATCTTTCCCCCAAGTAGCATAGTACCAAAAGAATTACTCAGAAAAGTTAGGAAGGGAGGGAAGAATTGGGGCAGTAAGACTAGAAAGCATGCTTTGGGGGTGGGGAACCAGAAGGAAGCCTACCAAAGATTTTATTTGGTCGGAACAAGCCAAAGGATTAGTTTGGGTCCTCACCCTTCACCTTCAGACAGAGAGCAGCAAAACAATTTTCTTTAAAAAAAAAAAAAAAATGTAAATCCATTATTTGGAATTAGTAATATATGGCTGTATTTAACACTCATACTATGAAACAAAGCTGTTTTAATTAATCTTAAAGAAATTACTAAACTATGTATCTAAATTTTTCATTTTAAAAGTCCTAAAATATTTGCAAATCTGCTAGCTGCTTAGTTGTTATGACCCTTAAATTCACTTGTCTCTTTAGTAGCCTATAGCCCAAACATGGATGAAAATGTTGACAATAGTATGTTCTCTGTTGCTAACAGATGGAAGTCTATTTGAGTTTTTCTAAGGTGGGCATCTCTGGTGGCTCAGATGGAAAAGAATCCACTTGCAATGTGAGAGATCTGGGTTTGAACCCTTGGCTGGGAAGATCCACTGGAGGAAGACATGACAAACCACTCCAGTATTCTTAACTGGAGAATCCTCATGGACAGAAGAGCCTGGTGGGCTACAGTCCATGCGGTCACAAAGAGGTGGGCATGACTGACTGACTAAGCACAGCACAAAAGGTGGTCTGTAAAGAGACTTTTTCCATTTGAAAAAAAAGAAATCAATAGGTTTTACTCAATGCTTATTTTAAAATAGATAAAGGTATCCCTGGTGGTTCAATGGTAAAGAATCCACCTGCCAATGCAGGAGTAGTCGGTTCCATCCCTGGGTAAAGAAGATCCCCTGGAGAAGGAAATGGCAACCCACTCCAGTATATTTGCCTGGGAAATCCCATGGACAGAGGAGCCTGGTGGGCTAAAACCCATGGGGTCACAAAAGAATCGGACATAACTGAGGGACTTAACAAAGTATATCACTTAGTATTTAGATCTAAAAAAATAGATATTCTAAAGGACATGTTCTGTGAAGACCAACAACAAATTAGAAATAACACCCCAACCCCCCCCCCCCCAAAAAAAAAATAAAAGTCCTTTTCATTGTAGGGAACTGGAATGCAAAAGTAGTAAGTCCAGAGAAACAGGCAAGTTTGGTCATGAGTAAAAAATGAAGCAGGGCAAAGGCTAACAGTTTTGCCAAGAAAATGCCCGGGTCATAGCAAAGACCCTCTTCCAACAACACAAGAGATGACTCTACACATCAGTTCAGTTCAGTTCAATTCAGTCACTCAGTCGTGTCCGACTCTTTGCAACCCCATGAATCGCAGCACGCCAGGCCTCCCTGTCCATCACCATCTCCTGGAGTTCACTCAGACTCACGTCCATCGAGTCTGTGATGCCATCCAGCCATCTCATCCTGGGTCGTCCCCTTCTCCTCCTACCCCCAACCTCTCCCAGCATCAGAGTCTTTGCCAATGAGTCAACTCTTCACATGAGGTGGCCAAAGTATTGGAGTTTCAGCTTCAGCATCAGTCCTTCCAAAGAAATCCCAGGGTTGATCTCTTTGCAGACCATGGGACTCTCAAGAGTCTTCTCCAACACCACAGTTCAAAAGCATTGATTCTTTGGTGCTCAGCCTTCTTCACGATCCAAATCTCACATCCATACATGACCACAGGAAAAAACATAGCCTTGGCTAGATGGACCTTTGTTGGCAAAGTAATGTCTCTGCTTTTGACTATACCATCTAGGTTGCTCATAACTTTTCTTCCAAGGAGTAAGCGTCTTTTAATTTCATGGCTGCAGTCACCATCTGCAGTGATTCTGGAGCCCAAAAAAATATAGTCTGACACTGTTTCCACTGTTTCCCCATCTATTTCCCATGAAGTGATGGGACCAGATGCCATGTTCTTCGTTTTCTGAATGTTGAGCTTTAAGCCAACTTTTTCACTCTCCTCTTTCACTTTCATCAAGAGGCTTTTTAGCTTCTCTTCACTTTCTGCCATAAGGGTGGTGTCATCTGCATATCTGAGGTTACTGAGATTTCTCCTGGCAATCTCGATTCCAGCTTGTGTTTCTTCCAGTCCAGCATTTCTCATGATGTACTCTGCATATAAGTTAAATAAGCAGGGTGGCAATATACAGCCTTGACCTACTCCTTTTCCTATTTGGAACCAGTCTGTTGTTCCATGTCCAGTTCTAACTGTTGCTTCCTGACCTGCATCCAGATTTCTCAAGAGGCAGGTCAGGTGGTCTGGTATTCCCATCTCTTTCAGAATTTTCCACAGTTTCTTGTGATCCACACAGTCAAAGGCTTTGGCATAGTCAATAAAGCAGAAATAGATGCTTTTCTGGAACTCTCTTGCTTTTTCCATGATGCGACGGATGTTGGCAATTTGATTTCTGGTTCCTCTGCCTTTTCTAAAACCAGCTTGAACATCAGAGAGTTCACAGTTCATGTATTGCTGAAGCCTGGCTTGGAGAATTTTGAGCATTAATTTACTAGAATGTGAGATGAGTGTAATTGTGCGGTAGTTTGATCATTCTTTGGCATTGCCTTTCTTTGGAATTGGAATGAAAACTGACCTTTTCCAGTCCTGTGGCCACTGCTGAGTTTTCCAAATTTGCTGGCATATTGAGTGCAGTGCTTTCACAGCATCATCTTTCAGGATTTGAAACAGCTCAACTGGAATGCCATCACCTCCACTAGCTTTGTTCATAGTGACACTTTCTAAGGCCCACATGACTTCACATTCCAAGATGTCTGGCTCTAGATTAGTGATCACATTATCATGATTATCTGGGTGTGAAGATCTTTTTTGTACAGTTCTTCTGTGTATTCTTGCCACCTCTTCTTAATATCTTCTGCTTCTGTTAGGTCCAGACCATTTCTGTCCTTTATCAAGCCCATCTTTGCATGAAATGTTCCCTTGGTATCTCTAATTTTCTTCAAGAGATCTCTAGTCTTTCCCATTCTATTGTTTTCCTCTATTTCTTTGCATTGATCACTGAAGAAGGCTTTCTTATCTCTTCTTGCTCTTTTTTGGAACTCTGCATTTAGACGCTTATATCTTTCCTTTTCTCCTTTGCTTTTCACCTCTCTTCTTTTCACAGCTATTTGTAAGGCCTCCCCAGACAGCCAGTTTGCTTTTTTGCATTTCTTTTCCATGGGGATGGTCTTGATCCCTGTCTCCCGTACAATGCCACGAACCTCATTCCATAGTTCATCAGGCACTCTATCTATCAGATTTAGGCCCTTAAATCTATTTCTCACTTCCACTGTATAATCATAAGGGAGTTGATTTAGGTCATACCTGAATGGTCTAGCAGTTTTCCCTACTTTCTTCAATTTGAGTCTGAATTTGGTAATAAGGAGTTCATGATCTGAGCCACAGTCAGCTCCCGGTCTTGTTTTTGTTGACTGTATAGAGCTTCTCCATCTTTGGCTGCAAAGAATATAATCAATCTGATTTCAGTGTTGACCATCTGGTGATGTCCATGTGTAGAGTCTTCTCTTGTGTTGTTGGAAGAGGGTGTTTGCTATGACCAATGCATTTTCTTGGCAAAACTCTATTAGTCTTTGCCCTGCTTCATTCCACATTCCAAGGCCAAATTTGCCTGTTACTGCAGGTGTTTCTTGACTTCCTACTTTTGCATTCCATTCCCCTATAATGAAAAGGACATCTTTTTTGGGTGTTAGTTCTAAAAGGTCTTGTAGGTCTTCATAAAACCGTTCAACTTCAGTTTCTTCAGCGTTACTGGTTGGGGCATAGACTTGGATAACTGTGATGTTGAATGGTTTGCCTTGGAGACGAACAGAGATCATTCTGTCGTTTTTGAGGTTGACTCTACACATGGACATCACCAAATGCTCAATACTGAAATCAGATTGATTATATTCTTTGCCACCAAAGATGCAGAAGCTCTATACTGGCAGCAAAACAAGACTGGGAGAGGACAATGGCTCAGATCATGAACTCCTTATTGCAAAATTCAGACTTAAATCAATAGAACATGCAGATATGACCTAAATCAAACCCTTTACAACTACATAGTAGAAGTGACAAATGGATTCAAGGGATTAGATCTGATAGAGAGAGTGCCTGAAGAACTATGGATGGAGGTTCATAACACTGTATAGGAGGCAGTGATCAAAAACATCCCCAAGAAAAAGAAATGCAAAAAGGCAAAATGGTTGTCTGAGGAGGCCTTACAAATAGCTGAAAAAAAGAAGAGATGTGAAAGGCAAGGGAGAAAAGGAAGATATACCCACCTGAATACAGAGTTCCAATGAACAGCAAAGAGAGATAAGAAAGCCTTTCTAAGTGATCAATGCAAAGTAATAGAGGAAAACAATAGAATGGGAAAGACTAGAGATCTCTTCAAGAAAATTCGAGATACCAAGAGAACATTTTATGCAAATTGGGGCACAGTAAAGGATAGAAACAGTATGGACCTAATAATAGAAACAGATTTTAAGAAGAGGTGGCAAGAATACACAGAATAACTATACAAAAAAGATCTTAATGACCCAGATAACCACAATGGTGTGATCACTCACCTAGAGCCAGACATCCTGGAATATGATGTCAAGAGGACCGTAGGAAGCATCACTATGAACAAAGCTATTGGAAATGATAGAATACCCACTGAACTATTTCAAATCCTAAAAGATGTGAAAGTGCTGCACTCAATATGCCAGTAAATTTGGGAAACTCAGCAGGGGCCATAAGACTGGAAAAGGTCAGTTTTCATTCCAATCCCAAGGAAAGGTAATGTGAAAGAATGTTCAAACTACCACACAGTTGAACTCATCTCACATGCTAGTAAATTAATGCTCAAAATTCTCCAAGCTAGGCTTTAATAGTACATGAACCGAGAACTTTCAGATGTTCAAGCTGGATTTAGCAAAGGCAGAGAAACCAGAGATCAAATTGCCAACATCCGCTGGATCATATAAAATGCAAGAGAATTCCAGAAAAAGGTCTACTTCTGTTTCACAGACTATGCTAAAGCCTTTGACTGTGTGGATCACAACAAACAGTAGGAAATACTTCAAGAGATGGGGATACCAGACCATGTTACCTGCCTACTATATGCAGGTCAAGAAGCAACAGTTAGAGCCAGACATGGAACAATGCACTGGTTTCAAATTGGGAAAGGAGTTATGTCAAGGCTGCATATTGTTACCTTGCTTATTTAACTTAAATGCAGAGTACATCATGCAACATGCTTGGCTGGATGAAGCACAGTCTGGAATCAAGATTGCAAGGAGATATATCAATAACCTCAGATGAGCAATGACACTACTCTTATGGCAGAAAGCCATAAGTGAAGAGGAACGAAAGAGTCTCTTGATGAAAGTGAAAGAGAAGAATGAAAAAGCTGGCTTGAAACTCAACACTCAAAAAATTAAGATCATGGCATCCAGTCCCATCACTTCATAGCAAATAGATGGGGACACAATGGAAACAGTGAGAGACTTTATTTTCTTGGGCACCAAACTCACCGCAGATGGTGAATGCAGGCATGAAGTTAAAGACACTTGCTCCTTGAAGAAAAGCTATGACAAACCTAGACAGTTTATTAAATAGCAAAGACATTTCTTTGCTGACAAAGGTCTGTAGAGTCAAAGCTATTTTTCCCAGTAGTCGTGTATGGATATGAGAGTTGGACCATAAAGAAAGCTGAGCACTGAAGAACTGATGCCTTTGAACTGTGGTGTGGAGAAGACTGTTGAAGAGTCCCTTGGACTGCAAGGAAATCAAACCAGTCAATCCTAAAGGAAATCAATCCTGAGTATTCTTTGGAAGGGCTGATACTCCAATACTTTGGCCACCCGATGCACTGAGCTGACTTATTAGAAAAAGACCCTGATGCTGGGAAAGATTAAAGGCAGGAGGAGAAGGGGGTGACAGAGGATAAGATGGTTGGATGGAATCACCAATTCAACTTAGGTGTGTTTGAGCAAGCTCCAGAAGATGGTGAAGTACAGGGAGGCCAGGCATGTTGCTGTCCATGGGGTTGCAAAAACTTGGACATGACTAACCAAATGAATAGCAACAAAAGGGCAGCAACCCTGCCTATCTATGGGAAAGCCCCTACATGAAAGACAATGCCAGACAAATATAAAATATTCACTTAATAGAGGTATTTTAAATTCAGTTTTTGACATTAAAAAGGTAAAAATTAAGTAATCAATTTAAATTATTCAAATTAATCTGAATTATTAAGATTCTAATGGGAAAATGTTCTTACATGTGCATATCCAGCTATATAAAAAAATGAAGACCAATAAAAACCTCTGCTTGATGAATGTCAAAAAAGCTATATACCTACCTAGAGGTGGTAAAGGGTGCTAGTGAGTATGATGTAGGGCATGAGAGATTGAAAGGAGTCATGGATAACTTCCTTGTTTAATATTTGGTTGGCCAAAAGTTTCATTTGGGTTTTCCTGTAATATCTTCTGGAAAAACCAAATGAACTTTTTGGTCAGCCCAATAATTTTTGCTTATTTGTTCACTATATGTGCAACAACATCTATAGAAAACATCTTAATTGGAGATACAAAATGTTTTCCATTGAGCTTAGGGTAAAAAAAAAAAAAAAAAAAAACCTGCTTTGTCTGTTTTTGTTAATCATTGTGTTGGAGGTTTTGGCTAAGGGAGCAAGACAAGATAGAGTAATAAATTTTTAAAATTGAAAAAAAATTAAAATACTATTGTTATTGTGATTGGATATACCTAGAATGCAGAAGGATCAAGAGGTGAATTATCAGATACTTAGGAATATAGCTCCCAGGAGATATGCAGAACTCTACAAAGAAAGCTATTAAATTTTAATGAAAGAAACATCTAATGCAGGTGTGGGGTGAGACATAAATCATGTTCATGGATTAGAAAGCTCAGCATTATTAAAGATGTCAGTTCTTTCCAATTTATAGATATAAAGCAATCCCACACAAAATCTGAATACTTAAAAATATTTCTTTTTGGTGGAAAACTGATACTAAAATTTGTATGAAAACAAAATGGTCAGAAAATAGCAAAGAAATTTTGAAAGAGTCAGGAGAAGAGAACCTGCTTTATTGAAAGTCAAGATTTTCCTAAAACTATCGAAATGAAAGTGTGGGTCTCTCTTAGAAAAACCAAGTGCAGCAAAATAAAAACAGACCTAGGCATCTATGAACACTTGATTTAAAAAAAAAAAGAGACAACATCATAGAGCAGAGAGAGAAAGGTGGTCTTTTCAAGAATTGATGCTAAAACATCACAACTTGAAAATAAAAAAAAAGACCTTGCTTCATGTACAAATACACAAAAAAATTAATGCTGATAGTAAAGCATCTATCAGTTGTTTTGACATATTATCAGCCAGAAGCTTGTACCCCAAATGTGTACATGCTTTCAAAACTGACAAGAAACAGAAAAGGAATCTAATAAAAAATGGCACAAGATGTGAGCAGGTACTTCACAAAGGAGAGTGTCAACAGAGCTAACAGATATATAAAATGTTCCTAACCTCATTAATTATGCTGCTGCTAAGTCGCTTCAGTCATGTCCGACTCTGTGCAACCCCAGAGATGACAGCCCATCAGGCTCCCCCGTCCCTGGGATTCTCCAGGCAAGAACACTGGAGTGGGTTGCCATTTCCTTCTCCAATGCATGAAAGTGAAAAGTGAAAGTGAAGTCTCTCAGTCGTGTCCAACTCCTAGTGACCCCATGGACTGCAGCCCACCAGGCTCCTCTGTCCACGGGATTTTCCAGGCAAGAGTACTGGAGTGGGGTGCCATTGCCTTCTCCGTGAGCCACCAGGGAAGCCTACTGTTAAGAGACATTTCTAAGTATAAAGACAGGTCAACTTAAAAAGTATCAGCAGATACATGCTTGACTTTATCTTATAACTATAAATAATACATTAGAATATGTAATGAATCCATACACCTTTTCAAAAGGAATACCCAAGATGGAAGTAGCAAGAAAGTTATAAATGACGGTCATCAATCAGATGAAATAATTATAGGGAAATACAAATTCAAACCACAATGATATCAGTATGAGTCCATCAGATTGGCAAAATTCAAATGTTTGACAATAAAAATTTTCATGAAAAAGTGAATTCTTATAAATGGCAATGGGAATAGAGTTTTTGCAAACTACTCTGAACAAAATTGGGCAGTATTGACTAAAACCGAAGATACACATATTCCCTTTTCTGCTTCTGAGTACATAGCCCACAGAAATGTATGCTTATAATGCCCCAGATACATGGAAAAGAGTATAGAAAGCAGAAGTGTTCAAAATAGGCTCAAACAAGAAGTAATTAAATGCCCATCAATAATAGAATAGATAAACACTTTATATACAAACTATAAACTATGCAGCATTGGAAATGAACTACAAATTCACCAAAACACATGGATGTTGAGTAAAAGAAATCGGGTACTGTGAAAAATAGTGCATTGTACCATATGCATAAACTTAGAAAGAAAGTAAAAATAAACTATTATGTGTTAGAGATACTTAGAGGAAAAAAGTTATATGGCAAATAATAATAGCACCTCACATTTAATGAGCATTTACTAAGTTTTTAAAGGATCTTAAAGCCCTTGCTTTAACACCTCTAAAAAGTGTATTTTGATACTTTTATATTAAAATAGTGACCTTAAACTCATTTTTGCTCATTTTTGGCAATGACCTTTTCCCTTGTCCTTTTCCAAATTCACCCTGACCCACTGCCATTTACTGTTTAATGTCATTTCTCTTGGCCATTTTAAGCTATTTTATGGGATGACCTGAACATTTTCATGGCTTCAAAGAATGTATTTGCATTTTCTTCAACATTGCTCTTTGTTCATTTCTATTATTCATTTATATCTTAGATGAGTAGCTCTTAGTTAAGAATAAAAAAGCGTGGAATAAAGGGGAGGAAAGGGAGGGGAGAGGACAGCTAAACTGAGTTTGAATCAAAAGAGCTGCTAAACTGACACTGCCATTACTATACAAATCACACAGATTCATCTTTGGTTGGATATAAGCTCTCCAGAGTGGAGTAAACTGCCAACCCAGGCACTCATAGTTCTGTGGAGCCAGCTTGGCAAGAAGATCCAAAATGATCAGGGATTTGGGTGTTGATTTATTCATGCGTGCTAAGTCACTTCATTCGTGTGCAACTCTTTGTGACCCCATGAACTGTAGCCCGCCAGGCTCCACTGTCCATGGGATTGTCCAGGCAAGAATACTGGAGTGGGCTGCCATTCCCTTCTCCAGGGGATCTTCCCAACCCAGGGACTGAACCCACTTCTCTTACGTCTCCTGCATTGACAGGCATGTTCTTTACCACTAGCACCACCTGCAAAGCCCCTGATTTACTCATGCTGTGTGTGTGCTTAGTCTCTCAGTCATGTCCAACTACTTGCAACCCCACGGACTGCAACCCACCAGGCTCCTCTGTCCATGGGGATTCTCCAAGCAAGAAAACTGAAGTGGGTTGCCATTTCCTTCTTCAGGGATCTTCCCAATCCAGGGATCAAACCCAGGTCTCCCACATTACAGGCGGATTCTTTACTGTCTGAGTCAACAGGGAAGCCCCTCTACCTATAAAACAAATAATAAATTCCTCAATGCTTTTATCTATGTTTCCTAGCATTTTCTTCCTAACACAGACCTTCTTCCCACTTATTTTGATCTCCACATATTCATGTGTCTAGATGTGTTGCATATATAAAAGCACAACCAAGAAATGCATGGTCAAGTCTGTTTTAGCATTGTATTAAATCTCTTCCTTCAAGATAACTGCAGTCATCAATTACTGGTCCATACTCAGTATGATTCATCGATGTTTTGCCTTTCAGGTTTACTAGTTCACTCTTATAATTTTTAATAAACTGTAATTTTATGTACAGAAAACATTAACGATATCCTTCCTTCAAACTTTCCATGACAAGGCACCTGTGGAATAAAAAGCAAGCAAGCTGTTTCCACACTACTAGCAATACTATTTCTATCCAGGAGAATTTAGTGATTTTTTTCATATGGACTTTTGTGAACTTATAAAGATTTGACACTTCATATTAATTTTTTCCTCAAGTTTATCATTTCCTGTAGCTATAATTTTCTTTTGGCATACAACATATAAATCCCATTTATTTCTCTTTTTATGGAATAACCAGTTGCCTGTGTTTTCCAGTTTTAACAGCGAAAGGAATAAATACTATGTAACAGTGCATATTATTTAGAATTACTAATCTATCTCTTAAACATGGCAGTTATCACATGATTCTGGTAGATAAGTTGATAAATAAAAGCTTTAAAAAGATAATATTCAGTATTGTGTTTTCAGAAATACTGTGTTCTAATAACAAGAAACCAGCCAGGGCACATTAACTTATTGACAATTTGTTTTGAGATCAGGCACAGCACAATTATAGGAACAATGATTTCATATACACACATCCATGTATTTTATTTGTGTGGCAGCCTAGAGAATTGATCACACAGAAATGTAGCTAATACAAAAGAACAGTGCTTAGATATCCAATATCTAAAACAGACCATTTACCTTATTAAGATGTAGGTTTTGAGCACAGATGCCCGTGTGCTGAAATTAAAGCAGCACGGCCTTCCTCTGCACCTTCAGGAAATGGTGTTAGCCCTGGGACCAGAGGCTCTAAGATGTATAGGTGCTATTTCTATCAGTAATGGAATGAAGACAGATATACCAACTGGAAATCATTTTCTAATTTCCCTCATCATTCTAGTTTGCTTCCTTCTCTTTATCTCTTTCCATTTACATTCTCGTCTTTCTCTCTCCCTCCCAAAATCCCTCCTCCCTAAAGGCCTCACATATCCAAAAGCTTCATTTTTCTAGAAAAGTTCCTACAGAGTATTGTATTTAGGAAAGGAATACTCTAGGAGTAGAGTGGTCTCTTACATAATATTGTGTTTTTTTGTTCCTGGACATGTGATATGAAAAAACAGAATTTAAAAACAAAACAAAACAAAACAAAACACAGAGATCTGGATAAATTCCTCCAGGATGTAGTGAAGTGTAACAAAACTGAAAAATTACTGCTATCAGCAAAGTTTATATATAGTAGTAAGCTGCTTTTCGGGATAGCATGGTCTTGATTCAGCAGTAATAATATGCAACATTCAGGGCAAAACAACCATGCTAAAAAATAACAATAGAATGCCCAGAGAAAGTAAACCAATATCAAACCCTAGATTTGCAAAAACATTGGCTGTCTGTCAGTCCTTAACTACACAGAAGCCTAAACACTGAATAATGTCATGATTCCTACTCCTCTCTTTGGAGCTTTTATAAATACTAAGCTATTCCCTGAAAGTCATTATTAATTTTGGAAATCACTTGTCTGTCAAAATAATACATGTTCATTGGCAAAAAAAAATGAGAAGATATAAAAAGTATAAAAAACTGTTTCAAAAACTATATACAAAATCTTGTGTATAACAAGAAAATATACTGTTTTGTATAAAACAAGAAAATATACTATTAATACTTTGCCATATTTTACATTTTCTTTTTAACTTTTCTGGTATCTAAAAAAGTTCATTTCCAACTGTTTTTAAAACATTCTACCAATGTGTAATTTATTTTTGTATCCACCTCTTTTGGAAAAGTTTTACTTTCTTACTGTATCATTCAAACCATCATTAAGTAAGCATCACCTTTTAACATTTGTTTGATGAATGAATGATACTTTTATGATAATTAGAAAAGTATATTAAAGTCCTGAACATCACCAAGATTTATTGGGTTATTGGCCAATGGTAAAGGCTAGGTACAGTGTGCTGCCTATACTCCCAAGACTACTGATTAAAGCATTCATCCTTTCAGTTTCTAGGAGATTCCCCTGGTGCCAGTTCACAATTGAACCCTTCCTTAGAACTGCTATCAGCCCACAGAAACTGCTTCATCCTACCTTGAAATCCCTCCCCAGTTCCTGATATATGTATGCATGGACAGGACACCCCAGCCCTCTGGTTTCCATTCACAATTCTGAGGGCTACCCAGCTGCACAACTTCCCATGGCCCTGCAGTTCCTGGAGCAGACCTTGCTTCCCTTCATTTCCTCCCACACAGGTTGTTCAGTCTGGCTGATACAGCAAGATAACAAAATATGTGGCTAATGAACAATGGCTAGAGACATTTATTTCTCTTAGTTTGAAGGTTAGAAGTTCTAAGATCGAGGTGCTAGCAGATCTGGTGTTGGGATGGGGGGGGGCCTCTTCTTGCTGTAACCTCACATGAGAGAAGGGGAGAAGGGGCTCCCTGGGGTCTCTCCTATAAGGGCACTAATCCCAGTCATTACAGCTTTACCCTCATGTCCCACTCGACCTCCAAAAGGCCCCACTTCTGATACCACAAGATTTCAGCCTATGAATTTGAAGGTGAGACAAACTTTCAACAGATAAAGGCTTTTAATACTGAGAGGATCCCACAGTAAATTTCCTGCAAGCAAATCTCCATTTCAGCATGTATACTTCAAGAACTATAAGTTTACTACAATTTTTTTAATGTCTATGCTTTTTATTTTTTGTTAGTAATGTATATTATATTTTATTTTTTAATAATTTAATTGAAGGCTAATTACTTTACAATATTGTAGTGGTTTTTGCCATACATTGACACAAATCAGCCAATTTTTGCAAAGACCAATCTGTAAGAAATAGAATCTATATTGTTATTCAGTTGGAATTTATAAATAATTAATTAATGACCTGTGATTCAACTAATGATGATCTCATGTACAAATTTTTTTGGATTGAGATACACATTTCTTAGTTTATAACACTGGACAATATATATTCCTTCATTCATGATAGTGTTGTATTACAATGGACCTTGATGTATACCTATTTAATGTTCTTGGCTGTTTGATATTTGATACACATTATTGTTTCTTGCATGTGTTTTACAGTAATTTACGTGTTAAATGGTTATCTTGTTTCTTTTTTTTTTACTTTCCTTAAGTGTATCTTAAATTATATTTAAATCATTCTAAAGTGGACAGTGGAAAATCTTCTTTTAAAACAAGTTTATAGGAAAATATAAAGAAATTCTTTTAAAATGCTGCAATTCAGAAGATCTTATCTTTCTGTTTGAGAGAATGTGTCTAAAGAAATTAGCAGAACAAGCAGGATGTAGATAGCAACATCAGTAACCTAATCACATAGATAATCAAATCCCAATGGAAGCAGGGAGATAACACCAGAAATATGATACTGGGCATTGTCATTACAATTTTGACACAGGAGGTGAAATGAAGGAAATTAAAAAGAAACTCAGTTGTCTGAGAAGGTTTTTTCCTGACCGTAAAAGAAATATAATCCACAGAGGAAATATATTGAATTAACATCATTAATAAGTCAAATCTGATATCTTATACATATGAACAAAGAGTAAAAACTGGTCACTAGAAAAGCTTTAGAATAACAGTATTTTATATCCTCTGATGCTTCTGATCCTAAAAAGTAATTTTTATGTAAAATGTACTTGATAACAAACACTCATAATTACAGTTATAGAAGTTAGAAGTTCTTAGAATTCAAATGTCATTATCCGAATGATCACCAGATTTTCACGTGATCTCTTGCTTGAAAATGTATCAAAAATGTATGAGAGGCCACTCTTTAGGTTTAATATCTGTAGTAAATGTTTCTAACTGCACCGTTAAACCTTGCCATCACTGAAAACATATATTTTACTTACAGCCCACAGGAAGGTTGGTCAAGTGAGAAAAAACAGCTTAAACTCTTCTTAGCAGTCTTAAATGAATCACTCAAAATCCACATCTTATGGAATCCATGCCATGAATGATGTTCATAGACAAAGCTTAGCCTTGTATATCAGCCCCCAAATTAAACAAAATTTTGCCATTCCAAATCAATAGCAGTGGAAAACAGAGGAAGTTAAGAGTTGGGAGACAAGAGCGCAGGGAGAAACGATGCATTGGATATCTAAGACAGAGGGCTTGGATTGTTATTCAATGAGTATGGTGAACTGATAAAAATTGTCACCTACAGGCTGTTTCAAATCAGTTTTCATCTGAATTGATTTTTTTTCTTATGGTATTTAATGGTTTACAAAACACTCAGAAATGCTGAATCCATTTTTCTTCTCTTTAAAATAAATTTGTTTTCTCTATACTCTTGTGGAAATATGTAAAGCACTAGTAGAAATTTTTTTATGCATATACACAAATTTGATAACCTAGATAAAATGGAAGAATTCCAATAAAAGGCACAATCTGCCAAAATTCAGAAGAAACAGATATCTTAATAGGCCTGGATATATTAAACACATTGAACAATTAGTAATTTTCAGAAGCAGAAACTACCATGTCCAGATGAGTTCACTAGTTTCTACCAGACATTTAAGAAAGAAATTATATCAATTCTCTATAATCTCTTTCAGAAGATAGAAGAAAAAGGAATACTTCCCAATTCATTCTATGAGATCAGCAATACTCTAATACCAAAACCAGACAAGATACTATAAGAAAAGGAAACTACAGATTATCTCTCATAAACACGGATGCAAAATTCTCAACAAAAATGTTAGCAAATCAAATCCAAAAATGTATAAAAAGAGTTATACACCATGACCAAATGGGATTTAAATGAATCTAGACACAGACCTTATATTCTTCACAAAAATTAATTCAAAATGAAGCACAGACCTAAATGCAACATAATGAAACTGTTAAAAGAAAATAGGGAAACCCTAGATAACCTCAGATATAATATTCCTTTAGAGATAGAGCACAAAATGCATGATCCATGAAAGAAATAATTGAAAAAGCTGGACTTCACTAAAATTAAAATTTCTGTTCTCCAAAAGATAGTATCATGAGAATGAAAAAAAAAAAACCCACACAAATTAGGAGAAAACATTTGCAAAATGCACGCTGAATAAAGGATTATTATCCAAAATATGGGAGAAGGCAATGGCACCCCACTGCAGTACTCTTGCCTGGAGAGTCCCATGGATGGAGGAGCCAAAATACACAAAGAACTCTTAAAAGTCAACAATTAGAAGGCAAACACCTGAATCATATTTACTTCAGCATTATTCACAACAGGCAAGACATAAATAATCTAATTCTCTGTTAATGGACGAATGAATAAGGAACTGTGATTACACTCAAACAGAAGGTCATTTAGCCTTAAAGAGGAGATCTTGCCATTTGCAACAACATGAAAGAAACTGGAAGATATTATGTTAAGCAAAATATGCCCCACACATATTAAGAAAAATATTGCATGAGTTATTTATATGCAGATCTAATGAAGTTGAATTCATAGAATCATAGTATAGAACAGTAGTTTCCCTGGTGGCTCAGACGGTAAAGCATCTGCCTGCAATACGGGAGACCCAGGTTCAATTCCTGGGTCAGGAAGATCCCCTGGAGAAGGAAACGGCAATCCACTCCAGCACTCTTCCCTGGAAAATCCCAAGGACGGAGGAGCCTGATAGGCTACAGTCCATAGGGTCCCAAAGAGTCGGATACAACTGAGCAACTTCAGTCACTCACTAGGGATGCGGAGGTGAGAGAAATCAGCACATGTTAGCCAAAGGGTACAAAGTTGCCATTATATAAGGTGAATGAGTTCTAGAGATCTGGTGCACAGCATGATGACTATACTTACTACCATACTGTATAATAGAAATTTGCTATAACAGTAGATTTCAGTTCTCTCACCACACACACACACAAATGGTAACTATATGAAGAGATGTTTATGTTAATTAGTTTGAACGTGGTCATTATTTCACTATGGATATGTACCATATCAAACCATTACATTGTGAACTTGAAATATACATTACATATATGTGTGGATACTGGAGTAGATTGCCATTCTCTTCTCCAGGGGATCTTCCTGATGCAGAGATCAAACCCAGGTCTCCTGCATTACAAGCAGATTCTTTGCTGTCTGAGCTCAAAGGGAAGCCAACATCATATATTTAAAAAGAAAACAAACAAAACTACTAAAAAAAAAGGGTCATAGACCATAGCAGAACAAACCACCTCACCAAAGAAAATATATAGATGGCAAATCTGTACAAGAAAAGGTGCTGTATATCATGTCATCCAGGTAATGCAAACTGAAACAATACTACACACCTACATTCTTAATAAAGAATGGTCAAAACTTAGAACACCGACAACACCAAATTCTGGCACAAACGTGGAACAACAAGAACTCTCTCACACTGCTGGTGGGACTGCAAAATAACACAGCCATGTTGGAAGACACTTTGGATGTTTTTTTAAAAACTAAACATTCTTAACCATATAATTCTGCAATCATGTTCCTTGGTATTCATCCAAAGAGTTGAAAGCTTATGTCCATACAAAAAACTGCACATAGATATTTCAGTTCAGTTGCTCAGTTGTGTCCGACTCTTTGCTATCCCATGAATCACAGCACACCAGGCCTCCCTGTTCATCACCAACTCCCGGAGTTCACTCAGACTCAGGTCCATCGAGTCAGTGATGCCATCCAGCCGTCTCATCCTTGGTCATCCCCTTCTCCTCCTGCCCCCAACCCCTCCCAGCATCAGAATCTTTTCCAATGAGTCAACTCTTCGCATGAGGTGGCCAAAGTACTGGAGTTTCAGCTTTAGCATCATTCCTTCCAAAGAAATCCCAGGGCTGATCTCCCTCAGAATGGATTGGTTGGATCCCCTTGCAGTCCAAGGGACTCTCAAGAGTCTTCTCCAACACCACAGTTCAAAAGCATCAATTCTTCGGCGCTCAGCCTTCTTCACAGATATTTAGAGCAGTCTTATTCATAATTGTCAAAATCTGGAAACAACCAAAATGCTCTTCAGTAGGTGCATGGTTAAACTTTGGTAGATCCAGATAATGAAATATTGGTGGCTTCCCTGGTGGCTCAGAGCATCTGCCTGGAATGCAGGAGACCCAGGTTCGATCCCTGGGTCAGGAAGATGCCCTGGAGAAGGAAATGGCAACCCACTCCACTACTCTTGCCTGGAGAATCCCATGGAGGGAGGAGCCTGGTAGGCCACAGTCCATCATTTACCACTGAAAAAGAAATGAACTTCAGGCTCATTTGAAAGCTCCTTGAAAGACATGGAGGAAGTTTAAATACATGTTACTAATTGAAAGAAGCCAATCAAAAAATTTATGTACTATATGATTCCGACTATATGACATTCTGAAAAGGGCAAAACTATAGAGATAGTAAAAAGATCAGTGGTTGCCAGAGGCTAGGAGGGAGGGAGGGATAAATGAGTCAGTCATTGAATATTTTTAGGGCAGTGAAACTACTCTGTATGATACTATAATTGTGAATATCTGTCATACATTTGTCCAAACCCATGGAATGTACAACATCAAGAATGAATCCTAACATAATCTATAAACTATGATGATACAGTTTCACTGATTTTAACAAATGTATCAGTCTGATGGGGAATGTTTAAAAATACAGTTGGCTATGCATAATTGGGGGTAGGAATTAATGAGAAATCTCTGCACCTTCCATTCAAATTTGCTTTGAACCTAAAACTTCTCCAGAAAGTTGTCTATTAAAAAGGAATTTTAATATATTTATCCATTCTTATACTAGATAGCCTTTTGAAGAGTGTTCCTAAGTTTTTGGGTTGAAAAAAATACTTGAATGATGGTTTCTGGCAACACTGTGTCTCTCAGCTTGTTAGCTATGGGACTGCAAGGAGATCCAACAAGTCCATCCTAAAGGAGACCACGCCTGGGTGTTCATTGGAAGGACTGATGCTGAGGCTGAAACTCCACTACTTTGGCCACCTCATGTGAAGAGTTGACTCATTGGAAAAGCCCCTGATGCTGGGAGGGATTGGGGGCAGGAGGAGAAGGGGACGACAGAGGATGAGATGGCTGGATGGCATCACGGACTCGATGGACGTGAGTCTGAGTGAACTCCAGGAGATGGTGATGAACAGGGAGGCCTGGTGTGCTGCAATTCATGGGGTCGCAAAGAGTCGGACACGACTGAGCAACTGAACTGAACTGAACAAGCAGAAGGAGAAAGGCATAAAGGTAGTAGCAACAGGTTTGGAAATTGAGAACAAAATTAAAACGAATCTGTTTTCTGTCAGTCAAAAAACAACAAAATGATTTGCTAGATTTTTTTTCCTTTTTGGATTATGAATTTGTTCAAATGTTTATATGACCTCACATCAATCAAGAAAATCTTTCTTGACTATTAGATAGGAGGCTAGCCCTTTGAGATCTAGATTATGAGTTTTCCTGCTTCTTTTATCTTAACCCTTGCTAAGACTGAAGAGCTATAAAATTATTTACCTTTTATTTAGTAAGTGTAAAATATTTTGCTATCTTGGCAACTATTAATAAATAAGGTTATAAAAGCCTCAAACATAATTCTGTTCTGATTGGCTTGAAGAGATTAACACATGTTTACATAGCAATAATATCCTCTTCAGTTGTCAGAAATAAGCTTTTTAAATGAAACTTTGTAAAACTGAAAATATAGTAGTCTTTTTAAAAGTCCCTCTTATAGAGACTGGTACTTCAGCAGAATTGTAATATAAGAATTCAAATTCGGTAAATCAAGATGAATCATTAGACCAATCAGATGGTCTGAAAATATGGTTTTAAGAAAACCCAAATACAAGTACATGTTCTTTGATTTTATCATCTTGGAATATATAGCCAATTATTTTATTTTTTTCATAGAGATCTAGGTATTTTGAACTTCCTAAACTGCTTATGCTGGCTATCAGATGAGCTATTTTACTTTTACATCATATTTAGGACTAAAAAGAAGGAAAAAATGAAAATAGTTTCTACTATATTAAACCCTATTTCTGAAAAACATTTCAATAATAGTTTTGTTCATGGATAAATGTATTTGTATGGCTGAGTCCCTTCACTGTTCACCTGACTATCACAGCACTGTTAATCAGCTATACAACAATACAAAATAAAAAGTTTAAAGGCTGAAAAAAATTTTTGCTCAGTAGTACGTGAGGTTAATTTTATTTAATTTTAAAACCTTAGACTATATAAAATTGAGTTCATTAATAGGCAATCTTTGCACATCTAATATTGCCTAAGTAAGATAGACTACTGAAACACCGGTCTCAAGGAATAGCTGCATTTCTCAGTTTGTTATATTACAGAGTGCTTTTATCTTTGGTGGGAAAATGATGTGGATGTTTATAGGTGATCATTAGGTTTGTTCATGAGCTTTGTTAAAAATGCTTGTATATAACAGGCAATTTTCAATTACCTAACTCCCAGTGTTGTCTGTGAAATAGTAGCTGATTTGATTAAAAGTTATAATTAAGATGGGTAATGTGGTTAGTTTAGTTAACTTGGGTAAACATATAATTAATATGTGTGATTGAGTGCATACTGGAAATAATAACAGCAAAGAAATGCAACTATGTATGCAAAGGAACACTGTATCTTTTTGTTTTCAAAGAAAAGAGTGATTTTGTTTTAATGAAAAGTGATTTTGGTAACACTGACTTTTATAAGTCTCATTTTTTATAACATTGGTGCTCACATAAGTATAATAAGACAATTTTCCCCTATATTAGCATATAATTGAAAAAACTAAGTATGCAATAATCAAAAGCATACCCAGAGTGTCATGTTTAATAAACCAAACGATGCCCACAATTAATGAAACAAGCATAATAAGAACAAGCTCACCATTAATAAAAAAGAATTGCACTTTATATGTGGTGCCAACACCTCCCAATCTTTCTAAGGAAACAGACTTAGCACCCAGGTTCCAGGGTCCCAGCCTGCTGGGTGATAAGGGTGTGACTCTGTGTCAGGCCAGGAACTTTGAAAATCTGGTAGATCTTAAGAAGAGAGGAAGTCACTCAAATCTATAGATAACACTGGTAGAGAGAATTTCTTTCAACTGGTTTTCCAGCATTCAGAAGAGCAAACTAAATTTCCTAAAAAGAAATTATTTAGACTCATAAGTTATCTGACATCGTGTGCATAAAGAGGCTTACATATGCAACTCTTGCTAAACCTAGACAAAACAAGCAGAACTTGCTACTGCTAAGTCACTTCAGTTCTGTTGGACTCTGTGCGACCCCATAGACGGCAGCCCACCAGGCTCCCCCATCCCTGGGATTCTCCAGGCAAGAACACTGGAATGGGTTGCTATTTCCTTCTCCGATGCATGAAAGCGAAAGGTGAAAGTGAAGTCGCTCAGTCATGTCCGACTTAGCAACCCCATGGACTGCAGCCTACCAGGCTCCTCCAGCCATGGGATTTTCCAGGCAAGAGTACTGGAGTGGGGTGCCATTGCCTTCTCCGAACTTATCGACCCATAAAAAGAACGACCTTTTTGTCACCAAAACTATTTAGAAATTATTTTTCAAAATAGGGTACTGGGAATAAAAGCTATTTAAATATCATTTAATTATCTAAGGCAGAGGTAGGCAAACTTTCTCTTAAAGTATTTTAGGTTTTTCAGGTCATACCCTCTATGTCACAACAACTCAAATTAGCCACTAATGATGCATAAATTAATAGATAAAAGTGTGTTACATTAAAGTTCACAAAAACAGGAGATTGGACAAAAAGCTTGGTTTGTTGGCCTCTGATCTAGGGAAATGTGCTTACATTTATCTTTGCTATTTCCTATTAAGTAAGAGCATCAATTCTGTGAATTTACATGTTAATTTGCACATTTCTGCTTAGTATAAAAGATAAAACCCAAAGGTTATGGTTGTATTGCCTTGTAGGACTTTAACCATATGAGCTCTAACCCAGCAATTTCATTTTTTAAATGCCTTTTTTGAAAGATGATATAATCCTTATTCCTCTAATTCTCATTTGGAACAGATTTACTGTTTTACTGCTTCCTTAAATAATAAGGTAAGTAATTTGGAACAACTCTTTTTAATATTTCTTACAAAATATTTTAATTTTTAAAGAAGTATACATGGACAATAAAAAATTAATAAATGGATGCATTTTGAATCCTAATTCAATTATTAGATAATTTAGATTCTAGAATTTCAACCTCTCTCCTAGATTTTGGTCATTTTTAGTGGTAGAATTTAAGGCTTTCCAAATATGACAGCTTCTCATCTGTCACAGGAGGAGATGAAATTTGAATATTTAAATGTATCAAGATAAAAAAGTTTTGTGAGAAACAAAGACTAAGGGATTAATTATTGTTTCACAGTTTCTTTATCCCCTATTAAATATAATGCTAAATATGTATACTTCACCAATTTTTTAATGTTCTAATAAAAATTATTTTAACTGCTTTTACCCTTTTACCTTAAGATAAGATTTCTTAACTATATAAATAACTCTACATCCTACATTGCTGTTGTTTTTCAGGCCACTTAGGGCAGTAAAGACAGATCATGCCCATGCTTAGAGACTAGCCTTTGTAGGCCTAGAACAGCATGGTTACAAAGAGGGATCATCTAACTTCTTTAATTATTGTGCTTCATGATACAGAATTTGAGCCTATGATGCATTCTTTAAGTCATAAAGTACACGAGGAGCCAAGGTTCACTCAGCGTTAAATTACATATAAGTTCAAGCACAAGATTGCCTCTCGGTCTTTGCTAGGCAAATTTCCTTATAGTTTAGAAACATGGTTAGCCAATAAATTTTAAACCAACTTAATTTACGTAATATACATTGGGAAACCAAAACTTCATGGAGTAATAACCAAAACCAGAGTTGGTCCAGTCGCAATTCTGGAATCTAGACCACTGATTGGGAATTCCTTCTCTTTTCCAAGAGGCTTTGGTGCTCTGCTGTCTCTGTAGCACGGATATAATGGCTTCCAGCTTGGCCACTATTCTGCGACAATGGAAATAATAGAGTCCTTTGTTCAAGGTTGTTTCCCAATGGATTAAACTCTGCAGTGGGAATAATTGTTTATACCTGTCAATCAGAGACTGAAAAACTTAGCTACATGAGAGAGGTGAAGGAGGACAGTGGTTCCTCTAGCTTCATTTTTAAGTGTTATCTTCATTTTGCTTCTTACCTCTTTAGCTGTTTTTTCTACCATGAATATTAGCTTAGGGCAGGGTATTAAGACTTACAGTCCTGTCAAACTGAGGGTTATTTGATTCTCAGCTACCTCGTGTCACTGCCTATAGACATAAAGAGCATCTCTCCACTAGGTTGTATTTATTCTTCTGCTTTCAAGCAGGCTATTTAGAAGAAACTCATCTCTCTCAGAGAAGAACTTATTGAAAGTCACAAAAAATAGTCAATATATTCTAAAGTACTGCCATTTCTCTACAGAAGTTTCCAAAAGCCTTAGCCTCAGAGAACTGAAAATCTGAGAGCCAACTGAATTTTGCATGAATATGGCAGCAAGTATAAATAATTTTCTTTCATTGTATAACTGGTATCAACATCTTCTCAAACAAGGTTAGTGGGAATCATCAGCTTATATTCTTTAGCAAATAAACAACTCACAGTTTAAACTTTTCAATGTTAATACTCTTATTTCCAAGGAGTTATTTCAGAACTAGAATTTAGTTTCAAATAATTCAGAGTGGCATAAGCAAAAATGCTCTTTACTATTTAACTAAAAACTCCAAAAAATAAAATCCTGTTGCTAGAATTCTGTCTCCATCTTTAAGCTTTTAAGTTCTGTGTTTTGGCTTTATTCACAATAATGTTTCCCCTCATGATATAAAATTGCCACCAAAAATTACATTTTCCTCTAGTTAGAGGTTCCAGAAGTGCTTTCCTTTCTCCATGTGGTTTCAATTTCCAGGCTTCTACTTACTGTCTGATGATACAGTCAATCTGCCTGAGAAATGGAATTCTCTGAATGGCAAAACCTAAACAGGGCCATACCAACACCACGGTCCGAGTGCAGTGGGAAAAGTTTCACAAAACCATTGTAAAGGGTTCTTTTAGAAGAAAAGGAATGAATACAGACAAAGTAGAAAGAACAGCTATAATCTGTTAAAGCATGTTGAAAAAATAAAATAAATTTTATTTCTGGTGAACTTTTGTTGGTAGACCTACAATGAGTTTTATTAAGTATCATTTTCTTTTGTAAATGTTTATAAACCATCTATTTAATAATTCCTCAGTTTTATTAGGTTTACCATTTATATCTTATAGAATGCTATTTCTGAAATAAAGTTTTAAAAAAGTATGATTTCTTTTTCCTCTGTAGTTTTAACAATGAGTTGCTGTGCAAGTATACCTTTAAGTTCTTTCAATAACTGGAAAAAGAACTAAATTCATTGAAAACAGCTATGAGGTTCTCACACCCTGGGTGCCATTACTTCTTAAGCCTACTTCCTTTCATAAATATTTTTAGCCTAGAGGTTACGTTTCTGTTTAATGGTGTTATTTTTACTTTTTTAATATTAAGTAGTCTTCAAGTGATAGCATTTTCTGCCTCTGTTGTCTTGCTTTTAACATATTTAAAAGGCATACATGATCCTTTTGAAAAATCACTTTCACCGGCTTTTAGCACAGTCTGTCACTTAGTATTCCTGACGCTAGAAATGCCACTTTTACATTTATACTCAGCCATTTATTCAAACAGTCCTTTCAGACCTGTGTTCATTTAACACCCCCATATATTGGTTGTCTTCGGTTGATCAGGAGATACTTCTTTATTTGGATAATTTGTAATAAAACAGAAGCATTTCCAATTTTTAGAAATCCTCACTTAAAAACAAAATCTATTTTCAGAAATCTAAAACTATGCCCTTTAGCCCTCTTTTAAAGCCTTATAAACTTAAGGATTACATGAACCTATATTCTCATGGTGTTTGTCAGCTTTCAAACTCCAGGGAGGCATTACAATGCAGCATAAAGACTATAGGTTTAAGCTCTTTTGGTTCTTACAGAAATGGTTACTAACTTGAGTATTAACTTTTTGAGCCTTAACATTTTTATCTTATTATTATATACATCTTGGAGGTGTTGTGAAGATTAAATGCAATAACCTGAACAGAGTACTTGGCATAATATAGGATATATAGTGGTACTTTATAGGTTGTGGTCTTAATGATTATTGTTACTGTTATAATTCATTATATCTTTTTCCTTTAATGCCTCCATCATGGATAATTTTGACAGTTAAGGACAATTTTTCCTATGTTGGCACATTCTTGAGTTTAGCATCACCTTATGGATATGTTCCCACACACAGAGAACTACACATTCATGATACCTATCTTCTAGATTCCTTGCATCTATTCATGCCTTTGAATGCTTTTGTTATTTTGTAGGATAAAATATGCCATGACTTTTAAACAGATAGGAGTCCCTTCTATTACTTCCCGCTTTGAAAACCAATATAGCTTATATAAGAATGCTGCAATTACAATTTTATTCTTTTTCCTCACTGTTTTTCCACTCATTGATTTCTGGATTCTAGTTTACATCTTTCTAAGGTTTTCTCATATTTCTTTTTTGTTTTTATCCCAAATGTGGAATCATCACAGAGTAAAGGAACATACCATCCTTCTCACATTTCAGAAGCAGAAAGACATTTTGTGAAGGCTTTCAATTTGGCATCAATATTAGGATTGGTGCCTGTCATTTTGAGTTTAGTTACTCCTCATCTCTAGCCTGAATCACCAAAACTATCGCTTATCTTCCTGTATCTTGACATTTTCTTATTGTTTACATATTCTGAAGTATTATTTCTAAAGGACTAGTATGATTATAAGCCTCCAACATTTTAAAAAATTGGAAGTTTTTAACTGCTACAGCAGTGGCCACAAGACTGGAAAAGGTCAGTTTTCATTCCAATTCCGAAGAAAGGCATGCAAAAGAATGCTCAAACTACCACACAATTGCACTCATCTCACATGCTAGTAAAGTAATGCTCAAAATTCTCCAAGCCAGACTTCAGCAATACATGAACCGTGAACTCCCTGATGTTCAAGCTGGTTTTAGAAAAGGCAGAGGAACCCGAGATCAAATTGCCAACATCTGCTGGATCATGGAAAAAGCAAGAAAGTTCCAGAAAAACATCTGTTTCTGCTTTATTGACTATGCCAAAGCCTTTGACTGTGTGGATCACAATAACCTGTGGAAAATTCTTCAAGAGATGGGAATACCAGACCACCTGACCTGCCTCTTGAGAAATCTATATGCAGGTCAGGAAGCAACAGTTAGAACTGGACATGGAACAACAGACTGGTTCCAAATAGGAAAAGGAGTAGGTCAAGGCTGTATATTGTCACCCTGCTTATTTAACTTATATGCAGAGTACATCATGAGAAACGCTGGACTGGAAGAAACACAAGCTGGAATTAAGATTGCCAGGAGAAATATCAATAACCTCAGATATGCAGATGACATCACCCTTATGGCAGACAGTGAAGAGGAACTAAAAAGCCTCTTGATGAAAGTGAAAGAGGAGAGCGAAAAAGTTGGCTTAAAGCTCAACATTCAGAAAACAAAGATCATGGCATCTGGTCCCATCACTTCATGGGAAATAGATGGGGAAACAGTGGAAACAGTGTCAGACTTTATTTTTTGGGGGCTCCAAAATCACTGCAGATGGTGACTGCAGCCATGAAATTAAAAGACGCTTACTCCTTGGAAGAAAAGTTATGACCAACCTAGATAGTATATTCAAAATCAGAGACATTACTTTGCCGACTAAGGTCCGTCTAGTCAAGGCTATGGTTTTTCCTGTGGTCATGTATGGATGTGAGAGTTGGACTGTGAAGAAAGCTGAGCGCCGAAGAATTGATGCTTTTGAACTGTGGTGTTGGAGAAGACTCTTGAGAGTCCCTTGTACTGCAAGGAGATCCAACCAGTCCATTCTGAAGGAGATCAACCCTGGGATTTCTTTGGAAGGAATGATGCTAAAGCTGAAGCTCCAGTACTTTGGACACCTCATGAGAAGTGTTGACTCATTGGAAAAGACTCTGATGCTGGGAGGGATTGGGGGCAGGAGAAGGGGATGACAGAGGATGAGATGGCTGGATGGCATCACTGACTCGATGGACGTGAGTCTGAGTGAACTCCGGGAGTTGGTGATGGACAGGGAGGCCTGGCGTGCTGCGATTCATGGGGTTGCAAAGAGTCGGACACGACTGAGTGACTGAACTGAACTGAACTGAACTGCTACAACTCATTGATCATGTCAGTTGCACAATAAAGAAGGATCTCCATAATCCTACTTTTTCTACCATTATCTACCAAATGCATGTATAACTGCCATGAACCAGTTGCTTCACCATATTATTACCTAGTCCACTTAGTCACTGAATTCCTGTTTACAGATGTTGACAACAGAATGGTTCATACTTCACTATTCTGGGTTTAGCTGAACAGAACAGAGTGTGTGTGCTCTGGTATAAAAAGATGAGTTGGGGCAATCAGATTTTGCTACTGACAACTTCAAATATGTACACTGAGGAATAAGTCTAGCAATCTATGGAGAACTCAGCTAGGAAGTCATTCAGGTTCTGGGGCTAGAAAGCCATCAGCATCATGTCTGCAGAGAAAATAACAACAGGAAGTCAATCCAAAGAGATGCCGGCTTAGAACAAGAAGTTTAGTCACTGAGGACAATCAAAGACAGGCAGACAGAGAAATATAAAAAGACTACCTTAATTCATGACATTTTCTGAATGTTATCTTCACTGAGAGTTTTCATTTTTTTTCAAATAAACTTTCCCCCATTTGAGCTAGCTTCAGCAGGTTTTTGCTCTTTTCCACCAAAATGGCTTGACATGAACAGAAAAACTATTCTTGGTCATCCTGTATTTTCTCCCTCTGGGAAATTCACTGTTCCTTGTAAAATCTCCACTTTGATGTCAAAGGGAAGCTCGAACATTGCCTGCTCTATGAATTCATTTTTCTACCTTAGACCAAACTGATTTATCCTAAGCATGATTAAAGAATACTCTTTACTTATACTATATCATATTTTATTTCAGTTACTTATCCCTTCAACTCAATTGGCCATAATTCAGTTTTCACAACTGTAAAAAGTGAATACTAATAGCATTTCCTCTTAGAGAGCTGTAGTTAGGATTAAATTATATGACACAGGAACACAGAGATTAGCTCTGATAGTACTAGTAATTTTCCCATCTAGACAATTCTAATTCTGGTAAAACCTAGTCTCCGTATATTTTTCCTTGATTAATAACTAGTTTGAGTTAAATATTTTAACTATTTTTTAAAAATTACAAATCTATCACCATTCTAGCAATACAAGAGAATAGATTAACACAAAATGAGCAATATCAATGACCAACTAAAAAGTCTCACAAAAATTGATTTGGTTGAAAAATAATGATTTTTCTGTAAGATCTGTCACTAGCTTATTTTTATCCTGAAATGATGAATAATAACTGTATCGGTTAAAACCCTGTTTTACAAATCGCATAGCTTATTTTCCATTTAGCAGTGCCAAGGACAATGGTGGTGGGACAGCTATCTTTTGATATGTAAATGTAGAAGCACTTAAGAGATATTTAATATGGAATAGCATTTCAGTCATTTATTTTAAAATTCAGTTTTTATAAAGTACTGAGCCGTTTGTCATAAACCCATGCCCAGAATGACATTGTATGATAAAGAGAAAAACCAGAGTGTTTTTCCTTGACAACTGAAAGCATACCCACAGCATTTTAGCTCTTTGTTTATACTATTAGTGAACTCTGATATTTTTTCATTGAAAATTTGGATATAAACATGTGCATCTTCATAGAAAATCAGTTTAAAGTAAACAGATCAAACTGATTAACTTGTTTCTCTGATCTCAATCAGTTGGGTTAATTCTATTCTATTTGAAATGTCCCTGGAGTAGCAAAATGAACCAACTTCCCCAAATCTTCTCCAGCTTGTGGAAACCGGCTAAAGATTGTTTTATTCAAAGTTCAAATGACATTAATGTCAACAAACTGTAGATTTCAAAGCCAGAGAAGTACTGTATTTTACATGCCTCAAACCTGTACCTATGTGACGCATTAATTGCCATGTTCATGACCCTTAGAGGAGGCCAGAAACTGATTAAAGAAAAATCTCACTAGAAGTGGCTTTTTAATAAAAGGGTTTTTACTTAAATATTCCTTAGAAAAATAAAAAATCCACTATTAGTCATAAAAAGAGTAAGAAAATGGACCAGAACAAAACAAAAAAACAGACCTTTGCTAAAAATAAGAACAGCTTTTTGGAGACCTATCCCAAATAAAGTAATATTTATTCTTTAGTGAAAGGTTGCATTTCTTTAAAACTTGGAACAAGTTTGTTAGGTAAAATAAAAGACCCTAACAAAGCACTACAAACTGAGTACCTTAAACAACAGAAATTTATTTTCTCAAGTTTTGAAGGCTAGAAGTCTGAAATCAAGATATCAACAGGATTTGTCCCTTCTGAAGTCTGTGAGAAAAGGACCCTTTCCTGGCCTCTCTCTTGGCTCATCCATGGCCATCTTTTCCATATTTGTAGCATCTTCTCTTGGAGAAGGCGATGGCACCCCACTCCAGTACTTTTGCCTGGAAAATCCCATGGACAGAGGAGCCTGGTAGGCTGCAGTCCGTGGGGTCACTAGAGTCAGACACAAGTGAGCAATTTCACTTTCACTTTTCACTTTCATGCATTGAGGAAGGAAATGGCAACCCACTCCAGTGTTCTTGCCTGGAGAATCCCAGGGATGAGGAAGCCTACTGGGCTGCCGTCTATGGGGTCGCACAGAGTCAGACACGACTGAAGTGACTTAGCAGCAGCAGCATCTTCTCTATTTATGTCTATGTTTTTGTTCAAGTCTCCTTTTTTGTATAAGAACATGTTATATTTAATGTGGGGTTCACCTTACTCCAGTATGAGCTATATGGAACTATTTATGACTGCAAAGACCCTATTTCCAAATAAGGCCAAATTCTGAGAAAAATGGGGCTTAATCTGAATTTTGGCAAGACATAATTCAACCCATAACATCTCACTTCAAAATTTTGTTACATACTTTGTATTTCTTTGCCAAACATCTATCTCAGTGTGGCCATGTGGGCCCTTCAAACTTAAGGGATTCAAACATATTCTTTAAGTTTCCATTTACAAAAATATGAATGGTTTAAAGGTGTTTTGTTTTTTTTTTTTTTTTTAAAAAAAGCTTGTCACCCTGTTGGCTGTCTCTAAATAACGCATAGCTAAAATGGCAAGGAGCTTGCCTTTATACTTTGGGCATCTTACTTCTTCAGTGTTTTTCCAGTGCAAATTGCAAAGAGAAACCTGCAAATCACCATTAACTGGACCTTAACAAATATATTCTTTGATTATAGTCTTGCCAACAAAAGTCATGCAAAGCCATATTCTACTTTCCACCCATACCAAGCCAACACTTATGTCTTTTAACTCTGCTTTTAAGCCCTCACTTGTGGTCACATTCCTAGTTTTCCTTTTTAAAAATAGTTTCAAATCCTGTCCTTTGTGTGGACACAAACTGACAACTTAACTTTTTGCATTTTTTTTCCTGTTTTGTCTCCATTCTCTTTTGGAAATTTTTCATGAGGTCAGTTTTTCCCCTTACTCCAGTAGTCTCTAATGTACTTCAAAAGCGTCATAGTTTTTAACATTTAGAATAAGGTCATATTGGATAGGCAGAGTCACTGAACAAAAATTAGTGCTTTTATAGGGCTTCTACTGGTAATTCAAGTAGGACTCTCTAGAAAGTACAGAAAAAGATGTTGCACATGTAATTTATAGAGATCAGCCATTGATTCTCTCTCAAAGAACGAACAATGAATTTTGAGTTTTTTCTCTTCTATGACAGATGGCTCATGGGTTTGACACAGATTCACTGCTTAGTTCCTAGTCATTGATCTTTAATTAGAACTCTTTCTCAGTTATTTTTCAACTGGATGACCCAAAGACAAAGGACAATAGTACTCATATGGCCTTTCAACTGTAATCCAATCTCTAGACTATTATTGAGTTACTCTTTATAAAGTTCTGATCTAGAAAACCTATATTCATTCATTCATTATTTGACAGGTGTTTATGGAACAATCACTCTATGTCAGGCACTGTTTTTAGGTGCAGAAACTATAGCAGTGTAAGAAAATCTCTGTGTTCATGACACTTAAGATCTTATGTGGGAAACATAATACATATAATAAGTAATTATAATAAGTTAATGATATACACTAGAACATAATAACTGCTATGGAGAAAAACAAGACATGAAGTGTTAGAAGCTGTCTGAACAATAATACAGTTACCAAAAGTCATTAAAAAAAAAAAAAAAAGATTAAGACATTTAACTACAAGAGCAATGAAAAATTTTAAAAGGAGAAAACCACTGAAAACTATGTCAGGACACAAACAACAAAAAAGGTGAGAAATATTAGCAACATATAGACAACTTAGCAACTGAACAACAATAAGTATACGACCTCACACACACAAAGTAAAATTTCAATCAAAGCCACATCAAGCCTTTTATTAAACCTAACAGATTGGGGTATGCAGATGACACCACCCTTATGGCAGAAAATGAAAAGGAACTAAAGAGCCTCTTGATGAAAGTGAAACGAGAGTGAAAAAGTTGGCTTAAAACTCAACATTCAGAAAACTAAGATCATGGCATCCAATCCTATCACTTCATGGCAAATAGATGGGGAAATAATGGAAACAGTGAGAGACTTTATTTCTGGGGGCTCCAAAATCACTGCAGATGGTGACTACAGCCATGAAATTTAAAGACGCTTACTCCTTGGAAGGAAAGTTATGACCAACCTAGATAGCATATTCAAAAGCAGAGACATTACTTTGCCAACAAGGGTCCATTAGGCAAAGCTATGGTTTTTCCAGTAGTCATGTATGAATGTGAGAGCTGGACTATAAAGAAAGCTGAGTGCCAAAGAATTGATGCTTTTGAACTGTGGTGCTGGAGAAGACTCTTGGGAATCTCTTGGACTACAAGGAGATCAAACCAGTCCATCCTAAAGGAAATCTGTCCTGAATATTTACTGGAAGGAGTGATGCTGAAGCTGAAACTCCAATACTTTGGCCACCTGATGCGAAGAACCGACTCATTGGGAAAGACCCTGATGCTGGGAAAGATTGAAGACAGGAGGAAAAGGGGACAACAGGGAATGAGATGCTTGGATGGCATCACCAACTCGATGGACATGAGTTTCAGTAAGATCTGGGAGCTGATGATGGACAAGGAGGCCTGGAGTGCTACACTCCCTGGGGTCGCAAAGAGTCCGACATGACTGAGCGACTGAACTGAACAGACAGAAATTCTATTAAAATTGAATTTCAAAAAGTTGAAAAGGCCTACAAACAACCTCAGTTGTCAGGATTGTGTATAAAGGGTGGCCTAAATGGATTACTGATGGGATTATAAAATAATACATGCCTCCTTAATATACCTGGTAGTTACACTACCAGAAATTTAGCTTTATATATACATTGCTATATCATTTATATAAGGTGACATTTATACAAGGTTACTCCTTGCGTCCAGCCATCTCATCCTCTATCGTCCCCATCTTCTCCTGACCCCAATCCCTCCCAGCATCAGAGTCTTTTCCAATGAGTCAACTCTTCACATGAGGTGGCCAAAGTACTGGAGTTTTAGCCTCAGCATCAGTCCTTCCAGTGAACACCCAGGACTCATCTCCTTTAGGATGGACTGGTTGGATCTCCTTGCAATCCAAGAGACTCTCAAGAGTCTTCTCGAACACCACAGTTCAAAAACATCAATTCTTCAGTGATCAGCTTTCTGCATAGTCCAACTCTCACATCCATACATGACCACTGGAAAAACCATACCCTTGACTAGACAGACCTTTGTTGACAAAGTAATGTCTCTGCTTTTTAATATGTTATGCTGGGAGGGGTTGGGGACAGGAGGAGAAGGGGATGACAGAGGATGAGATGGCTGGATGGCATCACCGACTCGATGGACATGAGTTTGGGTAAACTCTGGGAGTTGGTGATGGACAGGGAGGCCTGACGTCCTGCGATTCATGGGGTCACAAAGAGTCAGACACGACTGAGTGACTGAACTGAACTGACTCCTTGCATAACTGTCTTAGAAGAATGTATAAAACCATAAAAATATGTATAAGGACTATATTAATGATATGTGTGTATCTCCAAGGAGAAAAAGATAATTAGTATGTAAACAGTGAAAAATAAGAATCTTTATTTTCATAGAAATGCAAGAATTACTAGTAATAATGTTAATAAGTAAAGGTAAATAATAAACCACTGATGGTGTAGACAGTTATATCCTAGTTGGATATAAGAGAAGGTGGGAGGAATAATTTTCCTTTTATTTCATAATGTGCTTTTATTTTTGAAATACATGAATATAAGAACTACTCAAAAATACTTTTCTTGGAAGGAAACAGCATTTGTTATTTAATTTGATGGATGAATTTTCATTAACTTTCTGTCGCATGGGAAAAATATTCCCTTCTCAAAAATAGTTATGTTCCTTATAAATCAATCCCATACTCTTAAAATTCATTTCTTAAAAACCTCTAATCAGTTCAGATCATACAAGTGTGATTGAAATTAGCACTGGTGCAAAGGATTTCTACAGTATTCTCTTTGTTCCAATTTTCTTTCTTTTCCCCCACATATGTCTGTGTACCTGTGTGCATGCTGATTCACTTCAGTCCCGTTCGACTCTTTGGGACCCTATGGACTGTAATCTGCCAGGCTCTTCTGTCCATAGGATTCTCTAGGCAAGAATACTGGAGTGGGTTGACATGCCCTCCTCCAGGGGATCTTCCTAACCCAGGGAGGGAACCCATGTCTCCTGTGTCTTCTGCATCGCAAGCAGATTCTTTATCACTGAGCTACCGGGAAGCACCCATATACATCTAAACTACCCTAAACTCCAATTCCACTACTAATTTTTTTTCTTAAGTAGAAAAGGGCATATGGGGAAAACCAACCTAATTAATAGCTAGTATCCCTTGCTCTAGCTTTTATTGTTCAGTCGCAAAGTCCTGTCCAACTTTTTGTGACCCATCAACTGCAGCACACCCAGGCTTCCCTATCCTTCACTGTCTCCCAGATTGCTCAGATTCAAGTCCACTGAGTCAGTGATGCTATCTAACCATCTCATCCTCTGTTCTAGTTTTATTTGGGAAAACTGGCTATATCCCTAAAAATAGTTTCTTTGTAAAAATGTTAGGCAAATGTCATGAGTATGAGATTTAAGGATGAATATTTGAAAAGAATAAAAGCAAAAATACAGATAATACAATAAACTTTCCTTACTTTCTTAAGGTACCTAAATTATGTTTGATATTCAAAGCAAAAAGTGAAACACTGTCTCTTGTAGACTTTAATATATGTATGTACACAGAATACGTATGTAGAGGAAATATTTAAAACAATTATATTACTAACAGAAGTGGATAACAGGATTAGAGAAAGGTTTCTACACTTCACTCAGCTGAAAACCAGACACCAGTTGATCTTTGGGGTGATAGAATAGTTCTATATCTCTATGGCAGTGGTGATAACAGAATTTATACATGTGACAAAATCGCATAGAATTATACACACATATTGTACCACTGTCAATTTTCTAGTTTATATTGTATCATAGTTACACAAGATATAAACCATTGGGGAAAATAGATGAAGAAAACATGGTCCCTTTCAACTTTGTAACTTCCCAGAAATCTATAATTATTTCAAAATAAAATTTTTATTATGTTTGTTTAAGAAACAATGTTTTCATTCTAATACACACAAAATGTTTTTCTTCAAATTGTGTATTTGGTGTAAACTGTGCCCAAATAGCAATGTACCTCCTTTGTACACACTGTGTAGAATTAGATGATCTTAGATTGCAAATGATAGATCAATATATGATTAATGTCAAAAATTCAACATTTAATCCTTATCAATACTTAACTGTAATTTTTCAATTTAAAATCTTAATATAATTTTAACAATTTATTCAAGAGAAAAGTTACATCTGATTTAATCATCTATTCAGAAAAAATCATTTCTGAAGGAACTTCTATATTAAGCTAAAATATGCAGAAAAATACATGCCAGCTTGGTTGCAAAGTTAGCAGCTTCTTGCCTTCAGAGATTGATGCCACACTTCCATTTCCAATTCAATCAATGCTTTTTATATGATTTTTCAAATCACAATCACGTGAACTCAAGATCAAAATAATATATATTAACAAAATTACAATGCTAATTGTGAATAAATTTATTTTGGTCCAAAAACTGTCATTTTATTGTCTATATTTTTCTTTATGTGTCAGTTGCTTTACATGGAAATTAGTTGATAAACAGCACTGCAGCTAAAATAGCCTATAAAATTGTTAAATCTGATTGTCACACTGAATTACAATTTTTTTCTACTTAGTCATGAGTAGTACTTTGGTCTAATTATCCTATGTGTTTCAACAATAGGTATAGTATTTCTTTTACTTTACTTAATATAGTTCTATATTAAGCACAGAACCTTAATCAAGTATAGAACTCCATAGAGAGAAATATGTAAAGTCAATATATTTATTTTATTAATTGATTGTCTACTGCTGTTAAGCTGCCAAACCCTTATGGCAGAAAGTGAAGAGGAACTAAAAAGCCTCTTGAAAGTAAAAGAGGAGAGTGAAAAATTTGGCCTAAAGCTCAACATTCAGAAAACGAAGATCATGGCATCTGGTCCCATCACTTCATGGGAAATAGATGGGGAAACAGTGGAAACAGTGTCAGACTTTATTTTTTTGGGCTCCAAAATCACTGCAGATGGTGACTGCAGCCATAAAATTAAAAGACGCTTACTCATTGGAAGAAAAGTTATGACCAACCGAGATAGCATTTCAAAAGCAGAGACATTACTTTGCCAACTAAGATCCGTCTAGTCAAGGCTATGGTTTTTCCAGTAGTCATGTATGGATGTGAGAGTTGGACTGTTAAGAAAGCTGAGCACCGAAGAACTGATGCTTTTGAACTGTGGTATTGAAGAAGACTCTTGAGAGTCCCTTGGACTGCAAGGAGATCCAACCAGTCCATTCTGAAGGAGATCAACCCTGGGATTTCATTGGAAGGAATGATGCTAAAGCTGAAACTCCAGTACTTTGGCCACCTCAGGTGAAGAGTTGACTCATTGGAGAAGACTTTGATGCTGGGAGGGATTGGGGGCAGGAGGAGAAGGGGACGACCAAGGATGAGATGGCTGGATGGCATCACTGACTCGATGGACGTGAGTCTGAGTGAAGTCCAGGAGTTGGTGATGGACAGGGAGGCCTGGCGTGCTGCGATTCATGGGGTTGCAAAGAGTCGGACATGACTGAGCGACTGAACTGAACTGAACTGAATATTTTTAAATTTCCAAAGATGAAACACACACAAAGTAGTGAAAAAAATGGAAAGGCTTTGTGAAAGCATCTAAGTGTATTCAGCTGTTACAATAACTCTTGATCAGGTTAACTACAATCTTGTGCCATCTTTATTGTAAATATCTAAGAAAACAAGTGAATTAATATAAGAATGTCAATGATGATTTATACACATAAATTATGAAAGTAATAGAATTTTACTTAGTGACATGAAATTAGTAAGTTATTTGGTTTTAGATATTAATGCTAAGCATGGAACAAACAGAGCTATTTCAGTATTCCTGTGATATATCCATATGCAAGCCTCTATCAAAAAGAAGTTGCCTATTATACTAGAGAGTTCCTCACTCAGTTGTACTTTTCTGTACATTCTGGTAATCTTTGGGGAACACAGAATCTAGTACAAGAAAGAAGTAAAATCTGTCAATTAGATAGCAGATATCAACTTTAAGGATGCTAATAATTTTCCCATCAACTACCATTTAACTACTTTTAATTAATCTTATAATTTGAGCAGAGTAATCTTTGAAAAATAACATTATCTTTTGAGAAAGGGATTTATTATGGTGCTAGAATTCAGATTTCTTGAAATAATACCAATTAACAGATATAGACAATAAAAATGAGACTAAAATTAAGACTAGATATCTAACAATGCGCATGCATCTTGACAAAAGGAATGTAAGTGCTAAAATATAGTTTTGCCATTACTTAGGACCTGAAATGAGATGGCCTGTAATTTGCCAAGTCTGTCATACTATTGGAGAAGGCAATGGAAACCCACTCCAGTGCTCTTGCCTGGAGAATCCCATAGACGGAGGAGCCTGGTAGGCTGCAGTTCATGGGGTTGCTAAGAGTCAGACACGACTGAGTGACTTCACTTTCACTTTCATGCACTGGAGAATGAAATGGCAACCCACTCCAGTATTCTTGCCTGGCCACTCTCAGGGACAGAGGAGCCTGGTGGGCTGCCATCTATGGGATGATCGAGTTCTGTTCTGAACAGATCGATAATCTGTTCAAGTCAGACACAACTGAAGTGACTTAGCAGCAGTAGCAGCAGTCATACTATACTCACTCACACAATAGTAGTTAAAAAGGTTGGTAAATCTCTTATTTGTGGCAGAAAGTTCTATGCCTCAACAACATATTTTAAGTTACTTTCATTAAAACAAAAAAAAAATTCAGAATGATCAAAGAAGTTTAGGATTTTTGTACTAGATCCGAAGACAATGAAAGATCATCTCACAAAATCTACTTCATAAGGGAAAAGTTATTAGGTCTTCAGAAATTAAGTATTATAGTTGAAGTTTCAGCAACACTACCAGAGTTGAATAGGCCCCACGTGTCATATTGAAGAGTCAGCATAAATGACTAATTTATTGTGGGGAGAAAGCTGGTGGGGCTCATATGCCAAGCTATCTAAAGTGAGGGAAACCAATCAGCTATGAGGATTATTTCATTGCACAGCTGGGGAAGTAGAACATCTAAAGGTCTGACCCTACCAAAACAATTTGGAAGAAATATTTTCAGAGAAATTCAGTGATTTGAATCGTTAACATCACTATGAATAAAACAAGGTTTGCAATTAGACAGGTCCATGAAACTAATGAGCAATACAAATAATGTCAGATTGAGTAATTTAAAATCATGGTCATGTCCCTTTGAATCTCTTCAGTGACTAAGCCTTCTCATGATAGCCTCCTACCTTTTCTGGAAATCAGCAACACAAGGAAACATGACAGGCTAAGCAAAAGAAATACACGATTTTACCTTTGGTGACTAGAGATAATCCCTGGTTAACTCATGCTGTCTTTATTTTTCTAGATAGTCATGATAAAACATATATCAACTTCTATATTTAGAAATAAAATTATCACCACCATTACCAACACAGCAGGAACATCATCTCTTCAGGGGAAAGTTTTTCTACAACTTTCATCAGAAAAAGGTGTTGAGGAGACCAAGCAGACATAAGAAACCTGAAGTTGTCCACGCATGCGTGCTCACTCACTCAGTTCAGTTCAGTCGCTCAGTCGTGTCCGACTCTTTGCGACCCCATGAATCCCAGCACACCAGGCCTCCCTGTCCATCACCAACTCCCGGAGTTCACTCAGACTCACGTCCATCGAGTCAGTGATGCCATCCAGCCATCTCATCCTTGGTCGTCCCCTTCTTCTCCTGCCCCCAATCCCTCCCAGCATCAAAGTCTTTTCCAATGAGTCAACTCTCCACATGAGGTGGCCAAAGTACTGGAGTTTCAGCTTTAGCGTCAGCCTTCCAAAGAAATCCCAGGGCTGATCTCCTTCAGAATGGACTGGTTGGATCTCCTTGCAGTCCAAGGGACTCTCAAGCGTCTTCTCCAACACCACAGTTCAAACGCATCAATTCTTCGGCGCTCAGCTTTCTTAACAGTCCAACTCTCACATCCATACATGACCAAAGGAAAAACCATAGCCTTGTCTAGACGGACCTTAGTGGGCAAAGTAATGTCTCTGCTTTTGAATATGCTATCTCGGTTGGTCATAACTTTTCTTCCAAGGAGTAAGCGTCTTTTAATTTCATGGCTGCAGTCCTGTCCAATTCTTTGTGACCCAGTTGACAGCAGCCCACTAGGCTCCTCTGTCCATGGGATTCTCCAGGCCTGAATATGGGAATGGGTTGTAATGCCCTCCTCCAGAGGATCTTCCTGACCCAGGGATCAAACACGCATCCCTTCTGTCTCCTGCATCGGCAGGCGGGTTCTTTATCACTAGCACCACCTGGGAAGCCCGAAGTTGTACATTAATGGAAGATAAATGTCTGATACTTGTTCCAGAGCAGGAGAAAGGGCTCCCAATGTCATGTTTACTGATTTTCCACTTTACTACTTTGGCAGAAATCCTCAGTGGCAAGTTAAAAACTGTTTGATTAACTGCTGAGCTAAACCTGAGGGAGCATACTTAGGAGTCCCTCTCTGGCAGGTTCTTCTAACCTGTCTTTCTCCTATTATGCTTGCTCACATTGGCTAATGGCAATTAATCACACAAATTGGAGACAATGTATTTTGGATAACTTTTTCCCTCTTTCATAAAGAGAATAAATTGTTCCAGACAGAAGGAGACAACATGCACAAGCAATTCAGCTGAACTGTAACCCAGGGTGGACTTATTGCTGTCAAGGGGGAAGTTTAGGTTGATGATTCTTCTGAGCTGCCCAGCTCAGTGGTTTTTCTGTTGACAATGTCAGCTCTTTCTTAGTGTTGTAACAGAGAGTTCAGCTATAGAAGGATAATGGGGATCTATTTCATAGACTCTCTTTTGGGAAAAAACTCTCAATCTCCCTAACTTTCAGCATTAACTTTCTGCATAATTCTCCCCTTATGCTAGACTTTCTAGTTTGCCATTTGTAACACTGAAATTAAAGAAGGCTGTATAATATCTCCAAACTAATCAGTTAAAACACACAAAGGAAAATATATGAACCTGATTTAAAAAATCCACTAGCTACTTGCAGGAGAGTAAGTCTAATGATCAACTACCACAAAAAGCAATCAGGGCCTTGGAGGTCAGCTGGCTGCAAATGGCCACAAGGAAGTATTTGTGATAAAATAAATATGGATATAAAGCCGAAGACAGACAGCCCTGGGCTGCCAGGAAATATAATCCTCCTGTCAGTTAATAGCAATACAGGAAGAACATGTTCTAATCAGATTTAGCCATAACAACTTCAAAGCACACAGTCAAGATCCTTAGCAAGCAGCCTCAACAGGAAACTCTCAATACTCACTGCATTTCAGAAAGTAACTGAAAACCAACTCTTTAAACATAAGCACTAAACTACTTATAAACTTACTGCCATTTTTTTTTAATGGATACTTTCAACAGAAGAGAAATTTAGTTGTATTTTTATTTTAAATAGGTATTTTTAATTGAAGTACTGTTGATTTACAATATACCAGTTTCAATTGTACAACACAAAGGTTTGATATTTGTACAGATTATACTCCTTTTAAAGTTATACAAGATAATGGCTACATTCTCTGTGCTGTACAATATATCCCTGTAACTTATTTTATTTCTATTAGCTTGTACCTCTTAATCCCCAATCCCTATATTTTGCCTGTCCCCATTTCCCTCTCTGCTTTGATAACTGCTATCTGGGAGCCCTGTTTCTGTTTTGTTTTTTTTTTTTTTAATATATATATATTTAAATTTCACATGAGTGATTAACACACAGCATTTGCCTTTGTGTCTGACTTCTTTCACTAAGCATAATACCCTCCATGTTGTTGCAAATGGCAAATTTAAAGTATTTTTATGACTGAGTAATATTTCATTGGGATTCCCAGTTGGCTTAATGGTCAAGAATCCTCCTACCAATGCAGGAGACTCAGGAGACATGGGTTTGATTCCTGGGTGGAATATCCCCTGGTGGAGGAAATGGCAACCCCACTCCAGTATTCTTGTCAAGAAAATCCCATGGACAGAGGAACCTGGCAGGCTACAGTCTATATGGTTGCAAAGATTTGGACATAACTGAGTGATTGAGCAGGCACATGCACTATTCCATTACATATATATATTCCAAATATTTTTCCACTTCTCTGTCAGACACTTAGGTTGCTTCAATATCTTTGCTATTGTAAATAATGCTGCTATGAATATTGGGGTGCATATATCTTTTGAATTAGTGTTTTCATTCTTTTTGGCTATATACCCAGGAGTAGAATTACTATCAAATAAATATTTTAGATAAAATAAAAATTAAATATTTCAAAAGTGCTATAAGTGCTGTTCTTCCATAATGAAATCCATAATCAGAAGGAAAATATTTATTACAAGTAAAATTAAAACTTCCAATTTTGAAATAGCACCAAGAACTGTTGCTCCTAGGAGGTAATACACAATGTAGTAAAATGAAAGGAAGAATAGGTGCCTGTGTCAAAGTTCACTTTTAAAGATACAGAAGAAAAAAGCTTCTATTTTTAATATTAATGACAAGTAAAATACATTGAAGTATAGACTATTTAATTTCCTATAATTTTGCTTCAAATGCTAGGGATTTATACTATATTTAAAGTTTGGCAATAAGAAAAACACCTAAAGAATAGCATAATTATCCACAGATCACTTTGCATGAAAAGTTACATATGTATCCTTTGGCTGAAATTCTTAGTTTCAAATTATACCTTAATATATTTTTATGGTTCAGTTCAGTTCAGTCGCTCAGTCATGTCTGACTCTTTGTGACCCCCATGGACTTCAGACTGCCAGGCTTTTCTGGCCTTCAACTCCCAGAGCTTGCTAAAACTCATGTCCATTGAGTTGGTGATGCCATCCAATCATCTCTGTCATCCCCTTCTCTTCCTGCCTTGAATCTTGCCCAGCATCAGGGTCTTTTCTAATAAGTCAGTTCTTCGCATCAGGTGGGCAAAGTATTGGAGTTTCAGCTTCGAAATCAGTCCTTCCAATGAACACCCAGGACTGATCTCCTTTAGGATGGACTGATTGGCTCTCCTTGCGGTCCAAGGGACTCTCAAGAGTCTTCTCCAACACCACAGTACAAAAGTATCAATTCATCGGTGCTCAGCTTTCTTTATAGTCCAACTCTCACATCCATACATGACTACTGGAAAAATGATAGCTTTGCCTAAATGGACTTTTGTTGGCAAAGTAATGTCTCTGCTTTTAAACATGCTGTCTAGGTTGGTCATAGTTTTTCTTCCAAGGAGTAAGTGCTTTTAATTTCATGGCTGCAATCAACATCTGTAGTGATTTTGGAGCCCCCAAAAATAAAGTCTGTCACTGTTTCCAATGTTTCCCTATCTATTTGCCATGAAGTGATGGGACTGGATGCCATGAACTTAGTTTTCTGAATGTTAAGCTTTAAGCCAACTTTTTCACTCCTCTTCATTTTCATAAAGAAGCTCCTTAGTTCTTCATTTTCTGCCATAGGATGGTGTCATCTACATATCTGAGGTTATTGATATTTCTCCCAGAAATTTTGATTCCAGGTTGCGCTTCCTCCAGCCCAGTGTTTCTCATGATGTACTCTGCATAGAAGTTAAATAAGCAGTGTGACAATATACAACCTTGACATACTCCTTTCCTGATTTGGAGCCAGTCTGTTGTTCCATGTCCAGTTCTAACTGTTGCTTCCTGCCCTGCATGCAGATTTCTCAAGAGGCAGGTAAGGTAGTCTGGTAGTCCCATCTCTTTCAGAATTTTCCAATATGTTTTGATCCACACAGTCAAAGGCATTGGCATAGTCAGTAAAGCAGAAATATATGTTTATCCGGAACTCTCTGCTTTTTCAATGATCCAGAGGATGTTGGCAATATGATCTCTGGTTCCTCTGCCTTTTCTAAAACCAGCTTGAACATATGGAAGTTCATGGTTCACGTACTGTTGAAGTCTGGCTTGGAGAATTTTGAGCATTACTTTGCTAGTGTGTGAGATGAGTGCAATTGCGCAGTAGTTTGAACATACTTTGGCATTGCCTTTCTTTAGGATTGACGTTTTCCCATCCTGTGGCCACTGCTGAGTTTTCCAAATTTGATGGCATATTGAGTATAGCACTTTCACAGCATCATCTTTTAGGATTTGAAACAGCTCAACTGGAATTCCATTGCTTCCACTAGCTTTGTTTGTAGTGACACTTCCTAAGGGTCACTTGACTTCACATTCCAGGATGTCTGGCTCTAGATGAGTGATCACACCATCATGGATGTCTGGGTCATTAAGATCTTTTTTATATAGTACTTCTGTGTATGCTTGCCACCTATTCTTAATATCTTCTGTTTGTGTTGGTTTCACACAATTTCTGTCCTTTATTATGCCCATCTTTGTTTGAAATGTTCCCTTTTCATCACTAATTTTCTTGAAGAGATCTCTAGTCTTTCCTAATCTATTGTTTTCCTCCATTTCTTTGCACTGATCACTGAGGAACACTTTCTTATCTCTCCTTGCTATTCTTTGGACCTCTGCATTGAAGTGGTTATATCTTTCCTTTTCTCCTCTGCCTTTTGCTTCTATTTTCTCAGCTATTTGTAAGACCTCCTCAGACAACCTTTTTGCCTTCTCTTAATCCATTGCATAATCTCATTTTTCATAATAGAGTGTTTTTTGTTTTTAACTTAACCAGTGACTTTTTAAAATGTCAATCAGAAATAGTGTCTAGAGACAACAATCTACACTTACAGTTCTGCCCCAGGGCCATGTCAACTCTGTCACCCTTTGTCAGAATGTTTCAAGAGAAGGGAATGGTCCAAACATCCTGAAGAACATCAAATTGACATTTTGCTAATCAAGGTAGAAAAACAAGAAATGACTACCCTGCTTGAAGGCTTTGTAAGCACATAAGCCATCAATAGAAGGTAAACCCTAAAAATATTCTGAAGCATTCTATTGATTTGGACAAATGTATAATGATACATCAGCTATTCACTTCCAGTCCCACCACCTCCCCACTAACAATCATCAAGGCTTTTATTGTGTCAATTAGTTTTGCCTTTTCTTGGAATGTTATATAGCTGGAATCATACAATGTGTAGCCTTCTTTCATTTAGCAATATACATTTAAGGTTCTTCCACATCTTTACAGGCTTCCCTGGTAGCTCAGCTGGTAAAGAGTCCTCCTGCAATGCAAGAGACCCTGGTTCGACCCTGGGTCATGAAGACCTCATAGAGAAGGGATAGGCTACACACTCTAGTATTCTTGCCTGGAGAATCCCCATGAACAGAGGAGCCTGGCAAGCTACACAGTCCATGGGGTCACAAAGAATTGGACCCAACTGAGCAACTAAGCACAGCACAGTGTGTATTTTCATGGCTTGAAGGCTCACTTATTTTCAGTGTTGAATGATATCCAATTGTCTGGATGTACCACAGTTAATCTGTTCACCTACTGGAGGACATTTTGGTTGATGCTAAGTTTTGGCAATTATGAATAACATCTGTGTGAAAAATTCATATGCACACATAAAATTATGTGGACACATAATTCTTCTCAACTGTTTTTAAGTACCAAGGAGTACAATTGCTGGATTATATGGTAAGAGTATGTCTAGTGTTTTACGGATGACTTTGGCAGGTTTTGTGTTTCAAAGGAGAGGACCATTTTATCTAAGCTATAAAATTTGAGGGCATGGAGTTGTTCATAGTATTTCTTTATTACCATTTTAACATCCATGGGATCTTCAGTGATGTCCCCTCTTTTATTTCTGATATTAATATATTTGCCTTCTCTGTTTTTTAGCCTGGATAGGGGTTTATTGATTTTACTGATCTTTCCAAACAGCTAGCTTTTGGTTTCACTGATTTTCTCTACTGATTTCCTGTTTTCAATTTCATGGATTTTATTTTCAGCTCTCCTGCTGCTGCTGCTAAGTCGCTTCAGTCGTGTCTGACTCTGTGCGACCCCATAGATGGCAGCCCACCAGGCTCCCCTGTCCCTGGGATTCTCCAGGCAAGAACACTGGAGTGGGTTGCCATTTCCTTCTCCAATGCATGAAAGTGAAAAGCGAAAGTGAAGTCGCTCAGTTGTGTCCGACTCTTAGCGACCCCATGGACTACAGCCCACCAGGCTCCTCCGTCCATGGGATTTTCCAGGCAAGAGTACTGGAGTGGGGTGCCATTGCCTTCCCCGTTTCAGCTCTCCTACTAGTTCCTAAATATTTCCAACACTTCTACTTTTGAAGCTTTTAAAATTAGACCAAAAAACTTCCAACTCTAGGTAGCCTATAAAAACGTCATTTTAAATATAAAAATACAGACAGATTAAATGTAAGTGGATGCGACTTTCCTGGTGGTCCAGTGGTTGGGATTCTCCCTACCAATGCAGGGGCCATGGGTCTAATCCCTGGGCTGCGAAGATTCCACATGTTGCAGGTAAACTAAACCCATGCACCACAATGACCACAGCCCGTGCACCCTTGAGTCCACGTTCTACAACAAAGGAAGCTGCCGCAATGAGAAGCCTGAGCATTGCAACTAGAGAGAAGCCTCTGCTCATCTCAACTAGGGAAAGCCTGCTCACAGCAGTGAAGACCCAGCGCACTCATAAATAAAAACTGAATTAAAAACAATTTAGAAGAGTGGCTGAAGAAAGATACAGTGCGTTAACACTAATTAAAAGAAAGCAGTAGTAGCCACATTAATTTCCAACATTGTAGACTTTGGAGCAGGTTATCATGGATAAAGAAGGGTATTACATAATGCTAAGAGGTCAATTCTCCAAGAAGACATAACAATGCTTAACACGTGTGTGCCCATCAATAGTATCAAACTATGTGAGACACAAACATAGAGGCTACAGAACTTCGAAGGAAAAACAGATGAATCCACTATCGTAGTTGGAGACTTTAACACTCCTCTCCCAGAAATTCACTTTCACTTTTCACTTTCTTTTCACTTTCATGCATTGGAGAAGGAAATGGCAACCCACTCCAATGTTCTTGCCTGGAGAATCCCAGGGACGGGGGAGCCTGGTGGGCTGCCATCTATGGGGTCACACAGCTTCAGACAGGACTGAAGTGACTTAGCAGCAACAGCAGCAGGCAGAAAATCAGTTAATGACGTAGCTGAACTTAACATTTTCAATTTCCGTGCTTGTGATGGGTCTGTTAAGATTTTCTATTTCTTCCTGGTTCAGTTTTGGAAAATTGTACTTTTCTAAGAATTTGTCCATTTCTTCCACGTTGTCCATTTTATTGGCATATAACTGCTGATAGTAGTCTCTTATGATCCTTTGTATTTCTGTGTTGTCTGTTGTGATCTCTCCATTTTCATTTCTAATTTTATTGATTTGATTTTTCTCTCTTTGCTTCTTGATGAGTCTGGCTAATGGTTTGTCAATTTTATTTATCCTTTCAAAGAACCAGCTTTTGGCTTTGTTGATTTTTGCTATGGTCTCTTTTGTTTCTTTTGCATTTATTTCTGCCCTAATTTTTAAGATTTCTTTCCTTCTACTACCTCTGGGGTTCTCCAATTCTTCCTTTTCTAGTTGCTTTAGGTGTAGAGTTAGGTTATTTATTTGACTTTTTTCCTGTTTCTTGAGGTATGCCTGTATTGCTATGAACTTTCCTCTTAGCACTGCTTTTATAGTGTCCCACAGGTTTTGGGTTGTTGTGTTTTCATTTTCATTAGTTTCTATGCATATTTTGATTTCTTTTTTGATTTCTTCTGTGATTTGTTGGTTATTCAGAAGTGTGTTGTTCAACCTCCATATGTTGGAATTTTTAATAGTTTTTCTCCTGTAATTGAGATCTAATCTTAATGCATTATGGTCAGAAAAGATGCTTGGAATGATTTCAATTTTTTTGAATTTATCAAGTTTAGATTTATGGCCCAGGATGTGATCTATCCTGGAGAATGTTCCATGAGCACTTGAGAAAAAGGTGAAATTCATTGTTTTGGGGTGAAATGTCCTATAGATATCAATTAGGTCTAACTGGTCTAATGTATCATTTAAAGTTTGCGTTTCTTTGTTGATTTTCTGTTTAGTTGATCTGTCCATAGGTGTGAGTGGGGTATTAAAGTCTCCCATTATTATTGTTATTGTTGATTTCCCCTTTCATACTTGTTAGCATTTGTCTTACATATTGCGGTGCTCCTATATTGGGTGCATATATATTTATAATTGTTATATCTTCTTCTTGGATTGATCCTTTGATCATTACGTAGTGGCCTTCTTTGTCTCTTTTCACAGACTTTGTTTTAAAGTCTATTTTATCGGATATGAGTATTGCCACTCCTGCTTTCGTTTGGTCTCTATTTGCATGGTATATCTTTTTCCAGCCCTTCACTTTCAGTCTGTATGTGTCCTTTGTTTTGAGGTGGGTCTCTTGTAAGCAGCATATAGAGGGGTCTTGTTTTTGTATCCATTCAGCCAGTCTTTGTCTTTTGGTTGGGGCGTTCAACCCATTTACGTTTAAGGTAATTATTGATAAGTATAATCCTGTTACCATTTACTTTATTGTTTTGGGTTTGGGTTTATACACCCTTTTTGTGTTTCCTGTCTAGACAATATCCTTTAGAATTTGTTGGAGAGCTGGTTTGGTGGTGCTGAATTCTCTCAGCTTTTGCTTGTCTGTAAAGCTTTTGATTTCTCCTTCGTATTTGAATGAGATCCTTGCTGGGTACAGTAATCTGGGCTGTAGGTTATTTTCTTTCATCACTTTAAGTATGTCTTGCCATTCCCTCCTGGCCTGAAGCGTTTCTATTGAAAGATCAGCTGTTGTCCTTATGGGAATCCCCTTGTGTGTTATTTGTTGTTTTTCCCTTGCTGCTTTTAATATTTGTTCTTTGTGTTTGATCTTTGTTAATTTGATTAATATGTGTCTTGGGGTGTTTCGCCTTGGGTTTATCCTATTTGGAACTGTCCGTGTTTCTTGGACTTGGGTGATTATTTCCTTCCCCATTTTAGGGAAGTTTTCAACTATTATCTCCTCAAGGATTTTCTCATGGTCTTTCTTTTTGTCTTCTTCTTCTGGGACTCCTATAATTCGAATGTTGGAGCATTTCATATTGTCCTGTTTATAATAGCCAGGACATGGAAACAACCTAGATGTCCATCAGTGGATGAATGGATAAGAAAGCTGTGGTACATATACACAATGGAGCATTACTCAGCTGTTAAAAAGAATACATTTGAATCAGTTCTGATGAGATGGATGAAACTGGAGCCGATTATACAGAGTGAAGTAAGCCAGAAAGAGAAACACCAATACAGTATACTAACACATATATATGGAATTTAGAAAGATGGCAATGACAACCCTGTATGCAAGAGAGCAAAAAAGACACAGATGTGTATAACGGACTTTTGGACTCAGAGGGAGAGGGAGAGGGTGGGATGATTTGGGAGAATGGCATTGTAACATGTGTACTATCATGTAAGAATCGAATCGCCAGTCTATGTCTGATGCAGGATACAGCATGCTTGGGGCTGGTGCACGGTGATGACCCAGAGAGACGTTATGGGGAGGGAGGTGGGTGGGGGCTTCATGTTTGGGAACGCATGTACACCTGTGGTGGATTCATGTCAATGTATGGCAAAACCAATACAGTATTGTAAATTAAAATAAAGAAAAAAAAATAAATTTAAAAAAAAATCTTTTTCAATCAAGTAGGTATAATGGATTTGTACACAACTTTTATTCTAATGAATGTTTTTCTCAAGCCTACATGAAACATGCACCCAAGTAAACCACATTCTGGCCTGCAAAATACACTTATACAGATTTAAAAAATAGAAACCCTACAATGTCTGCTCTCAGACCACAATGAATTTAAACTAGAAATCAAAGAAAGATAACTGGAAATTGCCCAAATAAGTGGAGATTAAACACACACTTCTAAACAGTACATGAGCCAAAGAGGATATCTCAAGATAAATTTTAAAATATTTTGAGCTAAATGAGGACATAACTGATCATTTCTGGGATGCTGAGAAAGGAGTGCTTAGAGAAAGTTTTATAGCATTAGTACTCTAGAAAAGATGATATAAAGATCATCATATATTTCCACCTTACTGTGTGTGAGTTGCTCAGTCGTGTTCAACTCTTTGCAACCCTATGGACTGTAGCCCACCAGGCTCCTCTGTCCATGCAGTTCTCCAGGTAAGAATACTGGAGCAGGTTGCCATGCCCTCCTCCAGATGATCTTCCCAATCCAGGGATCAAACCTGACTCATATCTCCTGCATTGGCAGGTAGGTTCTTTACCTCTAGCACCACCTGGGAAGCCCAATTTCCACCTTAGGAATGTAAAGAAAGATTAACTTAAGCCTAAAGTAGAGAGGTGTTTTTTTTTTTTTTAATATTTCATTTTTTAATTAATTTTTTATTGAAGGATACTTGCTTTGCAGAATTTTTCTGTTTTCTGTCAAATCTCAACATGAATCAGCAATAGGTATACATATAGCCCTTCCCTTCTGAACCTCCCTCCCCATCCCACCCATCTAGGTTGGTACAGATCCCCTGTTTGAGTTTCCTGAGTCATACAGCAAATTCCCCTTGGCTATCTATTTTACATATGGTAATGTAAGTTTCCCTGTTACTCTTTCCAGACACCTCACCCTCTCCTCCCCTCTCTAGAGTGAAGTGAGTCAGAAAGAGAAAGATAAATATCATATTCTAACACATATATATGGAATCTAAAAAAAATGGTACTGAAGAATTTATTTACAGGGCAACAATGGAGAAACAGACATAGAGAATATTTAATTTTTTGAAGGTTTACAATGAGATGAGAAATTACTAAAATTTTACCTCCATATTCTTAAAGAACAGTGAGAATAAGAATTTCTATTTAAATAGTACATGGGAAAGTCTATTTTAAACAGAAATATATCTCTAATCATTATCTTCATAAGTGACTAATGTATAAAATCTACATCTCAAATGTTAATTATTTCTGTGCAATAAAATCTGGAGTGGTTTTAAGTTTATGTAGTCTTTTTACATCTTGAATAGATCATAAACATATATTCCTTGAAAACATCAAAAATGAGAATTTGTTTAAGTACCTTGTTTCTGGCAACAAGAATAAAAAAAAAATCCAAATTAGTTTGACTTATTTAAGCAACCTGATTTCAAAAGTATCAAAAAAGTATGTAGATGTGGAGAGTTCCCTCATATGAGGATTCCCACATCATTTTTTTCCCCATTCTTATTCAGCTTTGTGGCTATTTAAAATTTCAAAATACAGTGTTGAAAATAAATACCAACTCTGAAATGTTCCATTTGGGTAAGCTGTGAAACAAACAGAACTGTTTTGACTGGCATGACGTAAAGGATGAAATATGGCCTAGAAATTAAATTCATTTGCTCTTCTATGATTCTTTCTCAAAAATTAGCAAGTACCTTTGAAAAGCCCACAGTGACGCATAGTGCTTTACATTTTAATTTTCTTTTGATGTTTCAGTGTCAGAAAGTATAGGAGCTTCTATAGGAGAAGATTCACGACTCTCACCCTTGTTTGCACTGTTTCTAATAGGCTAAAATTTATAGTTTTAATAAAGTTAAAAATCATTCAAAATAGTGTATGTTTCACTCATTTGATCTAAACAAAATGAAACCACCCTCATTTTATGGCTACTTTGTGCCTCAGAAAGAATATCTAAATGAGCAAATCATGGGGTTATCTTCCAAATTTCATTTCTTACTTCTAAATAAACTAGATTACTTCATTTATAGAACTCAGTTCCTACTGAATACACTACATGTTAGAGGTGCCAGCCCAAAGGATTAGGATAGTAATATTCTGAGTATATGGTCAAATTTCTGCCCTGTTGCATAATCTTTCATTTGTTATGGGAGGTAGTACATTTTGTATAAAGAATATCGGCTTTTTAGCTTGACAGAGTTGCTTTACATTTCAGCTATGCTTCTTGCTAATACTATGAGTGTGAGCAAATTAATATCACTCATGTTTAGTTTCCTCTTTTTTAAATAGGAATAATGGTAATATTTCACTGCATGTTTGGTATAAGGTTTAAGAGACACAAAGATGCATTTTATCACCTAAGACACCATCAGTTGCAAACTGCCCTGATTCTACTATGCCACAGTGCATATAGCTAATTAAGCTACGACACAATGCTTTCTGATCACTTATTTTACAGAGTTCTTTTTAAAAGTAATTCAGTTATAAATGTTTATCATTATGCATATATAAAAATAAAGAGCTAAGCAAATTGGTTATTCTTAAATCAGCCTCATACTCAGTGTCCAACTCTTCTATTTCATAATCATTGTCAATGTGCGTTTTCCCATTTTCTGTTATAAAGCACACTGAGCAACATTTCTCAGACTGCTCTTTTATTGTCTCCAAGATTTCCTTACAAGATGGTAACCTCCATTTGCATAATTTCTTTATTTTAAAGCAATTTTAGACTCTGAAATGAGTTTCTAAATAGCACTGAGCCTTTCCATGTAATTTCACCCAGCTCTTCCCAAAGTTATGGTGTATAACTACACTGTGATTCTCAAAACATAGAAATTAATATTTGTATAATACTATCAACCAAACCACAAACTTCATTGAGCTTCACCAGTTTTTCTCTATAAATCTCTTTTCTGTTTCATATCAAATCCAGGAACTGCCATTGCATTGAGTTGCCACTGTCACTCTAATTCTCTCCACTGTGTTATAGTATATTTCATGCCCTTTACATCTCTGAAGATGAAAGGTTGGATATTTTGTGTTTCTCTGATCTTTTTTCATGATGCTGCTGCTGCTAAGTCACTTCACTCATGTCTGACTCTGTGCGACCCCACAGACGGTAGGCCACCAGGCTCCTCCGTTCCTGGGATTCTCCAGGCAAGAACACTGGAGTAGGTTGTCATTTCCTTCTCCAATGCATGCATGCATGCATACTAAGTCACTTCAGTCATGTCCAACTCTGTGTGAGCCCATGGACAGCAGCCCACCAGGCTTCTCCATCCACAGAATTCTCTAGGCAAGAACACTGGGGTGGGTTGCCATTTCCTTCTCCATTTTCATGATAGAGGCTATGAATTATTGGGTAGGATACCCTGTTCATTTTCTATTTCTACTAGGAAATATTACCAGAAACCTATTGACCTAAAACAAAAGTTTATCATCTCACTCTTCTATAGAAAATCAGCTGAGCCAATCTTGGAGAAAATAACAAGCAGAAATCCAAGTTGGTACCACTGATTTTCTCTGATCCAGGTTTCACAGATTGAAATCAAGGTGTGGCAGAGCTGCATTTTTTTTCTTTTTTTTTCTTTTTTTTAAACTGATGTTTTGAGAAACTTCTAACCTTATTTAGCTGATTTTCTGAATTCAGGTCCCATTTCCTTCCCGACTGTCAGCCAGAGTTGACTTTAGCTTGGAGGCAGTTTATATTCCTTCTGATGCTCTCCTTTCTCTACCTTTAAACCAGTAGTGGGGGAATAGAGTCCTTTTCATTCTTTAAATCTCTCTGAATAGATAGTTAATAGCTGAACTAACTTTTAAAACAGTATTTTAACTGTAAGTTCAGTTCAGTCGGTCAGTTGTATCTGCCACTTTGCGACCCCATGGACTGCCGCACACCAGGCTTCCCTGTCCACCACCAACTCCCAGAGCTATAAAGCTATATAAACCTGAAGACAAAATGAGTGTATCCAACAGTGTACTAAGTTGGGTAAATTTGTTTTTCACAATTTGTGTATTAGCCACTCAATTGTGTCCAACTCTTTGCAAACCCATAGACTGTAGCCCACCAGACTCCTCTGATGGGATTTTCCAGGTAAGAATACTGGAGTGGGTTGCCATGCTCTTCTCCAGGGGATCTTCCTGACCCAGGGATCGAACCCAGTTCTCATGCATTGCAGGGAGATTCTTAACTGTTGAGCTACCCGGGAAGTCCCAAATTAAATGTGCTATTACATTACCCAGGCAGATTCTCAAACATTCACACTGGAGTGTGTAGTCTTTCCCTTCTCCAGGGTATTTTCCCAACCAAAGGATCCAACTCAAGTCTTCTGTATTGCAGGTGGAAGCCCAAGAATACTGAAAGGATAGGCTTTCTCCACAGCATCTTCCCCACCCAGGAACTGAACCAGGGTCTCCTGCATTGCAGGTGGATTTTTTACCAGCTGAGAATCTGCCTTCAATGCAGGAGAACTGGATTCAGTCCCTGGGTTGGGAAGATCTGCTGGAGAAGGGAAAGGCTACCCACTCCAGTATTCTGGCCTGGAAAATTCCATAAACTGTGTAGTCCATGGGGTTGCAAAGAGTTGGACACAACTGAGTGACTTTCACATGGAATGGCTTAGCAATTGTTCAACCCTAGGTTTGAACAAACAAGCAGATAAATAAATTCTAGATAATGAGAGCCAGGTACCTCACTGTTGGATAAAGATAATGGCACACCATTAACAACAGGCAATACCTGGAACCAGATCTTAGTTTCTAGATACTATTTTCATGTCTGTATATTTTAATTTTTAATATCACCCTACTTTATAAGTGGAAGGTTTTCAGGCAATAACTGTACTCATTTATTTCTCAAATTATCTTTAAATTATTTGACATTTAAATGTCAAATTAAACACTTAGTAGCACAGTGCATATACTCAATTGTAATGAACATCTATGACCCAATACCCCACATGCACAGTGAATGAAACTGCACTGAAACTGAAACTGCTTTCTGGCCAATAATCGCAAAATACTGTCAATTGTATCACGCATCCTTATTTCAGAGGTGAAAAATGCAAACTAAAAATGTAATTTAGAATCAACGAAATGCTGCAAATATAAAATTCTTGAGATACACTAGTCAATTAAGTCTGGATGGATCACCAACTTAACTCTGGTTCCTTCTTTTTGCTCAAGACTAAAAAGCCTTACCTAATTTCCACATTTTAATTATAATTTAATTATATTTTATAATTATACATTATATATTATACATTATAATTTAATTATACCCCCACTGCAACTCCTTTACCTCACTACACATTGCTGACAAAATAAAAAAAAAAAACCATTATAGAATAACTGTCAACCAACTTAAATATATATCCAAAGATATCCTCTTTTCCTAATAATTGAAACACTGATAAACATGAAGAAATACATGTCGAGGTAGACTAAAATAAAATTGTATGAATTAGTAATTTGGTAATTCAGTATGCTGTCTCAACAGTAAAGAATTTGCCTACCAGTTCAGGAGTCTCAGGAAACGCAGGTTCGATCCCTGGATCAGGAAGATCTCCTGGAAGAGAAATGGCAACCCACTCCAGTATTATTGCCTCGGAAATCCTATAGACAAAGGAGTTCGGCGGGCTTCAGTCCAAATGTCTCAACGAGTCGGGTAAGAGTGCACGCGAGCAGCATATGTTGAGATAACCTGTGCACATATATTCACATAGGGCTTCCTTGGTGTCTCAGAAGGCAAAGAATCTGCCTCGAATGCAGGATGCTGCTGCTAAGTCGCTTCAGTCGTGTCCGACTCTGTGCGACGCCATAGACGGCAGCCCACCAGGCTCCCCAGTCCCTGGGATTCTCCAGGCAAGAACACGGAAGTGGGTTGCCGTTTCCTTCTCCAATGCATGAAAGTGAAAAGTGAAAGTGAAGTCGCTCAGTCATGCCGACTCTTAGCGACCCCATGGACTGCAGCCTACCAGGCTCCTCCGTCCATGGGATTTTCCAGGCAAGAGTACTGGAGTGGGGTGCCATTGCCTTCTCCCGAATGCAGGATATCTGCTTTCAATTTCTGGGTAACGAAGATCCCCTGGAGAAGGGAACGGCAACCCACTCCAGTATTCTTGCCTGAAGAATCCCATGGACAGGGGAGCCTGGTGGCTACAATCCATGGGGTCACAGTGTTGGACACAACTGAGTGACTGACATACACATACATTCACACATAGGCACATGCACACCCGCAAGTAGTTTGTATACATGACAGTTAAGTCAGTTTTTTTATTGGAAGATATCATGAGATGCTCAAAATTTAAGCCTTTTAAATCAGTTTAACCTAGATTCTAAATTGTGCCCATTCATTTAAAATATTTCCTTAAACCCCTATCATTAAATTCCTTCTCTATAAAATTGCTTTAAAGTCTAATATATTTTATTTTTATTCATGTTATAAAATATAAAACTTTCAACATGGAATCTTTTGAGGTTCAACTTGATTTTAGTACATAATGTTCTCACATCAGATGAGGAGTTAATTAATAGTTTGTGGCACATTTCCATCACAAATTCTAAGAATGATGTAAATGATTGAATGGCAATTTATAATCTTATACAAAAGCACACAATAATTTCAACTGGAAGTAAGTCTCACCACATATTGTTCCTTTCCATTATCAACAAATGACTACAGGATGAACCAATGACTACTTGGCAGTCATTTCATTCTAAGAAAAAAGAAATCTTTTGAAAATATTTTAAGAACTATAGAATTAAAGCAAAAAATTATGGCTTATGCTTATGTAAACACTTTTGATTTTTTGTAGTCTAATTATTGATCTCCTCATACCACTGTTTCTCTTTCATATCTATTATTTCCCTAAAAGAAGGTGTTTCTAAGAGTCAAATAGTCTATCTTTAGGTAGAAAATAAGTTTTGGAAATGTTTGTATGTAATAAAATACTGCAATCATCTTTGTAAGTGTATAGAATAACATTATCAGGGTGAAAAATAAAACAATTCTAATTAATTTAGTGGTAGTAGAGTACAGAACAAACATGTACTTTGGTAGCAAGAGCCCCCACTTATATTTCCATGTGACTTTATAGCCCTAAGGGCTTCAACATGTTATTTAACTTTTTTCTTCATTTCTTGGTGTATAAAATAGGACAAAAATAGTAACACACCATAGCATTGTTGTGATCATTATGCTCACATTTAAAGTTCCTAATAATGCTAAATGAGTGATACTTCATGGATTCAAATTATTCATAATTCATACAAATAAAAGGATTTCTTTTCCCATTTGCCTATAAGCATTTCCATGAAAGATTAAAATAGACAAAAAGAACAAACATATGGACACATGGGGAAAAGGAATGAAAGGGTAGGTGGGATGGATTGGGATCAATGTATACACATTATTATGCATAAAATAGATAACTAATGAGAACATCCTGTATAGCACAAGGAACCCTACTCAATGTTCTTTGGATTTTTTGCAGTCTAATTATTGATCTCCTCATACCACTGTTTCTCTTTCATATCTATTATTTCCCTAGAAGAAGGTGTTTCTAAGAGTCAAGAGTCAAATAGTCTATCTTTAGGTAGAAAATAAGTTTTGGAAATGTTTGTATGTGATAAAATACTGCAATCATCTTTGTAAGTGTATAGAATAATTTATTATCAGGGTAAAAAATAAAACAACTCTAATTAACTTAGTGGTAGGAGATGAGAACATCCTGTATAGCACAAGGAACCCTACTCAATGTTCCCTCCCTAAATGGGAGGGAAATCCAAAAAAGAGGGGAAATATGTACACATATAGCTGAATTATTCTACTGTACAGCAAGGAACTAATATGCCATTGTGAAGCAACTATAGCCCAATAATTTTTTAAAAGACTTATTTGCAAATTATATATACACTGTGCAGTTTTCACTGAGTTCTATTTTATCCTAATATTTAACTCTTCAAGTATAGTCTGTTGTTCCAATGAATATAAGAGTTCCTTAACAGCAGGGCCACTCTTTAATATTCTTGCCCAACCTGGCACCAGTCTTTTTGACAAAAGTCCTGAAGAATGTAAAAAATATATTCTAATAAAAGCCAAAACCAGGGCGGGGGGGGGGGGGGAACATACCTGAAGTTTTACAACCAGTAGAGATTTAAGACTGGCATACAAAATTTTTTTCATATTGCCATTATTTACCATTATTTTTGCAATTAGGTGGTTGTATTTCCCTTAGACAATGAAGGATAACCTTTCCTGCCAAAAGTTTGTGATGACTTTCCTGCACTGAAAACATGTTCTTTCATTAGAAACCTACCAGAGTCACAGCAGGTACATGGATGGAGAGAGATCTCAGATCTCAGAAAGAGGTACACAACTTGTAACAAATCAGAGTGTATTTGAAGTAGATTTTTATGTCAAGTCTAAACTATAAGCAACTTTTGACTAAGGAGCCAATAACTCTCTTCAATGAGAGATAAGAGCCATGGCATATGAAAGTAATTAATTATTTTGCTGCCAAATGCAGGAATAGAGATCAATGAACAAGTGAAATTTTGACAATAGATGAAAAAGGAAAACACAGTAAAACAAGTATATTAATTACCCCCAGCAAAAATATCATCCACATTTACTAAGATGTAAAATTAAAATAACATTTGCAGTTTCTTTTACATACAAATAATTGTGCATTTCACTCTTCTCTGAGTCAAGTCATTCTCAAGTGTATCTGTTGTTTTATTTATAAAGTTTCGGGTTAAATTTCACTGAGTGCAATTTTTTAAAACTACTTCCTAAATCACATGAAGAGTGGACCCCAAATAATAGGGTAAGAATCTAGGTTTTTTGGAATGATAAATCAGGAAAGCAGCATTTCATGTAGAATTTTCTTTCTCTTGTTTGGCTACCTAATACAGAAAACAAATATGTGGCATTGCTTATAGAAAGTGATTCAGTTTTATTGAATTTAATAATTTACACATAAACCAAACCAGTCACATAAAACCCCATTCCTTTTTCCTTTCATTTTACAAAGCTATTGTTTATGTTTTATAAGCATGTGCATAGATTATGCCCCATTTTTATGAAAGGTCAACAGAGAATCATTTTATCAGTGGAATTATGGACCATATTTCTACACATTTTCCTCTAAATCCTATTAAATTATATTTTGAATATAAAACACTAGCACTTAAAAATGACATTTAAAAAATAAAACATATTTTAAAAGGATTTATAGCAGTATATAAAAACATGTATTAGTTTCCATGTATATAAGAAACTAATATGTTTCAAATCAGATGCCAAATATAAGCTCACTTTTTCAAATGTTTTGAATTGTTGAAAAGGGATTTCATTCAAAAAATAGGTCAAGCAAAAATCAGTTTCTATCAGCAGGAAGTCAGTTTGGTGAACTGTCAGTAAATCCCTAACAGCACAGAAGGAAAAAGCTATTTCACTGATGTATGTGAAAGAGCCTAAGCAGCTAAACTTCAGAACTAGGAGCAAAGGCTACAAGGCTTACATTTGGAAAACACACACACACACAATACAAAGAACCCACATATTTTACTATGCAGCAAAATGATGCCAAAACCTTTTTGCTTTAGAAACACTCCCGAGAACTGAGGAGATACACAGCCAAAAGTCCTCCCAGTTTAGTCTGAGATTTCATTTGACACTTTAAATCAGTAAATGTTAGAGCCTGAAGAACTTTAGAGAGTATGTCATCCAACCTCCTCATTTTATAATAAAAAGCTCACTGGATTTGGAGTCCAAACACTTGAGTTAATTTCCTAAACAATATTTAACGGTCAAGTTTCCTTAAGCATGCCATGTAACCTCTGAGCCTCATTCCCTGTCTATAAAACAGGCAAAATGATATCTACATTGCAGGTTTGTAAGGATAATTGTGTTAGTTTTTCACTGCTGCCGTAACAAATTACCGCAAACTTGGTGGCTTAAAACAAACTTATTGTCTTATAATTCTGAGACCAGAAGTCTGAAAAAGGGTCACAGCAGGCTAAAATCAAGTTATATGCAGGCCTGAATTCCTTTTGGTGATTCTAGGGGAGCATTGCCTTACCTTTCCCAGCTTCTAGAGGCTGCCTGAATTTCTTGGTTCCTTGCTCCCTTTTCCCACTCTGACACTGACTCTCCTGCCCCTCATTCTCTCTCGCTTCTAAGGACTTTTGCCTACATTGGGCCCACCTGGGTAAACCAGGATATTCTTCTTATCTCTGGGTCAGCTAATTAGCTGCCTTAATTCTATCAGCAACCTTAATTTCCCCTTTCTACTAAACAACTTACAGGTTCTGGAGATTAGGACATGACCGTCTTTGGACAGGGGTTATTATTTTGCCTACCATTAAAAGTACTCAAATAATGCATCACAAAGTACTTCATGTATGTCAACAAACTTTGTTAGGAGATGTAGGGAAATGATGTTCAATGCTGTTAATCACCTGCAGAACTCACCTTGGACCCAGGTCTCCTAAAGGCCTGACCAGAATGCTACTACCACAAGATGCCCATCTTGCAGGGAGCACATATAGGCAAGACCACAAACTTGACTTAGAATTAGTAACAGACACTGGACACATGTCTGCTGTCAATACTGGAGAGACAGACAGTTGATTGTAGGGCATCATGGCTGTCTGGAGCAGAAGTTTGTGACCATAAGTTGCCATGGGAACCATTGCTGGGGCGGAAAAACTAAACTCTAATTGACAAATAGCTGAGTGCAGACAGCTCTGATAGTTAAAAACTCCAAGGGGACTTAGCTATGTGGGTCCCACATTACTGTGATATTCACCTAGAGAGCTCAACCAGATTCCAGGAGTAAACATCAGAGAAAAATTCCTTCTTGCTTCCTTTCAGAAAAGGTAAAAAGAAACCCTTTTGAAACAGGAGAGTACTCTGTTCCTCTTAACAAAGGACTGCCCTCAGCAGAAACTAATTAACAAGAGCCTAACCTGCAGAATTTTCCACAGTTTATTGTGATCCACACAGTCAAAGGCTTTGGCATAGTCAATAAAGCAGAAATAGATGTTTTTCCGGAACTCTCTTGCTTTTTCCATGATCCAGTGGATGTTGGCAATTTGATCTCTGGTTCCTCTGCCTTTTCTAAAACCAGCTTGAACATCAGGGAGTTCACGGTTCATGTATTGCTAAAGCCTGGCTTGGAGAATTTTGAGCATTACTTTACTAGCATGTGAGATGAGTGCAATTGTGTGGTAGTTTGAGCATTCTTTGGCATTGCCTTTCTTTGGAATTGGAATGAAAACTGACCTTTTCCTGTCCTGTGGCCACTGCTGAGTTTTCCAAATTTTCTGGCATATTGAGTGCAGCACTTTCACAGCATCATCTTTCAGGATTTGAAACAGCTCAACTGGAATGCCATCACCTCCACTAGCTTTGTTCGTAGTGATGCTTTCTAAGGCCCACTTGACTTCACATTCCAAGATGTCTGGCTTTAGGTTAGTGATCACATCATCATGATTATCTGGGTCATGAAGATCTTTTTTGTACAGTTCTTCTGTGTATTCTTGCCACATTTTCTTAATATCTTCTGCTTCTGTTAGCTCCAGACCATTTCTGTCCTTTATCGAGCCCATCTTTGCATGAAATGTTCCCTTGGTGTCTCTAATTTTCTTGAAGATATCTCTAGTCTTTCCCTTCTGTTGTTTTCTTCTATTTCTTTGCATTGATTGCTGAAGAAGGCTTTCTTATCTCTTCTTGCTATTCTTTGGAACTCTGCATTCAGATGCTTATATCTTTCCTTTTCTCCTTTGCTTTTTGCCTCTCTTCTTTTCACAGCTATTTGTAAGGCCTCCCCAGACAGCCAGTTTGCTTTTTTGCATTTCTTTTCCATGGGGATGGTCTTCATCCCTGTCTCCTATACAATGTCATGAACCTCATTCCATAGTTCATCAGGCACTCTATCAGATCTAGGCCCTTAAATCTATCTCTCACTTCCACTGTATAATCATAAGGGATTTGATTTAGGTCATACCTGAATGGTCTAGCAGTTTTCCCTATTTTCTTCAATTTGAGTCTGAATTTGGTAATAAGGAGTTCATGATCTGAGCCACAGTCAGCTCCTGGTCCTGTTTTTGTTGACTGTATAGAGCTTCTCCATCTTTGGCTGCAAAGAATATAATCAATCTGATTTCAGTGTTGACCATCTGGTGATGTCCATGTGTAGAGTCTTCTCTTGTGTTGTTGGAAGAGGGTGTTTGCTATGACCAGTGCATTTTCTTGGTAAAACTCTATTAGTCTTTGCCCTGCTTCATTCTGCATTCCAAGGCCAAATTTGCCTGTTACTGCAGGTGTTTCTTGACTTCCTACTTCTGCATTCCAGTCCCCTGTAATGAAAAGGACATCTTTTTTGGGTGTTAGTTCTAAAAGGTCTTGTAGGTCTTCATATTAACCATTCAACTTCAGTTTCTTCAGCGTTACTGGTTGGGGCATAGACTTGGATAACTGTGATATTGAATGGTTTGCCTTGGAGACAAACAGAGGTCATTCTGTCATTTTTGAGATTGCATCCAAGTACTGCATTTTGGACTCTTTTGTTGACCACAATGGCTACTCCATTTCTTCTGAGGGATTCCTGCCCACAGTAGTAGATATAATGGTCATGTGAGTTAAATTCACCCATTCCAGTCCATTTTAGTTCGCTGATTCCTAGAATGTCGACCTTCACCCTTGCCATCTCTTGTTTGACCACTTCCAATTTGCCTTGATTCATGGACCTGACATTCCAGGTTCCTATGCAATATTGCTCTTTACAGCATCGGATCTTGCTTCTATCACCAGTCACATCCACAGCTGGGTATTGTTTTTGCTTTGGCTCCATCCCTTCATTCTTTCTGGAGTTATTTCTCCACTGATCTCCAGTAGCATATTGGGCACCTAATGACCTGGGGAGTTCCTCTTTTGGTATCCTATCATTTTGCCTTTTCATACTGTTCATGGGGTTCTCAAGGCAAGAATACTGAAGTGGCTTGCCATTTCCTTCTCCAGTGGACCACATTCTGTCAATCTCTCCACCATGACCCACCCATCTTGGGTTGCCCCGCAGGCATGGCTTGGTTTCATTGAGTTAAACAAGTCTGTGGTCCTAGTGTGATTAGATTGACTAGTTTTCTGTGAGTATGGTTTCAGTGTGTCTGCCCTCTGATGCCCTCTTGCAACACTTACCATCTTCCTTGGGTTTCTCTTACCTTGGGCGTGGGGTATCTCTTCACGGCTGCTCCAGCAAAGCACAGCCACTGCTCCTTACCTTGGAAGAGGGGTATCTCCTTACCGCTGCTGTTCCTGACCTTCAACGTGGGATAGCTCCTTTAGGCCCTCCTGTGCCTGCTCCGCCACTGCTCCTCGGGTTGCCCTTCCTGGCCGCTGGCCCTGGGCTCGGGCTCAGGGTGGCTCCTCAGGGTCACCATCCCTGGCCTCGGGCGCGAGGTGGCTTCTCCCGGCCGCCCCTGACCTCAGACGTGGGGTGTCTCCTCCCGGCCACGGGGTGTCTCTTCCTGGCCACCACTGGCCTTGGACATGGTGCAGCTCCTCCCGGCCACCGCCCTGACCTCAGACGCGGGGCGTCTCCTTCCGGCAGCCACTGGCCTCAGACGCGGGGCAGCTCCTCTCGGCCGCCGCCCCGACCTTGGACACGGAGTGGCTCCTCCCAGCCGTTCCTGTGCCATTGCAGCCTGGCACTCTGGGCCGTTGTCTCTGACTTCGGACGTGGGGTAGCTCTCGGCCACACTTAGTGCACCAGCCCGCCACCGCCACCTGTGCTTAGATATATGTATGCAGGTTAGGAAGCAACAGTTAGAACTGGACATGGAACAACAGACTGGTTCCAAATAGGAAAAGGAGTACGTCAAGGCTGTATATTGTCACCCTGCTTATTTAACTTATATGCAGAGTACATCATGAGAAACGCTGGACTGGAAGAAGCACAAGCTGGAATCAAGATTGCCGGGAGAAATATCAATAAACTCAGATATGCAGATGACACCACCCTTATGGCAGAAAGTGAAGATGAACTAAAAAGCCTCTTGAGGAAAGTGAAAGAGGAGAGTGAAAAAGTTGGCTTAAAGCTCAACATTCAGAAAACAAAGATCATGGCATCCGGTCCCATCACTTCATGGGAAATAGATGGGGAAACAGTGGAAACAGTGTCAGACTTTATTTTTGGGGGCTCCAAAATCACTGCAGATGGTGACTGCAGCCATGAAATTAAAAGACGCTTACTCCTTGGAAGAAAAGTTATGACCAACCTAGATAGTATATTCAAAATCAGAGACATTACTTTGCCGACTAAGGTCCGTCTAGTCAAGGCTATGGTTTTACCTGTGGTCATGTATGGATGTGAGAGTTGGACTGTGAAGAAGGCAGAGTGCTGAAGAATTGATGCTTTTGAACTGTGGTGTTGGAGAAGACTCTCGAGAATCCCTTGGACTGCAAGGAGATCCAACCAGTCCATTCTGAAGGAGATCAACCCTGGGATTTCTTTGGAAGGAATGATGCTAAAGCTGAAGCTCCAGTACTTTGGCTACCTCATGCGAAGAGTTGACTCATTGGAAAAGACTCTGATGCTGGGAGGGATTGGGGGCAGGAGGAGAAGGGGATGACCGAGGATGAGATGGCTGGATGGCATCACAGACTTGATGGACGTGAGTCTGAGTGAACTCTGGCAGTTGGTGAGGGACAGGGAGGCCTGGTGTGCTGCGATTCATGGGGTCGCAAAGAGTCAGACACGACTGAGTGACTGAACTAAACTGAACTGAACTGAACCTGCAGAAACTAATCAACCAGAGCCTAACCTGCTGGAGTATTATCAGAGTCTACCTGACCTAAGAAAAGGAAATATCAAACTCCAGTTGGCTCTAGCATTCCACATGGAAGATGGGAAATATTCAGATCCAGCCCACACTAGCCATCTTGTTCCACCTAAGTGGGGAGAAAAAACTGAGAAACACTTCTGAAGTTCACAGTCCAGGGGCACAGGCTTATCAAAAGCCTGAGACCTAATCTCAGATCTAGTTTCCCACAGTCACACCTCACCACTGCATAATTAAGGCCTATTTACAGCAAGGCCTTTTACTTAGTATATCATGTCCAGCTATCAAAAAAAAAAAAAAAAATTTACAAGATATACCAAAAGGCAAAAACACAATTTGAAGAGACAGAGCAAGTGTCAGAACCATACATGGCAGGGATGTTGGAATAATCAGGCCAGGAAATTAAAAAATCTGTGGTTAATATGCTAAGGGCTCTAATGGATAAAGAAGAGAACAGATGGATAATGTTAAGTAAAGAGATGGAAATTCTAAGAAAGAGCCAAACCAAATGCTAGATGAAGAACACCATACAGAGTGGAAAATTACATTTGATGGGCTTATTTGGTAGACTGGACAGGCTGAGAATATATCAGTAGAATCCTCAAAAAAAGAAAAGCATTTGTTTATTTTTGTTTTTATTGTCATTACTCTAGGAGGTGGGTCAAAATAGATCCTGCTATGATTTATGTCAATAGCTGATTAACTTCACTGTACAGCAGAAACTAACACAATACTGTCAAGGAACTATATCCCAATTAAAAAAATAAAAGGAAAAGAAAAAAGACAGACTATCCAAGGACTATGGGACAACTACAAAAGATATAACCCATGCAGAATGGGAATACCAGAGCAGAAAAAAAAAAAGAGAGAGAGAGAGAGAGAGAAGAGAAGAGAAGAACTATTTGAAACAATAATGTCAGAATTTTCCCAAATTAATTTCAGGTACTAAACTATAGATCCAGGAAGCTGACAGAATATCATGTATGATAAGATCCAATAAAGCTAAGTCTTTAGGGCTATTATTTTCACACTACAGAAGATAAAAGACAAAGAAAATAAATCCTGAAAAGTGCTAGAGGAAACAACTCTTATGGATAGAGGAAAAAAGAAAAAATTATATCTGGCTTTTCCTCAGAAAACATATCAGTAATCAAATGGAGTGAAACATTTAAAGTGCTGAGAGAAAAAAATCCACCAGCATAGAATTCTTTACCCTGCAAACTATCTTTCAAAAGTGAAGAAATTAACACTTTCTCAGACAAAAAGTATTGCCAGTCAACCTGCCTTGAAAGAAATGATAAAAGTTCTTTAGAGAGAGGGAAGATTATATAGGTCAAAAACTCAGATCTACACAGAGAAAGGAGGAGTACCAAAGATGGAATGTTGTGCTGTCCTTAGTCGCTCAGGCACGTATGACTCTTTCTGAACCCATGGACTATAGCCCGCCAGGCTCCTCTGTTCATAGGGGATTCTCCCGGCAAGAATCCTGGAGTGGATTGCCATGCCTTTCTCCAGGCAATCTTTCCAATTCAGGGATCGAACCCAGGTCTCCCACATGCAAGCAGATTCTTTACTGTCTGAGCTGCCAGGGAAGCCCAAAGATGAAATAAATGAAGATAAAATAAAAAGGTTTTATTTTTGTTATTCTTAATTGATCTGAGAAATAATTGTTCAAAAGAATAGCAAAAATATATTTGATTTTATATTATAAATGTACATATACACATATATAAGGGAAATGAATGGCAGCAATGATATAAGGGATGGAAGGAGGAATTAAAATTATTTTGCTATTATAATGTATCTCACATTACTTGTGAAATCATACAGTATAATATAAAAGTGGAGTTGAATTGGTTGTAAGTGAACATTGAAAACTCTAGGGCAACCACTAAAAGGGGAGAAAAAAGGATTGATAGGCTAAGTGTGATTCTGTGAAACTAACATGCATCAAGTGGTACACAGGATGCTGGATGGTGAGCTGTAGCTCAAAAACAGAAAAAGAGAGAAATCGATTACTCACAGGTGTTGGAGGAAGTACCTGGCAAATCTTGAAGGATCACACAGAGAAGTCAAGACAGAGTGCAGACAGAGGGAGAGGCAGACTAGGGCACATGCAGTCAGATAGGAGGAGTTTCCTCTTTTTCAGCCTTTTGGTTCTATTCAAGTCTTTAGTTGATTGGATGAGACCCACACATTTTAGGGAGGGCAATCTGCTTTACTAAGTCTATGAATTAAAATGGTAATTTCATTTCATCCAGAAGCATCCTCACAGACGTACATTCCCAGAATAATGTTTAAACCAAGTGTCTGGGCACCCATGGCCTCGTCAAGTAGACACCTAAAGTTAACCATCAGAGGGATCTCCTGCCCACACCAGGAAAAGAAAATCTGAAGACTGTGCTAAGAAACCACAGTAATCATGATTTCATCAACTGATTTTTTTTTATGTTAGTTTTTAGAATGATGACTACTACAGAGAAACCTGTTATCTATAGCTTATATTTAAATTCTATAATGTCAAAGAAAAACTGTACTGAACTGTACTGTTAAAAATGGTAAAAAAAAAAAAAGACTTTAAGAATAAACCAATACAATATTGTAAAGTAATTAGCCTCCAATTAAATTAAATAAATTTATATAAAAAAAGAATATTATAATATGGGCCAAGATTATTGCAATAGAGGCGAAAGATTGAACTCAAGGTGAAGAGTTTTTAAGCACTAATGTGAGCTAGTGGAAAAGTCCTAGAAGACATGAGAAGACAGGTTGATCAATGTGATTAGTCCATCTCTGCTAATTCATACGTATAGAAATTAGTCTCCTACCTTCCCACAGAGACTGGGAGACAGGCATTCTATTCGTCTTGGTAATTATATTTCAAAGAGATAGCTCTCAAATTTTTGAGAAAAACATTCCTGGGATGTAAAATTTGTAAGAGGCTGGGAGAAAATTTACATCTCAAAAAGGCAGAAAAAAAATTAACAATTGAAAGTTTTCTTAAGTACACCTTCTAAGAAAAAGGTGGTCAGGGCCTATACTCAGGATGAAATCTATATAAATTAGAGGGAAATATTAAGGACATGGTGGCTCAGCTAGTAAAGGATCCATCTGCAATGCGGGAGACCTGGGTTCAGTCCCTGGGTTGGGAAGATCCCTTGAAGAAGGGAAAGGTTATCCACTCCAGTATTCTGGCCTGGAGAATTCCATGGACTGTATAGTCCATGGGGCGCAGAGTCAGACATGACTGAGTGACTTTCCCTTTCACTATTTTAAGGACATCTTGGTCAATACCAAAACTTAAACCTGTCTAGGTTATCATTGAAAGGAATAAACTGGGGCTTGGTATATCATTGCTAAATGCATAATCACAGGATTATTTGTAAAAACTAGGCATTTTTATACTTTTTCACTGACAAATATTTAAAGTTTGCCTGCTATATGTCAATCAATGGTAGTATATATACACTGCACCATGCTTTGAATAGATATGAGATATTACTAATTAGCTGAAGTAAGTGATACTAGATTACTAGGTAATAACACTGAGCTTACTAGCATCCAGGGGACTTTTACAGCCACAAACAGATGGAAGAGTTTTTAATGCACATTGAGTAAAATTGCAGACAAAATGTTTACCTATTCCCTCTTGTTCTTGCTTCTTCTTTACTATTGCATTTGCTTTTGCAAATATTGTCTCCAGAAAAACTACATATCACTGTTAATATTTCCCTTTATATTCTTAAAATTAGAAATAGCAGGTAAATTAAATGTATTTTGCTCTAAGCATTTTCTTTTTTAAACTTAAATATATGTGATGATTCTAACAAACAAATCTAGGGGGTAAATATTTTTTACTCAACAGTATATTGTACAATATACACAATAGTATAATTGTATATAATAACATTAAGTTTCTTAAAATGTTAAATATTCATGCTGTCACTTCAGTCATACCTGACTCTGTTACCCTTTGAACTGTAGCCCACCACGCTCTTGTGCCCATGGGATTTTTCAGGCAAGAGTACTGGAGTGGGTTGCTATTCCCTCCTCCAGGAGACTCTTCCCAACCGAGGGATCAAAACTATACCTCCTGTATCTCCTGCATTACAGGGGATTTCTTTACCACTGAGTCACTGGGGAAGCCCAAAATGTTAAATTACTGTATAAATTATGTACTCTCTTTCATGTTTTTTTTTTGTCTTGTCCAGAAATATCCTAATTTATATCTCTAGTTAGCAATACTTTAGCTCATATCCATTGACCGACTTTAATTATACTTCTATTCCCATTTCTTTCTCTGAATAATTTATTCATTTTTCAACAAATACTTATTGAACACCAGGACATATCAGGTGTTGTGATAATTACTGAAAATAGAGAAATTAAGAACACTCACTGAGTACTCATTATAGTTTTCAAATAATTACCTTCTGGGAGATTTTTTTAATGTAAGATAATCACAGAAAGCAAAGTGACCAGACCTGAGGGAGATGAGGAAGTTTTCATAGAGAAAGTAATATTTGATTCAATTTAAAACAGAGTGGTAGCTTCTTCTTAATCTTCTGGTATCCAGTAGGGGGAAAATGTATTTTACTGAATAAATGCACAGTGGTAAACAATGAGGCTTTTTTTTTTTCCAGTTTGTGAGAGATACTTATTCAGGAGAATAAATGAGGGCTAGAAAAGATAAATTGTACTAATATTCTACTAAAGGTAAGCACAACATGTAGGCTTATATTTCTAAAGTTCTTATTGTAGAAAAATTATTTCTGCTAGCAATACAACAAAGTAATATTTTAAAATGTACAAGATTTTTTGATAAAGTAAAAAAAAAAATGCTCAACCTGCATATAATTCTTAAAAATTCTTACTTAGGCTCTTTTTCACACACAAAAATCATGGCATATTTTAATGACACTCAAGGGTAACAAAATCCAAATTAGTGTTGAAATCTTTGGTTAAAAAAATTTCCAGAAATGTGCTGTTACTGCTTATTATGATGATTATTTTCATGTGATTACAAGATATTCATGTAAACACTGAGTAAGAAAATATCCACCTATCCAGCTAAACATTTTGTTTGTATAAATTATGCATTTTGAACATATCTTACATACAACACATATAATATTAACATTAACTTAGTTAATCAAACTGAAAAAATATTAAGGAAGTTTAAAATATCCAGTGTGTAAAAACTCTAAAACTGGCTAGGAAGAAATATCAATAAATAGATTCTCAGATCTAAATGAAAATTGTTGACCATAAATGTCAACAAACAAACAAAAATTAATGAATAGAAAAGCAATGAGAAATGAGAAGGAAATAACGCAAATAGAAGTAGGAGATCAAATAATCATCAAGTATTAAAATGTAAAAGCATGCTACAAAATATGCATTACAACAGTTATTTCTACAAAGCACAATACTGAAAATCGTTAACACTTTGAATAGATACAATACTAAATCATTCATAACTATTAAAGTCTGTTAGAGTATATGATACACTGGCTTATCTGGTTGTGCTTAGTCGCTCAGTCATGTCTGACTCTTTGCAACACCATGAACTGTAGCTCCCCAGGCTTCTCTGTCCATGGGGATTCTCCAGGCAAGAAAGCTGGAGTCGATTCCCATGTCCTCCTCCAGGGGATCTTCCCAACCCAGGGATCGAACCCAGATCTCCCGCACTGCAGGTGGATTCTTTACTGTCTGAGCCACCAAGAAAGCCCTAGTTAGTTATTTTATTATATAAAGGAAAAATTGTGAAAGCTGTAGTATTTTTGTTTCCTTTTAAATAGAACTTTGGCAAACGTATGTGAAATCATAAAGCTGTTAAAACCAATGAAATGGAATATGTCTCTGAAACTTCAGGGGAAAAAATCCCAGTAAACAGATCGCCATAATTTCAAATGTCTGAATTTTGCAGCATAAAGGAATAGTTTTATCCAACCATTAAATTATAATTCAAAAATGTATGCGACTATTCACACATTTATCATATTTCAATAAGTTAAAGTATTCACATAGCAATGGGATAAGCTACTCCCTCAGCTAAATGCTGCCTGCTTTAAAAATGATCAAATTTAAAATCTTATTTTATGGGTTAATAAAAGATCATATACTAAATTAGGGCTCCCCTGCTGGCTTAGATGGTAAAGACTCTGCCTGCAGTGCAGGAAAAAGTTAAAATGAAAGTGTTAGTCACTCAGTCATGTCCTACACTTTGGGACACCATGGACTGTAGCCCGCCAGGCTCCTCTGTCCATGGGATTCTCCAGGCAAGAGTACTGGAGTGGGTTGCCATTCCCTTCTCCAGGGGATCTTCCCGACCCAGGAACTGAACCTAGGTCTCCTGCACTGTAGGCAGATTTTTTACCATCTGAGCTACCACCAAACCCTGGGCTTAACAAATAAGGCATAAATGGCATACAATAATTATTTAGTTTATAAAAGTCTTTTCACAGTTGTCAAGAGTTAGGTAAAATTAAAAATAATTCATCAGCTTAACTTATAATGACTTTATCAACTTATTTTTCAGGCTGTTAAAGGTGTATTTCTCTTGTTCTAAATTTTTCTACAATAAGACTCCTGACTACTAATTTAAAGAGCATTAAACTTTCACAAGAGTATATCTTCTTACACAGTTAAGCTTGTTCTACAAGTTTCTTGTCCTTGGATCAAGTATCATCTCCTTTCTTATATGCTTTCTTATTCTTTGGTATGTGAATGCTTTTCTTCTACAAAATAAGAATAAAATGTAGCTTTACCAGCTGAAAAAAAATAAATAAATAAAGAGCATTAAGATAATCATTTAAGTTTTAATTTTAATACATTAGACTATTTATTGCTGTGATTATCCAGCCAAGAGTATATATAATCAACATTAGTTGTGATAGTAAAAAATATTTGCAACTCTCTATAATTATACATATAAACATATAGGTATATGTGTACTATAAAATAGTATAACATATATTAATATTATATAATATTAGTGGTATATACACAGGTATATATTGTCATTGCTAGTTATAATAATGATAATTATCACATAGACAAGATCTTATACATACCTCATTATAGTATTGTATCATTTTATAATATATAAAATTATTTTAATACTTGTTTGTTGTTTTTTAGTTGCTAAGTTGTGTTCAACTCTTTGCAACCCCTTGGACTGTAACCCATCAGGCCCCTCTGTCCATGGAATTCTCCAGGCAAGGATACTAGAGGGGGTTGCCATTTCCTTCTTCAGAAGATATTCCTGACAAGGGATCAAACCAACGTCTCCTACTACTAGTAATAACAGTAATAAATGAACCTGTATCAGGGATAAAGAGAAAGTCTGCAACTAGCAGCACGGACTCTGGAATCACTTCAATGATGACTTAAATCTCCAATTTTGGGGCCTTGGTGCAGAGCAGATTTTTTTTAAGTGTCTACGATGCTCCAACAAAAAGCACAAAGAAAGGTAAATTAGCTTCTAAACTATTATTATGATTATCTGTTTGGAAATCAAACAAATCTACTTAATGTCAGTTTCAAAAAGAGTGAGTATGTTTTCACTTTAAATGATCTCAGAATTATCAAGAGCTTTGCACTCAAATATTATCTGACAGAAAAGTTTTGATTTCTAATATTAGTAAATTGTTCACCCTAAGTAATGAAAATGAAGAGAACTAATTAAAAAAAGATTCATTCTTTTAAATGAGGCATGAGTAGAGAATAAATCAGGAAGCACAATCTCCCACTACTTCCGGAATAGCAAAAAATAACAAGACCACTTGTAAAGAGCCAATATCTCATGGATGGGAACTAAGGAGAAAGGTATGACAGGGATGAGGTGCACTCAGGGCTGGGATTTCTGGAGGACACACTGTCCTTCTTCAGATGTTTTGAGATCCTCAGGAATAATGATAGGTCCTGATTAAGAGGTGCAAAATAGAGACCCTGAAGCAGTCAGCTGAGGACCACCACATTCTACCAGCACGTTTCTGAGGAAGATGCCTGGATTTCAACAAATAATATTTTCCCAAAACCAAGGATAGAGCAACAGAGTATGAGCAATTTGTACCACTTTTCTCTTTTTCATTTTTATCCATAACTCCCAAATTAATAAGCCTCTTTTTTTCTCTGTAGAGTTTGCTGTATGAAGAGTATATGATTTATTGAAAACATCTTGGGATATTGGATGAATGTATAACTGGTTCTCTTAAATCAATTAAAATGATATTGAATCCATTCTACAGTAGCATCCATAAGCTAATTAACATTTTTAGTCTCAGTTTCTTTAGGTATGAAATGGAAATATAAATTATATTTTCTTCCTGGGGTCATTATGAGGATTCAATGCTATAACGCTAAAGTCAGCAAACTTTTTTCATGAAAAGCTAGATAGTAAATATCTTCTGCCATTGGGCTGTGTAGATTCAGTCTCAGAGCCTCAGACCTGCTGCTATAGGATGAAAGCATTTACAGGCAATATGCAAAAGATTGTGGGTAGCTGTGTTTCAATAATGTATTATTTACAAAGATGGGCAACAGATGAGATGTGGATTATAGACTGTAGTTTGCTGACAAGTCTTGTAAAACGTCATTGAAAGTTATTATTATCAAATCTTAATTTAATGTATCTATTTAATGTCAATATTATTAGTTAATAGTAATCAAAAGCTCATTCTTTATTCAACAAATATTTCAAGAATGCCTCTCTAAGTAATTCACTGCATCAGATTATTTACATACTATGTCTCCTCTGGAGTAGTCTACTGGATATTGTCCATAAAGGCAGGCCTCCCAGAGCAGAGAGTAGCTGAGAAATGTGGGGAATGGATCAGAAGGGACAAAAGGACATTAGTAGATATAGCTTATCTTAATTAATCATCATTGAAACTTGAATAGCAAGCGCCTCCTTTTCTGAAACAGATACTGAGGCCAAAATAAGTATCTAAAGTATTATGCATAAAGCCACCTAACTACTAAGTAAGTATTATCTGAACTCAGGGTCTTCAGAAAATAGAGCCTATATTCTTATTCTTCTGCCTAACTATGCTCTGCTACCTGCCTTGAAATATGAATAATATCTCAGAAATGCTGAACTCAGCAATCTCAGTATCTCATATAACTCAATGAAGGTTAAACTAGGCATAGCACTGAGCATTATCTGGGAACACTTGAGGGGGCAGGAAAACACAGAGCCAAATAACTGGTTCAGAGTGGCTGACTGAACTCATATGTCTCTATCCTAATATGGCCTCAAATTATTTGAACTGCTAGAAAATTTATTTTTAAAAAAGAATCAATTTCCTGTTTCCAACAACTTGGGAAGATATATAATAAAAACATTATCAGTTAAAAAATATACAAATGATGTCTTAAAATTTAAAATGCCATCTTAAAAAATCAATAATGAAAACATTTAGAGGACAGAGGAGGTAAAGAAGCAACATTACAAAGAGAAAAGAGTAGACACCCAAGCAGCTATTTTCCCTGAGAGAATTTTCTAAATCTAATTGAAAGCCTGGAAATTAATTGATCTCAAGTAGGAGATAAGGCTGGGGCTACTATAATAACAAAAAGTACATGCATATAATTTATAACCTCAAAATTAATAAAGGTAAAATATGGGTTGAAACAAAGCAAAACATAGTTAAACCAAAGATACAGGATGCTTGGGGCTGGTGCACTGGGATGACCCAGAGGGATGGTATGGGGAGGGAGGTGGGAGACGGGTTCAGGATTGGGAACACATGTACACCCGTGGCATTTTCATGTTAAAGTATGGCAAAACCAATACAATATTGTAAAGTAAAATAAATAAATATATAAAAATAAATAGAAATTAAAAAAATAAAGATCACTCTTTAGGATAAAAAACAAAAAGTACAAAATAGAAAAAGAAAAAAAAATTATAGACCAAACAAACAAACAAAAAAACACAAGTTAAAACAATGGTACATAAATTTTCATGCACTGAGGAAAAATTTATGAAAAGTAGCCGTGATCAGGGCATTAAAAAAACAACCAAATAATTTAGAAATTAATAATAAAAAAGTGACTAAATGCAGCACACATATAAATTTATAGTATTTTTATAACATCTACAATTTTAAGTAATCTATGGGTTAAGCAAGACATTTTATGAAAATTATAAAAACTATAGAAAAAAATTAAAATGAAAATACTTCCTAATTTAACCTGATATATAGCTGAAGTGAAGTTTTAGATGCAAATATATATAAAGTTTGACACTGACATTGATATTGAAGTCGCTCAGTCGTGTCTGACTCTTTGTGACCCCATGGACTGTAGCCTACCAGCCTCCTCCATCCATGGAATTTTCCAGGCAAGAATACTGGAGTGGGTTGCCGTTTCCTTCTCCAGGGATTGAACCTAAGTTTCCCACATTTTAGGCAGACGCTTTACTATCTGAGCCACCAAGGTCCGCTAAAAAAAGTTTAAAAATAGGTAAAAATAAATGGTTAGTGGCTTCATTTTGGGTCTGGGCTTGGAAACCTGAGTCACTCATAGGACCCTATTTCTTGGTCTGAGAAATGTTTCGGTTAAGTTCAGTCACTCAGTCATGTCCAACTCTTTGCGACCCCATGAATGACAGCATGCCAGGCCTCCCTGTCCATCACCAACTCCTGGAGTTCACTCAAACTCATGTCCACCGAGTCCATGATTCCATCCAGCCATCTCATCCTCTGTTGTCCCCTTCTCCTCCTGCCCCCAATCCCTCCCAGCATCAGAGTCTTTTCCAATGAGTCAACTCTTCACATGAGGTGGCCAAAGTATTGGAGTTTCAGCTTCAGCATCAGTCCTTCCAATGAACACCCAGGACTGATCTCATTTAGGATGGACTGGTTGGATCTCCTTGCAGTCCAAGGGACTCTCAAGAGTCTTCTCCAACACCGCAGTTCAAAAGCATCAATTCTTCGGTGCTCAGCTTTCTTCAACTCTCACATCCATACATGACCACTGGAAAAACCACAGCCTTGACTAAATGGACCTTTGTTGGCAAAGTGATATATCTGCTTTTCAATATGCTATCTAGGTTGGGCATAACTTTCCTTCCAAGGAGTAAGCGTCTTTTAATTTCATGGCTGCAATCAACATCTGCAATGATTTTGGGGCCCCAAAAAATAAAGTCTGACACTATTTCTACTGTTTCCCCATCTATTTCCCATGAACTGATGGGACCAGATGCCATGATCTTTGTTTTCTGAATGTTGAGCTTTAAGCCAACTTTTTCACTCTCCTCTTTCACTTTCATCAAGAAGCTTTTTAGTTCCTCTTCACTTTCTGCCATAAGGGTGGTGTCATCTGCATATCTGAGGTTATTGATATTTCTCCTGGCAATCTTGATTCCAGCTTGTGTTTCTTCCAGCCCAGTGTTTCTCATGATGTACTCTGCATAGAAGTTAAATAAGCAGGGTGACAATATACAGCCTTGACATACTCCTTTTCCTATTTGGAACCAGTCTGTTGTTCCATGTTCACTTCTAACTGTTGCTTCCTGACCTGCATGTAGGTTTCTCAAGAGGCAGGTCAGGTGGTCTGGTATTCCCATCTCTCTCAGAATTTTCCACAGTTTATTGTGATCCACACAGTCAAAGGCTTTGGCATAGTCAGTAAAGCAGAAATGGGTGTTTTTTTGGAACTCTCTTGCTTTTTTTGATGATCCAGCAGATGTTGGCAATTTTTCTAAAACCAGCTTGAACCTCCAGAAGTTCACAGTTCTCGTACTGCTGAAGCCTGGCTTGGAGAATTTTGAGCATTACTTTCCCAGCATGTGAGATGAGTGCAACTGTGTGGTAGTGTGAGCATTCTTAGGCATTACCTTTCTTTGGGATTGGAATGAAAACTGACCTTTTCCAGTCCTGTGGCCACTGCTGAGTTTTCCAAATTTGCTGGCATATTGAGTGCAGCACTTTCACAGCATCATCTTTCAGGATTTGAAATAGTTCAACTGGAATTCCATCACCTCCAGTAGCTTTGTTCATAGTGATGCTTCCTAAGGCCCACTTGACTTCATATTCCAGGATGTCTGGCTCTAGGTGAGTGATCACACCATCGTGATTATTTGTGTCCTTAAGATCTTTTTTTGTACAGTTATTCTGTGTATTCTTGCCACCTCTTCTTAATATCTTCTGCCTCTGTTAGGTCCAGACCATTTCTGTCCTTTATCGAGCCCATCTTTGCATGAAATGTTCCCTTGGTATCTCTAATTTTCTTGAAGAGATCTCTAGTCTTTCCCATTCTGTTGTTTTTCTCTATTTCTTTGCATTGATCACTGAGGAATGCTTTCATATCTCTCCTTGCTGTTCTTTGGAACTCTGCATTCAGATGCTTATATCTTTCCTTTTCTCTTTTCCTTTTTACTCATCTTCTTTTCACAGCTATTTGTAAGGCCTTCCCAGACAGCCATTTTGCTTTTTTGCATTTCTTTTCCGTGGGGATGGTCTTCATCCCTGTCTCCTGTACAATGTCATGAACCTCCATCCATAGTTCATCAGGCACTCTATCTATTAGATCTAGTCCCTTAAATCTATTTCTCATTTCCACTGTATAATCATAAGGGATTTGATTTAGGTCATACCTGAATGGTCTAGTGGTTTTCCCTATGTTCTTCAGTTTTAGTCTGAATTTGGCAATAAGGTGTTCATGGTCTGAGCCACAGTCAGCTCCCAGTCTTGTTTTTGCTGACTGTATAGAGCTTCTCCATCTTTGGCTGCAAAGAATATAATCAATCTGATTTCAGTGTTGACCATCTGGTGATGTCCATATGTAGAGTCTTCTCTTGTGTTTTTTGACTTCCTACTTTTGCATTCCAGTCCCCTATAATGAAAAGGACATCTTTTTTGGGTGTTAGTTCTAAAAGGTCTTGTAGGTCTTCATAGAACCATTCAAGTTCAGGTTCAACATTACTGGTTGGGCATAGGCTTGGATTACCATGATACTGAATGGTTTGCCTTGGAAACAAACAGAGATAATTCTGTCATTTTTGAGATTGCATCCAAGTACACTGCATTTCAGACTCTTTTGTTGACCATGATGGCTACTCCATTTCTTCTGAGGGATTCCTGCCCACAGTAGTAGATATAATGGTCATCTGAGTTAAATTCACCCATTCCAGTCCATCTTAGTTCACTGATTCCTAGAATGTCGACGTTCACTCTTGCCATCTCCTGTTTGAGTACTTCCAATTTGACTTGATTCATGGACCTGACATTCCAGGTTCCTATGCAATATTGCTCTTTACAGCATCGGACCTTGCTTCTATCACCAGTCACATCCACAACTGGGTATTGTTTTTGCTTTGACTCCATCCCTTCATTCTATCTGGATTTATTTCTCCACTGATCTCCAGTAGCATATTGGGCACCTACTGACCCAGGGAGTTCCCCTTTCAGTATCCTATCATTTTGCCTTTTCATACTGTTCATGGGGTTCTCAAGGCAAGAATACTGAAGTAGTTTGCCATTTCCTTCTCCAGTGGACCACATTCTGTCAGACCTCTCCACCACGACCCACCCATCTTGCGTGACCCCACACGGCATGGCTTAGTTTCATTCAGTTAGACCAGGCTGTGGTCCGCGTGATCAGATTGGCTAGTTTTCTGTGATTATGGTTTCAGTGTGTCCACCCTGATGCCCTTCGCATCACCTACCGGCTTACTTGGGTTTCTCTTACCTTGGACGTGGGGTATCTCTTCACTTCTGCTCCAGCAAAGTGCAGCTGCTGCTCCTTACCTTGGACGAGGGGTATCTCCTCACAGCTGCTCCTCCTTACCTTGAAGGTGGAGTAGCTCCTCTCTGCCCTCCTGCACCCGTGCAGCACATTGGTATTTTTATTAGTTGTGCATTTAGGAGTTCTGCACATTTCCACGTGTGAAGAAACAAATGCTTAAAAAGAGAAGATATCAAGAATAGCCAAGTTATCCCTGAAGATAAATCAGGCAGAAAAATAATAACTGTGATATTGGTAGATATTGACAAATAGATGGACTGGAAGAGAGAACACAATTGCATACATATAGAAACCTGAGATTTGATCAACTGACTTGCATTATACATTATACAAAAGCATCAATTTTGGATGACCTAAGCTCTTATATATAGAATCCAACACTAAAACTTAAAAGAAAACATAGAATAGCTTCAATCATCTTGCACTATATTGAGACTTTTAAGTAAGATTCCAAAATGCATAAATAAATAAGAAAACTAAATTACCTAAGTCAATTGCATTACATTTAAGCAATCTATTTATTAAAAAATATCATTCCATAAATAAAAAGATAAGCCACATGCTAGAAAAAGATGTTACAAACATATAACTGATGAGAAAATTATCTGGAATATATAAAAGATGCCTATAAATCAAGAAATAATAAACAACTCAAAAGGCTACAACAAACACTTAACAAAGAAAAAACAAAAGCTTAACAAATGTATGAAAACATTCACAACCTTATCACAATGTAGAGAAATGCATATTAAAACCATATAATGAGATTCAATCTCATACCCTTCCAATTGTCAAAAATTAAATATGTTCAATATTTTCATACTAATATTATTTAATATTTTGTACAAATATCACATCTATTTATCTTCTTAATAAGTGGTGGTAAAGATGTGGATCAACATGAATATTCCCATAGTGCCAGCAGAAGTATAAGTTTATCAAACCAGTTGCGAAAAAAATCTAGGGTTACCTACCAAAGTCTGAATATGGCAATATTCTATGATCCTGAAATTCTGCTCCTAGGCCTAGCAGTACAGATTTACAGAAATTCCCGATGGTAAAGAGTCTGCTGGCAAGGCGGGAAATCGGGGTCTAATCCTTGGTTCAGGAAGATTCCCCTGGATTAGGAAATAGCAACCCACTCCAGTATTCTTGTCTGGGAAATCCCATGGACAAAGGAGCCTGGAGGGCTACAGTCCATGGGGTTGCAAAGAGTTGGACACGACTTAGTGATTAAACGACAACTAAAGGATGAAAATATAGGGCTGTAGATATAGATGCTGGAGAAGGAAATGGCACCCCACTCCAGTACTCTTGCGTGGAAAACCCCATGGATGGGGGAGCCTGGGGGGCTTCAGTCCATGGGGTCGCTAAGAGTTGGACACAACTGAGTGACTTCACTTTCACTTTTCACTTTCATGCATTGGAGAAGGAAATGGCAACCCACTTCAGTGTTCTTGCCTGGAGCATCCTAGGGACAAGGGAGCCTGGTGGGCTGCTGTCTATGGGGTTGCACAGAGTCAGACACGACTGAAGCGACTTAGCAGCAGCAGCAGCAGCAGCAGATATAGATACAGATAAAGAAATAAACTCAGACAGAAGATCAGATTTAGACAGTAAGAAGAGGTATGGGTGTGTGTGGACAAAAATACCAAACTCTAAGCATGGGGCTAAATGGAAATCAAGATACAGAGGAAAGAAATTCATACCTGCTTTTCCCTTCTGGCCCTACTAAAGCACTGGTGGTAAGGCAATCAACCTTATACTTCCTCAAGAGCAATACAGAGCATCCTTTTTGGGGGAGAGGGGAGAGCAGGAGGGAAAGAACTAAAAATACTGACAAATTGAATATATCTTTATACAAATACAGGCCATAGGACTGGAAAGATCAGTTTTTATTTCAATTCCAGAGAAAGGCAATGCCAAAGACTGTTTAAATTACCATACAATTGCACTCATTTCACATGCTAGCAAGATTATGCTCAAAATCCTTCAAGCTAGGCTTCAGCAGTACATGAACTGAGAACATCCAGATATACAAGCTGGATTTAGAACAGGCAGGGGAACCAGGGATCAGATTGCCAACATCCGTTGGATCATAGAGAAATCAAGAGAATCCCCCCCAGAATCTATTTCTGCTTCACTGACTACACTAAAGCCTTTTACTGTGTGGATCTCAACAAACTAGAATATTCTTAAAGAGATGGAAATACCAGATCACATTATCTGCCTCCTGAGAAACCTATATGCAGGACAAGAAGCAGCAGTTAGAACTGGACATGGAACAACAAACTGGTTCAAAATTGGGAAAGGAGTACATCAAGGCTATATACTGTCACCCTGCTTATTTAACTTATATGTCAGGTACATCATGCGAAATGCCGAGCTAGATGAAGCACAGGCTGGAATGGAGACTACTCTGTATGATATGCTGCACTGGGGTTACTTATGCTTTGGCTGTGTTATGGTTTTGTTATGGCTGCAGCCGGAAAAGAAGTTGTGTTGTGGCTGGCATGTCAGCCAGGAGAGAATAAACATGTCTGGAGTCCCTATGGCTCCTTGAGTCTTCTTCCAGCCTCTTTGCTCGCACCTTGCCTACCCTGGGTTCAGCGAACAGTGCAGACAGTGTGAACAGTGAGACAACTGGTGCTGTGAACAGGGTCAGCAACACAATTGGTGTAGTTGGCAGGATGAACGGCAATACAACAGCATATTAAAAAGCAGAGACATTACATTGCAGACAAAGGTCCATAGAGTCAAAGGTATGATTTTTCCATGAGTCATGTATGGATGTGAGAGTTGAGCTTTAAAGAAGGCTGAGTACCAAAGATTTGATGCTTTCAAACTGTGGTGTTAGAGAAGACTCCTGAGAGTCCCTTGGACTGCAAGGAGATCAAATCAGCCAATTCTAAAGGAACTCAACCCTGAACATTCTTTGGAAGGACTGATGCTGAAGCTGAAGCGCCAATACTTGGGCCTCCTGATGCAGAGAGTCAACTTATTAGAAAAGACGCTGATGCTGGAAAAGACTGAAGGCAGGAGAAGGGGATGACAGAGGATGAGATGGTTGGATGGCATCACAGGCTGAATGAACATGAGTGAGCAAACTCCGGGAGATGGTGAAGGACAGAGGAGCCTAGTGTGCTGCAGTCCATGGGGTCACAAAGAGTCAGACAGGACTTAGTGAATGAAAAACAACAACAACAAATTTAATTATTTAAAATTAATAAAGTTTGACTGCTCCTTTTAAAAAATACAAAAACAAGGAGTATTAATTTATACCACCCCAAACCTGAGTCTTTAGAGCTTTCCTCTGTTTATATCAGTTCTTCTGTTGATCACATCTATTTCCTCTAATGAATCTCATGCAATCACAGTCTCCACTGAACCAGAACATATACCCTAGCTACTTGCTTATAATCTCTCCAAACTTGATAAATCCATTCAAACATGTTCACAGAACTCTCAACTACAAACTCTAATCACAACTTGTTCTTCCTTCAGGGATCCCTTTGTATGTGACACAACCATCTTCCCTTTACTCAGGCCCCCAAACCTGTAGCTCTTTTGATTCCTATCTTTCTGTCACACAACATGTCATCAAATTCTTTGTACATCAAAAGATACTTCATAGCATCTCCTCCCAGGCTCCTGACATGGTCCAAGCCATGATCCTCTTTGATGTCAGCTTCCCAGGTGGTGCTAGTGGTAAAGAACCTGTCTGCCTGCAGGAGACATAAGAGAGGCGGGCTCAATTCCTGGATCAGGAAGATCCTCTGGAGTAGGAAATGACAATCCAGTCCAGTATTCTTGCCTGGAGAACCCCATGGACAGAGGAGCCTGGAGGGCTATGGTCCGTGGGGCTGCACAGAGTTGGACACAACTGAAGTGACTGAGCATGCATGAATTGCACTTTCAACTGGCAGCCCAGCCTTCCCTTTTGCATTTCATATGCCAGTCACCATACAACAGCCAGAAGGTGCTTTAAAAATATATATTTAACTAAGTCACTCTTCTGCCAAAAACCATTTCATGGCTTCTCACTTCACCCAGAGTAACACTCAAAGGTTTTACTAAAGTCTCCAAGGGCTGCTTATACTTGGGTCTTGGCAACCTCTCCATGACACCTTCTGCCATTTTTGCCTTTGCCCTCTTTGTCTCCTTCTTGTTTCTCAAACACACACTATGGCTCTGGCTCAGAGACCACGTTTTGCTGCTCCTGCTACCTAAGCAGAATTACCCAAACCGTACCCATACAGCCCTCTTCTTCACTTTACTGTGCTCTGCTCATGTCTTATCTCTTCTCAGAAGCCTTCCCTACTTGTGGTTCCTTATTAATATCCATTCCCTGCTCCACTATCCCTTTCACTCACTCATTTATTTCTTATTCATTAAAAAAATTCAAATAAAAGTTGACCATCTATTGGAAATCAATCCTACTTTTAGGTACCAAGAACGTAATACAGATAAACAGATGCAAATTTGGAAAGACATGTGCCAGATGTTATTTCTGGAATTCAGTATCAACAACAGGAAAATTCTTTTGATGTGTTTCATCTAATAGAAAAGCAACATAGAAACACATACACAAAGAAAAGGGGCATGAAAATATATAAAGAAGCAAAGTGGCCACAATGCCTCTGCTGTGGCCTGGCCCTCATTATGCCTGCAATACCTCAACAGTTATTTAAGGAAGTCCATCTTTACACCCATGTGTCCTAAAATGGGTTTCATTAGGTGGCTCTCTTTATTGTTTTAATTCTAACCCTGACAAGTAGATCCCATTCTACAATTCACAACTGCAAAATTGCTCTCCCCAGATATATTCTGCACTATTAAATTAAGCAGCCTTCCATTAGCAAAACTGATTCTCAGCCATAATTACTCAAGAGGAAAGAGGGTAGGAAATACGAGACTTAACATCACTTTCATTTCCTGAGGCAGGTGATCAGAAATCAATATGACTGAGCTTTTTTTCTACAGTTATCAAAGTAAAAATAAGGTAAGACAGTTTAAGTTTTAAATGCTTCTCCTTTCCATCTCATAGAAACATATCCTGCATCTACAGAAGAAAACGCCTCATAAACAACACAATTTAAAAATATAATTTAAAGATACAATATGTTTATCTTTTAAGAAAATAAATATATGTGATCTGAAGTGAAGTCACTCATCGTATCTGACTCTCTGTGACCCCAGGGACTGTAACCTACCAGGCTCCTCCATCCACGGGATTTTCCAGGCAAGAATACTGCAGTAGGTTGCCATTTCCTTCTCCAGGAGATCTTCCCAAACCAGGGATTGAACCCAGGTCTCCCGCATTGTAGGCAGATGCTTTACCGTCTTAGCCACCAGGGAAGTCATGTGTGATCTAATAATAACAAATCTCTAAAGTAGTCAGCCATCAATGCAAAGAAATAGAGGAAAACAACAGAATGGGAAAGACTAGAGAGCTCTTCAAGAAAATTAGAGATACCAAGGGAATATTTCATGCAAAGATGGGCTCAATAAAGGGCAGAAAAGGTATGGACCTAACAGAAGCAGAAGATATTAACACGAGGTGGCAAGAATACACAGAAGAACTGTACAAAAAAGATCTTCATGACCAAGAAAATCATGATGGTGTGATCACTCACCTAGAGCCAGACATCCTGGACTATGAAGTCAAGTGGGCCTTAGAAAGCATCACTATGAACAAAGCTAGTGGAGGTGATGGAATTCCAGTGGTGCTATTTCAAATCCTGAAAGATGATGCTGTGAAAGTGCTCACTCAATATGCTACAAAATTTGGAAAACTCAGCAGTGGCCACAGGACTGGAAAGGGTCAGTTTTCATTTCAATCCCAAAGAAAGGCAATGCCAGAGAATGCTCAAACTACTGCACAATTGCACTCATCTCACATGCTAGTAAAGTAAAGCTCAAATTCTCGAAGCCAGGCTTCAGCAATACGTGAACCGTGAACTTCCAGATGTTAAAGCTGGTTTTAGAAAACGCAGAGGAACCAGAGATCAAATTGCCAACATCTTCTGGATCATCAAAAAAGCAAGAGAGATCCAGAAAAATATCTATTTCTGGTTTATTGACTATGTCAAAGCCTGTGACTGTGTGGATCAGAATAAACTGGACAATTCTGAAAGAGATGGGAATACCAGACCACCTGACCTGCCTCTTGAGAAACCTACATGCAGGTCAGGAAGCAACAGTTAGAAATGGACATGGAACAACAGATTGGTTCCAAATAGGAAAAGGACTATGTCAAGGCTGTATATTTTTACCTTGCTTATTTAACTTATATGCAGAGTACATCGTGAGAAACGCTAGGCTCAAGAAGCACAAGCTGGAATCAAGATTGCCGGGAGAATTATCAATAACCTCAGATATGCAGATGACACCACCCTTATGGCAGAAAGTGAAGAGGATCTAAAAAGCCTCTTGATGAAAATGAAAGAAAGGGGAAAAGTTGGCTTAGAGCTCAACATTTAGAAAACGAAGATCATGGCATCTGGTCCCATCAGTTCATGGGAAATAGATGGGGAAACAGTGGAAACAGTGTCAGACTTTATTTTGGGGGGCTCCAAAATCACTGAAGATGGTGACTGCAGCCATGAAATTAAAAGATGCTTACTCCTTGGAAGGAAAGTTTTGACCAACCTTAATAGCATATTCAAAAGTAGAGACATTACTTTGCCAACAAAGGTCTGTCTAGTCAAGGCTATGGTTTTCCAGTGGTCATGTATGGATGTGAGAGTTGGACTGTGAAGAAAGCTGAGCGCCAAAGAATTGATGCTTTTGGACTGTGGTGTTGGAGAAGACTCTTGAGAGTCCCTTGGACTGCAAGGAGATCCAACCAGTCCATCTTAAAGGAGATCAGTCCTGGGTGTTCATTGGAAGGACTGATGCTAAAGCTGAAACTCCAATACTTTGGCCACCTGATGCAATGTGTAGACTCATTGGAAAAGACTCTGATGCTGGGTGGGACTGGGGAAGAAGGAGAAGGGGATGAAAGAGGATGAGATGGCTGGATGGCATCATGGACTCGATGGACATGAGTCTGAGTGATCTCTGCGAGTTGGTGATGGACAGGGAGGCCTGGCATGCTGTGATTCATGGGGTCGCAAAGCGTCGGACATGACTGAGCAACTGAACTGAACTGAACTGTATTGAACTGAAAGTAGTCAAAAGTTGAAAACCGAAGAAGGAGAAAAGTAGGTTTTTTTAAATGAAGCAAAAACAACACAAATGTCCACTCTCATTGAAAAGAAATATGAAAGGAATAGTCAAAGTGAAAGTCATTCAGTCATGTCTGACTCTTTGTGACCCCATGGACTATACAGTTATCCAGGCCAGCATACTGGAGTGGGTAGCCTTTCCCTTTTCCAGGGCATCTTGCCAAACCAGGGATCAAACCCAGGTCTCCTGCATTCCAGGCAAATTCTTTAGTAGTTGAGTCACAAGGGAAGCCCAAGAATATTGGAGTGGGTAGCCTATCCCTTCTCCACTGGATCTTCCTGTCCCAGGAATCCAACAGGGGTCTTCTGCATTACAGGCAGATTCTTTACCAACTGAGCTATCAGGGAAGCCCATATAATGTCTTGCATTTATATTTATTTACTCACCTAATCTTTATTAAGTCTATATAACACAATTATTCATATGTAGATATAATTATTAAATAGTTTTAAAATTGATTTTTAAAATTTCAAGTTGTATTACTCAAGTTATGTGTTCATTTTGAAGATTTCTTAACAAATAAATAAAACCAGTTGTTTTGAATATATACTAACAAAGACAAGGAAACTACAACACTGTAAAAGAAAAACATGAGGAAGATATATGAGGAATTTAGGCGAAACAAACTAAAAAATCTTGATATCTAGATAATTGAAGCAAAAGTGGTTGCTTTTTAATTTTATATAATTTATTTAGATTTGATTATCTTAATTCTCATGCTTTTTCTTTAGTGAAATATTTGCCATCTATAAAAATTGAGTTATGCAATCATTTTGTTCAGTTAACAAATGGAGACAAATGTAGGCTAAAAAGAGCTCATTCACTTGTCTCTGAGGCAGGTCTTCTCTAGTGTGTTGCACTCTTGCAGAATATGTTCTTCAGAGCAGTCATTCCTCCTTACTGTCCTGTGCAAGGAGCCTGCCACACAACACAACACTATAAGAAGATGTTATCAGGAACTGGATCTACCTGGCATTTCTCCATGGACAGAACACTACACCCTCCAAGGGGTTGTTGACAATCCTCTAAGGAAGAGTAGACAAGAACATCAAACTATAGGCTACAAGCAATAAAGCTTCATCCAAGTCTTCTACCATCTGATCTGTGAAGAGGTCTAGCACAGTTTACCAGCTTCCTAGACCCAGCTTCTCCTACCATTTTATTCAAAGATAAAGATATGGGTGCAATAAAGTATGGAATAGAGCAAAAAATAAAGATGTTAATTGCCTAACTAGATTTTTGTTATTCTTTCTATTTGAGCAAGAACACTTCATTTCATTGCACTTCAGGCTAAGTGCAATGATTTAAGCTTTCGCTTTTCATTAAGTGACAGATATTAGAAAAGAGAATGTGCATTTAATAGTATCATTATATTCTCCCTGTTGTATATCTAAGATGTAATCATGGAAAATTTGAAACTAATAACGTACTCAAAGTCTTAAAATAACTTGTAATGACAGATAATACTTCCTACTCCTGAATGAGTATAAATGAGGAATACATGAATACACAATGTGCTTTATAATCTCATGCTGTTTCCCTAATCTATCGTAACTACAATAGCCTTAAGTAAAAGTAAGTCATGATGCTTTTTATGTTGACATAAAAAGCTTCTCACCCAAATGAAGCATTCCTCCCTGAGATTTAACTATCAGACTAGGGTGCTATAACTCCTAAATGATGAAAACTATTAGTGTTTACAACAGTTAAGTGCCAAAATCAATAGATGTATATTAAATTGCAACAAATGGCTAGGGTAAATTAAAATTGTCGCCATATGCTGTGGAACTTGTCTCATGGTTCAAAGTAAGCAGTTAATTGAATCAATAATAAAAGCCAGGGAATTACTGTTAAATTTAGCAGAAAATTATTTATCACCTCACTTTAATACTATATTATTTTATAGCTATTTATTTTTTCACTATTTTATAGCTAAGTAAATAAATACATTTCAAACTATATTACTTAAATATTTTAGTAAGTGAATAAAAAATTTTGGAGGAACATCTCCATTTCAAATTGTTGATAAGAGTTTTTAAATGTCCACAGCAGAGTGGAAAAATTAGCATGCTCTATTCCTGACTAGTCTACACATGAAAGCTTAATCTGAAAGTAGGAAGAAAGATATTCATGTCCAATTCTAGTATCTTCTAGCAAAGGCAATAAATATTACTATTTTGATTCCTTATGTTTAGGTAAACCAAAGAATAGAAGAGAAAAGAGAAAAAAAAGAATCCCTCAATATTTGACCTGCTCTCCTATTTCTGTTAACAGGTGTTGCCCAGAATCATATAGCTGCTCTTCCCTGGAATGGAAATTAACTGTTCTTTTCTGAAGGAGGAAGCTGCAAAAAAAACAAGCAAGAACTGATTAGAAGGCTAGGCACAAGAGGGCAAAGACCAGACCTTCAGCAGACCTTGAGCCTCATTATCCACTCACTGTAACACATTAGCATGCTAAGTGACACACCTACCAGCATCACAGCAATTGACAGTTACCATGGCAACAATCAGAGGAACACAAATAAGGACTGTAAAGGATTGTTGCCTTGGTACTGGATCCACAAACCATACCCCTGTTCTCAGATAAGTTATAAATATTCTTTCCTCTCGTCACCCAATTTCTTCCCAATTACCTCAACCTTCCTGTATATATGATGTCTCAGCCTTAATCAGGTTGAGAAATTGATTTTTGAACTAAATTCAGAAGCCAGAGCAGGCTTCTCCATGCTCTGGCCAGTGAATTAACTTGTGCTGTTCCTGTCTCAGCAACAGTTTTTTATTGGTGATTCTAATCTGAGTGGAAAAAGAACCTCCCAAATTAGTCCCCTAGACCCCAGCACAGGTGCAGGAGATGAATTTGGTCACAGTTCTAGAGCAAGAGGTATTTTCTAGGTTTTACCATTCACAGATGAAATGAATGACTCTCATTATGATGTTATTATCATTCTCATTATGTTCAGTTCAGTCCAGTTGCTCAGTCGTGTAGGACTCTTTGCAACCTCATGGACTGAAGCAGGCCAGGTTTCCCTGTCCAGTACCAACTCCCAGAACTTACTCAAACTCATGTCCATCAAGTCGGTGATGCTATCCAGCCATCTCATCCTCTGTCGTCTTCTTCTCTTCCCACCTTCAGTCTTTCTAATCAGGGTCTTTTCAAATGAGTCAGTTCTTCAAATTGGGTGGCCAAAGTACTGGAGCTTCAGCTTCAGCATCAGTCCTTCCAATGAATATTCAGGACTGGCTTCCTTTAGGATTGACATTTATTAACATAGTACAATTATAAGTTATTTTCAACATATATACACTGTATATTTGTTAGTATTATGCTAAATACCAAATACATATTTTTATTTGTCACATTAATCTTTAAAGATATATACTATTATTATTCTCATTTTCCAAATGAGAAAGGTGAAAATTAGAGCAATGAAGCACAGGCATATCTTGGGGATATGCGGGTTTGGGTCCAGATGACTGCATTAAAATAAATATCACAATAAAGTGAGTCACACTTTTTTGGTGCCCTAGTGCATATAAAAGTTACGTTTACACTATTTGTTGTTCAGTTGCTCAGTCATGTCCAGCTTTTTGTGACCCCATGGACTGCAGCACACTAGGCTTTCCTGTCCTTCATCGTCTTCCAGAACTTGCTCAAACTCATGTCCATTGAATCAGTGGTGTAGACTCAATGGACGTGAATTTTCACTATACTGTAGTCTGTTAAGTGCACAATGGTGCGATGGCATTATGTCTTTAAAAATCTTTATCGTTGTGCTTGTGCTCAGTCGTGTCCAACTCTTTGCAACCCCAGGGACTGTGACTCACCAGGCTCTTTTTGCATGGAGTTTCCAGGCAACAATACTGGAGTGGGTTGCCATGCCCTCCTCCAAAGGATCTTCCCCACCCAGGGATCGAACCCACCTCTCCTGCATCTCCTGCATTTCCTTCATTGAAAGGTGGATTTTTTACCACTGAGCCATCTGAGGAGCCCTAATTTGAAAACTCTTCATTGCTAAAAAATGCTTACTATTATCTGAACCTTTGGCAAGTCATGATTGCTTTAAAATATTAGTATCAAAGATCCTAGATAACAGATCATCATAGCAAATATAATAATATTGAAGAAGTCAGTAATATTTTGAGAATTTTCAAAATGTCACATGAAGAGCATTTCCAAATGCTATTGGAAAAATTGAGCTGGTGGAACTCAATGCAGGGTTGCACAGTCCTTCGATTTGAAAAAAATACTGTATCTGCAAAGCACAATTAAGTAAAGTGCAATAAAACAAAGTATCCCTGATAACTTGCCCAAGGTAAAACAACTAATAAATTACTGCAGAACCTAGCCCTGTCTGAACCTAAGACATGTCCTTAACTACTAAGAAAGAGTGATCATATCACACTGGATTCCCAGTATTCTGGTTTGGAAACTTGAAATCAGGTATTTCCAAAATAAGCTTATATTAGTGTGGCTCAGAGTCAGATACGACTAAGCGACTGAACAACAAAAACAATACATGTCATGTAATTCCCATAATCACTCATGTGTATCTTTGGTTTATGTCTGTCTTTCTCTACTAGACTAAGACACTTTCAGGGCGGGAAGTACATGTTACTTGTATTTTTACTAACCTCCTTCTTCTACTCTTCCTTGAGTATAATATTATTGGGGAGGAAGAAATTTTCTTCTACCATTCTAAGTTCTTTGGTTGGTCTAAGAATTAAATTGACATGAGACAGATTGTTGTTCTGTTTAGCCACTAAGTCCTGTCTGACTTTGCAACCCCATGGACTGCAGCACACCAGGCTTCCCTGTCCTTCACTATCTCTCAGAGTTTGCTCAAACTCATTTCCAATGGGTCAGTGATGCCATCCAACCATCTCATCCTTTGTCATCCCCTTCTCCTCCTGCCCTCAATCTTTGTCAGCATCAGGGTCTTTTCCAATGAGTTGGCTCTTCACATCAAAGCCAACTCTTCACATGGCCAAAGTTTTGGAGCTTCCACATCAGTCCTTCCAATGAATATTCAGGGCTCATTTCCTTTAAGATTGACTGGTTTGATCTCCCTGATGTCCAAGGGACTCTCAAGAGTCTTCTCTAGCACCACAGTTTGGAAACATCAATTCTTTGGTGCTCAGAGAGATTAACAAGAGAAAAATCACAAAAAAATTTAATACCACGTGTATACATGGAGGGAACTTCCCTGGTGGATAAATGGTAAAGAATCTGCCTACCAATGCAGGCGATGGGGGTTCATTCCTTGGGTCAGGAAGATCCCGTGGAGAAGGAAATAACAATCTACTCCAGTATTCTTGTCTGGGAAATCCCATGGACAGTGGAGCATGACTAGCTACAGTCTCTGGGGTCACAAGAGTCAGACAAGACTTAATGACTAAAGAACAATAACAATACATGGGAGAGACCCTAAGAAAACTGAGTAACTTGCCAAAATGTCCAAAATTCTCACCTTAAACACCATCTTCAACTAAAGACAAAAGAGGATATTGGGGTAGTAGTCTGAATCTTCAGAGGGAAGGAAGGCAAGTCACAGGGAGATGGAAAAGCACATGTTTGGTTGACAAATGTTTGGTAGGCCTTGCAGAGACAGAGGGACCCAAAGCAGACTCTGAGCTTTAGACCTTGCTGAAATTTCCCCTCTTCACCTATGTTACCAGATATTCTCTACTGATAGCTCTATTCTGAATCAGGCCCTTTATCTAAGGGGGAGGTAACAAGAAAAACTTCTTGAGTCTTTTGTTTCTTAAAGTAATCAACTTGTATTAATCATCAAGCCAAATAGACACATTCACAGGTAGCAAATTTTGCCCCCCTACAGTCTAATGGTGGACATGTCATTATATATTTTCCAAAACCCATAGAATGGATAAGCCCAAAAGTGACTCCTAATGTAAATTACAAACTTTGGGTGATTATGGTGTGACAATGTAGTTTCATTGACTGTATTATATGAACCACTTTGGTGTGAGTTGTGGACAGTAGGGGAGACTGTCCCTATATAAGGGGCAGGGAGCATGTGGGACATTTCTGTATTTTCTGCTCAATTTTGCTATGAACCTAAAACTGCTTTAAAAAATAAAGCCAATTAAAAAAAAAAAAACTATACTACTTTTTGTCTTGCATTTAGTCTTTCTTTTTCTTGGTCTTTTTTTCCATTGTCTACTTTTTTCTTTTCCATTCATGCCTCTGCCCCAAGAATTCTCACTCTCTAATCTAATCATGTCATATCTCTGCCCCAAGACTGATGACTACTCTTGGGTTAAAAACTATTTTCTGATTATTATTACTTTGAAATCTATGGTTACTTGGCAAACTAGTAACAATTGTATGTCATAACACTTAAAATATAAAAGTATCTAGGGCATATAATTAAATTTCAAGCTTAAAAACTTAACATATATACAAAATAGTAAAGATGAAAGCAATATGGATTTCTTCTTAATAGAGATGTCATTAGTAAGGAGAACTATGTAGTTCCCCCATCCCACTTTCTTACCAAGTAATATTTTACAGCCATTAACCTTCTAAAAATACTGAAGAAGCTTTTGCCCTTTCTCCTATGCCCACTGCCAGAGGAAGCAGGTGGGTTGCCCTGGCTGGTAAATGGAGACAGGCTGCCACCTGTCAGTCAGTGCCATCTGCCCTACTTTGGTCCCCTTTTGGGAGAGTCAATTTCTGGGTATTGATAAGGAGACCAGGGTCTCTGAGGAGGAGAGAGGGGTCTGGAGTCCTTGAGGAGGAGATAGGGGTCTGTAATTCTCAAGGAGGAGGAAAGGACAAGCACCTTTTTTTTTTTTTTTTTTTTTACTCAACATTCCTTGGTCTTAGTCACATAAAACATTTTTTTTTCTGTAAGCCTGGTGCTCATGATTACACAATACCACCTCAGCTTAAACTCTGCCAGCTCAGGTCAGTGGCTCAGTCATGTCCAGCTCTTTCTGACCCCATAGACTGCAGCACACCAAGCTTCCCTCTCCATCAGCAACTCCCAGACCTTGCTCAAACTCATGTCTATCGAGTCAGTAATACCATCCAACCATTTCATCCTTTGTGTCCCCTTCTCCTCCTGCCTTCAGCCTTTCTCAGCATCAGGGTCTTTTCAAATGAGTCAGTTCTTTGCATCAGGTGGCCAAAGTGTTGGAGTTTCAGCTTCAGCATTAGTCCTTCCAATGAATATTCAAGACTGATTTCCATTAGGATGGACTAGTTGGATCTCCTTGCAGTCCAAGGGACCCTCAAGAGGATTCTCCAACACCAAAGTGCAAAAGCATCAATTCTTTGGCACTCAGCTTTCTTTATAGTCCAAATCTCACTAAGCCAACTTTTCACTCTCCTCTTTCACTTTCATCAAGAGGCTCTTTAGTTCTTCAGTTTCTACCATAAGGGTGGTGTCATCTGTATATCTGAGGTTATTGCTATTTCTCCCGGCAATCTTCATTCCAGCTTGTGCTTCATCCAACCCAGCAGTTCACATGATGTACTCTGCATATAAGTTAAATAAGCAGGGTGACAATATACAGTTTTGATATACTCATTTCTCGATTTGGAGCCAGTCTGTTGTTTGATGTCCAGTTCTAACTGTTGCTTCTTGACCTGCATACAGATATCTCAGGAGGCAGGTGGTCTGGTATTCTCATCTCTTAAAGAATTTTCCACAGCCTGTTGTGATCCACACAGTCAAAGGCTTTGGCATAGTCAATAAAGCAGAAATAGATATTTTTATGGAGCTCTTTTGCTTTTTTGATAATCCACCGGATGTTGACAATTTGATCTCTGGTTCCTCTGCCTTTTCTAAATCCAGCTTGAACATGTGGAAGTTCACAGTTCATGTATTGCTGAAGCCTGGCTTGGAGAATTTTGAGCATTACTTTACTAGCGTGTGAAATTAGTGCAATTGTGTGGTAGTTTGAGCATTCTTTGGCATTGCCTTTCTTTGGGATTGGAATGAAAACTGACCTTTTCCAGTCCTGTGGCCACTGCTGAGTTTTCCAAATTTGCTGGCATATAGAGTGCAGCACTTTCACAGCATCAGTTTTTAGGATTTGAAATAGCTCAACTGGATTTCCATCACCTCCACTAGCTTTGTTCATAGTGATGCTTTCTAAGGCACTTGACTTCTCATTCCAGGATGTCTGGCTCTAGGTGACTGATCACACCATCATGGTTATCTGGGTCATGAAGATCTTTTTGTATAGTTCTTCTGTATATTCTTGCACTTCTTCATAATATTTTCTGCCTCTGTTAGGTCCGTTCCATTTTTTTCCTTCATTGTGTCCATCTTTGCAGGAAATGTTCCCTTGGTATCTCTAATTTTCTTGAAGAGATCTCTAGTCTTTCCCATTCTGTTGTTTTCCTCTATTTCTTTGCATTGATCACTGAGGAAGGCTTTCTTATCTCTCCTTGCTATTCTTTGGAACTCTGAATTCAGATGCTTATATCTTTCCTTTCCTCCTTTGCCTTTTGCTTCTCTTCTATTCACAGCTATATGTAAGGCTTCCTCAGACAACCATTTTGCCTGTACTAAGGATTATATGGAGAAAGCAATGGCAACCCACTCCAGTGCTCTTGCCTGGAAAATCCCATGGATGGAGGAGCCTGGTGGGCTGCTGTCTATGGGGTTGCACAGAGTCAGACAGGACTGAAGAGACTTAGCAGCAGTAGCAGCAGCAAGGATTATATAATAACAATGTATCCAGCTTGAGGACAGTTTCTCCTTTCTGAAAACCTTTTGACTAATAATGTTATTTTAAAATGTGTATTATGGGAATGGGTTTAGTAAGGTCTTTCTGTTTTTAGTTCTAATCCTGTCATCTTAAAATGTATAATGTGGGAGTGGGCCTAGTAAGAGCTTTACAACCTTGAGACATTCTTTTGATTTACAGTAATAACCAATTTTAAAAGTATATAACTCCCTTGCTAACACTAGCGAGGAGGTCACTGTCCATCCCCCTTTCTGATGTCTATGTCAGAAGCTTTATCTGTCCCTTTTCCTACTTTAAGAAAACTCTGCTTCACAAACATTCTTGAGTGTTCAAGTCTGGTCCCCGGTCCCTGGTCCTGAAGCTGTCTTCTTCTTCAAAAATCACGAATCGGACATCATTCACCATAAGCTATCAGGTTGTGCTCTCTACTCCTTCCCAATGTGTGTGAGAAAAGCACAGGTCCTCCACACCTCTCAGCAAAGTTGAGTCCCAAGGCTAATGGGGGGCGGGGGGGAGGGGGTGGTGGAGGCAAGCTGTATTTTCATGTTTAGCAGTCATGAAACCTATATTTTTATTCTAGTTTCTGTGTCCAGTTCTCACTTGGCTCAGTGCTTAGAGGAGAGAATATAATCAGTTGGCATGCCCTAAAGCTCCTACAACATCAAGGACATGATTTTTCCTTTCTTTTAAAGTCACATAGCATTATAGAGTATATAAAATGTGTTTCTATATGTGCCACTCAAAACAAAAGATTACAGATTATCTCTAAGTAAAGGAAAATTTCATTTTCAAAGTTTTATATTATATATAGTTCTGTGCAAATATTTTAAGTGTTTTTTTTCAACCTTCTTGCCCTGTTCCCTCCAAAGGAGGCTCTTACCTTCAAAGCCATCACTCATCCTCTAAAACTGTATCACATATTTAAGGGAAGGAAGATCAGTGAATGTGATGAAAGGTTGGTGGGAAGTAGTTAAGTTTTGCTGAAAAGTGGAGAGTAAGCCCAAAAGTAATGAACAAAATAATAAAAAGAGAAGGAGTCTGAAGCTGGTTGCTGCATATGTAATAATATTTCTCTTTCTGAACATCTTCCTAAAACTAGTGAGTTAAAATGAAATGCTATAAAGGTAACATCCTTACTGTCATAGTGTCATCTTTAAATAAATGAAAAATGTAAAATGCTCTAAAAATATAAAGTATAAAAATTCTTTAATGGTAACATCCTTACTGTCATATTGTCATCCTTAAATAAATGAGAGAAAATTTTAATGTAAAATGTAAAACAGCAGTTGGATCTCTATCAGATTAAAAAGTAAATATATACACATATATTGACAAATTTTTTCATAGTTCCTTACATAATCATGAGTCTTGTGAATGAAACTATCATAAGTACACTCTGAAATAAGTTATGCTCAAGACAAGTGGTAATTTAACTTGAGGAATAAAGTGTTGTTAATGTCTGGGCTTCTTGGATACTTAATTGAACCAAAATAATTTGTGGAGGGTGGCTTATCATTATAGTAAATGAGATGGAGGAGAGCGAGTGAGGCGGAGTTCAAGACAGCAGGAAATAAAAGGCATAAAGAACTACTGAGCCAGAAAGGAGAATTGAAACAGACCTGATGTAGCACTAATCATTAGTGAGTGAAGTAATGAACAAGGAAAGAGATGGGGTTTTAGTTATGGCCCACCAAACGGAAATGAGAAATTTCCAGATGTTCCATATGGTCTGCAATTCAAATGCTTTGTGCCTTCAGGTCAGAATTTTCAAACAGAAAACAGATGTAGAAAAGACTCAAAATTGCATGCACATACCATGATTGTTAGCTTTCAAAATCTCAGGGCTTGCGTGCAAACTCCTCATGAAAGAAGTAGGGTTTAAAATAAAGCCTGTCAGACCCCAGGCAGAATTCTCCTTGAGAAAATGAGTTCCAGGTTAATAATAGCTTTCTTTTTACATACCAATTCAAATGGTACAAAAGAGCATTAGGGGTTTTAACATGATGGCACTAATTCAAGAACTATGGGGTTCAAAAGAACATTTCTTGCCAAATGGCTTTTTTTGCTAAAGAAAATAATTCAAATTGAAGATTTTGATATGGAGAGATCAATTCTGTATACAACTGAAGTTAAAGTCCAACACATCAAAATATCAATATTATTTTAAGGGAAAGAAAACAGAAATTACTCTATAATGCCAAATTCTCACTATTTCTAAACAGGCAAAGCAAAATGAATTATTAAATTTTCAAAAGCAAGATAGAATCAATTCAAGATAAAAGGGCTTGAATTGATAATCTTTGGCAAAAATTCCTGGCATAGAATTATCCACTTATCCATGTGTTGCGATGGGCCCAAATAAACTTCATGAAAAAGACTCTAGAAATGCACTTGAGTCATTCTTTGTTCTTTCACTCAGGTACTCATCCCAAGTAAGCTATGACAAACCTAGACAGTGTATTAAAAAGCAGAGACATCACTTTGCCAACAAAGGTCTATATAGTCAAAATTATGGTTTTTCCAGTAGTCATGTATAGATGTGAGAGTTGGGCCATAAAGAAAACCGAGTGCGAAAGAATTGATGCTTTTGAACTGTGGCATGTTGGAGAAGACTCTTGAGAGTCTTTTGGACTTCAAGGGGATCAAACCAGTCAATCCTAAAGGAAATCAACCCTGAATATTCACTGGACAAACTGATGCTAAAGCTGAAGCTCCAGTACCTTGGCCACCTGATGGAAGAGCCAACTCATTGGAAAAGACCCTGATGCTGGGAAAGACTGAAGGCAGGAGAAGGGGGTGACAGGAGATGAGATGGTCGGATGGCATTACCGACTCAATGGACATGAGTTTGAGAAAGTTCTCGGAGATGGTGAAGGACAGGGAAACCTGGCATTCTGCAGTCCATGGGGTCACAAAGAGTCAGAAATAATTGAGCGACTGAACAACAACAACCACCCATCATGATTAAGTTCCACAATTTTCCTCAACTATGTAACTACAATCTTTACTAAAATTAATGTCAAATCATATGTGACTTTTTAATTAGCAACAAATAATACGAGGACTTCAAGATCATGACAGATGAAATCATCTTTTTTTATCGAAAAACCCCACCTTTTAAAAAGTGCAGCTATGAAGAGAATACTATTTATGGGAATTTTCTATAGAAATAAATATAAATTTCCCTTGTTCTGAATTTTATTTTTAGATCAAATCAAAACTATTTTCTTAGAAATACATTATGTTCCATATCCTCAAAAGAATTACATTTGCTAAAAATTGCTCTTTGGCATTACCCATCAGTTTGAAGACTTCCACAAGAAACCATGGTATTAAATACTTTCTTGTATTTATTATAGGGATATTATCAAGGATGTACCATTATAATTGTTGTTTTATTTGTTTGTTTGTTTTTATATAAAGGCTATGGGAAAATCCTCACTTCCCACAAACTGTCACATAATAGGTCTCAGTATCAGAGATATCTGTTTCTTTTCATTGTTTGGATGCTGACATTTGTGGATTAAATTTCTCTCTATATATTGTCTGATGAAAATCTTGGTGAGCAAATTCATATTTTACTGCTACTAGGTTAAATTGTATAAACAGCCAACATATCTACTAGTCAAATATTGGCCAATTTCACAGAAACCTCAAGGGATTTTCTAGTTAATTTCACTCACAGGATTAATTCATGTAATATGATTCAATTTTTAAATTATGTAAGCAATCAGTATTAGTACTGTGGACATCATAATTCTAGTCTGATTATGCATCTTATAACGAGGAAACTAAAAAACAGAATTTTTAAACTTTTCCAAGTTTAGAGGACTAGTTAAAAGACCTCAAAATAGATCCCAATGCCAACTTTTAGACCAGCATTTTCTTCACTTACCCTGCACTATTTCTAAGTAGGTCATATTTTTCACTTATAGGCTCAGAAATGACTTAGAATTTGAATTATACAAGTTAAAAATCTTTTAAAAAGTGCCATTATCACATTTAAACTTTTGAAGATACTTAAATACTTATCAATTTCTGGAGGAATATTAAGCTAGGAGACATTCAAAATTTACCCTGAAGGATACCATATATAATTTATTAGAAAAATCTTATTTAGAATATTCTGAATATGACATTTTTTTTCATTTCCAATTTTTTTTCTTAAAATTTAAACTTGTATCAGATCCACTTTCAAAGCAGTAACTACAAAAAAGATCTCAATCATGTTTAACACAGACAAGAAAAAAGGGTCTGAGACAAACCTTGACTTAAAATCCGCAGGATAAAACATCTTGCATGATCCTCCTCCACATCCTGTCACCATTATATACACAATATTTTCCTCTTACATCAGTTTGTTAAATAGGTAGAAAGACATGGTAAATTTTTCACAGTGCCAGTTAAGTTTCCATAGTTGAATTCACTATTAATTTTAGTTACTCCACCACCCACCTTCCCCAAATTACCTGCTGTTTCAACTAATCATGTTCCTTCTGCTACACAACAGGCTCTAAACTTCACAATTCTCCAAACAGCAAAGGCTTTGCCTCTGGTTGTGAATTTGTCACTAACTTAATCTGCTTCTTAACTGTCACTAACTTTGAGCTATGACTTTGGCTGACCCACTTAACAATGCTACGTTTTTGTATCTTCATTTATAAAGTGAGGAAAACGAATTAATGGCAATAGTGGTAAAGAATTTGCCTGCCAGTGCAAGAGAAATATGAGACACAGATTCGATCCCCAGGTGGGGAAAATATCCCCTGGAGGAGGGCATGGCAATCCACTCCAGTGTTCTTGCCTGGAGAATCCCATGGACAGAGGGGCTGGGCACGCTACAATCCATGGGGTCATAAAGAGTCAGACACAACAGAAGGGACTTACCATGCATGAACATGATCCATTCTTGCTTCAATAATCTATGAAAAAACCTGCAATTTCTAAACTTTCAAAATAAAATGTTTTTTATCACCATTTCTACGTATACATTCTTCAGAGCTTCCTTGCCTCTAAGAAACTATTTTCTTGATCTTTCCAGAATTTAAAAGTGTGTCAATCATGTCATCACTTCCCCATGGCTGATGATGGCTGTAAAGTCCCATTTGGTTTAATTCCAATTTCAGAGCACTTAAATTGGGGTGGGAGTAAGGAGAAATGTGACTTACTTAGAATCAATGAAATAGGATATCACTTCCTACTGACAAAATAAATCTCTTCTTCATTCCCCTATGTTATCTGTTTATTATATCATTATATCATCCATCTTAGGTTGTCTCTTATAAATAAGATTCTGTGTTTTCAACTCTTAGTGAGCTTTTAGTGAGCTTTCAGGGAAGTGGATTATGTCCTTATCATAATTTTTTTTTTTATCTTACCAGATAGCAACTTCTCTCCTATATGATTCTTTAAAATTATTAAATTAAATTAAAACTTTTTAATGTACTTTCTTTCTTACCTATTCATCTATGATTATAGACTTAAATTTTATGGCCAAAGACAATGATTTAAAATGTCTTTAAACAATATCAGGTCCTCTTCATTAAACAAAGCTAGAATTCATAAAGAAGGAGAGCTGTGAAAACCAATATATAGCACTTTTAAAAACTGTCAGTAATATGGAATGACTGACGAAATAAGAACAAGGTTGATAATTTTGCCATTTTTTCCCTTTCTTCTTGATGGCACCTAAAAGTATCATTTTCCTAGTGACTCACCAGTAAAGAATGCTCCAGCTTAGGCAGGAGACACAGGTTCGATCCCTGAGTAGTGAAGATTCTCTGGAGAAGGAAATGGCAAACCACTCCAGTATTCTTGCCTGAAAAATCCCATGGAAAGAGAATCCTGGTGGGCTACAGTCCATGGGGCCTCATAGAGCTGGACATGACTTAGCAACTAAACAACAATGAAAGTATCATTTATAGTTCCAATTCAGTAGCTATTATTAGAAAATATATTTTAATAATTTTACAGTAGATTAATCTGTTAATGAATGGACCAACATTTATTTAACCAGTTTCCTATTACTGGACATAAACATAATCTCCAATATGACACTATTGAAATGACAGAATAATGAATACTCTTGCAAATTTTTGTCTATATTTATGATGGTTTCATTAAGATCAATTCCTGGAATAAAATTTTTGAATGTTCTAAATTTCATTATTTCTTCCATTAATATCAACCCATGTGGTCACAGAGTTCTCTAGAAATATTATACCTGTGAGCAACAATAAAGCTACAAGAGGGTCTGTTTCCCAAAACCCTACTAAAATCATAAATCTTTAAAACTTTAATTGGGAAAAGTCCATTATAGTTCTTAGATAGTTACTATACATGATTAACAGTTATACATATGATATATACATATAATCATAATATACCTATTATACATGTTATACATATGTATATTATACATATGATTAACAGTTATACAGTAATTTTGTGACCCCATGAACTGCAGCACGCCAGGCCTCCCTGTCCATCACCAACTCCGGAGTTTACCCAAACTCATGTCCATTGAGTCGGTGATGCCATCTAACCATCTTATCCTCTGTTGTCCCCTTCTCCTCCTGCTTTTGGTCTTTCCCAACATCAGGGTCTTTTCAAATGAGTCAGCTCTTTGCATCAGGGGGCCAAAGTATTGGAGTTTCAGCTTCAAAATCAGTCATTCCAATGAACACCCAGGACTGATCTCGTTTAGAATGGACTGGTTAGATCTCATTGCAGTCCAAGGGACTCTCAAGAGTCTGCTCCAACACCATGATTCAAAAGCATCAATTCTTATGCACTCAGCCCTCTTTATAGTCCAACTCTCACATTCATATATGACCACTGGAAAAACCATAGCCTTGACTAGATGGAACTTTGCTGACAAAGTAATATCTCTGCTTTTTAATATGCTGTCTAAGTTGGTCATAACTTTCTGATGTGGTTTATTTTTCACATCAATTTACCGTATTTACTTTTTATAGCTGTTTCTATTTCTTTATTTTTGGTCATCAATTTATGGATTTTTTTCTAAAATAGTTTTTGTTCATCTATAAGTGGATCCTTATGTTTTAGGAAATAATTGTACTTAAACCCATATTTTCCTTATTATCAATATTAAAAATTATTTTATCTATTGGTTTCTTCTTTAAGGTGACAGTGTCAGTACAGTTTTAATTTCTTCCTTGTTCCATTTTTAACACCCTATTTATGGTATGACCTGCCTCTTGAAAAACCTGTATGAAGGTCAGGAAGCAACAGTTAGAACTGGACATGGAACAACAGACTGGTTCCAAATAGGAAAAGGAGTACGGCAAGGCTGTATATTGTCACCCTGCTTATTTAACTTCTATGCAGAGTATAACATGAGAAATGCTGGGCTGGAGGAAGCACAAGCTGGAATGGAGATTGCTGGGAGAAATATCAATAACCTCAGATAGGCAGATGACACCATCCTTACGGCAGAAAGTGAAGAAGAAAGAACTAAAGAGCCTCTTGATGAAAGTGAAAGTGAAGAGTGAAAAAGTTGGCTTAAAGCTCAACATTCAGAAAACTAAGATCATAGCATCTGGCCCCATCACTTCATGGCAGATAGATGTGAAAACAGTGGAAACAGTGGCTGACTTTATTTTGCAGCCATGAAATTAAAAGGCGCTTACTCCTTGGAAGGAAAGTTATGACCAACCTAGACAGCATATTTAAAAGCAGAGACATTACTTTGCCAACAAAGGTCCATCTAGTCAAGGCTATGGTTTTCCCAGTGGTCATGTATGGATGTGAGAGTTGGACTATAAAGAAAGCTGAGTGCCAAAGAATTGATGCTTTTGAACTGTAGTGTTGAAGAAGACTTCAGAGTCCCTTGGACTGCAAGGGGATCCAACCAGTCCATCCTAAATGAGATCAGTCATGGGTGTTCATTGGAAGGACTGATGTTGAAGCTGAAACTCCAATACTTTGGCCACCTAATGCATAGAGCTGACTCATTGGAAAAGACCCCAGTGCTGGGAAAGATTGAGGGCAGGAGGAGAAGGGGATGACAGAGAATGAGATACTTGGATGGCATCATCGACTTGATGGACATGGGTTTGGGTGGACTCCGGGAGTTGGTGATGGACAGGGAGGCCTGGCGTGCTGTGATTCATGGGGTCACAAAGAGTCAGACACGACTGAGCAGCTGAACTGAACTGAACTGAATGAGAATTATTAAATCAGCTCCTCATAATTTATATTTTGTTGCCAATCTTCTGTCAATATTAATAATTTGTGCATTTCATCTTCTTTTGCAATCTTTCACTGCAAGCCACTGATGTAATTGACCTGTAAGTGCCATTTCCAGTGCCATAACCGGTCCCCTCCATGGTGGCAGTTCTGAGCCCACCACATGCAGCCGGCACCAATGATTAAAGCCAGCTAGAGGGAGAAGGAATCATCTCTGCAATCTAGGTCTGTTTATATTTGTGCTGTCAGTTGTAATCATTATGTTGTTGGAGCAAATGTCACCTGTTTTCTTTATAATATTAACAGCTATGACATGGGAATACAGATGCATAGGAATTAAAATTCAAGTGAAGGGGACTGATTATGGTTATCACATGAGGGTTAATATGGAAGGGAGTCATGGGAAAGAAAGCCATTTTGAACACAACCAGCTTTTTGACCTAAACCAAGAATGTCTTGAGGTCAGCTAGAATCAAGTGAAGCAGGCCAAGAAGGATAGCAAGAACAATCCGATGTACAAAGGTTTTTTAAATAAGCCAAGACATTTTACAGTTTCCTCACTCCTGGGTTCTCTCTTGCTCCTGTCGCTGCCAGAGCCTATGTTGCCTGCAACACATTTGCATTTATCCATGGGGCTGGGAGTGGCTCGCAAGAAAAAAATTCTTTTAAATTAGATCAAGTATAATTTTCAGAAGTATAATTTTCACTACACTAGTAGGATGAAGACTTAGACATACTCTTCACATATTGATGTCTATAATTAGAGCATTGTGTGTTTTTAAAGTAGCAATTGACTATTTAATACAACTGAAGTACAGATAGAAATAAAATTCCTGAACATAATAACATATGTGAGAAACACTTGAGTAAAACAAAACAATCCTACATTTAGGAAATCTAGCCCAAGTTAGAAGTTGAGTTAGTAAAGAAATAGCTACACTACTCCCAGGACCCCCATCTGCCCCTTTGACATCAGTCTGAAGATAGGTATCCTACCTAAGTAGACAATTTTTCAAGGTACTCTGTGAGGTGGATGTTGTTCCGCATTGCTGTTCACATGTGCGTCTAATACAGAGCCCATGATTAGCTGAAAGTATCTTCAGAGAGGCACAGTACTTGAGAACCAATGCATTCAAGCCCAACCTATGCTACAAGTCTTCAGCTGTTCTCAATCAAAACCTTTCTCTTTACTCTAAAGACTCATAGATATTCTACACTCAGAATAGCAAAATGGTATCATGGTCTTGTGTGGAAATTTGCCTTGGATCTAGAGGAAAACAAACCTGTATGTCTTTGGAGAGTATATGCAGGCATTTACTGCGTCCCGATGTTACCCATGAAGTAATTTAAGCTCTAAACTCTACCAAAGTCTATCAATCAAGTCATCAGAATTCCAGTCATAAAGGATGTCTGATGTAAGGCCCAATTTCCTAAACAATAAAATGCACAGATTTGGACAGTTTCCTATGCCAATCCTGGGGGGTGGGTGTAGCAAACAAAATTATTTTCCACTGTCTTCTCTTGCCTAAGCTGTTTTGCTGTTTTGTGAAAATCACTGCGGTTAGTTTTTACAAAGATGGATTACAACTGGAAAAATTTTTTTTTAAAAACAGCTGATGTAAAGCCAACATGAGAGGATACTACATTATTTTAACAAAGATCAAAGTAATGATATCACTTCAGTTTGAATGTACTTGCATTTTTTGTTAAATTTGTTGTAAAGGAAGGTGATAAATTAGATGCTACAGTTTCTCACACACATATATAGAGAGAGAGATAGATATATACATATAGAGAGATAATGTTCTCTAACACCTGAGGGGAGAGATAAGGTTCTCAAGCAGTAATAAGAAAAACAAATGTGGCTGTGCCAATTGTTCACATCATTTTCTAACTGATTTGACTATGAAGATCTGTGAGCTAGATATTACATTGACATCAGGGATCAAAAAGTAAAGGTGCATGTAATTCCTAGCAAAATACCATAGCCATTGGGTATTTGAAATTTTTTCAATGACAAAGACAAAAACTTTACGTGGATTTTTTAAGAAGTCCTCTGAGAATGTTGTTATGTTTCACATTGTGCCGCTTATTGTTATCTGGCTGTACAATGTTAAGAAAATTCTGACATGGATGTCAGCAGACATGGTGCTGTGTGTATGCCCCCATTAGATCACATACACAGTAAAAGAGAGGAGTGGAACTTGAGTGGTTTTTTCATTCTTTTCCATCTCTAGAAATGCTTTGTGCTCTTCTTGCTTCTCTTCTCCTTTATCAGCTAGATTCGGTGCCTAAACTCCAGTAGGAACTTCACTTCTATTTTCACTCTTCTCTCTTTAATGCTTACATTTGAGCTAAACTTTGGTATTATATACTCTAAAGTTCTGGATTTTTTAAACTGAATACTTTTTAAAAGTTAATTTTACTGGACTTAGGTCATTTCTGTAACAGAGGTTTATACAGTGTGACTTACTTTACCCAATAGTATCAAACATTCAAAGAATAACAGGAATAAGACAAGCAAAAATTTAAGATGAAAAGATAATGATCTTCAAGGTAACTTCAGAAAGTGCAAGTATCTTGAGAATTCAGTAGAAGAAATTACCATTTCTTTTTTTTTTTTTCAAGTATGATGTATTAGAGATTCTTCAGTAAAACGTATATTAAAGACAGGTCTGGAAGCCAACAGAAGGATACAAGGAAGAATTTCTTTTGGACAGATACTGGCATGAGTAAAAATTCATGTTGTAAAGTGTGGGGACTTTATAGTGGAAAGTTAGACTTAGTTATAACGTTTTGCAGGATATTGGAAAATCTGCCGTAAGCCTTGAAATGTAATTTTGGACCATTTTATCCTGGACTTTAAATGTCATGGTAGGAAATATCCACTATTCGTAGGCAGTGTTAGTAAGCAGTGGCTATTCACTAAAGTATGTTATGAGCAGAGTGATACCATACAAACAGCATAGTAGGAAAATAACTCAATAACTATTTATTGAGTAGAACTGAAGGGAGGAATAAATTGGAGAAAGTTCAGTTAAGAGGATCTGTCAAGTATTATTATTATTTTTTAATTTCTAAAAACTCAGATGGCCCTTTTGTGGGAAACAACAGCCTTGGAGCATTATTGCAAGAATTCAAAAATATGAAGAAAGGAAAATTAGGCAGAGATAAATAATAGCTCTTGCTATTATTATAAATTATATGCAGGAAAGTTTTATGGAACTGGAAAAGATAGCTTCTTTAATAAATCTGAAATAATAATATTACTTGAGGGCTTTTAAAGGATACAATGAAATAACATTTGTTAAAGAGCTTTGTAAGCAATGGAGTTCTACAAAACTGTGACATGAAATCATAATAATTTATAATCTTTAGGAATGAGTTAAAGGAAGAAAAGTGTTGCTGTAGGAAAAACATTTTTATTAGATGAGAGTAGCATGGAAAGGGAAAAATTTGTAGTGGGAAAACAAAGCTTAAGATGATGTTGATTTTATTACTGTTGAAATATTTAGCAGATGGATATAAAGAGATTCTGGGGCCAGAATGGTCAGGATGATTAGGGAATGGCACCAGTGCATCATCTGAAGCCTTTGCAATGACTAGATGTGACTGAGGATGGAGTGGATAGAATAAAAAACAAAAAGCCAAAACTTTATAAAAATTTGCTGTACTTGGGGATGGAAACACAGAAAGGAGCTAAATGAGTTCTCAGAGATATGGAAGGATTGCTAAAGCTAAGTAATCTTTTCAGTCTGTTCAAGTAATATTGCGTACATGCCAGCACCATACTCATTGCACCCTGCACCTCAGGGACTCAGTGAACATGGAGTTCACCATCAAGTGGAAGAGACAAATCTGCAAACAATTACCCTCTTCTGATTAATGCAGCATAATGGAGGTGGTATAAGGAAAGGCAAGTATCTAATCTTTCAAGAAAGCCCTGGGAAGACTCTGAAGAATGCAAGCAGCAGAATGCTCCAATCTGCACCATCTACCAGCAGACCAATGGGCAGGACACTTGGGATTGGGGGACCACATAGAGATGGTGAGAGACTTGTGAGCAAAGTCTAGAGAGACAGTGTGTCCAGCATTGGAGCAGCACTAGTTTGGAGTCTGTGTGACGTAAAGGCAAGGAGAGGATTTTCAACAAGAATTAAATAATGACAGTATCAGTTAAGAAAGTCCATCAGAATTGTAGTTCAGCAACAATAATAAAAATACCTGTTTAGGAAATAATTATTCTGTGTTGGGTTTATTATTGCCACAGAATTATTACATTCAATTCTTATGATTCTGTGATATCATTAGCATACCCACTTAAAAACACTGGGGTATGAAGAATTTAAATAAGCAGTCCAACCTTAAGTATTGCCCACAATTAAGTGTTGCAATTCAGATTCAAAAGCAGTTCTATATATCTCTGTAGTGCTTGAACATTCCCAACCTCATTCCAGGAAAGAACAGTGCCAAAACAGGTGTAAACAAAGAAACTGGATTTAAAGAGTGAATGGAAAATGAAGAAGGGGACAAAAAGCATCTTTTAAATAAAATCTTTTCTAGTTAAAACCATCTGAATGAAATAAAGACAAAAATTGCAAAAGTGAGTTGTCACATAAAAACAGAAGTGAGAATAAAAATGAATAAACAAGTATCTATATATGCCTTAATAAGTCAAATGCACAAAGGGAAATGTAACCTCCCAACACCGTGGGCAATAGCTCTACAAAATAACTGTAAGACTCTTCCCCCAGACTGCACAGCATTTCTTAGTTTCTGATAAACTCTGCGGTATGTTTCAAAGAAAACATATCCAAGGAGGATTACTATCATTATTTTTCTTCTGAAAACATCAGTGTCCAGGGAACTGAAAGGATTCTCTGCAACAATGTGTTTCCATGGGCTGCTGTGACCGTAGCAATACTTGGCATGGTGTACTATGAAGGGTGTGTGGCTCCCTTTTGTTTTGTACTACTAGTGCTTGGTTTATTTAAATCAGATACCAGGATCCTATTATTTCTACCACATATGCAACATGCTGATAAGCAGTGTGGTATGATTTTTGACCCCATTTTAAAATTTTACAGGAAATATTTCTTCAAATTACCATTCCTCATGGAGCAGCCTGACAAATGTAAATGTGTGAGATGTATTATGTATGTCTGATTTCAAAAGAGCTAATATTTCTTATGTTCATGGGTTTTTCCATCAATACAAAGATAAACAATGAAAACCAGAGTGACCACAAGCATGGCACCTGCCCCGATTCCTGTATAATTAAAAAGATGCTGCAAACAACCACACTGATTCTTCATGGGAGTGTTTATGGAAACCAACACAAGCAGGTCAACACTGAAAACAACCAAATGTAACAGATGAATTGCTTTGGGGTATGTGGCTAGAAATTTTATCTCCCCTCTCAAAAAAAAGAAAAAAAAGGTGCAGAAATCGTACAGAGCAAGCAATTAGCCTGCCACTGAAATGGAAATTGGCATTGAATTGACTCCCTCCAATTGATTCATTTCACTTAGACCTTATCTAAAGGAACCTGTCCGTGAACAATGCTCATTTTCTGCTGGGGAAGACACTGCGCAAGTGGAGAACTTCATAGTTCAACAGAAGGGTGATATCACTTTCCTTCTTTGGAAGAAGTCCAGACTTCATCACGGAGGTGCTCCACATCGTTGCACTGCAGAAAGCAACATATGGCATCGTGTCGCTAAACAGCTAGGAGCGGACTTTCTGCTAAAAAAAACGTAGTTGTGAAATCAACAGTACAGGGATGTGCAAAGTGTATCAGTTCAGAGTATTAAGAAAACTACTGACTGAACAAACAAAACAATATATAGTATACATTTCTTACAAACATGTATAACAGAAAAGCAATGCAAGACAGCAAAAGAGACACAGATGTATAGAACAGTCTTTTGGACTCTTGGGAGAGGGAGAGGGTGGGATGATTTGGGAGAATGGCATTGAAACATGTATAATATCATATAAGAAATGAATTGCCAGTCTAGGTTCGACGCAGGATATAGGCTGCTTGGGGCTGGTACACTGGGATGACCCAGAGGGATGGTATGGGGAGGGAGGTGGGAGGGGGGTTCAGGATTGGGAACACGTGTACATCCGTGGCAGATTCATGTCGAAGTATGGCAAAAACCAACACAATATTGTAAAGTAAAAAAATAAATAAATAAATAATAATTTTTAAAAAAGAAAAGCAATATGCAATTTATCATGTGATAGAATCCGTTGGTGGCGCTAGTGGTAAAGAATCCATCTGCCAATACTGGAAATGAAAAAGAGGCAGGTTCGACTCCTGGGTTGGGAAGATCCCCTGGAGTATGAAATGGCAATCCACTCCAGTATTCTTGCCTGGAAAATTCCATGGACAGAGGAGCCTGGCAGGCTATAGTCGATGGGGCTGCAGAGAGTCAGACACAAGTGACTAAGCACACACACACAGAAGCCATTACGTTCTTACATGGGTAAAGTGTATTAGAGTTATGATGGTTTACAAGTGATCAATAAAATTGACAATATTCACTGAAGGACTGATGCTAAAGCTGAAACTCCAATAGTTTGGCCACCTGATGTGAAGAACTGACTCATTGGAAAAGACCCTGATGCTGGGAAAGATTGAAGGCTGGAGGAGAAGGGGACAACAGAGGATGAGATGGTTGGATGGCATCACTGACTCAGTGGACATGAGTTTGAGTAAACTCAGGGAGTTGGTGATGGACAGGGAAGCCTGGCATGCTGCAGTCCATGGGGTCACAAAGAGTCGGACATAAATGAGCAGCTGAACTGAATTGAACTGAACTGAATATTGAAAAAAGACAGGAAATAGGTGATCAGATATTAGTTTTTAAGGGGTTTGTTGAAACCATAGACGAAGCTCGATTTTAAAAGTTTAAACAAAACCAAACCCACCACACAAACTTTCATTGAGACAACAAATGCATCATTAACTGAAACAGTTGTTCATATGACAATATCTCCATGAACTGTATTAACTTCTCTGGACAAATATATTAAAATCTGCTAATCAGTGAGAGATAGCAACATACACACTTCTAAGATTGACGGATTCAATGAAAAGGACACGATTTTTTTTTTTTGGCTTTTGCTCAGGTCTCTGCTGCTGCTAGAAATGCAGTCTAATCTCCACAGTGTACCTAAGCCACAGCATGATTTGGTGGCCAAATGGCTGATGCTGTTGTTCTAAATCAAATGCAGAAGGAATATATTATAGAGAAGCATGAAATAGATAGCAATAGTTTGCCACATAACAATGGAATTTCTACCTTTTTTCTTAAAGATATTCAGGATGATGAAGTCTGAATTGTGGGACATTTCCAAATAATAAGGAAAGAAATGCATGCACATGTCCCTCTCTTCCATGATGGAAAATATTTAGCAATATATTTCATAAAGTCAGAAGATGTTTCTACCTAAGGGGTATGGTGAAATATATCAATTTCTCACTGGATAGCCTCATATAAATCAATATAGTTAGTACACTGCTTCACACAATATACAAAATACACTTGAAATGGTTTAAAGACATAAACATAAGACATGACACCAGAAAAATCCTAGAAGAGAACATAGGCAAAACATTCTCTGACATAAATCACAGCAACATTTTCTTAGATCAGTCTCCTAAGACAAGAGAAATAAAAGCAGAAATAAACAAATGGCACCTAGTAACATTTAAAAGCTTTTGTACTGCAATGGAAACCACAAATAAAAAGGCAACACATGGAATGGGAGAAAACATTTGCAAATGATGTGATCAGCAATGCATTAATTTCCAAAATATACAAACAGCTCCTACAACTCAGCATCAAAAAATGAAAAACAATCCAGTCAAAAATGGGCAGAAGGCCTTAATAGATGTTTCTCCAAAGAAGGCACACAAATGGTCACTAGGCACATGAAAAGATGCTCGATATTGAAGGGGATGATAGAGGATGAGATGGTTGGGTGGCATCACCAACTCAATGGACATGAGTTTGAGCAAACTGTGGGAGACAGTGAAGACAGGGAAGCCTGGTATGCTAGACTAGTTCATGAGGTCACAAAACATCAGACATCACAGTTACTGGACAACAATAACAATATTGCTAATTATTAGAGGAATGCAAATCAAAAGTACAACGAAGTATCACCTCACACTGGTCACAATGGCCACAGTCAAAAAGTCTACAATTTGTGCTGGAGAAGGTGTGGAAAAAAGGGAATCCTTCTATACTGTTGGTGGGAATATAAACTAGTACAGCCACTATTGAGAACAATATGTTCAGTTCACTTCAGTTCAGTCACTCAGTCCTGTCCAACTCTTTGTGACCCCGTGGACAGCAGCTCATCAGGCCTCCCTGTCCATCACCAACTCCCAGAGTTTACTCAAACTCATGCCCATCCAGTCAGTGATGCCATCCACTATCTCATCCTCTGTCGTCCCCTTCTCCTCCTGCCTTCAATCTTTCCCAGCATCAGGGTCTTGGCAAATGAGTCAGTTCTTCGCATCAGGTGGCCAAAGTATTGGAGTTTCAGCTTCAACATCAGAACAATGTTCATATTAGAACAATATGAAGCTTCCTCAAAAAATTAAAAATAGAGTTATCATAATCTAGCAATATCACTTCTGGGTATATATCCAGAAGAGATGAAAACTCTTATTTAAAAATATACATGAATCCCAATAGGCATAGTGGCACTATTTATTAATATAAGAGTCAAGATATGAAAGCAATGCAAGTGCCCATCAACAGATGACTGGATTAAGGTGAAGTGATACATGTATCAGATGGACTACTACTAAGCCATACAAAACAATGGAATATTGTCATTTGCAGTGAAGTCATAGAGAGAATGATATTATGTGAGGAATATGAAAAATAATACAAATGAACTTATTTGCAAAACAGGAATAGAGTCACAGACATAGAAAACAAACTGATGGTTACCAAAAGATACAGTGCAGTGGCTCAGTCGTGTCTGACTCTTTGTGACTTCATGGACTGTGGCCCACCAGGCTCCTCTCTCTGTGGGATTTTGCAGGCAAGAATTCTGGAGTAGGTTGCCATTTCCTTCTCCAGGGGATCTTCCCAACCTAGGGACTGAACATGGGTCTCCCACGCTACAGGTAGACTCCTTACCATCTGAGCCACCAGGGAAGAAGGGAGAGGGATAAATTAGGAGTTGGGATATCTGTGTTATTATACTGTGTTATCTAGAAGTCTTTCCATATTTTACAAGAGAAAAACAAAGCTATTAGACATCAAGATTGGGAGAATGGCATTGAAACATGTATAATATCATAAAAGAAATGAATTGCCAGTCTAGGTTCGATGCAGGATACAGGATGCTTGGGGCTGGTGCAATGGGATGACCCAGAAGGATGGTACAGGGAGGAGGAAGGGGGGTTCAGGATGGGGAACACGTGTACACCCGTGGTGGATTCATGTTGATGTATGGCAAAACCAATACAATATTGTAAAGTAAAATAATAATAATAATAATAAATAATAAAATTGACAAAAAAAAACAGTATAATAACACAGATACTCAAATTCTACTAGAAATGTACATGTCCTTCATGATAGCTTTTTAATGAACCAGAAAAATTTAAACCAAAGAAAAATTATTTTTGTTCACAGTCAGACCAGTGACTTTTCTGTATATTGTTTCACGTCATGCAAGTGTGCATTATCCTGTGATAATATTTGCAATATAGGGTAGAACACATACACACATGAACAGTTTGTTAGCCTAATAGTGGACTTCAGTTTAATTTATAATTATGCAGTTGGTCAAAGATTTAGTATTTCTAGCAGCTTTTCTTCACCTTTTGTTACAGTGCTATTTAATTGTTCTTATGAATGTGACCTTATATCCTGTACCAGCAGTAGAAAGTAAGATAAATTAGACTCTAAAACACACACACAATAGCAGATAGTACTGTTTAAAGATTAATAAGTGATCTCACTATGGCACTTCAACTGCCTACAGCCTAAAAATATCTTTCCTGTGGTACTTTCTAGCCAGTCTCTGAGGGACCAATAAACCAAGAGCACTAGACAGAGCTGAACTTATCTATCACAGCTCTGATTGTGCTTTGTGCACTATATGTTTCTTCTTAAAAGCATCTAATCCACTGCCTGTTCACAGCATTCATCATTTGAAGCCAAGGACACTAGGAGAAGTAAATACAACTTTTAAAAGACACATTGTAAACTGAATTCATTCCATTTTGCCTTTTTATCTATCAAAACTCCAAACCATGTACTTCCCCAGATACTCAGTTTTCACACCTCTTAATTTTTTGCCAATATAGAAACTTGCACATTTCCAACTGTGTTCCTCCTCCTGGCACTCTGTGAGTTCTCTCTGCAACAGGACACTCAAGGACTTCATCTCAAAGGTTCCAAGCCTTGAAGTACCAAAGGGACTTGGTTTGGTTCCTGAGGACACATACCTTCTTTGCAGTTAGAATCTCTAAAGGGAAGATGTCAGTATAAAGAATTTAAAATCCTGCCTATAGCCTACATGCTTCTCCCCCTCCATGCTAGAAACTGATTAGAACCACTCCTGTAACGTTTGACCCTCACCTCCAACTTCTGATCTCCAGCTTCCTTCTTGAATAGCATGGCAGAAGCCTCTTGTGACAGAAAATGGCTGCAGAATTCATCCTGTTATTACTTAACTTTAACATGAATAATTCCTATTATACAGCTTAGTATTTTACAATTGCTTGACTAGCTAAAATTTATAATAGTACTGACTTGAATAGACTACCATTTGCAAAACTAAGTATCAGATACATAATAAGAAAACAAACATGAGAAAGTGTCTCTGGGTACTTATTTCTTTATTTATGCTGAGATGTTGAAATCACAGTCAGGGCTCATTATCTTTAGCCTGAAGAAAAGGCATGTGAAAAGACCAGATGAAAAGAGACAGCAAAAAATTAGAGACGAACCAGATAATTCAAACTGAACAATTTTCTTTGGAGGCTAAATGTTCTAATTTGACTCTATGGAGGCATTAACCAAGTAGTTTCACATCACTCTTTTTGTGTGAGTGCTGGCCTTCCACACAAGCACCGAGAAAAGCAATGGCAATGCTTTCCTGTAAACTTCAACAATGCTGAATTTCTAATCAACTTGGTTATTTTCAATTAATTGTTTACATTTTCTTCAGCAACTCAGCTGGCAAATTTTATTCAATTTAATATTCTTTAAGATACAATCAGGCTTCCCAGGTGGCATTAGTAGTGAAGAGCCCACCTGCCAATGCAGAGACGCAGGTTTGACCCTGGGTTAGGAAGATCCCCTGGCGTGGCAACCCACTCCAGAATTCTTGCCTGAAGAATCCCATGGACAGAGAAGCTTGGTGGGCTACAGTCCACAGGGTTGCAAAAAGTTGGACACGACTGAAGCAACTCATCACAGGGACACAAAGATATAATTATGTTTGTTCTATTTTATGCAGAGCTGTTTTGTTTAGATTAAACAGGACTTTTGTAGGAGATTTCTGGATATTACGAGTGAAATGACGTAGAACAAGACATAAGACATACAAGAGACAGACACACTCTGGCCAGAGGAAAAATAATAACTGCTGTGCAAGCAAGCAAGCTCATGGTTTATTTTTATATAGCCCCCCTGGGCAGAATTCCAGACTGTATGACCAAACTTGTTCAGTACAGCGCATGTGCATAAATGTTATCGTACAGCAAAAGGGAGTGAAATTCCGGCTTACTGAAGAGTCTGTCCAGAGCCCTTATCACAAGAAGGGAATGTTCCCTTATTTGCAAGGGACCATTAATCTCAAGGCTGTGTCCGTCTCCTTGGCAGAACATCCTGTTTGCAAGCAGCACATCTCCACTTTCCCTATTGTGGCCGCATTAACCCTTCAACTTTTTATCAAATAATTTTCATTTTACTATTTTCAAGATAAGAAAACATCAGGGAGAGCCTAAATATCTCCTAATACAAAACTACTGTTACAAGGATTATAATTTACCTTTAGAAACGTCCACTTGCAGCAATCAGAGTGACACATGGTTAGAAGGTTCTGACGGATAATGACTGCCTTACCCATCAATTCAAAATCAGCCATGTTATGAATAAACACACTCTATGAATAGACTGATGCAGAAATGATGAGTTTTGCCCTAACAAATATTTTTAAAACTATTTCTGTCACTTTGGAACTATTATAAAGAACAAATCATCTAATTTTCAATTTAATTTTTTGACCCCATTGTAGGGATAAAAGGAAAAAAGGAGGAAAAAATAAATTTTAATTTGTTAGAACTAGACTGAACTTTTGCAGTGAGTACTTTCATTCCTAAGAAAACGCTCCTGCTGCTTAGTCACTTCAGTCATGTCTGACTCTGCAACTCTATGGACTGCAGCCTGCCAGGCTCCTCTGTGCATGGGATTCTCTAAGCAAGAATACTGGAGTGGGTAGCTGTTTCCTTCTCAAGAGAACATGGAGGCTTCTGAAGTACAATCTACACTCGTTTGCACTAATGAAGATATATAAATGGTTGCAAGCAGCAGGAATCCTATTATTACTACTTTGATGAGAAGGAATGACATCTTAGTACCTGGTAATGCCCTACTGAGTCTTTCAAAGCTGTTTAAGCATATTTCTTGACATGGCTTATCCTGGGGACTTGCAGCATCCTTGTAACCTACATTGTGAGGCACATCAGACAGCATGCCAAGATTTATTAAATGAATAGTCCACTGTCCATTTTTTTTCTAATTCACATGGAAATGAGAGACACATTTCAATTTTCCCCCCTAAATATATCAGAGGTTGTGAAAGTTCTAGAGACAAATACCATAGGAATAATGATAATATGATTGTTACTGAGGACATTGTTCATTAAAATACTGAGTTAAATGTGTGGAATCTATATAAAAGTGATGCAGATCAACTTATTTACAAAACAGAAATATACTCACAGACGTAGAAAACAAACTTATGGTTATCAAAGATGATAGAAGAGGTGGGCAGGGAGGAGGTAGAGAGAGAGAAATTAGGAGTTTGGGGTTAATAGATATGTACTTTTAAATAAAATAGATATACAACAAGGACCTACTGTATAGCACAGGGAACTATATTCAATATCATATAATAATCCATAATGGAAAAGAATCTGAAAAATATATATATGCACATATATATACATATATAATTATACATATACACATATAAAAAACTGAATCACTTTGCTGTACACCAGAAAGTAAAACAGCATTGTAAATTAACTATACTTCAATCTTAAAAATTTAATACCCAATTTGGGTATTAAAAGAATACCAAAAAACAAAAAACACTGAGATTTACAAATGGATTACCGTCTAATATATCCTTTCAGAATTTATGTCAGTTGAAAACTTTTGATTACACTGAGGAACTTAGTATAAGTGATAATATCATCTGCTGTCACTTTGATTATAGAAAGTACAGAACCCAAGTAGAAAGTCAACCATAGAATCCATCATGGCATATAGACCATATATGTCCTTCCCATTGTTGCACTGCTTTTATAATCATGTATATTTCCTGACTGTAATTCTCTTTTTATTTTTTATCATTATGTAATCAAATACATTATTTTCACAAGCTGATTTTTAGGACTTGATTTAGAGAGTAGAAAATATATGGAGATATGATAACAGACTAAACGTATGTAAAAAGATTGCTAAGTAAAATAAAAAAACCAACAGATACTGTGTTATACAACTAGGAGCCAAGAGAGTGAGTTTAAAAGCAGCATCTGTTAGACATATATTGGTAAGAATTTTGTAATCATTCTCCTAGTCCCACATGTGAACAGTTTCTCTTAAAAGCTGTCTTTGGCCCCACACATGTTTAAGCAGTGGCTAAAGAACCATCCATCTGGCATGTTAACCAAAGTTCCTGAATGGAAGAAAGATTAAACTAGAAGCACTCAAAAATTGCTTCCACTCCATAATTTCATAATTAAATATGTTATACTTAATGAACCATTTGTTATCTCCATGGGATGAATAACTTACAGCATGTGTCTCCATGCTATCTCCCTGCCAGGTCTAGAAACTAAGTAAAATTTAATCTATCACCACCTAAAATTAGGAAAGAGGGAAAGATATGTCATAATGCCTTAAAGAGTCTGGAGCCTTTGACTACTCACTAAAGAACTTTAGTCTTACTACTGGCAAAATTTCAGTCTATATCAAATCATTATGCCATGTATGAAGAATAAAAGCAAGAGACATACTTATGTTTTACAAATCAAAATCTGAAAGAAGTAAGTTACACATTAATATTCTGAATATTAAAAAGATTGCATAATTTTTAATATCACAGATCCTTTTTAAAAATGCCAGTGTAATATAGGACATTTTAAAGACTAAGGCTAAGGCTAAGACTAAAAGGGTACAAATGTTTGTTTGCAGGGGTTGAAAGTCTACTGTAAGCCAGTAAATTAAACTGAAATAGCATACTTAATACCTTCTTATATCTATCATTATATCTGTGCTATATAAGAATATTAAACAAATCCTGAAGTCACTAAATTATTCACTGAGGTGAATCATTTTAAGTGAATGAACTGGCACATCGTATATAACTATTTTAAGTGGAAAACAACTTTATAAGTAGAGAGGATACATTTTTTCTGATTCCTTTTGTATTTGATAGTCCCAGATCAGATCATGAACTCCTTACTGCCAAATTCAGACTTAAATTGAAGAAAGTGGAGAAAACCACTAGACCATTCAGGTATGACCTAAATCAAATCCCTTATGATTATACAGTGGAAGTGAGAAATAGATTTAAGAGACTAGATCTGATAGAGTGCCTGATGAACTATGGACAGAGGTTCGTGACATTGTACAGGAGACAGGAATCAAGACCATCCCAAAGAAAAAGAAATGCAAAAAAGCAAAATGGCTGTCTAAGGAGGCCTTACAAATAGCTGTGAAAAGAAGGGAAGTGAAAAGCAAAGGAGAAAAGGAAAGCTATAAGCATCTGAATGCAGAGTTCCAAAGAAAAGCAAGGAGAGATAAGAAAGCCTTCCTCAGTGATCAATGCAAAGAAATAGAGAAAAACAACAGAATGGGAAAGACTAGAGATCTCTTCAAGAAAATTAGAGATACTAAGAGAACATTTCATGCAAAGATGGACTCAAAAAAGGACAGAAATGGTATGGACCTAACAGAAGCAGAAGATATTAAGAAGAGGTGGCAAGAATACACAAAAGAACTGTACAGAAAAAATCTTCACGACCGAGATAATGATGATAGTGTGATCAATCACCTAGAGCCAGACATCTTGGAATGTGAAGCCAAGTGGGCCTTAGAAAGCATCACTACAAACAAAGCTAGTAGAGGTAATGGAATTCCAGTGGAGCTATTTCAAATCCTGAAAGATGATGCTGTGAAAGTGCTGCACTCAATATGCCAGCAAATTTGGAAAACTCAGCAGTGGCCACAGGACTGGAAAAGGTCAGTTTTCATTCCAGTCCCAAAGAAAGGCAATGCAAAAGAATACTCAAACTACCGCACAACTGTGCTCATCTCACATGTTTGTAAAGAAATGCTTAAAATTCTCCAAGCCAGCCTTCAGTAATATTTGAACCATGAACTCCCTGATGTTCAAGCTGGTTTTAGAAGGCAGAGGAACCAGAGATCAAATTGCCAACATCTGCTGGATCATCGAAAAACCAAGAGAGTCCCAGAAAAACATCTACTTCTGCTTTATTGACTATGCCAAAGCCTTTGACTATGTGGATCACAATTAACTGTGGAAAATTCTGAAAGAGATGGGAATAGCAGACCACCTGACCTGCCTCTTGAGAAACCTGTAGGCAGGCCAGGAAGCAACAGTTAGAACTGGACATGGAACAACACTGGTTTCAAATAGGAAAAGGAGTACGTCAAGGCTGTATATTGTCACCCTGCTTATTTAACTTATATGCAGAGTACATCATGAGAAACGCTAGGCTGGATGAAGCACAAGCTGGAATCAAGATTGCCGGGAGAAATCTCAATAACCTCAGACATGCAGATGACACCACTATTATGGCAGAAAGTAAAGGTGACCTAAGGAGCTTCTTGATGAAAGTGAAAGAGGAGAGTGAAAAAGTTCGCTTAAAGCTCAACATTCAGAAAATGAAGATCATGGCATCTGGTCCCATCACTTCATGGTTAATAGATGGGGAAACAGTGGAAACAGTGGCTGACTTTATTTTTCTGGGCTCCAAAATCACTGCAGATGGTGATTGCAGCCAGGAAATTAAAAGACACTTACTCCTCAAAGGAAAGTTATGAGCAACCTAGAGAGCATATTTGGAGAAAGCAATGGCACCCCGTTACAGTACTCTTGCCTGGAAAATCCCATGGACGGAGTAGCTTGGAAGGCTGCAGTCCATGGGGTCGCTGAGGGTTGGACATGGCTGAGTGACTTCACTTTCACTTTTCACTTTCATGCTTTGGAGAAGGAAATGGCAACCCACTCCAGTGTTCTTGCCTGGAGAATCCCAGGGACAGGGGAGCCTGGTGGGCTGCCGTCTATGGGGTCGCACAGAGTCAGACACGACTGAAGTGATTTAGCAGCAGCAGCAGCAGCAGCAGCAGCAGCAGCAGAGAGCATATTAAAAAGCAGAGACATAACTTTGTGAACAAAGGTCCATCTAGTCAAGGCTATAGTTTTTCCAGTGGTCATGCATGGATGTGAGAGTTGGACTATAAAGAAAGTTGAGCACCGAAGAATTGATGCTTTTGAGCTGTGGTGTTGGAGAAGACTCTTGAGAGTCACTTGGACTGCAAGGAGATCCAACCAGTCCATCCTAAAGGAGATCAGTCCTGGGTGTTCATTGATAGGCCTGATTTTGAAGCTGAAACTCCAATACTTTGGCCACTTCATGCAAAGAGCTAACTCATTGGAAAAGACCCTGATGCTGGGAAAGATGGCAGGCAGGAGGAGAAGGGGACAACAGAGGATGATATGGTTGGATGGTATCACCGACTCGATAGACATGGGTTTGGGTGTACTCCAGGAGTTGGTGATAGACAGGTAGGCCTGGCGTGCTGCTGTTAATGGAGTCACAGAGGGTTGGACATGATTGAGTGATTGAACTGAAGTGAACTGGAGGGTATTATTGCTTTCACAGTTTTGTTAGTAATAATTTGAATAAGCTAAATTTTTTATAGGTACATAGCTACAAAATAATATAATCAGAGTATGTTTGTATATATGTAATTGCCTCATTTTCAAGACATTAAGAATTTTAAAATAGTACAGGTGTGAAAGCTGAAATTCTAAATGCAAACTTGATTTTAATCAAACTGGAAGCACAAATGAATTAAAAATGATTGAGAAAGAATCACTGGAAAAAAAAATTGGTACTAAAGACCAAATCAAAACATGCAAATTGAAACATGTCATCACAAGACTGGCAAATACTTTTCTTTTTTAATTTTACAAATAACAATATCTGTTTTGGGGGGATGGATTTTTGCCAAAACCCTAGAGTAGTCTGAGAGACCCTTATTGCTCAAGGTCTTTAGCTGGTATGAACTTCAGAATCTCTGATCTTTTAAGAAGTCAAGAGACTCCATCCTTCATCACTTAATCAATAAAAAACATATATAATGAAAATATGAAAATATAAACAGCATTGTCCTGGCCTTGCCTTTAAAAATAACTTTGTTGCCTAAATTATGTCTATGTTACTAAATACATGTTACATAAATTCATGGACTTCCCTGGTAGCTCAGATGGTAAAGAGCCTGCCTGCAATGTGGGAGACCTAGGTTCAATCATTGGGTGGAGAAGATTCCCTGGAGATGGAAATGTCAACCCATGCCAGTATTCTTGCCTGGAGAATTCCATGGATACAGGAACCTGGTGGGCTATAGTCCATTTGGGGTCACAAAGAGTTGGATATGACTAAGCCACTAACACTTTCACTTTACTTTAATTCATGGCAAACACTGTCCAGTCTATACAGATTATAGCCTCCTCTTCAAATTTATTTTCTAAGCATGAAAGAGAATATAAGTATTGTCGACTAAAACAGATGAACAACTTGAAAGTTGTGAATTAAGCTTTATTTTGGGCAAAATGAGGACTGCAGTCAGGAGGCAGCACCTCAGATAGCTCTGAGAGACTGCTCCAGGGAGGCAGTGGGAGGAAGGTCAATGCATAAGGTTTCAGGAAAGGTGGAGTCCAATACCATTAAACAATCATTTAATAAAAGGTTTTCTGCTAGTCACAAAGATGTGATGTCACCAGGAAGGGATTTAGTGCTTCTCTAGATATGAGGAGATACAGGATTGAGAGAATACAATATGTTCCTAAAATTATCCACTTGTATCCTCTTGGAGGAGGTCACCATTAACCCCACCATAAAGCCAGCAGAGTCCATGTGATCACTAGACCATGCAGGTATGAGCTAAATCATATCCCTTACAATTACACAGAAAAAGTGACAAATAGACTCAAGGGACTAGATCTGATAAACAGAGTGCATGAAGAACTATGGACAGAGGTCTGTGACATTGTATAGGAGGTCATGATCAAGACCACCCCCAAGAAAAAGAAGTGTAAAAAGTCAAAAGGGTTGAGGGTCCCTTACAAATAGCTGTGAATAGAAGAGAAGCAAATGGCAAAGGAGAAAAGGAAAGATATACACATTTGAATGCAGAGTTCCAAAGAATAGCAAAGAGAGACCAAAAAAAGCCTTCCTCAGTGATCAATGCAAAGAAATAGAAGAAAATAATAGAATGGGAAAGACTAGAGATCTCTTCAAGAAAATTAGAGACACTGAGGGAACATTTCCTGCAAAGAGGGACACAATAAAGGACAGAAATGGTAGGGACCTAACAGAAGCAGAAGATATTAAGACGAGGTGGCAAGAATACACAGAAGAACTATACTAAAAGGTCTTCATGGCCCAGATAACCATGACGGTGTGATCACTCACTAAGCCAGACATCCTGGAATGTGAAGTCAAGTGAGCCTTAGGAAGCATCACTATGAGCAAAGCTACTGGAGGCGATGGAATTCCAGTGGAGTATTTCAAATCCTAAAAGATGATGCTGTGAAAGTGCTGCACTCAACGTGCCAGCAAATTAGGAAAACTCAGCAGTGGCCATAGGACTGGAAAAGGTCAGTTTTCATTTCAATCCCCAAAAATGCTCAAACTACCACACAAATGTATTCCTCTCACACACTAGCAAAGTAATTCTCAAAATTCTTCAAGCCAGGCTTCAATAGTATGTGAATCGTGAACTTCCAGATGTTTAAGCTGGATTTAGAAAAGGTAGAGGAACCAGAGATCAAATTGCCAACATCTGTTGGGTCATCAAAAGAGCAAGAGAGTTTCAGAAAAACATCTATTTCTGCTTTATTGACTATGCCAAAGCCTTTGACTGTGTGGATCACAACAAACTGTGGAAAATTCTTCAATAGATGAGAATACCAGAAAATCTGAGCTGCCTCCTGAGAAATCTGTATGCATGTCAAGAAGCAACAGTTAGAACTGGGCATGGAACAACAGACTGGCTCCAAACAGGAAAAGGAGTGCGTCAAAGCTGTATGTTGTCACCCTGCTTATTTAACTTCTATGCAGAGTACATCATGCAAAATGCCGGGCTGGATGAAGCACAAACTGGAATCAAGATTGCCAGGAGAAATACCAATAACCTCAGATATGCAGATGACACCACCCTTATGGCAGAAAGTGAAGAAGAACTAAATAGCCTCTTGATGAAAGTGAAAGAGGAGAGTGAAAATGTTGGCTTAAAACTCAACGTTCAGAAAACTAAGATCATGGCCTCCAGTATCAACACTTCACGGCAAATAGATGGGGAAACAATGGAAAAGTGTCAGACTTTATTTTTCTGGGCTCCAAAATCACTGCAGATGGTGACTGCAGCCATGAAATTAAAAGACTCTTGCTCCTTGGAAGAAAAGCTATGAACAACTTAGCATATTAAAAAGCAGAGGCATTAGTTTGCCAACAAATGTCCATCTAGTCAATGCTATGATTGTCCAGTAGTCACGTATGGACGTATGAGTTGAACTATAAAGAAATTTGAGCACCAAAGAATTGATGATTTTGAAATGTGGTGTTGGAGAAGTTTCTTGAGAGTCCCTTCAACTGCAAGGAGATCCAACCAGTCCACTCTAAAGGAAATCTGTCCTGAACATTCATTGGAAAGACTGATGCTGAAGCTGAAACTCCAATTCTTTTGCCACCTGATGCAAAGAACTGACAAAGGAAAAGACCTTGATGCTGGGGAAGATTGAAGGCAGGAGAAGGGGACAATATAGGATGAGATGGTTGGATGCCATCACCGACTCAACAGATATAAGTTTGAGTAAGCTCCGGGAGCTGATGATGAATAGGGAAGCCTGGCATGCTGCAGTCCACATGGTTGCAAAGATTCGGAAAGGACTGAGCAACTGAACTGACACTGCAAAACATCCAACTATCTGAAGACCTGTCCCATCAGATTCCCTGGAGCGCAGAGTGCCTCACTCCACCCTGAACTCCCTCAGAGGGTGTTGAAAGTCCATAGCTACAACAGCACTGGGTTCAATCTCCACAGAGGCAGATGGCAAATGCTCTTGTTGTTCAGTGATTAGCAATTCTCTTGGAAAGTGCCAGTTTGTAGTTTGCAGTATAAACTGGTCTGAGTATATACTGGGAATCTCAGATCATGGCTAAAGTGCCCTACTGTTCAGAGATCTAAATATGGACCAGATGGTAATCTCGTTTGAAAATAGCAAGACAAGAGAAGTTTATAAGTAGATAGATAAAATTCAATTTTCATTAGAGATTTTCCTTTTGCTTACTACATATTTCTGAGAAAGAGGCAAAAAAAAAAAAAAAAAAAACTGTAGTAGACATGCATTAGCATGTCTATCAACCAGAAAAAATTTAGCAAATGTTAAAACATCTTGTCATCTTTGTTTAAGAATTCCATGTTTTTTAAGAGTAAAATTTAAAGGATAAATACAAAAGCCACCACCCATGTCATTTTTGCTCCCATTTTAGCAAAAAACAACCTCTATCTGAAACTGTCTTTCATTCAAATCGATACAGGTATGTATTGTATCCATTAACAGTACATAGTATAAATTTTTAATTTTAACTTTATTATATCATATACTATGTATCATTCCATAACTTGCTTTTTCATTAATCATTATTATTTTAAGGTTTCTATGAAATTTAAGCATCTAATTTATTTATTTTAATTTATTCACAGTATTCAATTTTATGACTAAACCACAACTTATTTTCTTCTTGTACTATTACTTACAAGTTGTTTGTAATATTTTACTGTGATAAAAGTACTTTAATAACTATTCCCTATAAGCCTCCTTGTGAACAGAGTTCATATGCAAGTGTTCGAGTGTGTGTGTTTCAAGAGAGAAAGGGAGAGAGAAATTGAGTCAGGGAAAGAGACAAAGAGTGAGACAGAGACAGAGAGACTGGATACAGAGAAAAAGATCCTTGAAGTGAAAAAACTGAGATATAGGTTTTTGCAAATCTAGTTATTGCCAAATTGGTATCCAAAATAGTTATTCTAATTTAAACTCCTACTGGGTCCATAAAAGCAGGATGTTCTATTTACAACATCTTGCTGTTGTTTACTCACTAAGTCCTGTATGACTCTTTGCAACCCCATGGACTGTAGCACATCAGGCTTCCCTGTCCTTCACTATCTCCCTGAGTTTGCTCAAACTCGGTCCATCCAGTCCGTGATGCCATCCAACCATCTCATCCTCTGTCACCCCCTTCTCCTACTGCCCTCCATCTTTCCCAGCATCGGGATCTTTTCTAATGAATCAGCTCTTCACATTAGGTAACCAAAATATTGGAACTTCAGCTTTAGTATCAATCCTTCCAATGAATATTCAGGGTTGATTTCTTTAGGATTTACTGGTTTGATCTCCTTGCTGTCCAAGGGACTCTCAAGAGTCTTCTCCAGCAACACAATTTGAAAGCATCAATTCTTCAGCACTCAGCCTTCTTAATGATCCAACTTTCACATCCATACATGACTTAGAAAACCATAGCTTTGACTATAGGGACCTAGGTCAGCAAAGTGATGTCTCTACTTTTTAATATATGGCCTTGGATTGTCTTAGCTTTTCTTCCAAGGAGCAAGCATCTTTTAATTTTGTGACTGCAGTTGCTGTCTGCAGTGTCTTTGGAGCCCAAGAAAATAAAATTCGTCACTGTTTCCACTTTTTCCCCACCTATTTGCCATGAAGTAATGGGACCACATGCATGATCTTCATTTATTGATTATTGAGTTGTAAGCCGTCTTTTCAATCTCTTCTTCACTCTCACACTCTCATCAAGGGGCTCTTTAGTTCCTCTTTGTTTCCTGCCATTTGAGAGGTATCGTGTGCATATCAGAGGTTGTTGGTTGATATTTCTCCCAGCAACCTTGATTCCAACTTGTGATTCATCCCACCTGGCAATTCACATGATGTACTCTGCATAAAGTTAAATAAGCAGAGTGGCAATATACAGCCTTGATGTACTCCTTTCCCAGTTTGGAACCAGACCGTTGTTCCTTGTCTGTTGTTTCTTGACCTGCATACAGGTTTAGCAGGAGGCAGGGAAGGTGGTCTGGTATTCCTATCTCTTCAAGAATTTTCCACAGTTTGTTGTGATCCACAACTCACAGGCTTTAGCACAGTGAAGCAGAAGTAGATATTTTTTCTGGAATTTCTTTGGTTTTTCCTTGTTTTTCTTGTTGTTGGCAATTTGATTCCTCTGCATTTCTCAATCCAACCTGTTCATCTGAAAGTTTTTGGTTCACATACTATTGAAGCCTAGCTTGAAAGATTTTGAACATTACCTTGCTAGCATGTGAAGTGCATGCAAATGTGTGCTAATTTGAACATTTTTTGGCATTGTCTTCCTTTGGGATTGGAATGAAAACTGACCTTTTCCAGTGTCAACTGAAAAAAGATGTACAACTTGAGGGTTGTGAGTTAAGTTTTATTTGGGGCAGAATGAGGACTGCGGCCCAGGAGACAGCATCTCAGGTACCTCTGAGAGACTGTTCCAAAGTGGTTGTGGGGGAAAGCCAATATATAAGGTTTTAGTAAAGGGGGAGTTCAATACCATGAAGCACTCATTTTACGAAAGGTTTTTTGTCAGTCATGAGGATCTGATGTCACCATGAAGGGATTTAATGCTTCTCTAGATATGAGGAGATTGAGGATTGAGATCATAAAATCTGTTCCTAAAAACATCCAACTATCTAAAGACCTGTCCCACCAGATTCCCTGGAGCACAGAGTGCCTCACTCCACCCTGAACTCAGGAGTTGTTGACGGTCACCAGCGATAGCAGCATGGGCTTCAATCTCCATAGAGGCAGGTGGCAGACACCTTTGTTGTTCAGTCCTTGGCAACGCTCTTGGTAAGTGCCAATTTGTAGTTGACATCTGTCTTAAAATCACTTAGTCTTGTCAAATTTAAAAATTCACAAACTTAATTGATGTAAAATGGTATTACATTATTAATTTATAAGTGACTAGCAGTAATGTTAGCTCTCCTTTCACAGTATAGCCTAAGCCTAGCCCCCCACATTTTTTTTTCCTTCAGGGTTGGTTATTGCCCAGTCATAAGGATTCTCAGTGTTTTCCTTTGTGATTTAATCTTTACAGTTTTATTTTTCCTCAAGTGTATAGGTTGTTTTTTGACTTTTTTTGAAGACTTTGGTTATAAAAGAATTTTAATATCAATGAACTCAATTACTCAATGAAATCTTTCCTATTACTCTTTGTGCTTTTATATCTTATTTATAAAATGCTCCCTTAGCTTGAAAAAACAGATATAGCAGGATTATTCTTTGATAATTTCCACTAAAAATTTTAAAGTTTACCTTTTCAAATTTAAGACTTTAAATATGTAGTCTAAAGTAGAAATCTATTTTTATCCTTTTTCCATACACAGTCCCTATGTCTTCTTCCTTTTTGAATAATATGTTAATTTCCCAATTATTAATTATGTGGAATGACAACTCACTCCAGTGTTCTTGCCTGGAGAATCCCAGGGACAGGGGAGCCTGGTGGGCTGCCATCTATGGGGTCGCACAGAGTTGGACACGACTGAAGCGACTTAGCAGCAGCAGCAGCAGCAAGTTCCATATACTATGTTTGTTATTCTGCCCCATTATGTTACTTGACTATTCTGCACCATCAAATTCTTGATGTTTATTAAGGCTAGTGCATACATCCTTACTTCTCCTTCAAAGCAGTCTTGATGTTTATAGTTTATAGACATTCAGTTATAAATATTTTTTAACTAACCTCATGATTTCTCTAAACAATGAGTTATTCACTTTTTAAATGCTGTATGTTATTTTTGATATTGCTTTCTTTTCATTGGCACTGTTACCTTTTTTTTTATTAGATTCTACTGTGGTCTAAGAATGTGTTCTCTAAGCTACAAATTCTTTACAATTTTTAAGACATTTTGTGGCTAGTACTTGGTCAATTTTGTAATTATGTCATGAGGTGAGGTGAAGTCACTCAGTCCTGTCCGACTCTTTGCGAACCCATGTACTGTAACCTACTAGGCTTCTCTGTCCATGGGATTCTCCAGGCAAAAATACTGGAGTGGATTGCCATTTCCTTCTCCAGGGGACCTTCCTGACCCAGGGATCGAACCCAGGTCTCCCGCATTGGAGGCAGACACTTTAACCTCTAAGCCACCAGGGAGTTCAGTTCAGTTCAGTTGCTCAGTCATGTCTGACTCTTTGCACCCCATGAATCGCAGCACGCCAGGCCTCCCTGTCCATCACCAACTCCCGGACTTCACTCAGACTCAAGTCCATCGAGTCCGTGATGCCATCCAGCCACCTCATCCTCTGTCGTCCCCTTCTCCTCCTGCCCCCAATGCCTCCCAGCATCAGTCTTTTCCAATGAGTCAACTCTTCGCATGAGGTATCCAAAGTACTGGAGCTTCAGCTTTAGCATCATTCCTTCCAAAGAAATCCCAGGTCTGATCTCCTTCAGAATGGACTGGTTGAATCTCCTTGCAGTCCAAGGGACTCTCAAGAGTTTTCTCCAACACCACAGTTCAAATGCATCAATTCTTCAGCACTCAGCTTTCTTCACAGTCCAACTCTCACATCCATACATGACCACAGGAAAAACCATATGGACCTTAGTCGGCAAAGTAATGTCTCTGCTTTTGAATATACTATCTAGGTTGGTCATAACTTTTCTTCCAAGGAGTAAGCGTCTTTTAATTTCATGGCTGCAGTCACCATCTGCAGTGATTCTGGAGCCCCAAAAAATAAAGTCTGACACTATTTCTACTGTTTCCCCATCTATTTCCCATGAAGTGATGGGACCAGATGCCATGATCTTAGTTTTCTGAATGTTGAGCTTTAAGCCAACTTTTTCACTCTCCTCTTTCACTTTCATCAAGAGGTTTTTTAGTTTCTCTTCACTTTCTGCCATAAGGGTGGTGTCCTCTGCATATCTGAGGTTATTGACATTTCTCCCGGCAATCTTGATTCCAGTTTGTGTTTCTTCCAGCCTAGCATTTCTCATGATGTACTCTGCATAGAAGTTAAATAAGCAGGGTGACAATATACAGCCTTGACGTACTCCTTTTCCTATTTGGAACCAGTCTGTTGTTCCATGTCCAGTTCTAACTGTTGCTTCCTGACCTGCATACAGATTTCTCAAGAGGCAGGTTAGGTGGTCTGGTATTCTCATCTCTTGAAGAATTTTCCACAGTTTATTGTGATCCACACAATCAAAGGCTTTGGCATAGTCAATATAGCAGAAATAGATGTTTTTCTAGAACTCTCTTGCTTTTTCCATGATCCAGCAGATGTTGGCAATTTGATCTCTGGTTCCTCTGCCTTTCCTAAAACCAGCTTGAACATCAGGGAGTTCACGGTTCACATATTGCTGAAGTCTGGCTTGGAGAATGTTGAGCATTACTTTCCTAGCATGTGAGATGAGTGCAATTGCGCGGTAGTTTGAGCATTCTTTGACATTGCCTTTCTTTGGGATTGGAATGAAGACTGACCTTTTCCAGTCCTGTGGCCACTGCTGAGTTTTCCAAACTTACTGGCATATTGAGTGCAGTGCTTTCACAGCATCATCTTTCAGGATTTGAAACAGCTCAACTGAAATTCCATCACCTCCATTAGCTTTTTCGTAGTGATGCTTTCTAGGGGCCACTTGACTTCACATTCCAAGATGTCTGGCTCTAGATTAGTGATCACATTATCATGATTATCTGGGTTGTGAAGATCTTTTTTGTACAATTCTTCCGTGTATTCTTGCCACCTCTTCTTAATATCCTCTGCTTCTGTTAGGTCCAGACCGTTTCTATCCTTTATAGAGCCCATCTTTGCATGAAATGTTCCCTTGGTATCTCTAATTTTCTTGAAGAGATCTCTAGCCTTTCCCATTCTGTTGTTTTCCTCTATTTCTTTGCATTGATCGCTGAAGAAAGCTTAGTTATCTCTTCTTGCTATCTTTTGGAATTCTGCATTCAGATGCTTACATCTTTCCTTTTCTCCTTTGCTTTTCACCTCTCTTCTTCCACAGCTATTTGTAAGGCCTCCCCAGACAGCTATTTTCTTTTTTGCATTTCTTTTCCATGGGGATGGTCTTGATCCCTGTGTCCTGTACAATGTCATGAACCTCTGTCCATAGTTCATCAGGCACTCTATCAGATCTAGACCCTTAAATCTATTTCTCACTTCCACTGTATAATCATAAGGGATTTGATTTAGGTCATACCTGAATGGTTTAGTGGTTTTCCCTACTTTCTTCAATTTAAGTCTGAATTTGGCAGTAAGGAGTTTATGATCTGAGCCACAGTCAGCTCCTGGTCTTGTTTTTGTTGACTGTATAGAGCTTCTCCATCTTTGGCTGCAAAGAATATAATCAATCTGATTTCAGGTTGACCATCTGGTGATGTCCATGTGTAGAGTCTTCTCTTGTGTTGTTGGAAGAGGGTGTTTGCTATGACCAGTGCATGTTCTTGGTAAAACTCTATTAGTGTTTCCTGCTTCATTCCACATTCCAAGGCCAAATTTGCCTGTTACTCCAGGTGTTTCTTGACTTCCTACTTTTCCTACCCCGCGTCTGAGGTCAGCGGCGGCCGGGAAGAGCTACCCCGCATCCGAGGCCAGTGGCGGCCGGGAGGAGACATCCCGCATCCGAGATCAGGGGCAGCCAGGAGAAGCCACCTCGCGCCCGAGGCCAGGGGTGGTGACCTTGAGGAGCCACCTTGAGGAGCCACCCCGAGCCCGAGGCCAGGGCCGGTGGCCAGGAGCAGCAACCCGAGGAGTGGTGGCGGAGCAGGCACAGGAGGGCCTAGAGGAGCTATCCCACCTTGAAGGTCAGGAACAGTGGCAGTAAGGAGTTACCCCTCGTCCAAGGTAAGGAGCAGTGGCTGTGCTTTGCTGGAGCAGCCGTGAAGAGATACCCCACGCCCAAGGTAAGAGAAACCCAAGTAAGATGGTAGGTGTTGCAAGAGGGCATCAGAGGGCAGACACACTGAAACCATACTCACAGAAAACTAGTCAATCCAATCACACTAGGACCACAGCCTTGTCTAACTCAATGAAACTAAGCCATGCCCGGGGGGCAACCCAAGACAGGCGGGTCATGGTGGAGAGGTCTAACAGAATGTGGTCCACTGGAGAAGAGAATGGTAAGCCACTTCAGTATTCTTGCCTTGAGAACCTCATGAACAGTATGAAAAGGCAAAATGATAGGATACCAAAAGGGGAACTTCCCAGGTCATTATGTGCCCAATATGCTACTGGAAATCAGTGGAGAAATAACTCCAGAAGGAATGTAGGGATAGAGCCAAAGCAAAAACAATACCCAGTTGTGGATGTGACTGGTGATAGAAGCAAGATCCGATGCTGTAAAGAGCAATATTGCATAGGAACCTGGTCCATGAATCAAGGCAAATTGGAAGTGGTCAAACAAGAGATGGCAAGGGTGAATGTCGACATTCTAGGAATCAGCGAACTAAAATGGACTGAAATGGGTGAATTTAACTCAGATGACCATTACATCTACTACTGTGGGCAGGAATTCCTCAGAAGAAAGGGAGTAGCCATCATGGTCAACAAAAGAGTCCGAAATGCAGTACTTGAATGCAATCTCAAAAACGACAGAATGATATCTGTTTGTCTCCAAGGCAAACCATTCAATATTACAGTTATCCAAGTCTATGCCCCAACCAGTAATGCTGAAGAAACTGAAGTTGAACGGTTTTATGAAGACCTACAAGATCTTTCTAGAACTAACACCCAAAAAAGATGTCCTTTTCATTATAGGGGACTGGAAAGAGCCACCAGGGAAGCCCCTGAAAATAATTATACTCTAGTTGATGGATATCTGCTGCTGCTGCTGCTAAGTTGCTTCAGTCGTGTCCGACTCTGTGCGACCCCATAGACAGCAGCCCATCAGGCTCTGCCACCCCTGGGATTCTCCAGACAATAACACTGGAGTGGGTTGCCATTTCCTTCTCCAACTCATGAAGTGAAAAGTGAAAGTGAAGTCATTCAGTCATGTCTGACTCTTAGCAAACCCATGGACTGCAGCCTTCCAGGCTCCTCCATCCATGGGATTTTCCAGGCAAGAGTACTGGAGTGGGCTGCCATTGCCTAGTGTTCAATAAAACAAGTTTGCTAACGATTTTATTCATGACATTGCTATTTATTAGTTTGATTTTTAAACTTCAGAAAAAAGTTATTTAAATCTCCCAATATGATCTCAAATTTATAAATTTCTCTTTCTAATTTAACACATATATACTTATATATCAGAGAAGGCAATGGCACCCCCACTCCAGTACTGCTGCCTGGGAAATCCCTTAGGCGGAAGAGCCTGGTAGGCTGCAGTCCATGGGGTCGCGAAGAGTCAGACACGACTGAGCGACTTCACTTTCACTTTTCACTTTCATGCATTGGAGAAGGAAATGGAAACCCACTCCAGTGTTCTTGCCTGGAGAATCTCAGGGACAGGGGAGACTTGTGGGCTACCGTCTATGGGGTCGCACAGAGTCAGACACGACTGAAGTGACTTAGCAGCATACTTATATATGAAGAAGGTAATGGCACCCCACTCCAGTACTCTTGCCTGGGAAATCTCATGGACAGAGGAGCCTGGAAGGCTGCAGTCCATGGAGTTGCTAAGAGTCGGACATGACTTCACTTTCACTTTCACTTTTCACTTTCATGCATTGGAGAAGGAAATGGAAACCCACTCCAGTGTTCTTGCCTGGAGAATCCCAGGGATGGGGGAGCCTGGTGGGCTGCTGTTTATGGGGTCGCACAGAGTCAGACACGACTGAAGTGACTTAGCAGCAGCTAACTTATATATACACACATACTACTTATATTTGTCACATACACTTTCACAGACCTATACATGGTCATATTTTCATACTTCAAGCAGGATTTTCATCTAGCCCTGGCCTTATTTATAATAAAAAATTACTTTCTTTATCTTTAACAATTGCATTTCTCCTTAATATCTATTTTGTATAAAAGTAATACAGACATTATAGATTTTTCTTTTTGATTAGTATTGTTCAGAATATATTAGCTCTTTATTTCAAAATTTTCTATGTTATGCTTTAAGTGAGCTTCTTTGTAGTCTACCTAATTGGACCTTTTTGACACATATGGTTATTTCTGTCTTAGCAATCAAGTTTAATCCATTTGTAATTTTTATGATATCTCAAATCCAGTGTCTATTTTTTACGGCTTTTACTTCTTATACTTTCATCTTTCAATTAATTTTCAACAGAGATGCCAAGACAATTCAATAGGAAGGGTAAAAAAATAGTCTTTTTAATAAATGGTCTTGGGACAGTTGGATATCCACATGCAAAAGTTAGACCTTTACCTCACACCATATACAAAAATTAACTCAGAATAGAACAATGACCTAAATGTAAGGACCCAAAGTATAATAATCTTCAAAGAAAACAGGCACAAAGATTTGTAATCTTAGATTAAGCAGTGACCACTTTCATATGACAACAAAAGCACATGCAACAATAACTAAAATAAATTGACTTTATCAATCAAAAAAAAACTTTAATGTGTTTCAAAGGACATCATCATGTAATTAAAAAGTGCACAGAATGGGAAAAAAAATTTACAAATCATATGTCTTTAAGGGACTTGTATCTTGCCGGGGTCCAGCCCCGGTGGATCCAGGGTGATTCGAAGGTGGGGACAGAGTCGGCGTCTTTGGAAAAATACATATTTAATCACAGATATAGAGAGATTGGAAATGGATAGTGCAGTAGGAAGATTAGTGGAGAAAAAGAGGCTGAATAACTTGGATTACGTGGAATAGTATCCATGCTCCAGATGGGAATTCAGCCAGAAAAACGGGAGCAAGAAAGAAGCAACATGGGGGAATCAGTCTTTCTGGAAACTGATCCGATTTCTTTATTTTTGGGTTTGCTTATATACCTTTTGTTACACATAGGGATGAATACAGAGTCACGTGGGGGTCAGCAGTCCTGACCTTTATCAAAATCAGGTGCTTCACATAAATGTATAAAAAAAGGTCTTAGGGATATTACATCATCTTCTGGCCATGAGTGAGACCTGCTGACATTTTATGATCCTTTCTTTCTGATAACCAAAAAACTTATTTCTTCCAAGGGTGTTTTTTCTTAAACCAGGCACCACCCTCCAAATAAAGTTACATTCCTATAGGGTGAGGGTGTAGTGAGTTACAATCAAGAAAGAAATTTATTTAACCCAAGGTTAACATGATTAGTCTTAAAGGTTAATACTTATTTCTCCTATATGCTTAAAGGTTAATACTTATTTCTCCTATATGTTAGTTATATTCATTATAAGGGCAGGGAACATGGAGATTTAGCAGCAAACATCAACCCAACAAATGAAAATCCTTTCACCAATGCTCCCCTTAAGATCTATTTAGTCTTAAGATATGATAAAGTTACATTTTTACATAGCAAGGACACAGTGATATATAACAAAGTACAGTGATCTATTACAAAAGAGAAAATCCATTGGCTCAAAAAGTCTAGTATTGCTAACATCAAAAACTACTGTATTTCCTTTTCTATAGTCCAAATACATTGATTAATATATTCCCAAGTGCCTAAGGATATGGGGGCCTGGCGGCAATCATCGACTCAACAAGAAGAAAAAGCCCTATGCTAATTAAGACTCTCAAAATACTCCAAAATTCTGTGCTGTTTATGGTTGAGAGGTAGTAAACAATCATGTGGCAGGAGTATGGATAATCCTGTCACACAAGCTAGTCTGTCAGCAGAGAGGTTTGACCTGAGACATCCTTGTCCCACCCAGAACAGGGAATTAGCAGCAATTATTGACACAACAAATGAAAAACCCTTCACCAATATAATTCCTAACCAACCCATTATACTAATAATTTCTAACTCCCCAAAAGAATTTGCCTTTAGTAAGTCTAAAACATCTCATGCCTCTCAGGTTGGGAGGCTGTAAATAATCACATGTGGCCGGACGAACCTATACAGGTGGGCTAGATCACCTTCAGAGGAGTCTGTAAGCTGAAACACTCTTGTCACACCCAGGAATTTTTATTGCCTTCGAGCTGCACATTTACTCCTTCTCCGAGAGAAACGGTTATGGGGGAGAGCCCCCTGTAAAGTCAGAGGTGTAGGTGAGAGCATAAAACAGACTCTGGTTTTGGGGTTAGATGCTTGGGAACAGGGGGTTTCCTGAGGCTTGATCACGCCTTTGCGTATGCCAAGCCTCCTTCCTCATGACCTTTGCCATGGGCGGAATTCCTCACGCTGGCCCCCGGCAGTATCTAGAATATATAAAGAACTCTTACAGATTAATAATACACAGACAAAAAAAAATAAAAAGGCATAAAGGAATTGACATTTCTTCAATGAAAATACAAATTTATAATAAGCACATAAAAAGATGCTCAAAATCAGTAACCATCGGAGAAATGGCAATCAAAACCTCAATGAAATACCATTTCACACCCACTAGGATGAATATTAAAAGACAGATAATAACAAGTTTGGAGCATATGGAGAGAAACTGGAACTATTGTGCATTGCTAGGAATTTAAATGTTGCAGTCACTTTGGTAAACAGTCTGACAGTTCCATAAAGACTGAACATAGAGATACTATATAACCCAGTATTTCATTTCCCAATATATATCCAAGAGAAATAAATATATACCTATGGTTGATTCATGTTGAGGTTTAATAGAAAACAACAAAATTCTGTAAAGCAAGTATCCTTCAGTTACAAAATAAATAATTTTTTAAAATATGTATCTGTACAAAACTTGTACGTAAGTATTTACAGAACCATTAGAAATAATCCAAATGTCCACTAATGAATTAATGGATGAATATAATGTAGTATACTGATGAAATATTAGTCAGCAAAAACGGAATATAATACTGATATGTGATGCAACATGGATGAATCTTAACAACATTATGCCAACTAAAACAAACCAGCCACATACAAAAAGATATTTTATGATTTAATTTTTATGAAATAATCAGAATAGGCATATTGTGTGGTTCAGTTCAGTTCAGTCACTCAGTCATGTCCGACTTTTTGTGACCCCGTGAACCTGCACACCAGGCCTCCCCGTCCATCACCAACTCCCGGAGTCCACCCAAACCCATGTCCATTGAGTCGGTGATGCCATCAAACCATCTCATCCTCTGTCATCTGCCGGGGTCCAGCCCCTGCAGGATCCAGGAGAACCTGAAGGAAAAACGGCGTTGGCGGATGATTTAGAGAGAGAGATAAGGAAAGAATATTATAGATGAGAAAATAGAGAAGAGAAAGAGGCTGATAATCCTTGGTTTACATAGAAAGCCAATAAAACTTCGAGACAAGAAGTTTGCCCTGTTCATGGAGGCCACAGGTGCCTTCCCGGTCTCCCAAGGGAGTGAAGACGCAGAACGTCTTCCCGTTCAGGTCTTAGAAACCCGGGCAGATAAATGAACACAGGGAGCCTCTATGCTCCAAGGGATCAGCCTGAAAAAAGAAAGTAAGAAAGAAAAAAAGAGAAAAAAGAAAAACAAGGGGTGACCAAGCTTCTTCAAGCGAGGCCCATTGTTTTTATTTTCAAAAGGGTCTTTTATAACTTAACTTGTACATAGAGGGAAATGAAAGATGCAAAGTCATACAGAGTCAGCCCAAACATCACATCTGTTTTGTCTTTATCGAAACCAGGATTTTTTCTGCAAACCTTTCCCATAAACAATATTGTGTACATTATCTTTTGGCCTTGGAGGCCTGTGAACATTTTATGACCCTCTTTTGATAAAGGCTGTTGAACCAAAAAACTTATTTTCCCTTGAAATGTTTTTTCTTATATTTCTAATCTATGTCAGCCTAAAAAGTATTAAACAAGTTACATTTCTCACGGAGTAAAGGTGCAGTGAGTTACAAGAAAGAACCAATTAGCTCAAAAGTCTGATGTGGTTAATTTTAAGGCAACACTTGTTTTTTTTACTTTCCAACTATGTTAACTAATGCACTCCCAGGTGCACAGTGGATAAGAGATATGGGAACTTAGCAACAAGCATTGGCCCAATAATGAAATCCTACATTAGCACTACTCTAATAACTTTTAACTCTTTGAAAGGCTCTATGTTTTAGGCTTTCTGTGCCTCTCACAGTTGAGAGGATATAAATAATCACATGTGTAGCTGTAAGAGTCTGGATATATCTGCCAAGCAAGCTAAAATGCTAACAGAGGGGTTTTGATTGGAAATATTTTTCTCATGTCCAGGAGACTTATTAGCTATAGCACTAAGTTAATTTTTTCCAGAGAAAGGTGGTCAGGAATAGCCCCCTGTTAATGTCAGAGGAGTTGGTGAAAGTCATGAAATAGTAAAACAGACAGATTCTGGTTTGGGGGTAGATGCTTGAGAAAGCCTAGGGAGCCCGTTGAGTTCTGAAGCCTTGCTTAACAGTTCTCTTCCACATGGCCTTGTCATGGGTGGGATCTCCTGTGGTGGCTCCCGGCAGTCATCCCCTTCTCCTCCTGCCCTTCATCTTTCCCAGCATCAGGGTCTTTTCAAATGAGTCAGCTCTTCATATCAGGTGGCCAAAGTATTGGAGTTTTAGCTTCAGCATCAGTCCTTCCAATGAACACCCAGGACTGATCTCCTTTAGGATGGATGGGTTGGATCTCCTTGCAGTCCAAGGGACTCTCAAGAGTCTTCTCCAACACCACAGTTCAAAAGCATCAATTCTTTGGTGCTCAGCTTTCTTTATAGTCCAACTCTCACATCCATACATGACCATTGGAAAAACCATAGCTTTGATTATGAGGACCTTTGCTGTCAAAGTAATGTCTCTGCTTTTTAATATGCTGTCTAGGTTGGTCATAACTTTCATATTGTGTGGTAAAAGTGTCATAAAATTGACTGTGGTGATAGTTGCATAATTCTGTGATTTATGCACTTTGGTGAAATATATGGTTATATAAATTATATCTTAATAAAGCTATCCTAAATAAGAAAAATGTACAGAGTAGATATATGGATAAGTAAATAAAACTAATAGTTACAGAGATTAAAATAAAAATTAAAATGTAGTATTTTATTCAAGAAACTGATTCTTAAAAATTGGTTTCTAGGATGGGGGTGGGGGGTGGAGTAGGGAGAAAGCATTTTCAGTATCTCCTGTACAGATTTTAGAATAGATAACAATCAGAAAGAAAATAGGTCACCAATTTTGATCAACTGTATATTCAGTTTAAAAACCTATAGAAGCTGTATTTACATTGACACAAAACCATACCCTCTTGAAGAAATATTTCCATAAATTATCAGGTTTTTATGACTCTTTAAATGATTTCTCTCTTTTTATAATAACTAATCATTTTGTTCACCAAAAAAAAAAAAAAGAGAGAAAGAAGAGTTTGGCATTCTCTGTTGTTGCAGAGATGTAATTGTGATTTTTGACTATCATCTGACTGCGACACATAACCATACTGGTTATTCAGTCTGACTGTCTCTACAGTGTCATCTTATCCATTCCACATAAACCCCTTCCAGCAGAGTATGAGGTTACAGTGCAAACGTATAATGAAAGACAAATACAGACTGTGGGAGTTTAATTTTAAAGGATATTGAGCATTAAAATTAAGTGTAATTTTAGATACTGTTTTGTGTGACTAGAACCTACTGAAAATCACTGGAAATTAAGTTATGTTTGGGATTGGTTCAATAGATATTTATTGAGAACACACTATGTGCCAGTGTTCCAAGTACAACAATGGGCAAAACAGAGAAATTCTGTCTCTCCTGTGGAGTCTACATTTTGGTGGGATATGACAGACAAAATTCAAATGAATTAATGAATAGTATCTCAGGAAGTAAAAAGTGCTATAATGAGACTTCAGCAGAGTAAAGAGGTAAGAGTGATAGTAAATAAGTAAATATTGTACAACATACCTGTACAATACTGGAAGTTTTCCAGAAGGAGAATAAGTGATGGTGAAAAAGAGAGAAGAATAGTAGGAACAAATGGAACTGAAAGAGCAGGGCTTGAGTCGTCTTGAGAACTTGACTCTACTGTATATCTAAATGTTGGTTAAGTGAGGTGAAGTCGCTTAGTCATGTCCAACTCTGTGCGACCCCATGGACTGTAGCTTACCAGGCTCCTCCGTCCATAGGATTTTCCAGGCAAGAATATTGGAGTGGGTTGCCATTTCCTTCTCCAGGGCATCTTTCCAACCCAGGGATCGAACCCAGGTATCCCACATTGTAGGCAGATGCTTTACCGTCTGAGCTACCAGGGAAGTTAAGCTTGTGTCAAAAACTGTTGTTTTACATAGAAGAGTAAGGAAAGTTCTTTCTAACAATGAGACATCTGATTAAAGAGTTAAAGGAAGTCAGGAGCTGAGCCATATAGATTTTCCCCTTTTCAGACACAGAAAAGATGCAAAGAATGACAAACATAAGGAACAAGAATGCAGATCAAGAGAAATGGAAGTTGGAAAATTAGTATTGCAGTAATTTAGATTATGGCGGTGGCCTGGACAAGCGTACAATGACTGGAGGTGGGATAACATGGTTGGATTTTGATCTATTTTAAGGAAAGAAAATAACAGTTCATGCTGGTTCATGAGAGATAAAGAATAGTTAAGACTTGCTCTAGAGTTTTAGTCTGAGCAGTTAGAAGAATGAAGCATCTGTTTTTGGATTGAGAATGACAAAGGGTTTCATAGTGGAAATCAAGAATTATTTTAGATGCTTTAAGTTTGAGATGTCTATAAGACTGCAAGTGGAATTCAAGTGTTTGAAGTCAGAGAAGAGTTAACACTGAGAACATAAATTTGGGAGTTATCAGCATACAGATGAGATGTACATGCATATCACTGAAATAAATAAATTAGAAAATTCCTATTGAAAAGAAAAGATATTAAAGGATTTAGCATTTTAACACTCTAATGCTTAGAGGTCAGATTAGCAAGAAGAAACCAAAAAGGATATTTTGGTATCTCTTTTAAGAGATTACTCAGTGAGAGAGAAGGGGAAAAAAAGAGACTCTTTTTTTGTTTGTTTTTTGGAGGATAGGTGGAGAAAGTGTTTCAAGAGGAGTTGTCACAGTCATGTGTGTCAAATGCTACTGATAAATCCAGTTAGATGTACTTCAAGAATTTATCATTGGATTTAACAACATGGAAGCTATTAATGACCTTGAAACCAGCAGTTTTTGTAAATAGATATAGATTAAGGAAAGTGGTAATACTTTGAGGAATTTTGCTTTAAAGATGAGCAAAGAAACAGGTGGCTGAAGGGATATGTTAAATGTAGTTATGAGATATTATAACATACCTGTACAACACTGGGAGTTTTCCAGAAAGGGAATAAGTGATGGTGAAGAAGAAAGAGAAAAGAATAGTAGGAATAAATGGAACTGAAAGAGCAGGGCTTGAGGTGTCTTAAGAACTTGACTCTACTGTATATCTAAATGTTGGTTAAGCTTTTGTTCTTAAAAAAAAAACATTTTTGGTTTAAACTCTTCTGACTGCTAAAAAATATATCTAATAGCATTGGGACCTTAAAACAGAATGGTTTAAGCTCTCAAAATACCTATGCTCACTCCATTTATGGAAATATTCTCAGCATAAACAGACTCTATTTCAACATACTGTATACTCGTGTCCTCTGGTTTGTCTAATCTAAACATGTTTCTGTTAAAGGCTATCATAATCTCCAACAGAGAATCAAATGACATTTATTCAAGCCTTGGTGCCAGATTAACATACCAGAAGTTATGCTGATACCTACAAAACATTACTTTATTTTTTTTCCCTGAGCTTTGCAGCAAGATAATTTAGCTTCAGGCAATCAAAGCATAAACCTCTTTAAGGTTGATTTTTCCAAAAGCAGCTGTTTGTAGTCTAAATCTGAATTTGTGTGTAAGTCATTAGCACAGTGTTTACAAGTTTGCTTTTTTCTGTATGGCTTCTGTAAAACTATATCATGGTTGATATTTTATTTCTAAATGTACTTCTATGTTAATTCATCCTCTGTGGGGATATGAGGCATAAATATGAAGCATAAAGTCAATCTACCACTTCCTGATGTTTAATATTAAGTGCTTCAAAGTATATCACATCCCACTTCACTCTATCCCACACATACTTAATGATGCAGTATCTAGGGAAACTTCTTTTTTGACCCAGCTGGAAATTAGCTGATGAATTTAAACAACGATTGATGAATTTAGGGACCTAAAAGAGTTAGGATTAACTCTAGGGACTAATTTATTTTCCTGTACCACATCACTCATGCCACTGCTGTGAGCAAGCGTCATTAATCCCAACAGTCAATTACTCATCCATTTGATCCCTATCTTCAAAATGTTCCATTTAAAATATCCAAAGTCAACTTCTTATTAACTTGATAGTTTTGGATAAAAAATAGAGATCTCAATATAAATAGAATTTATTGTAAAGTTTGGTTCTTTAATTCACATGGAAGTTACTTTCACATATGGTGTGAGGATGGGATCATTCGCATTCTTTGATCTGGAGAACTAAAACCAAATAAGGACTCTCTATGCACTTGGTATACACTGGAGGAAGACACGGTATAACTACAATAAAGACTCAACTTGGAAAATAGAAGAAAGGCAAATATGTCCTATAGCCACTTGCTGTAACACCCTGAAATCCTGGGCAGATATTCATGGACTCCCTCCTGCAGAATGGAAAACATTTCTTAATTAGCTCACAATTCTACTCCGTAGGAAGAGCTTTCCATTCATTGCTCTACTGAGATTGGTCATTGATTCATGAGTCTGCCCTCTGGGTAATAACTCCATTCTCATTATTCTACTTAGCCACATATATCAGACATTGGTGGGAGGAGACATATTTGTAGGCTGAATAATGTTTGCATCCTATTTACTACCTGGAAAATGCTGGGGATCCAATAGCCATTTTAAGTCTTGGAAAGAGAATCGAGAATATCTTACTCTATCTTGTGGTTTCTTTGGCAGTACAATCCTCTGAAATAACTCCTAAAAGCATGAAGAGATGGAGCCAAAGCAAAAACAATAACCAGTAGTGGATGTGACTGGTGATGGAAGTAAGTCTGCTGTTGTAAAGAACAACACTGCATAGGAACCTGGAATGTTAGGTCCATGAATCAAGGCAAATTGGAAGCAGTCAAACAGGAGATGGCAAGAGTGAACATCAATATTTTAGGAATCAGTGAATTAAAATGAATTGGAATGGGCAAATTTAATTCAGATGGCCAATATATCTACTATTGTAGGCAAGCATCCCTTAGAAGAAATGGAGTAGCCCTCATAGTCAATGAAAGTCCAAAATGCAGTACTTGGGTTCAATCTCAAAGATGACAGAATGACCTCTGTTCATTTCCAAGGCAAACAATTCAGTATCACCGTAATCCAAGTCTATACCTTTATTGTGCCTGTCTTTGCATGAAATGTTCCCATGGTATATCTCTCAGCTGAAGAAGCTGAAGCTGAACGGTTCTATAAAGACCTATAAGACCTTCTAGAAATAACATCCAAAAAAGAGGTCCTTTACATCAAAGGGGACTGGAGTACAAAAGTAGGAAATCAAGAGATACCTGGAGTAACAGGCAAATTTGAAGCAGAGAAAAAGCTAACAGAGTTTTGCCAAAAAAATGCACTCATTGTAGCAAACACCCTCTTCTAACAATACAAGAAAAGACTCTACTCATAGACATCACCAGATGGTCAATACCGAAATTAGACTGATTATATTCTGTGCAGCCAAAGATAGAGAAGCTCTATACAGTCAGCAAAGCAAGAATGGGAGCTGACTGTGGCTCATCATGAACTCCTTATTGAAAAATTCAGACTTATATTGAAGAAAGTAAGGACAACCACTAGACCATTCAAGTATAACCTAAATCAAATCCCTTATGATTATACAGTGGAAGTGACAAATGGATTAAAGGGATTAGATCTGATAGAGTGCCTCAAGAACTATGGACAGAGGTTCATGACATTGTACAGGAGACAGTGATCAGGACCATCCATAAGAAAAATAAATGCAAAAAGTCAAAATGGTTGTCTGAGGAGCCTTTACAAATAGCTGAAAAAAGAAGAGCCAGACACGAGTGAGTGACTAACAACAACAAAGAGAAGCAGAAAATATTAAGAAGAGGTGGTAAGAATACACAGAAGAATTATATAAAAACTATATTCATGACCCAGATAACCACGATGGTGTGATCACACACCTAGAGCCACACATCTTGGAAGGCAAATGAGCCTTAGGAAGCATCACTATGAACAAAGCTAGTGGAGGTGATGGAATTCCAGTTGAGCTATTGTAAATCCTAAAAAATGATGCTGTGAAAGTGATGCACTCAATATGCCAGCAAATTTGGAAAACTCAGCAGTGGCCACAGGACTGAAAAAGGTCAGTTTTCAATCCAATACCAAAGAAAAACAATGCCAAAGAATGCTCAAATTACTGCACAGTTGCTTTCATCTCACACGCTAGTAAAGTAACGCTCAAAATTCTCCAAGCCAGGCTCCAACGGTATGTGAACCATGAACTTCCAGATGTACAAGCTGGTTTTAGAAAAGGCAGAGGAACTAGAGATCAAATCTCCAACATCCTTTGGATCATCGAAAAAGCAAGGAAGTTCCAAAAAAACACCTACTTCTGCTTTATTGACTACACACAACCCTTTGACTGTGTGGATCACAACAAACTGGAAAATTCTTCAAGAGAGGGGAATACCAGACCACCTTACCTGCCTCTTGAGAAATCTGTATGCAGATCAAGAAGCAACAGTTAGAACTGGACATGGAACAACAGACTAGTTTTTCCAAATTGGGAAAGGAGTATGTCAAGGCTTTATATCGTCACCCTGCTTATTTAACTTACATGCAAAGTACATCATGCCAAATACCAGGCTCGATTAAGCACAAGCTGGAATCAAGATTGCCAGGAGAAATATCAATAACCTCAGATATGCAGATGACACCAACCTTATGGCAGAAAGTGAAGCCTCTTAATGAAAGTGAAAGAGGAGAGAGAAAAAGCCGGCTTAAAAATAGACATTCAGAAAATGAAGATCATGGCATCCAGTGCCATCACTTCATGGCAAACACTTGGGGAAACAATGGAAATATTGACAGACTTTATTTCTGGGGGATCCAAAATCACTGAAGATGGTGACTGCAGCCATGAAATTAAAAGATGCTTGCCCCTTAGAAGAAAAGCCATGATCAACCTAGACAGTGTATTAAAAAGCAGAGACATTACTTTGCCGACAAACGTCCGTCTAGTCAAAGCTCTGGTTTTTCCAGTAGTCATGTATGGATGTGAGAGTTGGACTATAAATAAAGCTAAATGCCGAAGAATTGATGCTTTTGAACTGTGGTGTTGGAGAAGACTCTTGAAATTCCTTGGAGTGCAAGGAGATCCAATCAGCCCATCCGAAAGGAAATCAGTGCTGAATATTCATGGGAAGGATTGATGCTGAAGCTGAAGCTTCAATACTTTGGCCACCTGATGCAAAGAGCTGACTCCTTGGAAAAGAACCTGATGCTGAGAAAGACTGAAGGCAGGAGGAGAAGGGGATGACAGAGAACAAGATGGTTGGGTGACATCACCAACTCAAAGGACATGAGTTTGAGCAAGCTCTGGGAGTTGGTGATGGACTGGGAAGCCTGGCATGCTGCATGCAGTCCATGGGGCCACAAAGTTTAGACACGACTGAGCGACTGAACTGAACTGACTGACAGTCTTCTTAAAACCTCCATGGGCTTCTTATGTAGTTGGATCAAATCTCTTATATTCAGTTACTGCACACACAGTCCTTTCTAGGCTTCTCAGACATTTTTAATATCCTTTTGCTTTCTCATACCCTTAACTCTTAACTCAATTTTATTGCATTTCTCTGCCACCTATCAAATTTTAGTGGAAGAACCATGCATTGTCTCTTTTCCTTGAGTTTCTCTGCTTCTAATTAAAAAGATTTATTGAAACTACCCTCTTAGTTGAGCCTTTACTCTGAGACAGCTTAGTTGACAGAAAAGTTTTAACAAAATGAATCTATCAGCCATTGTCTTGATTCAATATTGCCTTGTGGCTGAGATTTCATTTGTCTTTATTGGTCAATGAATTTCTCCATTTTATCTTTTACTATTTGAGTTTAAGAAGCAGTTAGTTACCTTTACACCTCTACAAATCCCCAAATTTCTGCTCTCTCTCTACTCTCTCACCAACCTTTGAGATAATAACAGCAATTTCTGGACTTATTTCTTCTTTGTAGTTTCTTCTCAAAAGCAGTCAACAACTAGTATATACTACTACTTTATCCAAATATATTTGCTTTAATTACTATTAAGTACATTCTCTTCCTTCCATGTTACAGCAAAGCTGCAGTTTTTGTTCTACTATTCCACTGAAAATCTTGGAATACCATCTTCCCAGACTCCAGTAACAAGAAACTAAAACCACTCTAACAACACAGAAATACAAAGGATCATAAGAGACTACTATCAGCAGTTATATGCCAATAAAATGGACAACGTGGAAGAAATGGACAAATTCCTAGAAAAGTACAATTTTCCAAAACTGAACCAGGAAGAAATAGAAAATCTTAACAGACCCATCACAAGCACGGAAATTGAAACTGTAATCAGAAATCTTCCAGCAAACAAAAGCCCAGGTCCAGATGGCTTCACAGCTGAATTCTACCAAAAATTTCGAGAAGAGCTAACACCTATCCTACTCAAACTCTTCCAGGAAATTGCAGAGGAAGGTAAACTTCCAAACTCATTCTATGAGGCCACCATCACCCTAATACCAAAACCTGACAAAGATACTACAAAAAAAGAAAACTACAGGCCAATATCACTGATGAACATAGATGCAAAAACCCTCAACAAAATTCTAGCAATCAGAATCCAACAATACATTAAAAAGATCATACACCATGACCAAGTGGGCTTTATCCCAGGGATGCAAGGATTCTTCAACATCCACAAATCAATCAATGTAATTCACCACATTAACAAATTGAAAAATAAAAGCCATATGATTATCTCAATAGATGCAGAGAAGGCCTTTGACAAAATTCAACATCCATTTATGATAAAAACTCTCCAGAAAGCAGGAATAGAAGGAACATACCTCAACATAATAAAAGCTATATATGACAAACCCACAGCAAACATTATCCTCAATGGTGAAAAATTGAAAGCATTTCCCCTAAAGTCAGGAACAAGACAAGGGTGCCCACTTTCACCGCTACTATTCAACATAGTTCTGGAAGTTTTGGCCACAGCAATCAGAGCAGAAAAAGAAATAAAAGGAATCCAAATTGGAAAGGAAGAAGTAAAACTTTCACTGTTTGCAGATGACATGATCCTCTACATAGAAAACCCTAAAGACTCCACCAGAAAATTACTAGAGCTAATCAATGAATATAGCAAAGTTGCGGGATATAAAATCAACACACAGAAATCCCTTGCATTCCTATACACTAATAATGAGAAAGCAGAAAAAGAAATTAAGGAAACAGTTCCATTCACCATTGCAACGAAAAGAATAAAATACTTAGGAATATATCTACCTAAAGAAACTAAAGACCTATATATAGAAAACTATAAAACACTGATGAAAGAAATCAAAGAGGACACTAATAGATGGAGAAATATACCGTGTTCATGGATTGGAAGAATCAATATAGTGAAAATGAGTATACTAGCCAAAGCAATTTACAAATTCAATGCAATCCCTATCAAGCTACCAGCCATATTTTTCACAGAACTAGAACAAATAATTTCAAAATTTGTATGGAAATACAAAAAACCTCGAATAGCCAAAGCAATCTTGAGAAGGAAGAATGGAACTGGAGGAATCAGCTTGCCTGACTTCAGGCTCTACTACACAGCCACAGTCATCAAGACAGTATGGTACTGGCACAAAGACAGAAATATAGATCAATAGAACAAAATAGAAAGCCCAGAGATAAATCCACACACCTATGGACACCTTATCTTTGACAAAGGAGGCAAGAATATACAATGGAGTAAAGACAATCTCTTTAACAAGTGGTGCTGGGAAAACTGGTCAACCACTTGTAAAAGAATGAAACTAGATCACTTTCTAACACTGCACACAAAAATAAACTCAAAATGGATTAAAGATCTAAATGTAAGACCAGAAACTATAAAACTCCTAGAGGAGAATATAGGCAAAACACTCTCCGACATAAATCACAGCAGGATCCTCTATGATCCACCTCCCAGAATACTGGAAATAAAAGCAAAAATAAACAAATGGGATCTAATTAAAATTAAAAGCTTCTGCACAACAAAGGATAATATAAGCAAGGTGAAAAGACAGCCTTCTGAATGGGAGACAATAATAGCAAATGAAGCAACTGACAAACAACTAATCTCAAAAATATACAAGCAACTCCTGCAGCTCAATTCCAGAAAAATTAACGACCCAATCAAAAAATGGGCCAAAGAACTAAATAGACATTTCTCCAAAGAAGACATACGGATGGCTAACAAATACATGAAAAGATGCTCAACATCACTCATTATTAGAGAAATGCAAATCAAAACCACAATGAGGTACCACTTCACACCAGTCAGAATGGCTGCGATCCAAAAATCTGCAAGCAATAAATGCTGGAGAGGGTGTGGAGAAAAGGGAACCCTCCTACACTGTTGGTGGGAATGCAAACTAGTACAGCCACTTTGGGGAACAGTGTGGAGATTCCTTTAAAAATTGCAAATAGAACTACCTTATGACCCAGCAATCCCACTGCTGGGCATACACACCGAGGAAACCAGAATTGAAAGAGACACATGTACCCCAATGTTCATCGCAGCACTGTTTATAATAGCCAGGACATGGAAACAACCTAGATGTCCATCAGCAGATGAATGGATAAGAAAGCTGTGGTACATATACACAATGGAGTATTACTCAGCCATTAAAAAGAATTCATTTGAATCAGTTCTGATGAGATGGATGAAACTGAAGCCGATTATACAGAGTGAAGTAAGCCAGAAAGAAAAACACCAATACAGTATACTAACACATATATATGGAATTTAGAAAGACGGCAATGACGACCTTGTATGCAAGACAGCAAAAAAGACACAGCTGTGTATAATGGACTTTTGGACTCAGAGGGAGAGGGAGAGGGTGGGATGATTTGGGAGAATGGCATTGTAACATGTATACTATCATGTAAGAATCGAATCACCAGTCTATGTCCGATGCAGGATACAGCATGTTTGGGGCTGGTACATGGTGATGGCCCAGAGAGATGTCATGGGGAGGGAGGTGGGAGAGGGGTTCATATTTGGGAACGCATATACACTCATGCTGGATTCATGTCAATGTATGGCAAAACCTATACAGTATTGTAAAGTAAAATAAAGTAAAAAGAAAAAGAAAAAACAAAATAAAACCACTCTAAGTGAGTACTAACATAACAAAAACATATGACATCAGTCATTAATAATCATTTCAGATATTTTTATGGGATTAAAAAAAAAGAAGAACAATGCAGGTTGCCATGCTTTGTACAAAGGTTTATACCTTACTCAGTTTACATATTCAGTGTGATTCATTAGAAGGATTTACTCCATCAGGGAATTTAGCAGATAGTAGTTCTATATTTTCACATGCTTTGAGGAATCCCCCAAAACATTGCTCTAAAAGGTTTTAGATGGGAAGGAATGCAATATCACTTATTCTCACATTTCATTGGTCAAATAAACAATATAACTAAACTCAGTTTAAAAGGGGTGCCATTCAATGTCAAGAAAACAGCACTACTGAATTCCACATCCACATATTTGTGATCTTCATATCCCAATTGCAAGTTATTAAAGCATATCTTATAATAAAATATTATTTTATGTTCAAGTTACATTATTCAATCTAGACATATCTTAATTCCTACCTGTCCCCTAATTGCATGTTGATTGAGCACTCACTAGAGATATGATTATTTAGCCTGAGTCAGAATGACCAAAATATGGGGAAAAATAATCTTATAAATAGGAATAAAGAAAGAAATTAAGGGTCTAAATAACATAGAAGAGAATTAAGCATCTTTTATGATGAAATGTAGGTTTCTGTAGGCCTGAATCTGTTTTCAGTCAAGGCACCCTTCAGAAAGAAGGACTATTAGTTGCTAGAAAATTAGGCATGGATCTGACCATACCTCTAACACAACCTAGCCTTTTCTCATATTGAAGATGAGGTTGAGGCAGATAGTCTATTTAATTTCAATTAAGGTTGATGTTGAAATTGGCAGAGATTCTATATACTGGTTTTTAAGGTATTACTTAATGAAATTACTGTATTCTATTTTTAATGAAGACTATAGTCCCAAAGCTTTAATTACAATGGGCATATTGCACATACTTTGGCAGACCATAGGACCCTGGTTGATGCTATTATCAACCATCACCATGTTGCTGTATTACAAACTACCCCAAAGTCAACAGTTTAAATAGCAACCAGTAGGTTTAACAGGAATCTATAGAATTTGGGGAGGTCAGCTAGGAGCTCACCCTAGTCTTCATAGGTCTGTATCAGGTATAGATAAAGCAGACCCCCTGATAATTTTGACTGGGTTCTCTCGCATGCTTGGAGATGCACTGTTGGCTGGTCTGATGATGGCTTCATCTCTCTTAGATGCACTCCTAACCCCTCAAGTAGGTGGAATTATTATATTAGATGCAGGGGTCCAAGGGAGCAGGAAGTTTCTTTCTTAATACCAAGACTCAGAAGTGGCACACCATTAATTTCACAACATTCTATTAGCCAAAATAATTTAAAAGGCAAGTCCAAGTTAAAAGAGAGGGCAAATAAAATATGTACTCTACTGAGGAAAACTGCAAAATCAAACAGCATATGGATATAGTTGGGGGGGAGGGGTAAAGAAATTTGGTGATTTTGCAATCTATCACCACTTTTAAACTTTAACACCATAGAATATTGCTTCAATTGCTGTTCCTTGGTAAATGAACAAACAAGAAACTAAAGATTCTGATTTTTTTTTTAGATTAAAGTGGTTTGCAACTGACCTCTAGACAATAGTCTCAAATTGGTTCATCATGGTTAATTAATTAAGCTTTGATAAAGGCTTTGATTTTAGAGGCCTGGGCACTGCAGCTATCAGAGTGGAGTCACTGGCTTTGTCAGCCAGCTGAAAAGCATAGACTCTTTTTTGATTGAGATATTTTTCTTAGGTTGAGACAGATAAAAGAAAAAATAAAGTCATTATTAATAATTACATGTTTTAAATCACTGACTACAGAATGCAGGTTTGCTCAGACTATCAATAAGAACCTATAGTAGTTTCAAAATCAGATTGAATTTTGCTCTTAGAACAAGAACAGTGAGATGGTGAAATCCAATAAAAGGAAATAAAGTCAGACTTGTGTATATTATGTTATTAATAGATGATGGAGGGTGTGGGGCCCAAAGAGACAAAGAAAGGGAAACAAGATCACAGAAAAAAATAAATAAAATTAGGCTCATAGGGACAATTCAGATCTAAAGAAACACTGAAAATAACTCAAAACTGTAGATAGAGAGTCTGTAATAAGTGCAATTGGGAACCCTCAATTTGAAAACAGACACAGACAGGTGGTTGAAGAAAATTCAGAAAGATTTCAGAAGGCAGGATTAAGATCAGTCTAAAATACTTCAAGAAACATTTGATAGTTTCAAGGTAATACCTTTTGTTGTTACTATTTTTGTTGTTTGTGGTACTTTTGCTTTCATCTGAGGAAGCATATGTATATATTTCTTGAGGGAATGTGGTCAGAAAATGTATAAAGTTAGAGCTCTAAGACACACTGAAGATAAACCATGTTACAAAGATCCATAGTAGACAAAAATTGATAATATTTGTCTAGGTTATATTCTTTATAGCATTATCCAATATGATGGTCAAACAGTTGATAAGATTTATGCCAAAGTGCTTTCATAACTCATCATGGAACATTGGTGGAAAGCATAGAGAAATGTAATAGGAAAACAAATGTGTGGATCCAAGAGCAAAGGGGCAAAAAGGAAAGCAGACATTATATCCTAGCCTTATACAGGGTAGAAATAGAAACCAGTAAATAATCTAACACATGAAAGCTTTAAAACCCAAATTACTATTGTAAGCGATGAAGAGTATAGATAAGCAGAATACTAGAGGCATATTCCATTGCTACACAAAAAGAAGTGGTAAGTAGAAGTATTTCAGCCACTACATGAAATAATATTAGTTATATCTCCATTACTTGTAAATTCAAAATTATGAAGAAAAATAAGATATTTATTTATATTTATTTTAAATGTTTCTACTAACTGGGATCCTGAAGATAAAATCTTAGGAAAAAATGATAATGACCATGATTCCAAACTGAGACAAACAATAGACAAAATATTACTTCCCCAAAAAGCAAAATTAATAGCTCTAAGAATTTCTAAATCTGATGCAACTTGCAAATGACCAAAACCAATTTTGAAACTATTAAAAAATAAATGACTCTCCCAAACTCTGGCCCTCCAGAAAATTGGTCAGTATAGTAATTCCATTGCTATTGAAAATCTTAAACTTCTTCACTTCTAGAGAGAAGGCATTGACTGACAATCTCTGGCAAAACCTGCAGCTTTGCTTGTTCTTAGTTCTTCATCTTTCAGTGACCCATAAAAGATCACCTGTTTCCTCTTCTGTAATTTTTTGTGAAAAAATTCTGACACTCATGATACGGGGCCAGACTGGAAATTCAATATTGGTGAACTTAGAAACCCTGAGACAAAGAAGGGCTTTTCAGTACAGCATGGTCATCTCCAGGATGGAGAAATTCAGATATTCTACTGAAAGTATACGTGGCTGGAGTTTAAGAGAATGGGTCAAAGAAAACTACAAGGCTATCAGCACAGATTTGTAAGCTTGGTGGGCTCTTAAAAATATGGGCACTTTGTTCATGAAAGGGAGAGAAAACCCATCCTTGGTTGGGTGTCAGGAATCCAAGGTTAAAAGGAGAAATAAAAATCGAGAGAGATATTAAGTATGAGAGATCAAACCTAAAGGTAAATTGGGAAATGGGAAACTAAAGAAAATCCTGGTAGTGTAGGTGTCGCTGCTGCATATTTCAAAATTTGGCAAGAAAACTGGAGTATTAGAATATCACACTTTAAAAAAAAAAAAAAAGGCCATTAGACTATCTTGGAGTTTTTCTCAAAATGTGATTTATGATAACTGTAGAATCATAAGTATCCTTTGAATGGGACACTTCATCCAATTAATACTAAGTATTTCAATAATAGATTCACAAAAAATCACATAGATTTTGCAAGAATAAAATCATAGTCTTTTTCTCCCCTTCCCCCCTCACCTGTTTTTCTATTTCCTTCCTCCCCATTTCCCTCCTCCTTGCCTCTGGCTAACTAAACTTCTGCTAACAGTTTTGACGGGTCAGAGTCATATGGCTCTAAAGTGTACTGGCATAATTTGGGTAATATTATGACTTGATGGGCTATCTGTTTTATTTTCAAATTTTCCTATGGGAATATGGCTAGAGTATTAATACTCTGCTGTGTCCTCTTGAGCAACTCTTCGGAAAACTGAGTCCCGTGAGAGACTTCAGGTTGGGTTGATTTACCTTTATAAATACAAACAAAATACATCCATTCAAAATGAAGAGATGAAGCCCAAGCTGCTGCTGACTGATATTCCTTTCCACCCAGGCATCTGAATCAGTTATATTAGACAGAAAATGAGGAGAATGTGAAACTGGAAAAGGCAGAAATTTATACTTTAATTTGCGGGGATTTAATAAGAGATTTTAGTGTGTAGATAGATAGATAGATAATTTTACATTCCTGGCGGTATATTATGACTTATGCTGACATTTGAGCTTGTTGCCCAGTCTTAACTCAGTTTTATTGAACAATTTGGCTAGGCATTATTTAAGGTGGGAAATAAAAGTGAGCAGCAAATTTTTCATTAATAATAAGGTAACCACTCCAGTATTCTTTCCTGGAGAATCCCATGGACAGAGGAGCCTGGTAGGTTACAGTCCATAGAGTCGCAGAGTCGGACATGACTGAAGCAGCTTCGCACACACGGGCATGTTTCAGGTAATTTGTGAATCTCTCTTTAGGAAGAGTAGGAAGTCAAGAAACACCTGGAGTAACAGGCAAATTTGGCCTTGGAATGCGTAATGAAGTAGGGCAAAGACTAATAGAGTTTTGCCAAGAACATGCACTGGTCATAGCAAACACCCTCTTCCAACAACATAAGAGAAGACTCTACAGATGGACATCACCAGATGGTCAACACTGAAATCAGATTGATTATATTCTTTGCAGCCAAAGATGGAGAAGCTCTATACAGTCAACAAAAATAAGACCAGGAGCTGACTGTGGCTCAGATCATGAAATCCTTATTGCCAAATTCAGACTTAAATTGAAGAAAGTAGGGAAAACCACTAGACCATTCAGGTATGACCTAAATCAACTCCCTTATGATTATACAGTGGAAGTGAGAAATAGATTTAAGGGCCTAGATCTGAAAGGCAGAGTGCCTGATGAACTATGGACAGAGGTTTGTGACATTGTACAGGAGACAGGGATCAAGACCATCCCCATGGAAAAGAAATGCAAAAAAGCAAAGTGGCTATCTGGGGAGGCCTTACAAATAGCTGTGAAAAGAAGAGAGGCAAAAAGCCAAGGAGAAAACGAAAGATATAAGCATCTGAATGCAAAGTTCCAAAGAATACCAAGAAGAGATAAGAAAGCATTCCTCAGCAGCAATGCAAAGAAATAGAGGAAAACAACAGAATGGGAAAGACTAGAGATCTCTTCACAAAAATTAGAGATACCAAGGGAACATTTCATGCAAAGATGGGCTCGATAAAGGACAGAAATGGTCTGGACCTAACAGAAGCAGAGGATATTAAGAAGAGGTGGCAAGAATACACAGAAGAACTGTACAAAAAAATCTTCAAGACCAAGATCATGATGGTGTGATCACTCACCTAGAGCCAGACATCTTGGAATGTGAAGTCAGGTGGGCCTTAGAAAGCATCACTATGAACAAAGCTAGTAGAGGTGATGGAATTCCAGTGGAGCTGTTTCAAATCCTGAAAGATGATGCTGTGAAAGTGCTGCACTCAATATGCCAGCAAATTTGGAAAACTCAGCAGTGGCCACAGGACTGGAAAAGGTCATTCCAATCCCAAAGAAAGGCAATGCCAAAGAATGCTCAAACTACTGCACAATTGTACTCATCTCACACGCTAGTAAAGTAATGCTCAAAATTATCCAAGCCAGGCTTCAGCAATACATGAACGGTGAACTTCCAGATGTTCAAGCTGGTTTTACAAAAGGCAGAGGAACAAGAGATCAAGTTGCCAACATCTGCTAGATCATCGGAAACGCAAGAGAGTTCTAGAAAAACATCTATTTCTGCTTTATTGACTATGCCAAAGCCTTTGACCGTGTGGATCACAATAAACTGTGGAAAATCTAAAAGATATGGGAATACCAGACCACCTGACCTGCCTCTTGAGAAACCTATGTGCAGGTCAGGAAGCAACAGTTAGAACTGGACATGGAATAACAGACTGGTTCCAAATAGGAAAAGGAGTATGTCAAGGCTGTATATTGTCACCCTGCTTATTTAACTTATATGCAGAGTACATCATGAGAAACGCTAGGCTGGAAGAAACACAAGCTGGAATCAAGATTGCTGGGAGAAATATCAATAACCTCAGATATGCAGATGACACCACCCTTATGGCAGAAATTGGAGAGGAACTAAAAAGCCTCTTGATGAAAGTGAAAGTGAAAAGTGAAAAAGTTGGCTTAAAGCTCAACATTCAGAAAATTAAGATCATGGCATCTGGTCTCATCACTTCATGGCAAATAGATGAGGAAAGAGAGAAAACAGTATCAGACTTTATTGTTTTGGGCTCCAAAATTACTGCAGATGGTGACTGCAGCCATGAAATTAAAAGACGCTTACTCTTTGGAAGAAAAGTTATGACCAACCTAGATGGCATATTGAAAAACAGAGATATTACTTTGCCAACTAAGGTCCATCTAGTCAAGGCTATGATTTTTCTAGTAGTCATGTATGGATGTGAGAGTTGGACTGTGAAGAAAGCTGAGCGCTGAAGAATTGATGGTTTTGAACTGTGGTGTTGGAGAAGACTCTTGAGAGTCCCTTGGACTGCAAGGAGATCCAACCAGTCCATTCTGAAGGAGATCAGCCCTGGGATTTCTTAGGAAGGAATGATGCTAAAGCTGAAACTCCAGTACTTTGGCCACCTCATGCGAAGAGTTGACTCATTGGAAAAGACTCTGATGCTGGGAGGGATTGGGAGTAGGAGAAGGGGATGACAGAGGATGAGATCGCTGGATGGCATCACAGACTTGATGGACATGAGTCTGAGTGAACTTCAGGGGTTGGTGATGGACAAGGAGGCCTGGCATGCTGTGATTTATGGGGTCGCAAAGAGTCAGACACAACTGAGCAACTGAACTGAATTTTTAGAACCCATTTCAGAGATTTCTGGGGGATAAGCTTAGATGCTCACCCTTGATCCTAAGGAAAACATATAAAGGAGTATTTCTTGCTATTGAAGAGGCATCTTGAGAAAAATAGGATCAAGCACATATGAGCTGTGCTAGGGGCACCTCTCTACTAAGGGAGAAAACCTAAAGTTGGTTATCCATAGCTTTAACTGTCAGGTTCAGTGAGATAAAAGGAAAACAGCTTGGGGACTAGAGGAAAACATGCATTCCTAAGAGTAAGGAACTTCTACTCCACTCCAGGAGAGGAAGAGTTTTGGAGTATCATTTATGGTTTTCCTTTTTCTCCTCCACATCAAAGAAGGAACTAATGCAGGTAACTGCTCAATGCTTCCATGTAGGGCCAAGATATGAGCGGTCCCTGCACAGGTATAACCCAGCCTTCGAACTCTGTCTCTTTGTTGGAGCTGTCTGCCTCAATTCATAGTGTTTTCTTCCCATCTATTCCTCTTTCATTTGTCAAGAACTTTCAGGCAGAGACCCCTACTCTATGGAGAAGTCCTATAATTTCTCATTTCCTCAGATCATGTCTGAGCAGATAGATGAGGTAGATTGCATTTTTTTTTTTTCAAAGAGCACTGACATCATTTCAGAAGCAAATTGAAGTAAACTATGTCATTATGAAAATATTCACTACTCTTACCAACTGAATGTATATATTCCTATCCATTGATGTCAAATGTGGCCATTAACTTGCTAAATTCAACCAACTATAATGGATAATGATCATGCCACTTCTAAGCAGAAGATTTAAGAGCCATCATGTGAAGATTCAGCTTTTTTTTTTCCTCTCTAAAATAAACCTGAAAATGTTCCTACTCCTTAGCCTGGATTCTGGAATTAAAGGGACAGAAACCAGAGCCACAAGAAGCTGACAGCCACACCAAAGTTATCATGTAATGTCAGCGTATTTTTATTGTGCTATGCCACTATATCTGGACATATAATATGCTTGTTATGATAGTATAGCTTAGAGAAAGGTGACTGACATGGCAAGTGACAGTTATAATTAGGACACTGCAGTAAAAATTCTAAAATGTATGGCTCTGGGACTAGACAGTGGACATCCCACAAACTGTTTATTAGAGTCAAGAAAGATGAAAACTCATTCTCTGCAGTGGCAAACATCTGGTGAAATGGTTTTCTGTTAAAAATTGCACCTGAAGATCTTGTGGCTTTAGGTAAAGTAGGAAAACAGAATTTGAAAATGTGATTAGTGTCCATGACTAATTTTATGTATATTTTAAAATTCTATAAGAAAGAGTTGAGTTCAGGAAAGAATTGGCTAGTTTACAAACAGAGTAAAAGGGAGTTTAGAAAATCTAGAAATTCTATGACCTCCACAGTTGGAAAATGCAACTGGTTTTCACTTCCAATCATAAAACAGACAAAACTGAAAAATACAAAGGTCTACAAAACCTCAGTTTAGGGGCAAGACCAAATCAAAGAGACGTTATGAATATCATTTAAATGCTGTGAACTGGTAAATGTAGAACTCATTAGATCATTTCATTTGAAGATCCCCTGGATAAGGGCATGGCAACCCACTCCCGTATTCTTGCCTGGAGAATCTCCATGGACAGAGGAGCCTGGCGGGCTACAGCCCATTGGGTCGCAAAGAGTCAGACACAACTGAAGCAGCTTAGCACACATGCACACACAGGAGACTCAAGTAGCCCTTACTTAAATCTAAAGAAAGAAGCATTTTTGTTACAAGAAGATACAAGAAGCTCATCATGTTTTTGAGAGTTGTGCCTCCAATAGAACTATTAGGTTGAAAAGGAAAGAGATTTTAGGGAGCAAGGGCCACATATCCTGAGTATAGGAGCCCTTATGAAATCAACATAAAAGAACATCAAAATTACTATGGAGCAGTGATTGCTAAGCACTTCACACTCTTCCCTTTTCTGAATTATCGTATTTATTGGGGTTACCTTGCCCCATTCCATTGTATAAACAGATTGTTTGAGAGGCAAATGAATTCTCTTCAAGGTTCACAATTGACCAGATTAGCAAAATAACAGCTAGAGCGGATGTAGATAATCATTCATAGACACTGAACATGATTTCATGATTGATGTCACCCTTGGGGAGAGGGTTCATGTATCGGGTTGGCCAAAAAGTTTGTTTTGGTTTTTCCGTAACAACTTAGGAACTAACTTTTTGGCCAACCCAATACTTGATGGAAGGAAAAGTAATAAATATTTACACCCAAAGAGGCTATATTACTATAAAAATGATGGCTTCTTCCTAAGAGATAGATTATACATCTCTGCATGACTCAACCACCTCTTTCTTTGTGCTACCAGCCTAATAATATCCTGAACTGTGTCTGAACCTTCATTGTGGATTCTGGAATAAAGAAGACACAGAGCTTAGCAGAGAGCCTAAGATGACCTACAGCCAACATGTAATGAAACAGATAATAAATATTTGCTTTTGTAAGCCACAGATATTTGAAATAGTTTGTTAACACAATATCACCTAAAAAAAGCTGACTAATACAATGGTTGGTTCAACTAAAACATCAAAGATAGACTACTGTCTAAGTTGAGTTCTCCAATTCAAATGCCTGTATTAAAGAAGATTAAAAGGTTATTTGCAATCTTACACAAAAGTTTGCATCTCAATCGGTCTAAAACTTGGAAAACATTTCATTTCCAAAATTATTTGATTGCTTTATTTGTCCTAGACACTCAGTTAAGTGTTTCACATGTATCATCCCATTCAGTTAGTTCAGTCACTCAGTCATGTCCAACTCTTTGTGACCCCATGGACTGCAGCATGCCAGGGTTCCCTGTCCATCACCAACTCCTCAAGCTTGCTCAAACTCATGTCCATCCAGTCAATGATCCAACCATCTCATCCTCTGTCATCCCCTTCTGCTCCTGCCTTCAATCTTTCCCAGCATCAGGATGTTTTCTAATGAGTCAGTTCTTTGCATCAGGTGGCCAAAGTATTGGAGTTTCAGCTTCAGCAGAAGTCCTTCCAACTGATTTCCTTTAGGATGGACTGGTTGGATCTCCTTGTAGTTCAAGGGACTCTTAAGAGTCTTCTCCAACATCAGAGTTCAAAAGCACCAATTCTTCGGCACTCAGCTTTCTTTATGGTCTAACTCTCACATCCATACATGACTACTGGAAAAACCATAGCTTTGACTAGATGGACCTTTGTCGGCAATGTCTCTGCTTTTTAATATGCTAATTTTGTCATAGCTTTCTTCCAAGGAGGAAGCATCTTTTAATTTAATGGCTGCAGTCACTATCTGCATTGATTTTGGAGCCCAAGAAAATAAAGTCTGTCACCGTTTCAATTGTTTCCCCATATATTTGTCATGAAGCGATGGAACTAGATACCATAATCTTCGTTTTCTGAATGCTGAGTTTAAAGCCAGCTTTTTCACTCTCCTCTTTCACCTTTATCAAGAGGCTCTTTAGTTCCTCTTCACTTTCTGCCATAAGGATGGTATCATCTGCATGTCTGAGGTTATTGATATTTTTCCTGGCAATTTTGATTCCAGCTTATCATCCCATTAAAACTCACCAAACCTCTAGATATAAAATAGATAGCTAGCAGGAAGCTTCTGTAAAAACACAGGGAGCTCAGCTCGGTGCTCCATGATGACCTAGAGGGGTGGACAGGGGAGGTGAGAGGGAGGTTCAGGAGGGAGGAGATATATGTATACATATGGCTGAATCACGTTGTTGTACAGCAAAAACTAATACAATATTATAAAGCAATTCTATTCTAATAAAAAGAAAAAAGAAAAGAAAATTCACCAAATGTTATTGTTCCTTATGTGCTTAGTCGCTCAGTCATGTCTGACTCTTGCGACCCCATGGACTGTAGCCCGCCAGGCTTCTCGGTCCACGGATATTCTCCAGGCAAGAATACTGCAGTGGGTTGCTATGCCCACCCTCCTGGGGATCTTCACAACCCATGGATCAAACCCAGGTCTCCCACATTGTGGGGGGATTCTGTACCTTCTGAGCCACCAGGGAAATCAACAGCTATCTGAATAGAAGTTACATAACTTTTTCAAGGTTGCTTGGCTTGGCTTGTAAGTGCTCTGATTCTTGCTTCTGCATATCTAATCACTATTCTCAATTACGTAGGGTAAATTTTCCCTTCAAAAACTCTCTAGTTCTTAGACCCTGCCAATAAACAATAGTCACTATGTGAAATTAACATATCATTTGAAATATGCTTACTGTGATCTTCTCTCTAGGTCAAATGTCAGAACATGTTCTGATCACACATTCTGGGATAGGAGAATTTTAAAAATGACACTGTCACCTAAACTGAGTAACATGAAGCAACAAACCATGTTAAATTTATTCTCCTTTCCATCTGCATCCCTATGATAAAGAGTATACCCATGTAACCTTCTAAACCTAGGGGAAAAAAGTCCTTCCAAGCCCATTCAGCTGGTTTTCTCCCCTCAGGCTTCAACCTAAGGAGAGCACCTCCAACAGCTATAGCAGCAATGAAGGCAGCAGATGGTTTCTCTTTGGCTAGACTAAAATTGAACACCAAAAATCACTGCAGCTCTGTCCCCTGCCTTTCGTGAACAATCCAGCAAACCAATACAGCTCTGATAGAAATCACACTGCAGTTATTTTACCACTGAGTTTGCAATGCAGTTGGAACAGTAGGAAGAGTACTAGGCTTAGAATTAACTCCCATTTATTGTTCTGACAGGCTCAAAATCCTTGAGAAAATGCTCCTTTCTATGTCTGGAGTTTGTCTTTATCTGCAAAAGGAGAATGCATGCATGGGTGCTCACTCATGTCTGACTCTTTGCTACCAGGCTCCTCTGTTGATGGAATTTCCAGGCAAGAATACTGGAGTGGGCTGCCGTTTCTTACTCCAGGGAAAAAGGAGAATAATATCTCACAAATTCGTTGGGCTGTTTAAATTAAGGCAATTAAAAATGAGATAACATATTGATCAGAAGAGGCTAAGTTATGCTCTATTAGAAACAACCTTCAATTCTCATCAGTTAAAGGCAATACAGATTTATTTCTCTTCATATGTGTGATCTGTGGTTGGTGAGCTGTATGGATCAGGGGCTAATCCATAGTCACACAGGGGCTGCAAGACAACACCATATTGTAGTCACATTATCCTGCATTTGTGACCTTCTTACTAAAAATTAAATGCCCCAATCAGAAAATGGCAATGTTTCTTCCAATTACAAGCTATGGCTCTAACTAACTGAAAGGATTCTAGTAAGCAAATCCTTCCTATGGTCACAGAAAGAGATGAGAAAAATAGATGGGTAATTTCCAGAAGACTATTTCACACGCAGTGTTGTGACATATGCATGCCTTAATGTTTGTGCTGACACTATAATTATAATATCATGTTGTTTGAATAGTTACACTTAACTACTCCCTCCCTACACAATCATAATTGGAGAGAAGATCTAGTATTGAGATCCTTCACAATTGGAATGTTAACTATGCACATATGAGCGCTGACAGAATTTTCTGAAGAAACATTGTAAGTCATTTCAGAAATAAGCATAGGCTCATGAAATTAGACAGAACTGAACACTGAATAATTGAAAAACACTAAGGGAGAAACTGCATACAACAGCAAAAAGTAACCTCCAAGTAACCTCCAGTACAGGATCAAAATAACAAGATAATTATATATGCTGACATTAAAAATTCTTTGGTTTGAACTCTTTCATCTTATGTCCCTGTCTGATAACTAATTAGAGTTTGCAGTGTTGATCTGGTTTTTATTTCCATTTACAATTTGAAAACTCAAGTTATATCAGATAATTACAATGGTGTATAACTATATTTATATTAATTTTAAGTGTAACTGTTCTGGTGGCTAAATATCCTGTGTTCCAACTGCTTCACCCAGAGAGACTGGTAATAAGATTCTAAGTTGGACCTTACATTCTGGTATTTATGTTTCAAAATCCATTTGCTTAATTTGAGGGTCCTTCTTCTCATGGCTCTGTTCTAAACCAAAAGGACTTGGTAGAGTCATTAAGCATATTTTGTCTTAAAATTTCTTAATGATGACATTAATCATAAGGAAATTTAAAAGATTTGTTATCATTACTGTGGGATAAGCATGTATATATAGAAAGACATAGGTCTGTACGTTCAATAAGTTTTAAGAATGTTAAAATTCTAATATTTTTTAATCAGTCAGGTAAAACCATTGCCCCTAAGTTAGGGGATTATGGCAATAAGAATAGATATATCGTATATAGGAAAGCTATTTTTAGGGAAAAAAGTTATTAGAACAAGCTAAATGATAGCCATGTGGTAAGAGAGGGACTCCCCCTTCCATTATGTGGCATCTGTGTGCTGGATATTCCCTGCTAAGAAGATATATGAAAACAGAACCAAAAGTATACTATGATGTTCGGTAATCAAGAATGGTGCTCCACAATGAAAAGGATATTTTTCTACACACTTGAATTGGAAGTCAGAATCTTAAACTAAGCAAGAAAAGCTGAAAGGTCTAGAGAGTGAGAATAGAGAAAGAGAAAAGGCTTGAGAACTTGAGTTTCTCTATGGTACACAAGAGAAGCGCCAAATAAAGAACCCGTGGTGAAGACAAGGCAGGCCTAGACACATGGATGTTTCTAATCAACTAAGACCTATACCAACATGAAGCAGCCAGACCTGTGCAAGGTTAACTAAGCCTAGAGCTAGAACTGTTGACTGTTTCCTGAAAGTTACAAGCTGAGTTTCTAAACCAGTTTAACATTAAAGCTAATCAACTACCTGTACTGAGAGAGAAGTCAGAAAAAACTATCCTACTGTGTTTAAAACAAATATTTTTAGATTATTTTAAAATATCTATTCATTGTTTATAGTGTCTACATAGATTTCCTACATAATGTCTACATAGGGCTTCCCTGGTGGCTCAGTGGTAAAGAATCTGCCTGAGATGCAGGAGACAAAGGAGACATGGGTTTGATCCCTGGGTCAGGAAGAGGCCCTGGAGAAGAAAATGGCAGCCCACTCTAATATTCTTGCCAGGGAAATCCCATAGACTCAGGAGCCTGGTGGCCTACAGTCCACAGGGTTGCAAAGAGACACAGTGGAAGCGACTTAGCACACGTGCACGCGTGCACACACACACACACACGCGCGCGGTAACTAACAATGATACTGTTTTAGTAAAAAGTTTATTTTGATAAAGACTAAGTCTTGGTTTATTCTACATGTTTCATGAGAGTAATATAGCCTCTCTGAAATGTAATACATTCACATCATTTTACTTGCTAACAAATACTCAAAGTGTAAGCACATCCTAAAGAAATATCCAGGGTTAGGATATGTTCAATCTTAAATCAGGAAATCAAAAAAAGAGTGCTATTGCTGTATTTTATATTATGTTATTGGTTTTAGCTGTGTCTCTACTCAGAGATCATGAAAGTACTACTACTCTAACTCAGTGGTAATGAAATCTCTCTTTACTAATCAGTTTAGACTATTAATCTAGATTTAATATATGTTGGCTAGGAGGCATGATAGTTGTCTCATTCAATAATGCTCCCTCTGCTATTATTTTCTTTACTCCTAGAGTAAATTTCCTAAGGTCAGCCTCCTTCTAAGAAAAATCCCTCTCTACTATTGGGGAATAGAGACTTTCCATCATCCGTGAGCTCTCCTAATTGGCAGCTGCATCTTTTTTTTTTTTTTTTTCTTTTAATAATTTGGGTACTTTTATCTAAAAAGAAAAAAAGCAAAAAATGGGGACACATCCTGCTAGATTTCAAGTGTACTTCCCACTGCTCTTAGCTCTGCCGTGGATACAACTGGTTTTGTTTCTCATCAGTTCTCAATACTCTTTCCATGAAAGGTTGCACTGTCCTCAGTTGGAGCATTCAAAGTAGAAGAAAGAACAACAGTTTTGCAAAACTAAAAGCACTCCTTCCTTTCAAAGTCCCAGATAGACTTGAAGCTAGCAATCAACAGCTATTTAAAACACACCAGGCTCCTGGAGTAATTTTCAGTGTAATCACAATTGCTTAAGAATAATTGATTCAGTGAAGCTCTTACTACCCCCATATATATATTAAATAACTGGAAACAGTAGCTTTTACTCTCAGGCTAAAATTCTGAAGACTTATCTTCTGATACATAAAAATATCAGGTATCTCTTACAATTCACATTTTCAAGTTCCTTTTCTGGAGTTTATTTCCTGTAATAGGTATTTTAATTATTGTCCAGGTAATTAGTATGATATGATAGTTGGAGAACTTCTGCTCTTAAAAAAATTGAAAGATTTCTCTGGAAAATAATTTAAGATTCAGTTTGAAGCTAGAGAACCAGATTAGAGCCTGAAGAAACTGGTTATCCACAAACTAGCATAAGGAAAATAATTGGAAAGAAGGAAGAAAGGAAAAAAGAAAGGCAGAGGAAGAAAAGAAGGAAGGGAAAAAAATTACGAGCTGCTGATATCATGATCCATGATTTGCTGACAAGCTAAAGGCTTAAATTTTTCTGACAAAGGATATCTGAAAATGGGAATAGGACCTTGAGCTTATGAAAAGGCTAGTATACTTATTTACTTACAAGTTTCTACCCCTTAGCATTCAAGGATAATGACAAAATTTAGAAATTAAGAAAGTGATGTCCTCAGATATTTTACCACCTTCAGTATAGTATACATAGTCAAAAAAAAATCTTAAGAAGATAAAGAAAATAGAAATATATAAGAAATATTATAAATATATTTTACATATATAAATATATAAGAAATATTATAAATATATTTCACATATATAAGAAATATTATAAATATATAATATTCTTATAAGAAACTGTGTTGAGAAATATGGTAATTGAAGTTAATTTCAACATCATAGTTGATTTATAATATTAAAATATACAAAACTCTGGATATAATATCAGAGATGATCTTAAAGGGAAAGTGTGAAAGGCAAGAAGATTTTTGTATTATTTAACATAGGATAGAAATAGGAAATAAATCTGAACAATAGTAAAAATACAAAACCTAAAATATATCTTTAAAACTTTTAACTGTAATTTATATAAACATAGCAACAGAAGTACAAGGGTAACTGTATATAGCTGGAGGGAGAAAAGAGGATAAAATATCTCAAACAGACCAAGAGGAGGAAGAAAATACTAACAAAATATAATATCATGTAAGAAATGAATCGCCAGTCCAGGTTCGATGCAGCATACAGGATGCTTGGGGCTAGTGCACTGGGATGACCCAGAGGGATGGTACAGGGAGAGAGGTGGGAGGGGGGTTCAGGATGGGGAACACGTGTACACCCGTGGTGGATTCATGTTGATATATGGCAAAACCAATACAATATTGTAAAGTAAAAAAATTTAAAAAAAAAGAAACAAACAAACAAAAAATAGAAAGACAAAATAATCAATTGAAAAACATGAAGACTGCAGAAAAAAGTCCCAAAGCATAATGATCATTAAAAATGAGAATGAATTAAACTTTCATTTTTATGGCGGGTTCTCGAAGATTTGGTGTTCTCCACCTTAATATACACCCACTCACACACACATTCAAGGTGTTAGTCGCTCAGTAGTGTCCAACTCTTTGGGACCCCATGGACTGTAGCCCACCAGGCTCCTCTGTCCTTGGGATTTTCCAGGCAAGATACTGGAATGAGCCGTCGTTTCCTTCTCCAGGGGATCTTCCCCATCCAGGGATCAAACCCAGGTCCTTTGCACTGCAGGCAGATTCTTTACCATCTGAGCCACCAAGGAAGCCTTACATTCAAGGTAACTTTATAAAACTCACTTAGAACAAGATAAAGTGAAGTCGCTCAGTCGTGTCCAACTCTTTGTGACCCCATGGACTGTAGCCTACCAGTCTCCTCTGTCCATGAGATTTTCCAGGCAATAGTACTGGAGTGGGTTGCCATTTCCTTCTCCAGGGGATCTTCCCAACCCAGGGATCGAACCCAGGTCTCCCGCATTGTAGACAGATGCTTTATCATCTAAGCCACCAGGGAAGTCCCTAGAACAAGATAATAACCTCCCAAAGTGGAAAAAGTGGGAAATGAGTCTAGAAAGACTCTGGTTAAATATGTTGGGTTAGAAATAAACTTCCTCCTAAAACACCCATGAAATGAGAATACAAAGATTAAAAAGCTTCCACTAAAAAGAAGAAAGGAAACAAAAAAGTTGATGAGGTATGAAAATCATGGAAGCTGGAAAGTAAATGGGTGAGGGGGAACTTCCCAAAGCCCATAAAACTAATACTTCAGTATACAAGGGCCATCTAATGGAGGAAAATATGGGTTCAAGCTATAGATTCTGGGTGAAGCTGCAGTATGAGAGGCAATAAGCCCCTCTAAAGATACCGACATTACTTTGCAAACGAAGGTCCATCTAGTCAAAGCTATGATTTTTCCAGTAGTCATATATGGATATGAGAGTTGGACCATAAAGAAGGCCGAGTGCTGAAGAATTGATGTTTTTGAACTGTGGTGTTGGAGAAGACTCGAGAGTCCCTTGGCCTACAAGGAGATCAAACCAGTCATTCCTAAAGGAAATCAACCCTGAATATGCACTGGAAGGACTGATGCTGAAGCTCCAATACTTTGGCCACCTGAGGCAAAGAACTGACTCATTCAAAAAGACCCAGATTCTGGGAAAGATTGAAGGCAGGAGGAGAAGGGGACAAAGGAGGATGAGATGGTTGGATGGCATCACCAACTCAATGGACATGAGTTTGAGCAAGCTCTGGGAGATGGTGAAGGACAGCAAAGCCTGGTGTGCTGAAGTCCATGGGGTCGCAAAGAGTCGGACATTACTGAGTGACTAAGCAACAATAACAAGAGGCTTTACAACCTAGTATCAATGTTGACTATACCTACGAACTCTGGCAGAAACAATGAGATTTATTATTTGGATATTCAAAGGCAGACTAACAGTGATTAAGTGATAGTATATATAAGAATGCAGAGACCTTCTCTCTGTACCTACCTACTTCTGAGGCTCCTTTCCTAGTTTGGCTGAATATCCTCCAGGCAGAAGATTGGAAGATTTCTCTCTGGGGAAATGACTTAGAAACAACTGGTATCATGTCCCCCAATGAAAATACTCCACCAGTTGAAAAGTCTCAGATTTCTTTTTAAATGTCCAGTATTGCTTAATTGTTAAATATAAATAGAAAATCAAATTGTTCATGTTAGAGAATGATGTTATCATGGAAATTAGAAGTCAGAATGAAGGGGGGAAAGAAACACAGAAAAACAAAGACAATAAAGGGAATCCATGAAAATTTTATACATACATATTACGTATATGTGTTGTTGTTGTTTAGTCACTGAGTTGGTTCCACCCTTTTGCGACCCCAGGCTCCTCTGTCCATGGGGTTCTCTAGGCAAGAATACTGGAGTGGGTTGCCATTTCCTTCTAGGGGTTTTCCCCACCCAGGGATCGAGCCTAGGTGGTTTTATATATATAAACTCAGGCTTCCTAGGTAAAGAACACACCTGCCAATTCAGGAGACATAAGAGACATGGGTTCGATCCCTGGGTTGAAAAAATCCCCTGGAAGAGGTCATGGCAACCCACTCCAGTATTGTTGCCTGGAGAATCCTATGGACAGAGGAGCCTGGAGGGCTACAGTCCATGAGGTCGCAAAGAGTCGGACACCACTAAAGCAACTCAGCAGGCACACATATATAAACTAATAAAATCAGAGAGAGAAAAAAAAAGGTATCAAACATCTATGAAATAATAGGATACGCTTAAGGGAAAAAGTATTCTGAACACAAAAGAGGCATCTTCTGATTTTCTCCCTGGTGGATGTAGCTGTTGAGCCAAATTAGGGAAGGAACTTGAGGAGGAGGTGAGTTGAGACGGTAGGTCTCTGCATTCTCTGTGCTGACTTTCACTTAATTACTGTTTAATGCGCAAAATCATCTCACCAAGTAGTTCCTGGGGCCAATGGGACTCTGCGTTTACGTCTGAGTGCCTATCACAATCCTGTAAAACATAATCATTGTAAGTAAAAAAATTTGAGACTTTCTTATTAGAAAGTAAAGTAAATGACTAAATTTGCTAATAAAAAAAAAATTCTGGGTCATTTTTGTATCTCTTTCTGGGCCAGCTCTATGTCTGCATGTTTCTCTGGATAATAATTTATTACTTCTCATCATTTTTCTCAAGTGCCAGATACTAGTCATAAAATAACAGTACAGTCTGATGTAAACAATATTATGTATAGAAACACTACATTTGTTAGATGAATCCTGGGAGATGAATACTGTTTTCTTAGTCTCTTTTGAGTACCTGGCAGAGATCAGCAAATAAAAGCTAACAAGTGAATAGATTCACTGGAGTTTTCAGGGTTCTGAAATGGCCCAGTAGTCCTTATTCAGCTTTTATTTATTTGATTCTGTTTCATTCAGAGAAACTAGTCTAACCCCTCATACTCTAACAATTTCAAAAAGAAAATTTTGCAAAAAAAGAAAAGAAAAGAAATTGGGGCCGTGTTCTAGTATTAACATAAAATACAAGCATTTGGTTTTATTATGAGAATTAGTTTCTGTCCCAACAATTTTTCAAAATGCTAATGTTTTCAAAATATCATAAATTTTACTTAAATTCCCCATTATTTAAATTCAGTCAAAATAATCAAGTCATTAAATTTAAATTCCCTAGTATTTATTACCAGTAATCTTTCTTACAACATAAAACATCAAATATACTTTGATTTTATTAGCTACTCACATTTGCTGTAGAAATATTTTGCCAGATATATTAATAAAATATCTGTAAATATTTAAATATATTTATAGTATTTTTGTATTTGTAAATAGCATGTTAAACTATTCCTAACTGTAGTATATAAAGCAATTAGTTTAGTTTTAACAAAATTCACATAGTATTTTGTACCTTTGAACTTATCAAATAGATTATTGTAAATCAAAAGAATAATGCCTAAATCCAACTATGTACAGTAGATGTATCAGTTAGTAATTGTCTTCAGCTGTAACAGAACTCCTCTGCTATCACACAAAGAAAAAAAAAAAGAACTAATTTAAATTCATAGTTATCAAACTTTGCTGCATGTTGGAATCATTCGGGGAGTTCTGAATATTTCCAATACCCAGACTGCATCCTACATAAATTAAATCAATATCTCTTGGAATAGAATCCAGGCATCTCAAGTATTTAAAACTCTCCAAGTATTTCCAATTTGCAGCCAAGTTAAAAGCCAGTGGCTTAAAAAAAAGATGAAAGGTAATTCTCCCTTCTGTAAAAAAGCAGTTTAGAGCTTATGTACAGCTTTACAAGGTCATCAGGGACTCAGTCTCCTAGTTTTCCACAGTTCTATGCTTAAGAGCCTAGCTTCTATCTTGAAAGTCACCTCATTGTAAAAGATATCTACTGAATCTCTAGTGATTACACCCTTGCTCTGGCAGGAATAGGAGGAAGTAAGAGGAAAATGAGTTTGAGCCCTTTCCATTTATGGAGCCTACTCTGAAGTCCCATCTAACATTAACCCTTTCGTCATAATAGGTGAGAAGTCAGACATATGTATATACCTCCCAGAAAAGAAAACTAGAAAACACTTTGTTTTAGTGGGTCATATTGCCCAGTTACAAAAGATAGGAGTCAAAGAGCAGTCTCTTTCATGCCACACTTAAAACACTACCAAGATGTTCCCATCTGCCTACCACACTGAAGTATATGAACATATTTTAAAAACAGAAAAACTTTGGAAGCCATTCTCTTTTACCATTTGTCCTGGCCCAAATTAATGTTGCATTTTATTTTTCTCCTCAGTGTCTTTGTTCTATTGAAAAAATACCTAGACTTTTCTCTTCTATCTCTATTCAAATAATTAGAAGAATTAAAAATTAACTTTCTGATATGCCAACAGATGGGGTAGACAGTTAGCAGTACATCTAAGAAAGTCATAAGTGTAGACGCAACCTGGATCTTTTATTATTTTTGATGGTGTCAACAAGTCTCCTAATAAATAAGTTGATACTTAAAAGTTGGCAGGTATTAGACTGGTATTCATTTCATTGATATACATTTCTAAGACATAAGTAATGCATTTTCACTCATCATGAATTGTGTTTCCAAATATCTCTTTTACACTTTTGTGAGAATAAATTTTGAATTACAGTTATGTCACTTGGTATTCTCACATCACTTCTTATCCAAGAAAAAATAATATATTGCTATAAATTTTATACATAAACCTCTTTTCTTATTCCTCCTACAAATTCATGAAAACTCTAGTCATTCACTGAAGAAGCAGCAGCTCAGTAACAACTGAGAAAATAAAAACAGAAAGATAATATGTTAATTTTTTATTTCACAAAGATAGGGGAAAATAAGAATTGAATTCTTTTTGTACTAAAAAAATTTAAAAAAAGACTCTAACATTTAATATGTCTCCATGCTACATTTGGATTACCTGAAAGTTAGGTAGCTAAAAGCATCCTCTCTATAAGTTAAAATGAAAAGAAATCTAGTTTTACTTAATTTTTGAAGTTTCACTAAAATGATTGGGAAAATCTTTGTACTGGTGGATCACATATATGTTTCAATATGTGAATGATTTTCCTAAATAAAAAAAAGTAATAAATTACACATTCTAATTTATTTAATTGGAATATTGTTAAACATTGTAAATATAAGACCGAGATGACTTTTTTCACCGAAAAATATTCAAAACAATGACCTAAAAGGGATACTGATAATTCTACCAAATAACATGAACCAGATCACTTTTCAGTAGGCAACATAAGATGCCACTGTAATCTGTGGTAAAAATATGTGTATTTGTTAAGTTAAAGACTAGTTTTTTAAAGCAATAAAATGAAAATCCTAGTAACATGTGCCTGGCACAGTTCAATCAGGAAGCTACTTTTAAAATAACATTTCTGAATTTTTAGAAAATAGCATACAGTATTCAGAAAACCTGATCCAGATCAAAAAAAGACTAAGGTTCAGAACACTGAATCTTATAGTTTGAAATCTAATCAAGCTACCATAACATATTTTAATGATGATCAGTCAGATTGGAATAACTATTAGGAACCAACACATGTCTCTAAGAAAGTAAGTTTGGGTTTAATATTACAATATAAATGTCTCCAAAATACACAGATGTGGATAGGAATATCACAACAGCATAATAATGAACAAGAGGGAAAAATAGAAACCTTATGATGCAGATTTTCCAAAGAGAACAATCAATTGGAAAACATTTTAAATTATAACTATATACATGTACAGTGTATATACATGATCATGGCATCCAGTCCCCTTACTTCATAGCAAATAGATGGATAAACAGTGGAAACAGTGGTAGACTTTATTTTTGGGGGCTACAAAATCACTGCAGATGGTGACTGCAGCCATGAAATTAAAAGACGCTTACTCCTTGGAAGGAAAGTTATGACTAACCTAGACATCATATTAAAAAGCAGAGACATTACTTTGCCAACAAAGATCCATCTACTCAAGGCTATGGTTTTTCCAGTAGTCATGTATGGATGTTAGAGTTGGACTATAAAGAAAGCTGAGCACTGAAGAATTGATGCTTTTGAACTGTGGTGTTGGAGAAGTCTCTTGAGAATCCCTTGGACTACAAGGTGATCCAACCAGTACATCCTAAAGGAGATCAGTCCTGAATATTCTTTGGAAGGACTGATGCTAAGGCTGAAACTCCAATACTTTGGCCACCTGACACGAAGAAATGACTCAATAGAAAAGACTCTGATGCTGGGAAAGATTGAAGCCAGCAGGAGAAGGGGACAATAGAGGATGAGATGGTTGGAGGGCATCACCAACTCAGTGGACATGAATCTGTGTAAACTCTGGGAGTTGGTGATGGACAGGGAAGCTGGGCAAGCTGCAGTCCATGAGGTTGCAAAGAGTCGTACATGTCTGAGTGACTGAACTGACTGATCCTCATGTACACATACACATGTTTTAAATTTATCAAAAGTGTTAAGATTATGAATGTCAAAAATAGTCTGTGCTATGAACAACTTAGAATACAATGATGTGAAGATAGACTTGAAGAGCATGTATGTTATTAAACATATCAATGTTTGAAGGAAATAATCAAAATATATCATTCAAAATTCTCAGCTCTGTACTGTTTTTAAATGTTAAGCACTGGTACTATAGTTGAGATTAATACATAGCTCTTTGATTTTATGTGTCAAATAGAACCTAATGTCAAGGACTTTGAAGGGTCTGATATTTTAACCATACAGTTAGCCTCCCATTGTTTTCTTGATGCTGAGGGAATGCTCTGGAATCACAGATGAAGAGTGATTTATTATCACAGCAATAACAATAGACAGAATGTCAACATTCTAATGTTATTCCCCTGCATCCCAGCTCCCACAAATGTGACATAAAAAGGCCAAATGACACCTACACACACTCCGGACTGCATTACAGGGAAAGATCCCTGAGCTTCAGGAACCCGAATATTTTATCATGATCAGTACGTATACTTGAGATTTCCCTGGAAAGAGATGCTGTCTCTATTTTACAAAGCTATACACATATTGTCACTTTCCTTCAGAGCCATCTGTGTCTTTCAAAGCTCTTTACTGTACAAATATCCTTGAAAAGATAGACTGAAACAAGGAAAAAACAGTATTTCCTTTGACAAACAAACCTGAAGAAATGTGACAGACCTGTGGATAACTGTCTCCCAATACTACTTTTTTTTAATGAATGATGCCCAGCGACAAAGGTATGATACTGTTTGGCTTCTCCCTTCTCTCTATATGATTAATGCTTACTGATGTTGAAATAATGGGGTGCTGTCATTCACTCAGTTGTGTAAATATTTTCTCTTTATAACCATCCTTGATATTCCCCAAGCTAAATAATAAAGATTTTATCTCCCCAACTATATTTTAAATCTCTCATTTTCCTCCCATTTTTAACACTAGTGCATTAATCCGAAATGCTTCAGTGTTCTCTTGTACCCCAACTTTAACAACCCAGCTGGTGAAACAAGTATCTACCTTGACAGAGCACTATCATTTTTATAATGCAAGTCTGGTCATTTCATATCCTTCTACCACAATAGCCTTAGAAAAAAATTAAAGCTATAAATGTTGCCAGCAAGGTCCTGCAGTTCCTGCCTCTCCATTTCCCTCCATAAAATAAAACCCCTCTTTGCTCTCACTGCTTCTTCCTCACTGGCCCTCTTCAGGTCCTCCTGTCTCCCATACACTCGGAGTCTGGGCTTTACTGTTCATTACTCACCTAATTGACTCCTCAACATTTTAGTTCATCCTTGGCAACTTTTCTGCAGCCTGCCTTGGTAGTTAAATGTCATAATTGTGTGTGTACTCAGTCACTTCAGTCATGTCCAACTCTTTGCAACCCTATAGACTGTAGCCCACCCAGCTCCTTTGTCCATGGGATTATTCAGGAAGAACACTGGAGTGGGTTGCCATGCCCTCCTCCAAGGAAATGCCCTAATTATGAGATCCTAAAGTCCTGGGTATTTTTCCTTTATAAACACTTGAGACATACACAAATTAACATTTGCTGTGTGATCATTTAAAGGCTGCTTCTCCCACTAGATTTTAAGTGATTTTAGGGCCAAAATAATATCTGATTACTATTGGTAATACCTCATCTAATGCCCTAGAAGTAATAGGCCCTCAACAGATGTAGGAAAATAAAAACAAACTATACTGCTGAATTCACCACTGTGTGGATTAAGAAAAAAGGGAAAAAATTGTTTAAACAATGGCTAATTATTAGGTAAACAATATTATAATCAAACAGTTGATTATTGTGTACAACAATGATAGTATACAATATATACCTAAAACATATAGAAATTTTACAATATATTATTAAACTAAGTAGGCCCTGTGCTTAGTCGCTCAGTCATGTGTGACTCTTTGCAACCCCATGGACTGTAGCCCACCAGGCTCCTCTGTCCATGGGGATTCTCCAGGCAAGAATATGGAGTGGGTTGCCATGCCCTCCCCCATGGAAACTTCCCAACCCAGGGAAATAATATATTCTAAGTTAAATGTATACATGTAAAAGTATATGAAAGTAAATACATCAAATTGCAGAATGGTTTGTTTCAAAAAACTATTTTTAGCTAGCTAGGATTTTTGTACATTTTTTCTACCTCTTCTAAAATTTAAAGTTTTAAAAATTTAGTTTATTACCATATTGCCAAGTCTTATATACACCCCATAATAGTCATTTCAGAAAATACTGTGCACAACTTTCAGTGTAACTGAATGATTTTAAAGAAATAAAATGTGTATAAAACTATCCTATGGAGACTAGAAACACATACACTAAGCTTATAATATCACCATAATGTCATGAAAGAACATATAAAATTGAATCATGTTGGAGACTTGAAAATATAATTCTTATACTTCACAACTTTTATTATTCAAGTAAATCAGTGGAATTTTCCCTTCCTTACATAAGAATCCACAGTTGTAATCAATATCCTAATACAGATCTGAATTTTCTCTTATGTTTACAAACCCACAATCGACATTACAGAACAACAGCAATATTTATACATTATTTTCTGCTATAGTATTTTTTAGATGGATCCCAGATGACCCACAGTAGTTATAGATTGTTCTCTGAGCATATACCTGAGTTTCAGAGACTGACTGTACTACTGAAAAAAGGACATTTGAGATAGTGACTTTGATATTCCCTCTGAATCTGTTAGGGAAGTATAAAGAAAACTTCAGAAAGTAGCAGTCAGAGTTGAAATGGACCTTTCCTGGATGTACGGAAAATGGTACACTGACAAAAAAAAAAAAAATGTGTACCAAGGAAAATCTGAAACACGCACTTTATTTGGAAAATGAATAAATTATCTTTCATTCTTACTATAAATAGAGATGTCAATAGAATTATACTGAATTTCACATCAGGGAGCCAATTTTAGTCAACATATTCATAGTCATTGTAATCAATGCATAAAGAGTGACAGAAATGTTAGAAATAAAGGATAAAAGGATAAATTTATAAATAGCCTCGATTGTTTTCCTTATTCCTATAACTCAATATTTAAATATTTATGGATAATCTTTAGTTGTTTGAAAAAAGTAGTGATTTATTAACCACAGTGACAGAAATTCTGGTAAAGGCAGCAGTTTTAAATGCATGCTTCTAATAAATCTTGTCCTTAAAAATCAACCCTGAGCGAACAGAGAAGAGAAAAAATAGGTGGATAAAGAACATGGAATCCCAAAACTGAACCTACCTTTGACTGTGTGGATAACAACAAACTGTGGAAAATCTAAAAGAGATGGGAATACCAGACCACCTGACCTGCCTCTTGAGAAATCTGTATGCAAGTCAGGAAGCAACAGTTAGAACTGGACATGGAACAACAGACTGGTTCCAAATAGGAAAAGGAGTATGTCAAGGCTGTATATTGTCACCCTGTTTATCATGAGAAACGCTGGACTGGATGAAGCATAAACTAGAATCAAGATTACCAGAAGAAGTATCAATAACTTCAGATATGCAGATGACACCACCCTGATGGCAGAAAGTGAAGAGGAACTAAAGAGCACCTTGATGGAAGTGAAAGAGGAGAGCGAAAAAGTTGGCTTAAAACTCAGCATTCTGAAAATTAAGATCATGGCATCTGGTCCCATCACTTCATGGTAAATAGATGGGGAAGCAATGGAAACAGTGACAGACTTTGTTTTTTTGGTCTCCAAAATCACTGCAGATGGTGACTGCAGCCATGGAATTAAAAGACACTTGCTCCTTGGAAGAAAAGTTATGACCAACATAGACAGCATATTAAAAAGCAATGACATTACTTTGCCAACAAACGTCCAATCTAGTTAAATCTTTGGTTTTTCCAGTAGTCGTGTATGGATGTGAGAGTTGGACTATAAAGAAAGCTGAGTGCCAAAGAATTGATGCTTTTGAACTGTGGTGTTGGAGAAGACTCTCAAGAATCCCTTGGACTGCAAGGAGATCCAACCAGTCCATCCTAAAGAAAATCAGTCCTGAATATTCTTTGGAAGGACTGATGCTAAAGCTGAAATTTCAATACTTTGGCCACCTGATGCAAAGAACTGACTCATCTGAAAAGACCCTGATGCTGGGTAAGATTGACAGTGGGAAGAGAAGGAAAGACACAGAATGAGATGGCTGGATGGCATCACCAACTCAATGGACATGAGTTTGAGTAAACTCTGGAAGTTGGTAATGGACAAGGAGGTCTGGCATGCTGCAGTCCATGGGGTAGCAAAGAGTCGGACATGACTGAGCAACTGAACTGAACTGAATGTTATTACCTTATATCACAAATATTGAGAGACTTCTTCCAGGTAGAAATCAAAGACAATCCAAGGACTCATTGTGAATCCAGGAAGAGGGAATTCTGGCCATCTCTATTATACTCCCTTAGTTAGGGAAGTAAAATCTAGAAGCTATAGCAAGCCAAGGAAAGAATAAGAGCCATTCTCATCTAGTACACTCTTTCATGTACCAGATAAAGAGATGGAAACTTGCAGTGATTCTGTGTGGCTTGCTCTAACAACATTTCTTAAAAAGCATGAAGATCCACAAATAAGTGGGTTAGAAAATTTCTCTATTGTGAATGGTAAAGTGGAGCTGAATTCTGAAACTTTAATAGGCCTGAGAAAGATGGACCCAGTCTTGTTGTTGTTCAGTCTCTCACTGGGGTCGGACGCTCTGTGACCCCCAAGGACAGCAGCACACCAAGCTCCCCAGTCCATCACAAATCCTGGAGCTTGCTCAAACTCATGTCCATCAAGTTGTTGATGCCATCCAACCATCTCATCCTCTGTCATCCCCTTTTGCTCCCGCCTTCAATCTTTGCCAGCACCAGGATGTCTTCTAATGAGTTAGTTCTTCACATCAAGTGGCCAAAGTATTGGAATTTCAGCTTCAGCATCAGTCCTTCCAATGAATATTCAGGGTTGATTTCCTAGAGGATTGACTAGTTTGATCTTTCTGTCCAAGGGACTCTCAAGAGTCTCCTCCTACGACACAGTTCAAAAGCATCAGTTTTTCAGTGCTCAGCTTTCTTTATGGTCCAACTCTCACGTCCATACATGACTACTGGAAAGCCATAGCTTTGACTATATGGACCTTTGACAGCAAAGTAATGTCTCTGATTTTTAATGTGGTATCTAGTTTGGTCATAGCTTTTCTTTCAAGGAATAAGCATCTTTTAACTCCATGGCTGCAGTCACCATCTGTACTTATTTTGGAACCTAAGAAAATAAAGTCTGTCACTGTTTCCATTGTTTCCCCATCTATTTGCCATGCAGGGATGGGACCAGATGCCATGATCTTAGTTTTCTGAATGTTGAGTTTTAAGCCAGCTTTTCACTCTCCTCTTTCACTTTCATCAAGAGGCTCTTTAGTTCCTCTTCACTTTCTGTGGTAAGGGTGGTATCATCTGCATATCTAAGGTTATTGATATTTCCAGCTTGTGCTTCATCCAGCCCAGCGTTTCTCATGATGTACTCTGCATATAAGTTAAATAAGCAGAGTAGCAATACACAGCCTTGACATACTGCTTTCACAATTTGTAATCAGTGTTTCTTCCATGTCCAGTTCTAACTGTTGCTTCTTGTTGACCTGCATACAGGTTTCACAGGAGGCAGGTCAGGTGGTCTGGTATTCCCATCTCTTTCAGATTTTCCACAGTTTGTTTTGATCCACACAGTCAAAGGCTTTAGTGTAGTCAATGAAGCAGAAGTAGGTTTTTTTTCTGGAATTCTCTTGCTTTTTCTATGATCCAACAGAGCTCGGCAATTTGATCTCTGATGCCTCTGCTTTTTCTAAATCCAGCTTGAACATCTGGGAGTTTTGGTTCTTGTACTGTTTAAAATAAAAAAGTTGAAGAAGACTCTGCTGGTAGGAAAATTCAAGTGGCCTTTCCAAACAAAAACCCACAGAAGGCAGTACTCAATTTCACACAGAAGTAAGAAAGAACTTTCAAGAGGTGTGACAGAGCATACATCTCAGAACTAGAGAGGACAAAAGTGTAAATAAGGTTTGAAAATAAGCACATTATGTACTTGGAATAAAAATATGAATGAGAAGAACTATGGCTAAAGAACACTGGCTACCAGGGTGTCATTGAATACAGAGGAAAACTGCAGAAGAATCAAGTCCCAAATCTGGGACTGCCCAGAATCCCTGGGCATATACCCAGAGAAAACCATAATTTCAAAATATCTATACACCCCAGTGTTCACTGCAGCACTGTTTACCATAGCCAGGAGATGGAAGCTACCTAAATGTCCATCAACAGAGGAATGCACAAAGAAGATGTGGTACATATCTACAATGGAAATAACTCAGCCACAAAGAGGAACAAAATAATGCCATTTGAAGTGACATGGATGCACCTAGAGATTGTCATTTGGAATGATATTATCATATAATACCACTTACATGTAGAATCTAGAAAAATGGTACAGACGAACTAATTTGCAGAGCAGAAATAGAGTCACAGAGGTAGAAACCAAACCTATGGCTACCAAGGGAGGAAATGGGGGCAGAGTGAATTGGGAGGTTGGGATTGACATATGTACACTAGTATATATAAAACAGAAAACCTAATGAGAACCTACCACATAGCACGGGGAACTCTATTCAGTGCTCTGTGGTGACCTGGATGGGAAGAGAATCTAAAAAGAGTGGATAAATGTTTAACTGACTCACTTTACTGTATGACAGAGTGACAGTAAGGTTATAATATTGCAGAGCAACTACACTCCAATAAAAATAAATTTTAAAAAGACTGAATGTGAAAAAAAAGAAAAGACACAATGTTAATGTTAAAATAGGAGAATAGTCCCAGCTTAAAAAAAAAAAAAACAGAAATCTGGTATAACTACAGTAATACTAGATTCTATATATGTTGAGAAAAAAGAATTGCTAAAGAAAACAGTCACTGGTTAGTAAAGGATAACAAAACCTCATCTCCTTTTCTAAGGACACAGTTGACCTTGAGCTAACTTTCTGTCTCTATTGCCCTAGAAATATGAAAAAATTTGCAAGTCAACTGTGTTACCAGGCAAGATTAGTGAATTGCATTTGACTTTAACACACAAGTGTGTGTGTGTGTGTGTAGTCACTTCAGTTGTGTCTAACTCTTTGCGACCCTGTGGACTGTAGCCCTCCAGGTTCCTCTGTCCATGAAATTCTCCAGGCAAGAATACTGGAGTGGATTGCCATTTCCTCCTCCAGGGGATCTTCCCAATTCAGAGATCGAACCCACATCTCTTATGTCTTTTGCACTGGCAGATGGGTTCTTTACCAACTGCACCACTTGGGAAGACAAGAGTACTGGAGTGGGTAGCCATTCCCATTTCCAGGAAATCTTCCTGACTCAGGGATCAAACCTGGGTCTCCCACATTGCAGGCAGATTCTTCATCATTTGAACCATGAGGGAAACCAATCATGTGGAATCTTAGTTCCCTGATCATGGATCGAACCCTTATGCTTTGCATTGCAAGGCAGATTCTTAACCACTGGACCACCTGGGAAAATCCCAGAAACATGATAAAAGTTGCCTGTCACTTGTGTTACCAGGCAAGATTAGTGAATTGCTTTTGACCTTAGAAATATGGATGGATGCTAAAAACCTAATAGAAAACCATAAATTTACATTCCTTGAGGATAATAATCTTTGTACAGTGCTTATCTCTTATGGGTACCTTGGAATATATACTTTGGACATGTGACAAGAGATATTGTCTCTACTCGCATAAAATTCTGAGCCAATGTGGAACCCATGTTCACAAATGTGGAATGGTCTCTTGCTCCTGAGCTCTCATCTGGAGGCCAAAGGAAACAGCTCCTGTATGACTGCATAGACTGTTGCAAAGACTGATGCAAAAACCACATCCCCTGAAGAGTATGCTACACTGCTGGCAGGCTGTACTTCCTGACTCTGTCTCTCTGCTTAAATTAATGCCATGGGCACCCTATTCTGATTCTGTGAGTCTGAATATGTGGTTGACCTTGAAGTTCCCCTAAATATACACTGATGAAACATTCAGTACTCTATTGATGCTTCAGTACATATAATAAAATATTAAAATACTAAAGAGACATAACAATTCTAAATTTGTATTCAACTAATGTAATAGTTTCAAAGTCTCAAAATATATCTTAAAATTGATAGATACACAAGGATAAGTAGGTAAATCCACAAGTACTGTGAGTTACTTTCATGTAGCCCTCTAAATATGAACATATTAAATAAAAAACTTCAGAATAAAGAAAAAATTGATAGTACAATAAGCCTGATTTAAAGCATATCTATAAAACATAGTGTCTAATTGCTATAGAAGACACATTGTTTTCCAATCAACAAAGTTTGAGGCAAATTTCACAACATTTTGTATTATAGTATAAAGAGTAAGCTCTACTTTAATAAGTGGAAATGAACAAGGCTGACCTGTCAGTTGTTGGTTAAATAGCTTGTTCTGCCAGCCAGTCTTATTTAATGCTAGCAGTTTTTGGTGGCGATGTCTGGGAAACCCAGATTTTAGGAACCAATGGAAATTGCAATTTCCTTGACAGAAGGAGGTATTATCAGTTCTGTGGGAAGCTGAGCTCAGATTCAGTATTAAATTCTGAGAACATGGGTAACAATCAGAGTATACACAATACTCATATCCAGAATACTTAAAGCATTCCTACAAATAAATAAATCAAAGAGGACACTAATAGATGGAGAAATATACCATGTTCATGGATCGGAAGAATCAATATAGTGAAAATGAGTATACTACCCAAAGCAATTTACAAATTCAATGCAATCCCTATCAAGCTACCAGCCATATTTTTCACAGAACTAGAACAAATAATTTCAAGATTTGTATGGAAATACAAAAAACCTCGAATTGCCAAAGCAATCTTGAGAAAGAAGAATGGAACTGGAGGAATCAACTTGCCTGACTTCAGGCTCTACTACAAAGCCACAGTCATCAAAACAGTATGGTACTGGCACAAAGACAGACATATAGATCAATGGAACAAAATAGAAAGCCCAGAGATAAATCCACACACATATGGACACCTTATCTTTGACAAAGGAGGCAAGAATATACAATGGAGTAAAGACAATCTCTTTAACAAGTGGTGCTGGGAAAACTGGTCAACCACTTGTAAAAGAATGAAACTAGATCACTTTCTAACACCACACACAAAAATAAACTCAAAATGGATTAAAGATCTAAATGTAAGACCAGAAACTATAAAACTCCTAGAGGAGAACATAGGCAAAACACTCTCAGACATAAATCACAGCAGGATCCTCTATGATCCACCCCCCAGAATTCTGGAAATAAAAGCAAAAATAAACAAATGGGATCTGATTAAAATTAAAAGCTTCTGCACAACAAAGGAAAATATCAGCAAGGTGAAAAGACAGCCTTCTGAATGGGAGAAAATAATAGCAAATGAAGCAACTGACAAACAACTAATCTCAAAAATATACAAGCAACTTATGCAGCTCAATTCCAGAAAAATAAATGACCCAATCAAAAAATGGGCCAAAGAACTAAATAGACACATCTCCAAAGAAGACATACGGATGGCTAACAAACACATGAAAAGATGCTCAACATCACTCATTATCAGAGAAATGCAAATCAAAACCACAATGAGGTACCACTTCACACCAGTCAGAATGGCTGCGATCCAAAAATCTGCAAGCAATAAATGCTGGAGAGGGTGTGGAGAAAAGGGAACCCTCCTACACTGTTGGTGGGAATGCAAACTAGTACAGCCACTATGGAGAACAGTGTGGAGATTCCTTAAAAAATTGCAAATAGAACTCCCTTATGACCCAGCAATCCCACTGCTGGGCATACACACCGAGGAAACCAGAATTGAAAGAGACACATGTACCCCAATGTTCATCGCAGCACTGTTTATAATAGCCAGGACATGGAAACAACCTAGATGTCCATCAGCAGATGAATGGATAAGAAAGCTGTGGTACATATACACAATGGAGTATTACTCAGCCGTTAAAAAGAATTCATTTGAATCAGTTCTGATGAGATGGACGAAACTGGAGCCGATTATACAGAGTGAAGTAAGCCAGAAAGAAAAACACCAATACAGTATACTAACACATATATACGGAATTTAGAAAGATGGCAATGACGACCCTGTATGCAAGACAGGAAAAAGACGCAGCTGTCTATAACGGACTTTTGGACTCAGAGGGAGAGGGAGAGGGTGGGATGATATGGGAGAATGGCATTCTATCATGTATACTATCATGTAAGAATTGAATCGCTAGTCTATGTCTGACGCAGGATACAGCATGCTTGGGGCTGGTGCATGGGGATGACCCACAGAGATGTTATGGGGAGGGAGGTGGGAGGGGGGTTCATGTTTGGGAACACATGTAAGAATTAAAGATTTTAAAATTAAAAAAAATAAAAAATAAAAATAAAAATTAAAAAAAAAAAAAATAAAAATAAAAAAAAATAAAAAAAATTTGAATAGATGTTTTATGAGAGATTATAGGTGGCTAAAATACAAAAATTGCTCAGGAAAATACAAACTTAATTGGACAGATTAAAATACATCTGATTAGTATATATTCAAAACCTTGATAATGCCATATATTGATGTAAAATATTAAGAACTTTGGACATTGCTGGAGTTAGTGCAAATTGGCTCTCTTTTTAAAAACACTTTGGCATTCTCTGGTACCATAATTCTGCACTTTATTCCTTGGATCCAGAGATTTTCACAACACAGCTATACCAGGAAACACACACAAGAATGCATATAGCAGAATGGTTAACAATAGGAAAAAATTGGAAACAATACAAATCTCTTAACAGCAGAAGTTATATAAATTATGATATTTTCCAACAATAGAATAATCTGGTTGAACACGGATAAACTGCAAGAGAATAATTTTTAGTGAAAGAAGGAAGTCAAAAAATTATACATGTAGTATGACCCTTTATGTAATTTCCAAATGATATTATGTAGTTCAGTAGTTTAGAGGTACTTACATAGATAATGAACTATAAAGAAAAGCAAGAGAATAATTATACATGGTTCAAAATAGTAGCTACATCTGTAAGGAGTTCAGTTCAGTTGCTTAGTCATCTCCGACTCTTTGCAACCCTATGAACTGTAGCACACCACACCTCCCTGTCCAAAATCAACTCCCTGAGTTTACTCAAACTCATGTCCATTGAGTTGGTGATGCCATCCTACCATCTCATCCTCTGTCCTCCCCTTCTCCTCCTGCCTTCAATCTTTCCCAGAAAAGGGTCTTTTGATATGAGTCAGTTCTTCGCATCAGGTGGCCAAAGTATTGAATTTCAGCTTTAGCATCAGTCCTGCCAATGAATATTCATGACTGATTTCATTTAGGATGGACTGGTTGGATCTCCTTGCAGTCCAAGGGACTCTCAAGAGTCTTCTCACAGTTCAAAAGCATCAGTTTTTCAGTGCTCAGTGTTCTTTATAGCCCAACTCTCAGATCGATACATGACTACTGGAAAAATCATAGCTTTGACTAAATGGACCTTTGTTGGCAAAGTAATGTCTCTCCTTTTTAATATGCTGTCTAGGTTGGTCATAACTTTTCTTCCAAAGAGTAAACATCTTTTAATTTCATGGCTGCAGTCACCATCTGCAGTGATTTTGGAGCCCCCAAGAAAAAATAAAGTCCGTCACTCTTTCCATTGTTTCCCCATCTATTTGGTATGAAGTGATGGGACCAGATGCCATAATCTTAGTTTTCTGAATGTTGAGTTTTAAGCCAACTTTTTCACACTCCTCTTTTACTTTCATCAAGAGACTCTGTAGTTCCTCTTTGCTTTCTGCAATAAGGGTGAAGTCATATGCATATCTGAAGTTATTGATATTTCTCCCGGCAATCTTGATTTCAGGTTGTGCTTCATCCAACCCAGCAGTTCACATGATGTACTGTGCATATAAGTTAAATAAGCAGGGTGACAATATACAGCCTTGACATACTCCTTTCCCAATTTGGAACCAGTCTGTAGTTCTATGCCCAGTTCTAACTGATACTTCTTGACCTGCATACAGACTTCTCAAGAGGCAGGTCAGGTGGTCTGGTAGTCCCATCTCTTGAAGAATTGTGCACAGTTTGTTGTGATCCACACAGTCAAAGGCTTTGGCATAGTCAATAAAGAAGAAATAGATGTTTTTCTGGAACTCTTGATTTTTGATGATCCAATGGATGTTTGCAATTTGATCTCTGGTTCCTCTGTCTTTTGTAAATCCAGTTTGCACATCTGGAAGTTCACAGGTCATGTACTGTTGAAGTCTGACTTGGAGAATTTTGAGCATTACTTTACTAGCATGTGAGATGAGTGCAATTGTGTGGTAGTCTGAGCATTCTTTGGCGTTGACTTTCTTTGTGATTGGAATGAAAACTGACCTTTTCCAGTCCTGTGGCCACTGCTGAATTTTCCAAATTTGCTGGCATATTGAGTGCAGCACTTTCACAGCATCATCTTTTAGGATTTGAAATAGCTCAGCTGAATTCCGTCACCTCCACTAGCTTTGTTCATAGGAATGTTTCCTAATGCCCACCTGACTTTGCATTCCAAGATGTCTGGCTCTAGGTGAGTGATCACACCATCGTGATTATCTGGGTCATGAAGATCTTTTTTGTATAGTTCTGTGTATTCTCGTCACCTCTTAATATCTTCTGCTTCTGTTAGGTCCATACCATTTCTGTCCTTTATTGTGCCCATCTTTGCATGAAAATTTCCCTTGGTATCTCTAATTTTCTTGAAGAGATCTCTAAGCCTTTAATCAGGGAGGGAAATAAAGGGAGTTTAAGAGACAGTTTTTTTTAAGAAAGTGACATATTCTCTTTCTTATTATGGTAGTAGTAAAGATGCTTCATTTTAAATTATTCTTTAAGAGACTTATACTTTGATAATTTCAGTATGGTATTTTTTACAATGAAAAGACAACATTTATAATAAAAGCATAGTGTTTCTCTCTATGTACATCAATATATATAATCAGAAATTCAAAGTACTTGAAAATAAATCAAATAAAAATTGTAAATATTCTGTGGAGGAACCTTAAAATATGCTGAAATGTATTAAAATGGGCATGAATAAATGAAAATTTCCATTTCTGTAGAATTCAGGACACAGTTTTCTAAAAATGTCAAGTTGAACTAATATTTAATCAATTTCAGTCAAAAGGATTTCATTATACAATTGTGAAGCTGATAATAAAATTCAGAGTCAACTGCAAAATTCTAATAACAGCCAACAGATACTCTTAAAAGAGAGACATAATAAGAAATTGTACTACTAGAAATCAGGATTTATTATGGAATCAAATAGAAAGCCCAGAAATGGATCCATATGTAACGGACACTTGATTTATTCCACTGCAGATTAATGGAGAAATGACTGACTTTTCCATAAATAGATCTAAGATATTTACTATCAAGATAATCAAGATTGCTGGGAGAAATATCAATAACCTCAGATATGCAGATGACACCACCCTTATGGCAGAAAGTGAAGAGGAACTAAAAAGCCTCTTGATGAAAGTGAAAGAGGAGAGTGAAAAAGTTGGCTTAAAGCTCAACATTGAGAAAACGAAGATCATGGCATCTGGTCCCATCACTTCATGGGAAATAGATGGGGAAACAGTGGAAATAGTGTCAGACTTTATTTTTGGGTGCTCCAAAATCACTGCAGATGGTGACTGGAGCCATGAAATTAAAAGACGCTTACTCCTTGGAAGAAAAGTTATGAGCAACTTAGATAGCATATTCAAAAGCAGAGACATTACTTTGCCGACTAAGGTCCGCCTAGTCAAGGCTATGGTTTTTCCTGTGGTCATGTATGGATGTGAGACGGACTGTGAAGAAGGCAGAGCGCCGAAGAATTGATGTATCTGAACTGTGGTGTTGGAGAAGACTCTTGAGAGTCCCTTGGACTGCAAGGAGATCCAACCAGTCCATTCTTAAGGAGATCAGCCCTGGGATTTCTTTGGAAGGACTGATGCTAAAGCTGAAACTCCAGTACTTTGGCCACCTCATGCAAAGAGTTGACTCATTGGAAAAGACTCTGATGCTGGGAGGGATTGGGGGCAGGAGGAGAAGGGCACGGACAGAGGATGAGATGGCTGGATGGCATCACTGACTCGATGGACGTGAGTCTGAGTGAACTCCGGGAGTTGGTGATGGACAGGGAGGCCTGTCCGTGCTGCGATTCATGGGGTCGCAAAGAGTCGGACACGACTGAGCAACTGAACTGAACTGAAGAGAAAAAAAAAGGATTTCCTTATATCATACCAAGAACCAAAGAAATAAATGTGAAAGACAAAAATATAAAACTTTTAAAAGATAATATATAACAATATCTTTCTGATCTTAGAATCTTAATATTTGAAGAAATTGAAAGATTAAAGAGAATAGAGATTTTTACTGTGTTGAAAATTATCCCTGTCAATCAAAATTTATATAAAGACACTGAAAGACAAAAGAGATACTTGGAGAACATATATGCCATATATATAGTACTATCAAAATATCTGCAGCTAGAATATAAATAAAATTTTTAATAAATAAGAGAAAGGCAAACAACCTGAAAGAAAAATGAAGACATAACATGAAAAATGGTTGTAGAAATGAAAAGACAAATGCCTTAAAGATAACTGTTCAACTACATTAATCATCCTAATAATGCAAATTTAAACCAATTTGATGGCATTTCACAAGCATCCGATTGACAAAAAAAAAAAGGCAAAGAGTGACAATATCACATATATAGATAAGGATGTGGAGGTATCAAATGGTATCAAATACACTCAATGGAAGAGTAAATTACTACACTCAGTTTATTTTTTTATTTTTTTTATTTTACTTTATTTTACTTTACAATACTGTATTGGTTTGGGAGAATGGCATTGAAACTACACTCACTTTAAAATTTATATTGGTATTCCCCGGGAAAGGTAAAGCTGTACAAACTCTAATACACCAGTACATTAATTGGTTTACATTTTAGTATCCCATGATTTATTACATCTCGTATAATAAAGAATAGCTTACTCTCACATATCATCCTTATATGTGAGGACCTATTTTTTTCTTCACTGGTTAGTTTTAAAAACAATTAAAACTTTGTCTTCTCTAATGACACACTTTGCAAATTTTGTATTCTTAAAAAAAAATAAGCATCACATAATAGGCATTTCCTCTAGTCATTTGACAGTCATATGAGATTTTGAAATTAAGACATACTAAAATTCAAAGATTGTAATATGGACATATTATTTTCTAGAATGATTCTTAAATGGAAAACTACTTTTATGTTAAAATTAAAGATATACAATATTTTTTTAAATGTACAATATCTTAGATATTGCAGGTACCTTAGCCTTTGCAGGTAACACTTTCAAAGCCAATAAGCTTTTTGTTTCGGCTTCCTTTCAAAAATTTCAAACAATTTTTTTTTTTTTTTTTACTAAATACAATAAAAATTTTTTTCTTTCAATTTGTTGGTATGCATACTCCCATTACAAATGCTGCATTTCCATCTTTCCTTGTTATTATAAAACTGAACTATGGCTGAGAAATATTCCATTGTGTATATATACCGCAACTTCTTTATCCATTCATTTATCGATGGACATCTAGGTTGCTTCCATGTTCTAGCTATTTAAATAATGCTGCAGTGAACAATGGGATACATGTGTCTCTTTTAGTTTTGGTTTCCTCAGGGCATATGCCTAGGAGTAGGATTTCTGGGGGATGGGGAGGGAGACAGGAGGGAGTTTCAAAACAGAAGGGATATATGTATACCTATGGCTGATTCCTGCTGAGGTTTTCAGAAAACAGCAAAATTCTGTAAAGCAATTATCCTTCAATAAAAAATTAATTAATTAAAAAAAAAAACAAGCTAAATTTGCTCATTATATCCTAGAGTTTTCTTCATTGAATTTTTGGTATACATTCTTATTCAGGATGGTTCAAATTACAACTTTATGATTTTATGATGATGTGAAAGCTATACTTAATCTGTAGAAAATGTACTTCACATTTTGAATTTTGATCTTTTCCCAGGCTGACATATGGTACGATACCCTCTTACAATGCTAGGCAGCAGTAGCAAAACCATAGCTACCAGTGAGCATCAAGATTATGAAAGTAAACACCCAATATACTTACAACCATTATGTACCCATATAATCACTCTGTTTTTCACTTTCAATACAGTATTCAATAAATTACATGAAGCATTTAACACTTTACTATAAAACAGGTTTGTGTTCGATGAGTTTGCCCAACTGTAAGTTAATGTAGGGCTTTTCTGGTGGCTCAGTGGTAAAGAATCCACCTGCCAATGCAGGAGGCCTGGGTTCAATCCCTGGGTCAGGAAGATTCCCTGGAGAAGAAAATGGAAACCCACTCCAGTATTCTTGCTTGGGAAATTCCATGGACAGAGGAGCCTGGTGAGCTACAGTCCATAGGGTTACAAAAGTGTCAGACATTTAGCTACTAAAACAACCACCACCACAAAAGCTAATGCAAGTGTTCTGAGCATGTTTGAAGGTAGGCTAGACTAAGTTATGCTATTTAGTAGGTTAGATGTATTAAACGCATTTTCAACTTAATGATATTTTCAGTTTATGATGGGTTTGTTGGGAGGTAATCCCATTGTAAACCCAGGAAAAGCTGTAATTTTCTGCTTTTCTCTACCTTTATTTTCTTTATTTGTTCAATGTTTTGATCATTTTTAATGTATCATCTTCAGTAAAAGCATATTTGTGTTTATTATAATGTGAATGTAGGTATAATATCAATTAACTGAGGAATAAAATAAACATTTTTTTCTTTCTAATATTTAAAAAACTATCTGGATTATTCTTAGCTATTGGCAAAGTATTGCTTTTATCAGATTTTTTGGCACACTTGCCAAAAAGCAGAGTGAAGATTCAGTTCAGTTCAGTTCAGTTCAGTCGTTCAGTCGTGTCCGACTCTTTGCAACCCATGAATCACAGCATGCCAGGCCTCCCTGTCCATTACCATCTCCCGGAGTTCACTCAGACTCACATTCATTGAGTCCGTGATGCCATCCAGCCATCTCATCCTGGGTCGTCCCCTTCTCCTCCTGTCCCCAATCTCTCCCAGCATCAGAGTCTTTTCCAATGAGTCAACTCATTGCATGAGGTGTCCAAAGTACTGGAGCTTCACCTTTAGCATCATTCCTTCCAAAGAAATCCCAGGGTTGATTAAGAGTGAAGATTAAGTTACTCAAAAAAGTCTCCTTCAAAACACAGCTTACACTTCCTGCTTAAAATTTTAGAATTTATAAAAAGCTACAACTGGATATTTCATTTAGATAGCAGATGTGGCTAAATGGAGGGGAATAAGATAATTCAGATATATATTCATATATCTCTGAATTTATTTGTATATATGATATATATAAATGATATTTATTTCTCCAAAGAAGACATTTTTCCAAAGAAGACATACAGATGGCTAACAAACACATGAAAAGATGCTCAGCATCACTCATTATAAGAGAAATGCAAATCAAAATCACAATGAGGTACCGTCTCACCCCAGTCAGAATGGCTGCCATCAAAAAGTCTACAAACAATAAATGCTGGAGAGGGTGAGGAGAAAACAGAACCCTCTTACACTGTTGGTGGGAATGCAAACTAGTACAGCCACAGTAGAGAACAGTGTGGAGATTCCCTAAAAAACCTGGGATTAGAACTGCATATGACCCAGCAATCTCTCTGCTGGGCATACACACTGAAAAAAACAGAATTGAAAGAAAGACGTGTACCCCAATGTTCACTGTAGCACTGTTTATAATAGCTAGGACATGGAAGCAACCTAGATGTCCATCAGCAGGTGAATGGATAAGAAAATTGTGGTACATTTACACAATGGAATAGTACTCAGATATAAAAAATACATTTGAGTCAGTTCTAATGAAGTGAATGAAAATGGAGCCTTCACTTTAGATGAGTGAAGTAAGCCAAAAAAAGAAACACAAATACAGTATATTAATGCATATATATGGAATTTTAAAAGACAGTAACAACGACCCTATATGCAAGATAGCAAAAGAGATACAGATGTAAAGAACAGACATTTGGACTCTGTGGGAGAAAGTGAGGGTGGGACGATATGAGAGAATAGCATTGAAAGATACGTATTACCATATGTAAAATGGATGACCAGTGCAAGTTCAATGCATGAAGCAGGGCACTCAAAGCTGGTGCCCTGGGACAGCCCAGAGGGTTGAGGAGGAAAGGAGGTGCGAGGCAGGTACAGGATGGTGGGACACATGTATATCCATGACAGATTCATGTTGACGTATGAAAAAACCACTACAATATTGTAAAGTAATTAGCCTCCAATAAAAATAAACGAATTAATTTTAAAAACTATTGAGGAATAAGTAATTAAACTATTATAGAGTTTATTCGCCTTGTATGTGTGTGTTGGTAGCTCAGCTGTGTCTGGTGCTTTGCCACCCAATGGACTGTAGCCCTCCAGGCTCCTTATTTGCCTTTAGGTACCTCATTTACCACCCAACCCACCACCCTCCCATACCACCTTAACTTTTTCTAGTTCCATGTCTTTGCTAATGTTCTCTGCTTTTTATGAAATCTCTCCCTCCCATTTCTACATATCCATATCTTACCTTCACGTGCCTTTGCATGCTACTTTCTCCGTGAAGCTATTTCTAATCATCCTTAGCCAGATATAATCTCTTCCTTGTCTGAAATTTACAGTCATAACTCACTTATGGCTCTTTCACTTTTGACCTCATATTACGGCTCATTATCCATTCATACTGGGGCTTCCCGGGTGGTGCTATGGTAAAGAATCGGCCTGCCAATGCAGGGGATTCCATCCCTGGGTCAGGAAGATCCCCTGGAAAAGGAAATGGCAACCCACTCCAGTATTCTTGCCTGCAAAAGTCCATAGACAACAGAGCCTAGCTGGCTGCAGTCCATGGGGTTGCAAAGAGTCAGACATGACCGAGCAACTGAGCACAAACACACACACTTATACTATTTCCTTACTAAAACATAAATTCATCATGGGAAGAGTTGAATCTGAATCACTCCTATTTTCTCTTCAGCAGCTAATAATATCTTATAGTAAGCATTTGTTACATGATTGAACAAATCATAGTCTAATATCCAGATAATTAATAAACTAAGAAATATTAAAAAATATAATTCAGAGATATATTCATATATTCATATCATATTCATATATATGATATATGTATCAATATATATTCAGAGATATATGAATATATAATACATTCAGATATATATGTATATGTTATATATAGAGATATATAAAAATAGCTTCATTAATACATATATCTACATAAGTCACTTAACCAGTTATTAAAACATTTCCTCAATATGAAGGCATTGATTAAAATATATAAATTTAGATTATATTGGCCATGAAAATTCATCAACATATTGCTTTTGAAGTCTAAAGTGAGACCTCAAAATTAACAGATACTACTATTCCTATTGGAAATACAAATGATTTCCATTTACTATAAAGCTGTTTCTTAATAGTTTGATTTTTCTAATCCTCTAAATTGCTAACATTTCATCATATTACATTCTTCCACATACTCAGTATTCAGAGATATGTAAAGTAAAACATTTCAGTTCAGTTCAGTTCAGTTCAGTTGCTCAGTCATGTCCGACTCTTTGTGACCCCATGAATCGCAGCACACCAGGCCTCCCTGTACATCACCATCTCCCAGAGTTCACTCAAACTCACATCCATCGAGTTGGTGATGCCATCCAGCCATATCATCCTATGTCGTCCCCTTTTCCTCCTGCCCCCAATCCCTCCCAGCATCAGAGTCTTTTCCAATGAGTCAATCTTCACATAAGGTGGCCAAAGTACTGGAGTTTCAGCTTTAGCATCATTCTTTCCAAAGAACACCCAAGGCTGATCTCCTTTAGAACGGACTGGTTGGATATCCTTGCAGTCCAAGGGACTCTCAAGAGTCTTCTCCAACACCACAGTTCAAAAGCATCAATTCTTCGGTGCTCAGCCTTCTTCACAATCCAACTCTCACATCCATACATGACCACTGGAAAAACCATAGCCTTGACTAGATGGATCTTTGTTGGCAAAGTAATGTCTCTGTTTTTCAATGTGCTATCTAGGTTGATCATAACTTTTCTTCCAAGGAGTAATTGTCTTTTAATTTCATGGCTGCAGTCACCATCTGCAGTGGTTTTGGAGCCCAAAAAGATAAAGTCTGACACTGTTTCTAATGTTTCCCCATCTATTTCCCATGAAGTGATGGGACCAGATGCCATGATCTTCGTTTTCTGAATGTTGAGCTTTAAGCCAACTTCTTCACTCTCCTCTTTCACTTTCATCAAGAGGCTTTTTAGTTCCTCTTCACTTTCTGCCCTAAGGGTGGTGTCATCTGCATATCTGAGGTTATTGATATTTCTCCCGGCCATCTTGATTCCAGCTTGTGTTTCTTCCAGTCCAGCATTTCTCATGACGTACTCTGCATATAAGTTAAATAAGCAGGGTGACAATATACAGCCTTGACGTACTCCTTTTCCTATTTGGAACCAGTCTGTTGCTCCATGTCCAGTTCTAACTGTTGCTTCCAGACCTGCATACAGGTTTCTCAAGAGACAGGTCAGGTGGTCTGGTATTCCCATCTCTTTCAGAATTTTCTACAGTTTATTGTGATCCACACAGTCAAAGCTAGTGGAGGTGATGAAATTCCAGTTGAGCTGTTTCAAATCCTGGAAGATGATGCTGTGAAAGTGCTGCACTCAATATGCCAGCAAATTTGGAAAACTCAGCAGTGGCCACAGGACTGGAAAAGGTCAGTTTTCATTCCAATCCCAAAGAAAGGCAGTGCCAAAGCATGTTCAAACTACCATACAATTGTACTCATCTCACATGCTAGTAAAGTAATGCTCAAAATTCTCTAAGCCAGGCTTCAGCAATATGTGAACCGTGAACTCCCTGATGTTCAAGCTGGATTTAGAAAAGGCAGAGGAACCAGAGATCAAATTGCCAATATCCGCTGGATCATGGAAAAAGCAAGAGAGTTCCAGAAAAACATCTATTTCTGCTTTGTTGACTGTGCCAAACCCTTTGACTGTGTGGATCACAATAAACTGTGGAAAAGTAAAACATTTAATAATCCACAAATCTCTATGGCAAATAAAAAGATTGGGAAGTGTTATTTTGATTCAAAAACATAATCATAAGGAAAAAAGTCATCTTGAGTCACAATAATAATCAATCATAATGAAAAATAAATATGTAGAAGTATTCCTTAGTTTGTCTAATGTATCCTGTTTAGGAAAATAAAGTATGTGAATGCAAATAAATGGAGAAAAATAAAACAGCTTGGAAAATTGGTCTGATAAATCCCAGCAAAATCTCAGAGATATAATCCCTGTTGAAATACATACTTTTGGAATTTTTCTTAATCTGCTTTTCCTCCAGAAATGTTCACTATGATTGTGACATAAAATATAAGTGAGTATTCAGAGTTTAGGTATTTATTTGTGCCAGAATTCTATGTTCAGAGAATATGTTCAGAATTCTATGTTCAGGCAGTTGTATTGAGAGTCAAACAAACATTTTTTTGAGGGAACAACTGATGAACTTAACTCTTAACACTGAAATACCTTATATTTATTCCTTATTGTGTTAATATAGTGTCTAGGCAGGCATATTACATAGATATACTGATAGATTCTGATTCACTTTAGAGAATAACTTTGCATTCATTGAATCATCTTCTTAAAATTGAATATTTCAGCCTTTGTTTAGTGTGTCACTTTTAGAAAGTCTGAAGGCACTAATCTACCATATAAATTAATGAACTGAAAAACAGAACTTAAAGCAGATTTTGAGAGAGTGAAAACAAACAGAAAACGTTCAAAATTATTTCTACCAATTCTATATGTTAAAATGATGAAAATAATTTTTTTCACCTAGAGAGATAAAATAAGTTCACATCAGGATGAAAATTTATGAACCTGTCTTATTGTTTTAATTGACACCTATGAAAAAATATCTGAAGAATAATGCCTACTGAAAATATAAATATGGTAAAGAAACTATACAGCAGAAATGAATGAAATGTAAATCAACTAAACCTTGATAAAAATTTCTTTAATTTAAAAAACTTATGATAATAATACACTCAAAGTCACCATAAGGATACCAATGTATAGAACCAGAAAAGTTGACTCTTGAAAACCGCAAAAGGAAGAACAAAGAACTGAAATAACATTCTTACCCAAGGTATTCTTCAACCTCCATGGCTACAGAGATGGAAAAAGAATAGGTTTAGCAGCATGGCTTATGATGGCAGAGAACAGAGTCTAGGGATAAAAGATAGGATGAAAATTCAACTAGAAAACCTAAGAGAACTTCAAAGTGAAACTGCCTAAATCCTTGGCTAATCTCAACTACTCAAGGACAAGAGAGACTCCGAGGACTCCAGTCAAAAGTAAATAAATAGGTAGATGATGGAGAGATGATGGATAAATAGATGATAGATAAATAGATAGACAGACATAAAACTGTTTATCCCTCTTTTTAGTTCTGTTAGTTGTTGTTTTATGTATTTTGGTGCTCCAAAGTCGGGTGCCTACAATATTTACAATTGTTGTATCTTCCTGAAAAACTTACTCCTTTATCATTACTTAATGACAATTTACAGGAAGCATCTCATTGGATTTGGGGGTTTTCTTTGTAATATATTCAGCCATCCTATATCTTTTGATATGAGAATGTAATTCACTTGTGCTTAAAGTAATTATTGCCATTTTCTTAATTGTTTTCTGACTGTTTTTTGATTCTTTTTTATTCCTCCATGACTCTCTTCCTTTCTGATTTTATGATATTTGAGGCTGTATGTTTTGACTTCTTTATAATAATTGTTCATGAATCTACTACAGATTTTTCTTTGGGGGTTACCATGCAGCTTGCATAAAGTATTTCATTAACCTTGTTTCTATTAGACTTGGTCATTTCTAAAGTTTCTTACAGACTGCATGAGAAATGTGAAGTTTCCTACTCACCACTTGGGCCTCCCAGGTGGCACTAGTGGTAAAGAACCCACTTTCCAGTGCTGCTGCTGCTGCTGCTGCTGCTGCTAAGTCGCCCCCCTCATGTCCAACTCTGTGCGACCCCATAGACAGCAGCCCACCAGGCTCCACCCTCCCTGGGATTCTCCAGGCAAGAACACTGGAGTGGGTTGCCATTTCCTTCTCCAATGCATGAAAGTGAAGAGTGAAAGTGAAGTCGCTCAGTCATGTCCGACTCTTCGGGACCCCATGGACTGCAGCCCACCAGGCTCCTCCATCCATGGGATTTCCCAGGCAAGAGTACTGGAGTGGGGTGCCATTGCCTGATGTAAAAGACACAGGTTTGATTCCTGGGTCAGGAAGATCCCCTAAAGGAGGGCATGGGAACCCACTCTAGTATTCTTGCCTGGAAAAACCCATGGACAGGAAAGCCTGGCAGTCTACAGCCCACAGGGTCACAGTTGGACATGACTGAGGACATGACTATCTTCTCAAAGTACTTTCCTCAGGATGTTTCCTCTCTTGGGAAATTATCTACACATCACCATTTGTCAGGCCAACTCCTATACACACATGAAGTCTAAATTTGAACATTATCTCCTCCCCAAATCTTTCCTCATTAAACTATATTTAAGTAGAAATTCAACCAACTATGTTTCAGTTGTAACACTTATCACACTATATTATAATTGTCTATTTATTTACCCATGCTTCCCACTATACTGAAAGTTCAAGGGTACTTAGTAGCCATAATAAAGACCTAATAGGAATTTATCAATGAATATTAATTAATATAACAGTTCAAGCATATTTCATATTCTGTTTCCTATTACAGTTAATTTTTCATAAATATATATATACAACTATAAAGCAAATGGAAAATTAAATATCCAAATGTCATAGTAGTAGTTTCAATATCTATAACTTGGTACATTTTTCAAAATGTTTTCATGCTGGAGTATGCATAACATATTCCAGGGAGTTTCAAGAGTAAAAGAGCTGGGCTCATATAAGGTAGTAACATTTAAAAAGTAAGAAAATTTCACTATGTAACTTACTCCCATGGAATGGGTGAGATATTGTACAAAGTACTAGTGACAAAATCACAAGTACATGTCGTCTAGAGCTGAATCTACTGGCATCTGCAACTGTGCATCATTTGGTTACTTACATATTTTGGGCCCCAGTTTTCAAATATTCTATTGTAGGAAATATGCCTTTCTAACAGTGTAAATTCCAACGTATTATGAAAATACTTGATATAATAGATGATTAGTAAATATATATGTAAAATAATAAATATATAAAACAGAGAATATAACTCCATTCTGAGATGTAATAAAGATTAAATAAGAAAATGCATAACTATATTTAGTATAGGCATGTGTATTAAGGCAAATTGAGTCTTACAATGATCATTAAAGAAATATTAACAAAATAAAAAAAGAGCACCAAGAATGGAATGGAATAGTGAGTTATCTACTGGAGGTAGCAAAATGTACAGAAAAGACTTCACAGACAAGGCTGATCAAACTCAGTGTTGAAATAATTTTACAGAAGGATGATACAGAAGGGTTTTCCATATGGAAAGGTCTGTGTTATTAACATGAAAAAAAGAAAAATCAGAAGATAAAGGCAGAGCTCTTGTGTGCTAATATTATGACAGAGTTTAGCCTGTGTCTGATATGATCTGATTTCAATTTCCAAAAAAATCAATTTGGCAGCAGAGAATGTGTTAGAGAAATACAAAACTCAAAGAGGAGTGACTAATTTTGAAACTCCTCTGGTAATTCAGGCACAATATGATAGATGCTTTAATTACCAGTAGCTCTAGGAATAAAATGAAAAGATTAGATATGATAGATGATATGGAAGTTCAATCTATAAAGCTCAATGATTGAACGGGGATGAAGAATGAAGAAAATGGAGGTGTCTATAATGAATATAGGAAATACAAAGTTATTGTTTTTAGCTAAAAAGAACTAGATTTATATTTTTAACAAATCATCCTAAAGAATGTAGGGGAAAGAAGGGAGACTGGAGGTAAGTAAACAGTTTAAGAAACAAATGCAATGTTTCAGATAAAACTTGTTGGGAACCGAAAGTAATATAAAAGAATAGAAGCAACATATTATAAGTCTTGTTAAGACTCACCAATCCTCCTAAATGTTCACCACTTCAGGTAATTCACATGGAAAAGAATGGCAGAGTCAGACATAGCCTAGGAATATATCTCTAATATCTTTGAATAGTTGGAGAAGAATCTGAAATTTTCAAGCATGTGTGTGCTTTATATAGTAACATAAATTTTCTCACTCAAAACCAATTATTTTGACAAGAAAGATATATGAAAAATTGAAATTTCTTATTTTGGACCATGATTGTCTACTGTAGAAAAATTTCAGATTTAACAAAGATTATCTCTTAATGTTTAGGAAAAATGTGTTTGAAAAGAACATTTTATTTATTTGGTAAATGTATATTGATAGCCTATATTGTATATATAGAGGCAACATATGAATCACATGGATATAGGTATATATTAATATATCCATGTATGTGGCTTCCCAGGTAGACCTCGTGGCAAAGAATTCACTTGCCAATGCAGGAGATGCAAGAGACGTGGGTTCAATCCCTGGGTCAGGAAGATCCCCTAGAGAAGGAAATGGCAAATCACTCCAGTATTCTTGCCTGGAGAAGCCCATGGACAAAGGACCCTGGTGGGCGACAGTCCATAGGGTCGCAAAAGAGTAGGCATGACTTAGTGACAAAAACAAACATATACATAGCACTCGGGCCTGTGCCACAAATTGTATAAGATAGCATAATTAAATATTTTCATCATCTTAATTATGTAATAGGATTTCAGTAGAAACAAGGAAAGGCCTACAAATCGCTGTGTGTGGTAATCATGTAGGTTCAATAGAAAAGGTACCGTCTAACTAGAGACCTAGTTGATGAATAGGAGACTGATGCATAAATAAGTTAGTGATAGGCACATGTTGCAAAAGCATAAGAAGCAAAAGTATAAATTTTCCTAGTTCAAATTGCCAAAATGAATAGCCTAAGAGAAAGAACATTATCTCTACCCTCATTCCGCCAGAGAAGGATCAGATCTGAAACCAAAAATTCATTCATGTTGAGTTAGGTTAAATGTTAATACAGAATATCCAAGTGAAAACCACTGTAAGGCTCAGACGAAAGAGTCCCACTCTGAGTTTCACATATTAGGAACACACACAAAATAAATGTGTTAGAGTGCACCTCTGTCTCTTGGGATCTGGTGCTCAGCACTGACAGAATAACCTACATGCTTAAATTTTTATTCTCATTATTGACTTGACTTGAACTCCACACAAATGGTTTTGTGCATCTCTTGGTTTACAGCATCATACAAAAGGTGAATGTCTCCAATAATTATAAATGCTTGTGCATTAGAGCTCAGCCAGCTCCAAGTATTGCTTAAAGAGCATCAGGTGTTTTCACCACTGTTAACCGTTTGCTCTCTGCCGTGAAAAAGGCACTTCGCAAAGGGTTTCTCCTTCAGAATGAGGCCCAGAATAATAACACAGGGGAAAGAGCCATAGCAGAAAACCACCAGGAGCTGATTTGTAACAGTAAATGTCTGTTGTTATACCACTGAGATTTGAGAGTTATTTGTTACTGCAACAAAGCTGACTGACAGTATTAGAAAGAAATAAAGGCAAAGAGGGCATAAAGGAGAAAGAAAGAGAGTGAGTACTCTAAAGAATCCTTGATATGAAAAAAAAAAAAAAAAAACCTGTCAACTCTAAACAAAGTTGGGGCAGTTCAGTTCCGTTCAGTCGCTCAGTCACGTCTGACTCTTTGCAACCCCATGGACAGCAGCACGCCAGGACTCACTGTCCCTCACCAACTCTCAGGGTTTACTCTAACTCATGTCCATTGAATTGGTGATGCCACCCAACCATCTCATCCTCTGTAGTCCCCTTCTCCTCCTGCCTTCAATCTTTCCCAGTATCAAAGTCTTTTCAATGAGTCAGCTCTTTGCATCAGGTGGCCAAAGTATTAGAATTTCAGCTTCAGCATCAGTCCTTCCAATTAATATTCAGGACTATTTCCTTTAGGATGGACTGGTTGGATCTCCTTGCAGTCCAAGGGACTCTCAACAGTCTTCTCCAACACCACAGTTCAAAAGTATCAATTCTTTGGTGCCCAGCAGTCTTGATACTCCAACTCTCACATCCATACATGACCACAGGAAAAACCATAGCCTTGACTAGATGGACATTTGTGGCAAGTAATGTCTGCTTTTTAATATGCTGTCTAAGTTGGTCATAACTTTTCTTCCAAGGAGTAAGCATCTTTTAATTTCATGGCTGCAGTCACCATCTGCAGTGATTTCGGAGCCCAAAAACTAAAGTCTGACACTGTTTCTACTGTTTCCCCATCTATTTGGCATGAAGTGATGGGACCAGATGACATGATCTTAATTTTATGAATGTGAGCTTTAAGCCAACTTTTCACTCTCTTCTTTCACTTTCATCGAGAGGCTCTTTAGTTCTTCTTCACTTTCTGCCATAAGGGTGGTGTCATCTGCATATCTGAGGTTATTGATATTTCTCCCGGCAATCTTGATTCCAGCTTGTGCTTCATCCAGCCCAGTGTTTCTCATGATGTACTCTGCATATAAGTTAAATAAGCAGGGTGACAATATACAGCCTTGACATACTCCTTTTCCCATTTGGAACCAGTCTGTTGTTCCATATTCAGTCCTAATTGTTGCTTCCTGACCTGCATACAGGTTTATCAAGAGGTTTATCCCATCTCTTTCAGAATTTCCCACAGTTTATTGTGATCCACACAGTCAAAGGCTTTGGCATAATCAATAAAGCAGAAATAGAGGTTTTTCTGGAACTCTCTTGCTTTTTTGATGATTGCCAACATCTTGCCAGCACATGTTGGCAATTTGATTCTGGTTCCTCTGCCTTTTCTAAAACCAGCTTGAGCATCTGGAAGTTTACGGTTCATGTACTGTTGAAGGCTGGCTTGGAGGATAATGAGCATTACTTTGCTAGTGTGTGAGATAACTGCAATTGTGTGGTAGTTTGAATATGCTTTGGCATTGCTTTTCTTTGGGATTGGAATGAAAACTGATCTTTTCCAGTCCTGTGGCCATTGCTGAGTTTTCCAAATTTGCTGGCATATTGAGTGCAGCACTTTCAAGCATCATCTTCCAGGATTTGAAATAGCTCAACTGGAATTCCATCACCTCCACTAGCTTTGTTCGTAGTGATGCTTCCTAAGGCCCATTTGACTTCACAATCCACGATATCTGGCTCTAGGTGAGTGATCACACCATTGTGATTATCTGGGTCATGACGATCTTTTTTAGTACAGTTCTGTGTATTCTTGCCACCTCTTCTTAATATCTTCTGCTTCTGTTAGGTTCATACCAACTGTGTCCTTTATTGTGCCCATCTTTCCATGAAATATTCCCTTGGCATGTTTAATTTTCTTGAAGAGATCTCTAGTCTTTCCCATTCTATTGTTTTCCTCTATTTCTTTGCATTGATCACTGAGGAAAGCTTTCTTATCTCTACTTGCTATTCTTTGGAACTCTGCATTCAAATGGGTATATCTTTCCTTTTCTCTTTTGCTTTTCACTTCTCTTCTTCTCACTGCTATTTGTAAAGTCGGGGCAGAAGAAAATAATTATTTGGAGACAGTAGAGAATTGAGCATATTAAAGTTCTAATCTAATGTAAAGGTGCTGTTAAGAAGAGAATATTGTACATACAGGAGAAGAAATAATCCAAGAATGAGATCCCTAAAAACCTGAGACAAGATGGAGTTCAGAGTACAGACAGAAGAGTTCTCTTTCAATGGAAAGGAATATGTTTTTCTTTATAATCCGTCATCAAGTGAAAATACTGGGTACAGTGCATATAAGTTAGTAATTGGGTAAAAAAATAAAACTCAATGTTTACCTTAACTATCACACTGCTATCACACCCACAACATTACCACACTTACAACAGCAGAATTATAGGTTTTCCATACCAGGAAATTCTGACACTAATTACCTAAAGTTAATGAAGACCATACAGGTTAAAGGCTCAGTTCCACACACATGCCCCTGCCTCTGGTCATCAATCACAAGCAATAGGTCCCTAGGTTACCTCCAACATCTGTCCAACTTGGCTACAAAGCAGAGGGTACTAAGACCCTCTCCTTGGTTCAATCATTTGCTAGAACATGTCACAGAACTCAGGAAAACACATTTGCTAGTTGATTATGTAATAAAGTACATGAGAAAGAATAAAAATGAATAGCCAGATGAAGAAATACATGGAGTAAGGTCTGGATAGGTCCTAAGCATAGATGATTTTGTCCCTTTGTAGGTAGGGTGTGCCACCTCCCAACACATAGATGTGTTCACCAACTTAGAAACTCTCCAAACACCACACTTTAGGGTATTTTAATGGGAGCTTTATCATATAGGTATGATCAATCATGAACACAATCTCCAGCCCCTCTTCCATTCCCTGACAGTGGAGAATGGGTTTGCAAGTTCCAAGTCTCTAATCATGGTTTGGTCTTTCTGGTCACCAGCTCCCATCCTGAAGTTACACATGAACCAGTCAAGAGTCACCGCTTCAGAACAAAACATACTCCTATTTCCCCAGGAAATTCCAAGGGATGTAGGAACTTTGTGTCAGGAACAAGGCCAAAGACCAAATATTAGAACAAAAGGTGCCCCTAGTGCTCTTATCACTTGGGAAATTACAAGGATTTTAGGAGCTCTGTGCCAGAAACTTTGAAGCAGAGATTAATAAATTTTTTTTTTCCTATTATTTCACAGTAGGTAAACAAGAGTTGAGGAATTTTTTTCAGTGAAGAGACGAGATAGCTGAGGCTATAAAAAGGGAAGAAGGGAAGAGATCAATTTTGAGGCAAGTTGACAAGTGTTAAAATACTTTTTTTAATCTTCCTTGCAATGGCACCCCCACTACAGTACTCTTGCCTGGAAACTCCCACGGACGGAGGAGCCTGGTAGGCTACAGTCCATTGGGTCGCTAAGAGTCAGGCATGACTGAGCGACTTTCACTTTCACTTTCCACTTTCATGCATTGGAGGAGATGGCAACCCACTCCAGTGTTCTTGCCTGGAGAATCCCAGGGACAGAGGAGCCTGGTAGGCTGCCGTCTATGGGGTCACACAGAGTGGGACACGACTGACGCGACTTAGCAACAGCAGATAAAACAGAGAATTTATGACCATCTTGACAGACCAAATTAATTTGCAGATAGTGATTTTAAAATCTGCCACACTCCTGAGGAGTGTTTAGATGTCAAAGAACTATCCAGAAAAACCAAGATGCATCTAGGGTTGATGTTTTCCAGGCTAGTGCAATGGAATCATAGTGATACAAGGTCTCAGAGAATATCAGTGAGAGAAGCATTAACATGATGAAAATGATATTTAAAACTAAGGAAAAAAGATACCAATAGTAGGTGAAAAGATAGCAAGAAACGGGCATCCTCTATGGGTCCAGCGAAGAAGGTAGTTTCAGTAATTAAAAAAGAGTGGGTTATAAAAAGTTGTGGCCATAGGACATTAAATAGATAAAAATCGCTTAGTTTAAAGAAATTAGTTCCTACTGAGCTTTCCAACTTTCATGTAAGGTAGTATGTGACATTCATTCAGAAGTTCCTCCTCGATGTCACTCCTATGCAGCTCCTTATTCAGCTATTGTGTAAAATCCACTTATCTCATGTGAATTTTTAAAACCTACTAAAAACATTCCAAACCAACTGGAGTGATATTTTTAAAACTGTCTATTACTCTTATTGATTTCCACTTCTCCCAAACATAGTATAAACTTTCTTGATGAGAACTAGATTAGCTTGGTTCAATTCTAACTTTGATGAAAAAATGAGTAACAGACCAGAAACAAAACAAAAAATATCTTAGTATGTATGTTATGTTATAATTGATTTTATCACTGGTATGTTTCTTGACACCTTGTCAAGATTAAAAGAAAACATGCTGATATCCTCAAATTCTTTTTGGATCACAGACATGGAATTTCTATAGGAGATAATCACAGGGAACCCACTTTTCCATTCTTCTTGACCTCAAAAATCCAGAAGTCATTGAAATTTAGGACTGTGCTAAATTGGGCTTATACTGAAAAAAATCATTTTATAGCTCATTTGCCAAGGAGAGAAATTTTGAGGTTCAAGGTAACCTTTTGTCATCTTCCATTCTTTTGAAATAATGTGTGTTTTCCACCTCCATGCACATACAGTTTCCCCAATTTTAGTCTAAAAGTGTTCAATCTATAGTGAAGAACTTTTGAAAGGGCAAGGGGAAGAAGTTAAAGAAAAGACCTAAGGAACCACAGAAATCTATTTAAACCCAGTCCCTAAAATCCATCAAGAGTCTTGGAGATCTCTATATGATGATTTTCTACTACCGTGAGTTTTGAAATACCAAAGGATAAAAAACAAATATAGTCCTTATTTCAAAATCTAGAAAATACCCTTATATATTTAAAGGTTAACTATTTTTATTAATTGGTATGCAAGGTGTATCAAGGGCTTCTCTGGTGGCTCAGATGGCAAAGAATCTGCCTGCAACGTGGGAGTATCAGGTTTGATACCTGGATTGGGAAGTGCTCTTTTTAGCTATAACCTTGTCTATCATTAGCACTTTCATTAAAACCACTTGCAAGGTAGGATCCAACTTTCTCATTTTGGTTTCTCATCTTAAGGCAGTGGTGAGTAGAAAAAGCAAGCAAATGACTCCTTCTGTGAAAATAAAGGTATTAATCTTTCATCTAATAGTTTCAGCATGTCATCAGTCTGAAGGTTTATATGATCTTCTGATTCCAGAGTCACAAGTTCACTAAAATATAGGTAGGAAGTTAGGTAGATACATACATATACACATGTATAAAAACATTGGTAGGTTAGGGAATTTTAAAGCCCTCTACAACTCTCAAATACCTTTTGCCTTATTTTAGACCTATGTGTTCTCTGCCTCTTTGTTTTTACCTGGCTCTATTGTTGGTCTTGATTCCTTTGATGACCTCCTGGTTCTGCAACTCTTTGTCAGACAATAATCACTATTCTCTTCTTTTGTTTCCAAAACATCCCACTAATCAAAGAATGCTTTCCACACCAGACTTTCACTACAAAAAAGTTATCAGTTACATGTCCTACCAGCCTAATATTACCACCTTGCGAGGCCTTATATTTTCTTCTTTCTTCCATCCCTACATTTCTTGTCATCACCATATCTCTCTAGGCAGAAATTCAAATTATTCTTTCTGGATTATGCAAAACAACTGTAATCTAGGAACTGTGGTTGGAGTGGTAAAGAGTCTGTTGATGTGCTTTCTTTTTTTTAAACTTTTCCTTATTGAAATATAGTTAGTCCACAATGTTGTGTTAGTATCAGGTGTCCGGAGAAGTGATTCAGTTATACATATATATGTTATATATATTTTGTTGTTTGGTCACTAAATCATGTGCAACTCTTTTGCAACCCCATGGACTGTAGCCCGCCAGGCTCCTCAGTCCATGGAATTTCCCAGGTAAGTATGCTGGAGTGGGTTTCCATTTCCTTCTCTAGGGGATCTCCCCAATCCAGGGATCAAACCTGCATCTCCTGTATTGGCAGGCAGATTCTTTACACTGAGCCACAAGGGATGCCCAAATTATATGTACATGTGTGTGTGTGTGTGTGTGTGTGTGTGTGCGCACGTGTGTGTGTGTATAGATAGATGTGTATATGTATAGATAGATAGGTGTATAAATATATATACATACATGTACATCATATTCTTTTCCATTATAGGTTATTATAAGATATTGAATATAGTTCTCTACGCTATACAGTAGGTCCTTGCTGTTTATCTTATACATAATAGTGTGTATGTTAATCCCAAACTTCTAATTTATCTCTCAAAACTCCACTCCCTGCTATCTTCTTTGGTATCCATAAATTTGTTTTCTATGTCTATGGGTCTGTTTTATAAATAAGTTGACTTGACTCACCTTTTTAGACTCCACATATAATTGATATCACATACTTCTCTTTCTCTGTATGGCTTACTTCACTTAATATGATCATCTCTAGATCCATCTATGTTGCTGCAAGTGGTATATTTCATTCTTTTTATAACTTACTAGTACTTCATTGTATATGTACACCAAATCTTTATCTATTCATCTGTCAATGGACATTTAGGTTGCTTCCATGTCTTGGCTATTGAAAATAGTGCTGCAATGAACAATAGGGTACATGTATCTTTTTCAATTATAGTTTTCTCCAGATACATCCCCGGAGATCACTGGATCATATGTTTAATACATATTTAGTTTTTTAAAGGAAACTCTGCACTGTTCTCTATAGAGGCTGCACCAAGTTATATTCCCACCAACAGCATAGGAGGGTGCCTTTTTCCAAACCTTAGCCAGTATTTATTTGTAGACATTTCAGATAATGGCCATTCTGACAAGTGTGAGGTGATACTTCATTGTAGTTTTAATTTTCATTTCTCTAATAATTAGCATATTGAGCATCTTTTCTTGTGCCTCTTGGCCATCTACATGTCTTTTTTGGAGAAATGTCTATTTAGATCTTCTGCTTATTTTTTATGGGGTTGTTTGTTTTCAGATATTAAGTTGTATGAGCTTTTTGTATGTTTTGGAAATTAATCTCCTGTCAGTTTCATCATTTGCAAATATTTTCTCCCACTCTGTAGGCTGTCTTTCCATTTTGTCTATGATTTCCTATACTGTGCAAAAGCTTTTGAGTTTGATTGGGTCCCATCAGTTTATTTTTGCTTTTGTTTCCTTTACTTTGGAGACAGATAAAAAAAATTGCTGCAATTTATGGCAAAGGGTATTCTGCCTATGCTTTCCTCCAGGAATTTTATAGTATCTGATCTAACATTTAGGTCTTTAATCCATTTTGAGTTTATTTTTGTATATGGTGTTAGAAAATGTTCTAATTTCATTCTTTTACATGTAGCTGTCCAGTTTTTCCAGCACCACTCATTGAGGAGACTGTCTTTCTCCATTGTATATTCTTGTCTCCTTTATAATGGATTGATTATATGTGAGTGGGTTTATTTATGGACTTTCTATCCTGTTACACTGATCTCTTTTTCTGTTTTCTGCCAATACCTTATTGTTTTGATTACTGCAGCTTTGTAGTATAGTCTGAGGTCAGGGAGTGTGATTCCTCCAGCTTCATTTTTTTTTTTTTTCTGAAGATTGCTTTGATTATTCAGTCGTTTGTGTTTCCATACAAATTTTTAAATTTTTTGTTCTAGTTCTGTGAAAAAGCCATTGGTGATTTGATAGGGATTGAATTGAATCTGTAGATTGCCTTGAAAAATATGGTCATTTTAACAATATTGATTCTTCCAGTCCAAGAACATGGTATATCTTCCCATCTGTTTGTGTCATCTTCAATTTCTTTCATCAGTGTCTTACAGTTTTCAGAGTACAGGAACAGGTCTTTTGCCTCTTTAGGTAGGTTTATTCCCAAGTATTTAATTCATTTGGATGCAATAATAAGTGGTACTATTTTCTTCATTTTTCTCATACTTTGTTGTTAGTGTCTAGAAATGCAACAGATTTCTGTATATTAATCTTTCATCCAGCAACTTCACCAAGTTCATGATGCGTTTTAGTAGTTTTCTGGTTAGGGCTTTAGACTTTTCTATGTATAGCGTTGAACTATGTGCTTTTGAAATGTGGTGTTGGAGAAGACTCTTGAGAGTCCCTTGGACTGCAAGATCCAACCAGTCCATTCTGAAGGAGATCAACCCTGGGATTTCTTTGGAAGGAATGATTCTAAAGCTGAAACTCCAGTACTTTGGCCACCTCATGCGAAGAGTTGACTCATTGGAAAGGACTCTGATGCTGGGAGGGATTGGGGGCAGGAGGAGAAGCGGACGACCCAGGATGAGATGGCTGGATGGCATCACTGACTCGATGGACTTGAGTCTGAGTGAACTCTGGGAGTTGGTGATGGACAGGGAGGCCTGGCATGCTGCGATTCATGGGGTCGCAAAGAGTCGGACACGACTGAGTGACTGAACTGAACTGAACTGATGTATAGCGTTATGTAATCAGCAAACAGTGACAGTTTTACTTCTTTTCCAATTTGGATTCTTTTTATTTCTTTTTCTTTTCTGACTGCTGTGACTAGGACTTTCAAAACTATGTTGTATAAAAGTAGGTATCTGTGTCTTGTTCCTGATCTTAGAGGAAACACCTTCAGCTTTCACCACTGAGCCAATGCTAGCAATGGATTTGTCATATATAGACTTTATTTTCTTGAGGTATGATCTCTCTGTGCTCACTTTCTAGAGAGTTTTTTTTTTTATCATAAATGCTGTTGAACTTTATCAAAAGCCCTTTCTGAGATGATCATATAGTTTTTATTCTTCAGTTTTTTAATGTGGTATATCATGTTGATTGATTTGCAGGTATTAAAACATCCTTGCATCTTTGAAACAAATCTGACTTGATCATGATATATAATCCTTTTAATGGTTTGTTGTGGGCTTTCCTGGTAGCTCAGACAGTAAAGAATCTGCCTGCAATGAAGGAGACCTGGATTTGATCCCTGGGTCAGGAAGATCCCCTGAAGAAGGTAATGGCAACCCACTCGATATTCTTGCCTAGAGACTCACATGGACAGAGGAGCCTGATGGGCTACAGACATGGGGTCACAAAGAGTCAGACATGACTGAGTGACACTTTTACAATGTTTTGTTGGAGCTGGTTTGCTAGTATTTTGTTGAGAATTCTTGCATCTATATTCATCAGTGATATTGGTCTGTAACTTTCCTCTTTTGTCATATCTTTGTCTGGTTTTGGTATCAGTGTGGTGGTAGCCTCTTTCTTAAACAAAAGAACCAAACTAGAACACTTTCTAACACCATACACAAAAATAAACTCCAAATGGATTAAAGATCTAAACGTAAGACCAAAAACTATAAAACTCCTAGAGGAGAACATAGGCAAAACATTCTCCAACATAAATCACAGCAGGATCCTCTATGACCCACCCCCAGAATATTGGAAATAAAAGCAAAAATAAACAAATGGGATCTAATTAAAATTAAAAGCTTCTGCACAACAAAGGAAACTATAAGCAAGGTGAAAAGACAGCCTTCTGAATGGGAGAAAATAATAGCAAATGAAGCAACTGACAATTAATCTCAAAAATATACAAGCAACTCCTGCAGCTCAATTCCAGAAAAATAAATGACTCAATCAAAAAATGGGCCAAAGAACTATGTAGACATTTCTTCAAAGAAGACATATGGATGGCTAACAAACACATGAAAAGATGCTCAACATCACTCATTATCAGAGAAATGCAAATCAAAACCACAATGAGGTACCATCTCACACCAGTCAGAATGGTTGCGATCCAAAAGTCTACAAGCAATAAATGCTGGAGAGGGTGTGGAGAAAAGGGAACCCTCTTACACGGTTGGTGGGAATGCAAACTAGTACAGCCACTTTGGGGAACAGTGTGGAGATTCCTTAAAAAACTGGAAATTGAACTGCCTTATGACCCAGCAATCCCACTGCTGGGCTTACACACCAAGGAAAGCAGAATTGAAAGAGACTCGTGTACCCCAATGTTCATCGCAGCACTGTTTATAATAGCCAGGACATGGAAGCAACCTAGATGTCCATCAGCAGATGAATGGATAAGAGAGCTGTGGTACATATACACAATGGAGTATTATGCAGCCATTAAAAAGAATACACATGAATCAGTTCTAATGAGGTGAATGAAACTGGAGCCAATTATACAGAGTGAAGTAAGCCAGAAAGAAAAACACCAATACAGTATACTAATGCATATATATGGAATATAGAAAGATGGTAACGATAACCCTGTATGCAAGACAGCAAAAGAGACACAGATGTATAGAACAGTCTTTTGGACTCTGAGGGAGAAGGAGAGGGTGGGATGATTTGGAAGAATGGCATTGAAACATGTATAATATCATATATGAAACAAATCGCCAGTCCAGGTTCGATGCATGATACTGGGCACTTGAGGCTGGTGCACTGAGACGACCCAGAGGGATGGTATGGGGAGGGAGGAGGGAGGGGGGTTCAGGATGGGGAACATGTATATACCTGTGGCAGATTCATGTTGATGTATGGCAAAACCAATACAATCTTGTAAAGTAATTAAGCCCCAATTAAAATAAATAAATTTATATTAAAAAAAAAAGAACCATCCAACCACAATGATTATTTTACCATTCATCTAGGAGGCATCCATATTTTGCTTGCCATGGACATTTACATATACTATTACCTAAGCATATAAGGTTGGCAGTATGATAGGGAAGGTGAAATGTGTACAAATATTTGGCAGAGAAAATAGATGACCAGTGATAAATCGTGACAAAATTGCCCAAAGCTAATCTCAAATACTAAGTATATATAATTATATGTGGTAAGAAATCCACTGAGTAAAAGCAGAATGTTTATAAACATGTCCTAGGTCAACAAATGTCCAAAACATCTGAATTAAAAGCAAAGAGGAGTATATCATATGGCAAGCAAGTGAAATTTTCCAGCTGCCTCAGAGTGTTCAATAATTATCTTTCAATCTGGTCTGCTTTGTCCTAGATCTCCCACATAGTTCAAACCAAATCAGCACTTCTTAACAGCAGGCACCTGAAAAAGGAAAATACGCTTATTTAGAGAGCACATGGACAAAAGAGAAAAGTAGAAGCAATGTCAAGTATCAGAAACTTCCAATATTTCATGTCTGGCCCTTGAATGGAAGATTTACACAGGTCTCCCACTCAGAATCAAGGCATTTACATGTTTTCCGCGGCTCCTCTGAACATACTGCAGCTTCATGCATGCCTCTTGTACTGTCTCAATTAAAGCTAAAGCAGGAGGAGAAGGGGACGACAGAGGACGAGATGGCTGGATGGCATCACTGACTCAATGGGCGTGAGTCTGAGTGAACTCCGGGAGTTGGTGATGGACAGGGAGGCCTGGCGTGCTGCGATTCATGGGTCGCAAAGAGTCAGACACGACTGAGTGACTGAATTGAACTGAACTGAACTGAAAGTGTCAATACCCAACAAGATGAATGTAATTGCATCTAGCATGGACATCAGTTCATGTTTGGGGCTTGGGACTTTTATAGTGCCTCTCCTCTCTTCCTAATGTTCACCCTTTTGAATAATGGGGCATATTTCCCATTTGTTTTTGCTCTCAAAACTTAGAAGGAGAAATATTTGGATAGTACTCAGCTTCTTTGTGTATTATATTGACTGTCTGACCTGTAACATGATACATTAGCTTCTTTTATTTTACTTAGGATAGAAAACTGTATCCAAAGGAAGAGTCAAATACAGGACCCCAAGTTTAAGTAATTATAAACAGAACATATATATATACATATATATATATGTATATATAAAACCATATGTTTTCCAGTATTCAGGGTTTTGTACCCAGAACCACTATATTACTTAAAATGCAAACGTTAAATTTCACATAAGCGGAAATCTCTAAGCAATGCCTTAATGATCACTCTCATCAAGCAATCTTGAATTTGTGTTATAATGGCAACAGTGTGTTCTTGCAGTGATAACTATATAGCAATTTTTTTTTTTTACCATGTCAGCATTTTAGTTCTCCAGGCACTAAAATTGGGCAGCAAACTTGCTTTTTTAGTGCTGTTTTCCTCATGCTATTAAGTGTGCTGCTAAGTCGCTTCAGTCGTGTCTGACTCTGTGTGACCCCATAGAAGGCAGCCCACTAGGCTCCACCGTCCCTGGGATTCTCCAGGCAAGAACACTGGAGTGGGTTGCCATTTCCTTCTCCAATGCATAAAAGTGAAAAGTGAAAGTGAAGTTGCTCAGTAGTGCCGAACTCTTAGCGACCCCATGGACTGCAGCCTACCAGGCTTCTCCATCCATGGGACTTTCCAGGCAAGTGTACTGGAGCAGGGTGCCATTGCCTTCTCCGGCTATTAAGTGTAGCTCTGTCCAAAAGTCAAAGGGTTGGAAGGAACTAAGAGTCACCACTGCTAAAAAGAGAAAGAACCACTAAATCTTATTTAATTAGATATAATCTAATTCTACATGTACTGCCACTCCAACTTTGAGACTGCTTAGCAAAGAACTAGTGTCAGCAACAGTGCTAATATATCAGCATCATTTATACACATATTCGCTAATAAGCCATACCCAGATTGGAGCCAGCCTTACAGATTTCACATTATGACAAGAACATTAATTTAAGCTGAGGCAGCTTAGCATAATAGAACTTACATGGTAAAGCACTTAAGCTTTTGACCCCTTGGTTACAATAAGCCTCTAGATTCTCATTTGTAAAACAGTGATAAAAGGAGTATAAATCTCAGGAGTTTTCTGAGGATTATATGAGCTATTGCAAGTAAAGCACTGAATAAAGTCAAAGAGCAAATACTAAAAAAAAAATGGACAGAAGCTATGAGTATTGTTCCTTTTTGTCTTTTTTGCTAAATTGCAACTGAGTGGAGAACAGTGAATAATGATATATAAGAAGCAAGTGGGATTTATATATTTATGAGAACATTTAACACTTTCTCATTAATATTAAGATCAATGACCTACAGGAATCAGTGATATTTTCAGTCTATTATACTCTCCTTTTGGCATCTCTTCATGTGAAATTCTATATTCCTACCAAAAACAAAACAAAAAAACTGTCCATTCATGTTTGGTAAACTCTTTTCTGACATGGGAATATCCTTTTGGTAGTTAAAGGCCACTAATTCATTGCAGTAACCATTCAAGTGAATTTAATGTAAAAAGTAATACTTGGATAACTGTGTGGAAATTGGAGGTTCTATGAGTCAATAATAAATAAATCCCAGTACTAAAAAGAGATGTATGGTTTTCCTATAAAAGTCAACATATTTGTGATTAATTCCCACAGGCATATTTAAAAGAATAAAAGCAGAAAAAGTAAAAGCATTTCACAAATACCTAGTCATAAAGTCACAGATAATAGCAACATGCTGGGAGACTGAGATAAACACCAACATGATGTGACTGCTTGATAAACAACTCTTCTGTGAAAGAGATACGAATATTGATTGATTTTAAAAATTAAATTTATAATCATAGAAAAAATAACATGAATGGCTAATAAAGATATGAGGGAATGCTTAAACTCATTTTTAATCAGGAAAATCAAATTAAAACAACTTGATGTAACTTTATACCCATCATATTAGCAAGTATTAAAGTTTTAGGTAGCATAAATTGTTGGAGAGTTCATGAGAATATGGAAATATTTATGCAGTACAGATGGTAGTTTAGACTGTGGAGCTATTATGGAGAGCAATCTGATAGTATAGGATCAGATTTAGTATATAAATACTTAAAAAATAGCAACATTCCTTTCCCTGAGCATATATCCTAGAGAAATTGCTAGTAGGTCCAAAAGGAATGACTCTACAGCACTGCTTATCTTGGTAGGAAATTGGAGGCAATCTGGAGGGCCATTGCTAGGGAAAGGACATAAAAACATGGTGGATTCAAACCATGGAGTATTAGAAGGCCACAGAAAGCAATAGGCTAAATGTAAATGTAATTTAAATAGTTCATAGAAGCATAGCTGTATAAAAATTATGAGATAAAATGAGACCTATAATAGTTTATAAAATAAAAATGTGTACTTATAAAAATAACATGTATTTTTCAAGAATACATATATAATAAAAGGATACAAAATAAATATATTAGAATGATTACCTTTTTAGGCTAGCGGTAGAGTAAACAACATGATAAGAGATAGAGATATAAGATCTTATAAATATGTTAAAGAGGAGGGGCTTTTTTACATTTCCATTGCTACATAACAAACTACTACAAATTTAGCAGTTTAAATAATGCAAATTCATTATTTCACAGTTCCTGTATGTCGGAAATACAGACAAGGTTCAACTGGATTTTCTGCTCCAGGTCTCATCAGACTGAAACCTAAGTGACAGGTGGAGCAAGGGTCTCATCTGACGTTCAGAGTCCTCTTCCAAGCTAATGTGGTTATTGGCAGGAATCATTTCTATGAAGTTGTGGAAGTCATAAGCTGTACCGTCAAGACCATTGAAAGAGCATCTCTTTGATGCTTCAACTTTTTTTAAAGGGCTCATCTGATTAAATCAGGTCCACATAGAACAATCTCCTCTTTGGTTAATTCAAAGTTAGCTGATTAGTAACTGAATAACAGGAGTATTAGCCCATTATATTCACTGATCCTGTCCATGTTCAAGAGAATTTGATAAAACAAAATTTTATAAATTTTCAAATAAATATTTTATCAGCTATATCAAGCAGATAAAAATGGGTAAAGACATAGAATATTAAAACATTATATTAATAACTTTGACTTAATGAACACACACTGAACTTTGCACCCAAAAATTGGATTATAAAGAAAAGGATTTTTAAAGATGTGCAATGAAAATTAGAAACAGGAAAACACTATAACTTGCATAGCTTGCTTGATTTTAGAAGAAACAGATGATATTACGTACTTCAGTTCAGTTCAGTCGTTCAGTCGTGTCTGACTCTTTGCGACCCCATGAATAACAGCACGCCAGGCCTCCCTGTCCATCACCAACTCCCGGAGTTCACTCAGACTCACGTCCATCGAGTCAGTGCTGCCATCCAGCCATCTCATCCTCTGTTGTCCCCTTCTCCTCCTGCCCCAATCCCTCCCAGCATCAGAGTCTTTCCAACAAGTCAACTCTTCGCATGAGGTGGCCAAAGTACTGGAGTTTCTACTAATATCATTTTATTAGTATTACTTGCTAATAAGTAAGCAAGTATTAGCAAGTATTAGCAATATCATTTATTAGTAAGTATTGCATACTTACTAATATCGTGTCTGACTCTTTGTGACCCATAAATGACAGCCTTCCAGGCTCCTCTGTCCATGGAATTCTCTAGGCAAGAATACTGGAGTGCATAGCTGTTTCCTTCTCCAGGGGATCTTCCTGACCCAGGGATGGAACTTGAATCTCCTGCATTACAGGCAGATTCTTCACTGTCTGAGTCAATTGCAATATTTTCTTTATTTCAGTGGTCTAGAACTGAACCCACAATAGCATCAATATTATCTCTAATTAGCTGCTAAGTGAAATTAATAAATTGATGAAAGTTGATGTCAGGATTCTTTTTGCAACCTCTGAATCACCTCTATGAAAAGTTTGCAAGATGCCTGACCAGGAAGCTTTCCCACATAGTCTGCACACAGCTGTCAGTCTTTCCTCAGGCCATTCCCTCTGCTGGAATGTTTTTCCCTGCCAGGTTCTCAACACCAACCAGTCTCTTCAGGAAGAGATTTATACCTCCCACACCCCTCTTTGTTGAGCCTGCGCGGGTTGACCCAGACAGAATACATGTCCTTTCTATCTGGATTACTCTATTGCTTGTCCTTCCAGTGCTTTGCTATGTCAGCATGTTTATCCTCTGCTGAACTCTGAGCTGTTTCAGTAAAAAGTTAGTGTATCACTAACAGTTAGCATACTGAGTGCCTCTCACAGAGTCAGTGTTTGATAATGACAGTTCATTTACAATTAATTTAATTTTTGAAGAGTTGTTGCTTTACAATATTAGTTTCAAGTGCACAAAGTAGTGATTCAATATGTTTATAGATTTTACTGCATTTAAAGTTGCTATAAAATATTGGCTATCTTTATCATACTGTACATTACATCCTTGTATCTCATTCATATTTTACCAGGTAGTTTATACATTTTAATCTCCTTCCCCATGTTACACCTCCCTCAACACTTATTTCCACTGGTAACCACTAGTTTATGCTCTATATCTGTGCATCTACTTATGTTAAGTGTATTCATTCATTTTAGTTTTTCAAATGCATATATAAAAGAACACATACAGTATTTGTTTTTCTCTGTCCAATTTAATTCACTGAGTATAATACTCTCCAAGTCCATCCATGTTGTTGCAAATGGCAAAATTTCAGTCTTTTTTATGGCTAAGTAATATTTTATCATATGTGTTTACACACACATGAGAGTGAATGTGTTAGTCGTTCAGTCGTGTCTGACTCTTTGTGACCCCATGGACTGTAGCCACCAGGCTCCTCTGTCCATAGAATTCTCTAGGCAAGAATACTGGAGTGGATTGCCATTCTCTTCATCAAGGGATCTTGCTGACCCAGGGATTGAACCCAGGTCCCCTGAATTGCAGGCGGACTCTTTACCATCTGAGCCACCATGTATATGCATTATATATAATGTAAATATATATGCCAAAGAATGTTCAAATTATCACACAATTGCACGCCTCTTAGATGCTAGTAAAGTAATGCTCAAAATCCTCCAAGCCAGGCTTCAACAGTACGTGAACCATGAACTTCCAGATGTTCAAGCTGGTTTTAGAAAAGGCAGAGGAACCAGGGATCAAATTGCCAACATCTGTTGGATCATCAAAAAAGCAAGAGAGTTCCAGAAAAACATCTACCTCTGCTTTATTGACTAAGCCAAAGCCTTTGACTGTGTGGATTACCACAAACTGTGGAAAATTTTTAAAGAGATGGGAATACCAGAACACCTGACCTGCCTCTTGAGAAATCTGGATGCAGGTCAGGAAGCAACAGCTGGAACTGGACACGGAACAACAGACTGGTTCCAAATAGGAAAAGGAGTATGTCAAGGCTGTACATTGTCACCCTGCTTATTTAACTTCTATGCAGAGTACATCATGAGAAATGCTGGGCTGGAAGAAGCACAAGCTGGAATCAAGATTGCCAGGAGAAATCTCAATAACCTCAGAATGCAGATGACACCACCCTTATGGCAGAAAGCAAAGAATAACTAAAGAGCCTCTTGATGAATGTAAAACAGAGTGAAAAGCTGGGTTAAAGCTCAACATTCAGAAAACTAAGATCATAGCATCTGGTCCCATCACTTCATGGCAAATAGATGGGGAAACAGTGGAAACAGTGACAGGCTTATCTTTTTGGGCTCCAAAATCACTGCAGATGGTGATTGCAGCCATGAAATTAAAAGACGCTTGCTCCTTGGAAGAAAAGTTATGACCAACCAAGACAGCATATTCAAAAGCAGAGACATTACTTTGCCAAAAAAGACCCGGATAGTCAAAGCTTTGGGTTTTACAGTTGTCATGTATAGATGTGAGTGTTGAACTATAAAGAGAGCTGTGTGCCGAAGAATTGATGCTTTTGAACTGTGGTTTTAGAGAAATTCTTGAGAGTCCCTTGGACAGCAAGGAGATCCAACCAGTCCATCCTAAAGGAGATCAGTCCTGGGTGTTCATTGGAAGGACAGAATTGAAGCTGAAACTCCAATACTTTGGCCACCTGATGGGAAGAGCTGACTCATTAGAAAAGACTCTGATGCTGGTAAAGATTGAAGGCAGGAGAAGAAGGGGACGACAGAGGATGAGTTGTTTGGATGGCATCACCAACTTAATGTACACGATTCTGAGTAAACTCCAAGAGTTGGTGATAGACAGGGAGGCCTGGTGTGCTGCAGTCCATGGGGTCACAAAGAGTCAGACATGACTGAGCTACTGAACTGAACTGAACTGAATATCATTTTGGTTAAATCTAACTTAAGTATTAGTTAGTATAATAAAAAAGTAAAAGAGACAAATTATATGGTTTTGAAAATTACTTTAAGAAACTGTCTTATTATGCATATGTCCATGTAACTATTAAGAGAAATGATTAGAATTAGAAGATTAAATTTAAATGTTATTTAAAGTAAGTTGGTTTGATATACAATAAAAATTATTTTTATTTTTATATGGTAGCAACAAGCAGATAGAAAGAAAAAGAGAAAAAGGAGTTGACAGGGACGTTTTAGAAGCAGTTATGATTGGATTCCGAACCAGCAGCTTATATTATTTACTAATACCTTGTGTTTATTAATATCTACCTGGGCTCTGTCTTGTATATATTATTTACATTTCACAATGTAATTCCATTGTGCTCCTCCAATTACGTATTTCATTAAATCACATAATAACCAGTTCAGGCAGTCCATACTTGGAGTACTATACTGTCAGCTGTTGAGGTGTCTTCCATGGCCCATGGAGAATAGGTGTCAGTGAAGTAAGGCATGGTTTTCTCTAATTTTCTTTGCAGATGCATCTCTATCTGCCATAGATCCTCCCAATACTAAGCCCTACACTCAAGCAGCAGGGGGACTTGGGCTCAGAGGGTCTTGCTCTATTCTAACTCCAGGTTAGAAACTGAATGGTAGATCTAGAACTTGGACCAGAGTACAACTCACCGCAAGTTGTTGATATATGTTGTCTTCCAGATCATATGGAAGATGTGATTTTGTCTTTATAGTAGGCAAAGTAAAGAGCAAACAATTTTTTTTCTAACTTATCTTCAGTTCAGTTCAGTTCAGTTGCTCAGTCGTGTCCGACTCTTTGCGACCCCATGAATCGCAGCACGCCAGGCCTCCCTGTCCATCACCATCTCCCGGACTTCACTCAGACTCACGTCCATCGAGTCGGTGATGCCATCCAGCCATCTCATCCTCGGTCGTCCCCTTCTCCTCCTGCCCCCAATCTCTCCCAGCATCAGAGTCTTTTCCAATGAGTCAACTCTTTGCATGAGGTGGCCAAAGTACTGCAGTTTCAGCTTTAGCATCATTCCTTCCAAAGAAACCCCAGGGTTGATCTCCTTCAGAATGGACTGGTTGGATCTCCTTGCAGTCCAAGGGACCTTCAAGAGTCTTCTCCAACACCACAGTTCAAACGCATCAATTCTTTGGCGCTCAGCCTTCTTCACAGTCCAACTCTCACATCCATACATGACCACAGGAAAAACCATAGCCTTTGACTAGGTGGACCTTAGTCGGCAAAGTAATGTCTCTGCTTTTGAATATACTATCTAGGTTGGTCATAACTTTTCTTCCAAGGAGTAAGCGTCTTTTAATTTCATGGCTGCAGTCACCATCTGCAGTGATTTAAAATTTCAACCACGTGACAGGCCCCCAAACTTTTACAAGGTATAAAATCTACCCTCCAGAATGCACATTTCCGATTAAGGTAAATAGAGTCCTTGGTTCTTAAAACTCAACAGGTCAGGGGACAATGACAACTACAAATACTCTGACATTCCTCCCATTGAGATGTAAAGTTGAATTTCGTGCCCCTTGAATCAGGCTGGCCTTAGTGACCGACCTGCTCTAGAAGTGATAGTGTAGGACCTGTAAGGCTAAGTCAGAAGACCTAGAACATCTACCTTGAACCTTTGGAACGCTCATTCTTCGACACGGCCTCTTGGACGCCCTCTCTCAAAACCATGTAGCCTTGCTGTCAGAAGTCCAGGTCATATGGAAAAGTTATGTGAGGTGTTTGGTCTATAGCTCCAGCTAAGTTCCCAGCTGATTGTGCATCAATGTCAGTCATGTGGATGAATCATCCTAGATGCCCAGCTTAGGCAGGCTTTCAAACAACTAAATCAGCGACCAAAGAATGAACGCAACCATCACGTGTCCCAGCCCTTCCTAAATTCCTTATCTCCAAAATTATGAATTAAAATGACTGTTTTAAGCCACTAAGTAATTTATTATGCAGTAACAAGATAACCAAAGAAAGGTCTAATTAGTGTGACATCATCAGATATTCTGTGTGATATCAATACTATCTAGTTATTCGCCAAGTATATTATGATAGAAAGCAACCAAATGGATGGGGCCCCAAGTCAAGAAATAAATAAATGCTTTTGTCACTGCCATATAAGAGTAAAATGATCTTGATTTTTTTTAATTATATGCATGGATGAATAAGTATTTGTGAGAGAAAGTTTCATATAAGCAATCAGTGGCTATGCTTGCTTGTGCTAGTAAAATATACAACTGGAAATGGAGCTGTAAATTAGCACAACAACCTGATTATGTTTATCATAATCTACAATACTGGATCTCAAAATGTAGTCCCTAGACTAGATGACTTTGGATGTGGAACAACTTCTTAAGAAATATATCAAATAATATATATCAAAAATAATTAAATATAAAATATTTCATAATTTAAAAACATAAAAAGAAGTCACAGAGGAGCAGACATTCTACCTAGAATATAAAAAACCCTTTTAAACCAATAAGAAACAGAAAACAATCAAAACCATCCAACTACGTCCCCAAAATGGTCATAAAGCATGAATAAGCATTTCACAGATTAAAATACTTGAAAGGCCAAAAAATACTTGAAAATACACTCAATCCCATTGACAATTAGAAAAATGAACATTAAAACCAAAAACACCATTTCATTTTACAGCCTCTACAATAGTAAAACTGATAAGAATTCAGGGTAACAAGTAAGTTTATAAACTGCCAGTAAATGTGAAAGTCAGTACAATCACCACGAATCTAATTTTAAAAGCTATACTTACCTTATAAGGTTGAAAACATGCCCCCCATGACCCATTAGTTCTACATGTGTAAAGCAGAAATGCTTGTACACATGGGCACCAAAGCCATGTGTAAAAATTTCACAGTAACATCATTTGAAAGAGCAAAAAAACCTGAAAACAACGTCCATGGCCTTGAGACTAGATAAATAAATCATGGTGAAGCCACATAAACAAATATTATATAACCTTAAAAAATTAGCAAATATAGCTACCAACAACCCACTCCAGTGTTCTTTACTGGATAATCCCAGGGACAGTGGAGCCTGGTGGGCTGCTGTCTATGGGGTTGCATAGAGTCGGACATGACTGAAGTGACTTAGCAGCAGCAGCAGCAGCTACCAAGAACCCAATATGGATCAATATTGGGAACATAACATTGATTAAAAAAGCAACTCATGAGAAACACACCATATTTAACTTATATATATTTTAAATGTAGTATATAAACATTAGAGAAATATAACGTTTATTCAACTGAAATTAACATTTTTGTAGGACAAAAAAAGGACAGGTATTGGAAATTTCATATGGTTCAACCTAATATAGATAAATATGGCAAACTATAAAGAAAGACAATGAAGTGATTGTTAAAAATTAATAAATAAGAAACTCAGTTAAATAGGCCTGAATGGGGAGATTTCATGCCCTATAATAATAGCTGAGCCCAATCTGAAGATGAAAAACTCCTTCTTTCCTGGCAAGAGCTCAGCCATTGAGAGATTGTCACAAATGACTATCATACACTCTTTGTTTGCTCTACTTCTCCCAAATCCCTTTTCCCCTCTGTACAAGAGCTCTCCTCTTCATTTTTGTGGGGGATTTGCAGGTGGCTCACCATGGCTGTAGACCCCAAACTGCAATTCTTTCATAATCCTTAGTAAGTCCTTTTTTTTTTGACTGAAGAAATACCTTGCAGTCTGTTTCAGTCAAAAAACAGTTCTCAAACTTGTTTACATGCAGCATTCATTTTAGTGGTAAGAGAAACAGTAAATAAATTAATTTTATATGGTGGTTAATCTGTGGAAAAGTAGAAATAAAGCAGATAAAGACGGATTTGGTGAGTTTGGAGGGAGGCTGGCTGCTTTATACAAGAGTCACAGAAGATCTCTCCAATTAGGCACAATTAGAAAAGATATTTGACAGAAAGGAAGAAGAGGTCCAACAGCTCTCTGAAGGGAATGGCATCACTGGCAGCGTAAAAGCAAGAACAAATGCTCTGAAAGAGAGGTGTGCTTAGATCATTCCAAGAACAGCACAGAGGCCTGTGTAGCTGGGGAAGAATAGTTTGGCAGTGGAGTAGAGAGAGTAAATGAACTGAAGTCAGAGAAGCAGCCAGGGGCCAGATCATCTATGGCCTACAAGACATTAGAAGGACTTTGTCTTATACACTGACTCAGATGAAAAGTTGCTGGAGAGTTTCGAGCAGAGAAACAGATTAATTTGACCTTTTACAAGAAATACTCTGGGTACAATACAGAGAAGAGATTATAAGAGGAAGAGAGGGAGATGGAGAAGCAATCAGAAAGAAAGTGCATTAATCCAGGCAAGAGAAAATTATGGTGTGGAACTAGGATGATTTCCATGGAGGTAGTAAGAATTGATTCTGGATCTAATTTTGAATGTAGACTCAAACAATTTCTTAATCCAGTGAACATGGTTATGAGAAAAAGAGGAGAGTCAGAGACGTGAAGATGTTTGGATTAGGCATCTGGAAGAGTTAAGGGAAATGAGAGAGGCAAACATTGTACAGCAGTGGCTAGAAAATGAAGTCTGGATTTTGGATATTTTCAAATTGAGATGGCTTTTAATCATCTAAATAGAGACGCTGAGTAGGAAATTAGATATAGGAGTCTAAGGTTCAAAGAAAGTTCCTTGGTTGGCACTTAAAATGTGGAAATCTTCAAGGTAATAATAATTTTTAAAAAGCTGAGTCTGGGCTAGATCATTAAGAAAGTGATTGTACGTAGAGGAAGGAAGAGTACTGAGGACAAAGACCTGGAGCATTTCAGTGTTTGGTGGTCTGGAAGAGAAGAAAATAGCAAAGATTTAGAAAAAGCAAAGATAAGATGAAATGAAGTGAAAAGGCCCAAAGCCAAGTGATAAAATATTTCATGAAAAAGAAACTTACCTTTGACAGAGAATAATGATAGTATAGGATGAGGGGGAGTAGCTTTAGTGATATAAGTGACACGTGTTTTCATAATCTGAGTCGTTTACAGTAGCAAATTCCTTTACTGTTTGTTTTAGTATAGAGTATAACTTTCATATATAATAAATAGCTCACAATAAAAAATGAAAAAAATTCATTGCCAAGAAAGCACATCATGGCATGAGGTGGGGGGGGGGGAGGAGAAAAATAATTCTTTTGACAATTTCTATAGAAAACAATCCACCATGGAAGGCAATTTTACCGTAAAATGATGGAAGGACAAACATACATTAACAGCCAAACTTTTACCCCACTCTAGATGCTAGATAACAGATATGCTACCCAAAATGTATTCTTGTACTTGTGAAGTGAAGTGAAGTCGCTCAGTCGTGTCTTTGCAACCCCATGGACTGTAGCCTATCAGGCTCCTCCGTCCATGGGATTCTCCAGGCAAGAGTGCTGGAGTGGATTGCCATTTCCTTCTCCAATTCTTGTACTTAACCCAGGACAAATTAGTAATTCATAAACAGTGTGCATTTGGTAAAAAGTTAAATATTCTATCTATCTGTTAGAAAAGCATGATATATTAAGCTATACGTAAGTTATCAAATTTTCAAAAAAATTTTTATGAAATATGCTAAAAATGTTTGCAACAAAAACTGCAAAGTTAATAGAAGGACAATAATCAAAATGAAGCCCTTTGGGTTTATTCATTTAAATTTCCTCTTAAAAATATAAAATTCATTTTGAAAACTTTTCCCCCTTAAGAAATACTAATTCATTAGGAACACAACACTTTCAAAATTGTGTTTCCCTTTATTTTAACATTAAAAACTTCATTAAAAAATAATCTTGTGGTTTGAAAACTGCTTTCCTAATGAGAGAATAAAATCTTCAGATGGAATTTCTGTGCCTGAGTCCATTTTTAAAAATGACAAGAAGCAGTTCTTTTTCCTGACCCATAAGTGGGAAAAAGAGTCATGGCAAAGATGTAGAAAGGAACACCAAAGGTAGAGACCACATGGCAAGCAGCTCAACAAAACCATTTTGTCTTTTATTAACAAAGATAAATAGCAAAATCCTAGCCAGCAGCAGAATCTCCCTGTCTCTGTCTTTGTCCCTCTGTCTTTCCATCTCTCCATCTCTCTCTCTCCCCTCTCTCTCTCACACACACACACACACATACGCATACCTTTTACCTGCAGCTTCTTGCAACTTTCTTGAAGAATATGATGTAACTGCCTTACCAGGGTTACATAATTGATCTCCATTAACATTAGAGATTATTTTCTCAAGTTTTATTTGCATATATGTCAAGGGAACCATTTCAAAAGAAAGCAAGCAGGTTTCCTGCAGCCTCCAGCCACATGCAGAAGATAGAATTAGACCCAATCTTTGAGATAATTTTCTAAATTAAAACTGCAAGGGAAGAAGAGAGACATTTGCTAATCCCTAGAGATAATCGTCTTAAGCCTGGTTTGTATATACCTGAATCCTAAGAACACTGGATTCATTAAAAAAATCCTATTGATTTAGTTATTTAAAATGTCAAATTGATAAACTGACATCATTCTAGCCCAAAAAAATTATTTATTTTATTTTTTTGGAATTACATACACATTGACTATGAATGGTGAAAACATGATATAAATATTTTTTTAATTAAGCAACTATTTTGCCCACTGGCATACAAGCTTACAATTGGAAACTATTATTATCTAAGTTTCTCCTATCTTCTATTTAAATGGCTCATTTTCCATGGATATTTGAAAATATATATTATGGGGTAAGATTATTTTTATTCATAAAAAATGAATATTTTTATCTATCCTTCCATTATAGCAAGATTATTCATTTCTTTTTAACAATTTATTCAGTATTATGTAGTCATCAATTTTCCAACAAAAATATTGTCTAAATTGATTACTTTCCTTAGCACTCACAATTTTTTAGAGAAATAAAACATTATTATCACTTTCATCAAGTCTCACATTACATTACTAATTACTATATATAGCTATGAAGCAGCATACACACCTATTCAGAAGTACAGTCTCAAAAGATTACTACTATTGCAGCTGAATATAAACCAACTCTGGGTTTCCCTGGTGGTTCAGAGGGTAAAGAGTCCACCTGCAATGCAGGAAACCTGGGTTCAATCCCTGAGTTGGGAAGAGCCCCTGGAGGAGGGCATGGCAACCCATTCCAGTATTCTTGCCTGGAGAATCCCAATGGACAGAGGAGCCTGGCGGGCTATATTCAGTTGGGTCGCAAAGAGTTGGACATGACTGCAACTAAGCACAGCACAGCATATAAACCCACCCCACAACTCTTTCCTGGAGAATTCCACGGACAGAGGAGCCTGATGGACTACAGTCCATGGGGTCACGAAGAATCAGACATGACTGAACAAGTAACACATAATCAAAACTTACACTCAACAAAAATAAATATGTGAATTGGTTTATTACTTTAGGACAATGTATGAATATCCCAGAAGGAAATACTGACAAATGTATTAATTTAGTCCTTATTTACAGTTCTATAGTGAATATTTGGGGCTTCCCAGGTAGCACTAGTGGTAAAATAAAATCCACCTACTAATGCAGAAGGCGTAAGAGACAAAGAATCAATCCCTGGGTTGGGAAGATTCCCATGGAGAAGGAAATGGCAACTCACTCCAGTAATTTTGCTTATGAAATCCCATGGATAGAGAAGCTTGATGAGCTACAGTTCTTGGACTCACCGAGTCAACATGACTGAGTGACTGAGCACAGTGAACATTTATTATGTAATTGTCTTCTTAAATATTAATATCTGCTAGTGAATTTCAATGAGCTTGTGTGTGTGCACATGCTCAGTCATGTCTGACTCTTTGCAACCCCATAGACTATAGACTGCCAGGCTCCCATGTCCATGGAATCTTTTAAGCAAGTATACTGGAGCGGGTTGCCATTTCCTACTCCAGGGGATCTTCCTGACCTGGGGATTGAATCCAGGTCTCCTGCATCTCCTGCTTTGGCAGATGGATTAAATTCTATAAATATACTAGGATATGTAATTAAATATGCAATAATAATTTATTTCATGTTTTCCTACTAGACATTAAGACAAGAGAAATGCTTACCTTGATTACTCCTGAGCACTCAGTGAATAGTGTTGAATGATTGAGTAAGTAAATGATTGATTGAATTATTATAAATCATAATATTTGGTTTAAGTCAAAATTTTTTACCTGATAAAATAGGATTCTATATCAAAAATTTATTCTTCAGAACATAATGATAAGCAACTTTAAGTCACATATCTATCCTGACTCTGCCTCATGTGATTCAGAATATGTTTATACAATTTTTAAAATTATAAACAAAATTTTAAAAAGATCATTTGGAGGGAAACAGGAAGATCCCCAAGACCAAACTCTAGAGTCAGCCAATTCCAGCATGAAAAATACAAGAGATGGTTCAAGGCTGTACTCCTTATAGCTCAAGCCAGGAAAGATACTTGAAAGAAATCACTGCCCCTAAATCATACTGAGTAGTAATCAGCTATTCATCCATTTGTAACATCAGCCCTGCTCTACCAACTATAAATACATGCTCATGTAAAAGGTTTGTAAATATCCATGCATGGTAAATATATGAATATGTTTATAAGAAAGGGCTTTGGGTATTAATTTTAGTACTATTTCCTTCAACTGTCCTACATACAAAGGAAAAAGACACTCCTTTCTTTATCAAATGAAAACCATTCTCATACTCACTAAGTAAATATACCCCCTAATAATGGCACGATTTTCACAATCTAGTAAAAGGGTAGATTAAGAAAACCACAAAGAGGAAGTGGAGAGGGAAGAGAACATCTATTGAGATCCTACCATACCCAATGTCTCACAATGATTACATTGTTTTAATTAAATTTATTTTTAATTGGAAGATAATTGCTCCACAATATTGTGTTGGTTTCCGCAAGACACTGACACAGACCAGTCATAGGCATATATGTCCCCTCCCTCTTGAACCTCCCTCCAATCTCCCACCCCACCCCACTTCTCTATGCTGTCACAGAGCACCAGATTTGAGCTCCTTGCATCATACAGCAAATTCCCACTGGCTATTTCACATATGGTAATATATATGTTTCAGTGCTACTCTCCCAATCTGTCCCATACTCTCCTTCACCTACTGTGTCCACAAGTCTGTTAACTATGTCTGCATTTCCCTTGCTGCCCTGCATATAGGCTTATCAGTACCATCTTTCTAGATTTCATACATATGCATTAATATACAATATTTTTCTGTTTCTTACTTCACTCTATATAATAGGCTCTAGGTTCATGCACCTGATTAGAACGGACTCAAATGCACTTTTTTAATGATTGACTAATAATCTAGTGTATATAGTGTATTCATCTGTCAATGGATATCTAGGCTGCTTTCAAATTCTAGCTACCATAAATAGTGCTGCAATGAACATTGGGATACATGTGTCTAAGTAACTCTGAAAAAAAAGAAACAATTTTCATTCTAGTTCACTATGTAAGTGCTATTGGTAGTTTTCTATTCAAGTTCTTTATACTTTTTATCTTCACCTGAAATCATTTCATAGATAGCAGCACAAAGCATGGAATCACTGTGTTGACAAACACATGTCCATGGGAAGGCAATGTCAAGGTCCACACAAGTGGTCACCAAGGCAGCAAGAATCAGGATGTGACCAAGGAATGCTGATGACTCTCCCAGGGTGATTTCTGAGAGCTAACTTAGCTTAGATACTGAGGCAACAACAACAATAGGTGAAAATGCTAGCCAAGTTATGGTTGACTCTAAAGATAGATAAAAAAGACAACAAGTCAAACTGTATGGCATAACAAAATAAATATTTATAATGGCACATCATCGGCTAAGGAAAGACATTACATGTTTTCTTTTTTAACAATGAGAATTCAACTGTGTTTAGCTAGACTGGATGAACATACTAACAAAATTTAAACCTCTTAACGGTATCTTAATAAAACTAAACTCATAAAAATAAGTTTTGAAATGGTTTGTTATACTTTAATCAATATCTGATAGAGAAAATGTATCCAAAAAATATAACTATAGCAATACAAAAAGAGAGTTTTAAAATGAGGTGAAAATATGCAAAAAGTAAAGAATAATACAATAAATTTTTAATGAGCTGAAGAACTTCAGTTTTTCAGATGAAAAGACATTTCCTGGTATCAAGCATTATTAATGAAAAGTAAGCACACTAAATATATCCCCTTTTTTTCTTCTAATCTAATTTCAAAAATAAAGATATAATCCTAAATTGGACTTCCAAAGAGGAAACATTTCAATTCAAAAATCAACCCATCCAAGCTACTATTATCATTAGAAAGTAAACAAAACTCTCAGGCACCTAAGTATTTGTGGAAGTGTACAAGTACACTCTTTACAAATACTTTCTGAAAAAAAATCAAAGAGGTATCTAACTAAACCAAAACTAATCAAAATATTTTATGAATAGGAAAATATATGATAAAATAAATAGTGTTTTAGCATTGAATAATGATACCTTCATATTTAGAGTTGCCTTTTAAATCTGAGATAACTACTAGGTACCTCATGAAATAAGCAATCATATACACAGGACAACAGGTGGTCAAGGCTTTGGCATATGAATGTTTTAGTTCCCAGGTATTAACTTTCTTAATAAGACAGATTGGGCCTCTTGAATATTATATTTTATCTGTTGATCAGTATTTGGGTTGATGGGCAAATGGCTATTTACAATAGCAATGTCTTGGCTATTGTAAAAAGTGCTGCTATGAACATTGGGGTGCATATAATTTTTGAATTACATTTTTCTCCAGCTATATGACCAAAAGTGAGATTGCTAGGTCATATGGTAACTCTATTTTCGGTTTCCTAAAGAATCTTCATACTGTTTTCCATAGCGGCTACACCAAGTTACATTCCCAACAATAATGTAAAAGAGTTACTTCTCCGCATCCTTTCCAGCTTTTGTTATTAATACTTGTAGACTTTTTAACGATGGCCATTCTAACCAGTATGAAATGGTACCAATGCTATAGTTTCGATTTGCATTTCTCTAATAACTAGTCAAATGTTCATCTAGTCAAGGCTATGGTTTTCCCAGTGGTCATGTATGGATGCGAGAGTTGGACTATAAAGAAAGCTGAGCACGGAAGAATGGATGTTTTTGAACTGTGGTGTTGGAGAAGACTCTTGAGAGTCCCTTGGACTGCAAGGAAATCCAACCAGTCCATCCTAAAGGAAATCAGTCCTGGGTGTTCATTGGAAATACTGATGTTGAAGCTGAAACTCCAATACTCTGGCCACCTGCTGCAAAGAGTTGACTCATTTTGAAAACACCCTGATGCTGGGAAAGATTGAAGGCAGGAGAAGGGGACGACAGAGGATGAGATGGTTGGATGGCATCACCAACTCAATGGACATGGGTTTGGGTAGACTCCAGCAGTTGGTGATGGACAGGGAGGCCTGGCGTGCTGTGGTTCATGGGGTCGCAAAAAGTCGGACACGACTGAGCAACTGAACTAAACTGAATAACTAGCAATGTTGAGCATCTTTCCATGTGCCTGCTGGCCATCTCTATGTCTCCTTTGGAGAAATGTCTATTTAGGTCTTCTGTCCATTTTTTAATTGAGCTGTTTTTGTTGTTGCTGTTACTGAGTTGTATGAGCTGTTTGTACATTTTGGAAATTAAGCTCTTGTTGGTCTCATCATTTTAAATATTTTTCCCCAGTCTGTAGGTTGCCTTTTCCTTTTGTTTATAGTTTCCTTTGCTGTGTAAAAAAAAAAAAAAGAAGTTATAAGCTTGATTGGGTTTCATTTGTTTATTTTTGCTTTTATCTCTATTGCCTTGGGAGACCTAAAAAACAATGGTACAATTTATGTCAGAATGTTTTGTCTATGTTCTCTCCTAGGAGTTTTATGGTGTCACGTTGTGTTCAAGTCTTTAAAGCTATTTTGAGTTTATTCTTGTTTTTGGCGTGAGTGAGTGTTCTAATTTCATTGACTTACATGCACTGTCCAGCTTTCCCAACACCACTTGCTGAAAAGACTGTTTTTTCTCCCTCAAGGGCATACTGATTACTTTGAATTCAACTTACTTAAGAAACAGCTAATGTAAGAGGAACATTTTGACCCTCCCCTCGGTCTTACTGAAAGCAGGAAATGAATCACTCATGTGAAAGGTACACTCTCTGTATTTGCAGATAGAAGGACATGTCCTTATCACCAGAGATAGGGAATCTGAACTGAGAAGACTACCTAAACAAATCTTCTTATTTCTGTAATATAATAGCCCAAATCCAAATCCTGTTTAGATTCTGTACTAACTCAGCACTCAAAACTAAGTTTCTTTGTCCTGTCAATCCCTTACAAATTCACTGTGTTGGTCGGAAAGTATAAAAGTTGCCTGCTTTAGACACTTCTTACGTCCCATTTCTATGAGACTTCCATGTACACAAGTTATTTTTTTTCCCCTTTTTTGCTGATCCATCTTATATCAATGTTATTATCAGTCTAGCCACTAGAACTCAAAAGGGAAAAATTTCCCCTCTCTGACATTAATAATAATACACAATTTTTAAAAACTGATATTATACAAGGATACATTGGCTTCAAGGTCTCTACATTTGAATATTCCATTTTATGGGAAGCTTTACCTCCAGATATCTGCTTAGCCCACTTTTGAACTTTCTTCAGATCTTAAAAGTCACTTTGTCAGAGACTTTCCTTGGCACACCTTTGTAAAACTGCAATCACCCTCCCCACTCTCAGCTCTTCTTACACCCTTTATTCTGTTTTATACATTTAACACCATCTGACACGTTACTTGCGTCCTGTCACCTGTTCATGAGAATATAAATCTCAGAAAGTAGAGACAGCATTCTGTTTAATTCTCTAATATTAGGGCATAGAGTACTGCCAGGCACATAGAATACATTCAATAAATATTCAGTAAATGATGGGTGAATAAATGAATATTTTACACATCTAATGGAGATATAACTTAGGTAGTTGTTTTTTTACCTTAAGCTCTACATCAATTATGCGTTAAGAAGTAAAAAAGGGAGATATTTTTAGAACATCACTTGGCTGGTTTTATCATTAGTATTCTAAAGGACACACAATCAGAAAAATGGGCAAAGAGCATGAACTGCAATCCAGTACAGCAGAAAAAAATAATAACCCACAAGTATGAAAAGAATATCAAATTTTAAAATAATAAAAAACATATATTCAAATTAAAAAGCTCTTCACTTTTTACTTCAGAAAGCAATTTTTTTGTTGTTGTTAAAATGCAGTTTGGGCAAGCCTGTGATGAAAGGAGCCCTCATGGGCAAGTGATTAAACAGCATAATATAGTAGCAAAATAGTCTTCAGTTCAGTTGCTCACTTGTGTCCAACTCTTTGTGACCCATGGACTGCAGCATGCCAGGCCTCCCTGTCCATGACCAACTCCCCAGAGTTTACTCAAACTCATGTCCATTGAGTCAGTGATGCCACCCAACCATCTCATCCTCTGTCATCCCCTTCTCCGCCCACCTTCAGTCTTTCCCAGCATCAGGGTCTTTTCAAATGAGTCAGTTCTTTGCATCAGGTGGCCAAAATAGTCTTAATAAATCATATAAAACAAACTAAATGTTCACTCACAGGATGTATTATTCTGCTTGTGTTGCTGTAACAAAATGTCACAGACTGGGTGATATAAGCAACAGAAATTTAATCTCACAGTTCTGGAGGCTAGAAGTCGGACACTTCTTTCCTTATCTTCCACGGTGCATCCCTTTTGTGTTCTCACATGGTCTTTCTCCTGTGGAGAGAGAGACAACAAGCTCTTATGTCTGCTGCTTTTCCTCAAAAACCAGTCCTACTGAATTGGAATTTCCACCCTTACAACCTCATTTAAACGTAAATTCCTACTTCAAGTCTCGATCTCAAAGTGAAAGTGAAAGTGAAGTCGTGTCCGACTCTTTGTGACCCCATGGACTGCAGCTCACCAGGCTCCTCCATCCATGGGATTTTCCAGGCAAGAGTACTGGAGTGCGTTGCCATTTCCTTCTCCAGGGGAAAAGCATAGTCATATTGAGGGTTAGGATTTTAACATATGAATTTGGAGGGAATAACATTCAGTCCATAAGAGACTGACTAAATAAATCACTATACAATTACAGTATGAACTGTTATGCAGCTCTAAACAAGGGTTTGCATTTTCTAAGAAGATTCAATAACAGTATATTTAGCAATTACAATTAGTGAAAAAAAATACTTAAAAAATCTAATAATCTCATTAAAGAAACTCATGATATTTTTAAAAAACCTAATGTAACATATATTTGAAAAAGCTCTATTAAATTGCTTCTTAAACAGTTGGAAAGGACTTTGCTTTGTTTTTATCTCATTTTGCCCTTAATGTGTATGCAAATAAGCTGCAAAAGAGCAAAGTATTATTTAAGTTCTTTCCTCACTTAAACTATATGAACAAAAATATTTTCAAAATTAAAAACAAAATTATGGAAAATATTTAACTTGGCATGCTCTCAAACCATATAACAGAAAGAAATTTACATTGCTAAGCCTCTTAATACCTTTCTGCATTGGTCTGTTATGAAACCAAGAGCTATGAGCTTAACATATCGATAAATAGAAATAATATTTACATTGGAGAATTGACACCGTAATGAAGCATATTCTCCCCCATGGCCTTTTATCAAAGCATTTACTTTATGTGCAAAAACTAGATCAGAAAAAGGAAATGGACCTACATCTCCTTCACTTAGAAAATGTGTGAAGTTAGTAAATGTCTCCCAAAGATTAACAGACAGTGATTCAGATAATAAGAGGAGGACAAGTCACTGTCTCTAACGGTTTCAAATTTCTTTTATTTTATAATCTTCACAACTTTAAGGTCCCTGTCTTAGATAATGAGAGTCTGAGTGAGTTGCAGACTTGGAATCCTCCACTTGTTATATCAGGCTCTGTCAAAAGTACCACATGAGGTAGTTTTGCCTTAATAGTCAGCAAGAGGCACAATGCCAAGGCCAGGTAGCTCTGTGTTCCCAATCCTTAGAAGGAAACAGGTAAGAGAAACAGAAGTCAATAGTAAGATCAGTGTTCATGAAGCAATCTGTCTAAAAAGTGGAAAAAAAGAAAAGATAAAGTCTCCTCTAGTGTTCTGGATGAAATAAAGATATATTCACTTTAAGACCCAAGGCTAAAATTTTTTAAATAAAGTAGAAACACAACTCTGTCTAAGTATTAATAATAATCTGAAATATATGACAGATATTTGCCTTAGCAAAATGAACAAAGTCAAATTTATAACAGATTATTTTTAAAGCCTAATTACTTAAATGTTAAAGTCACAAAGCAGCATACAGCTAACATTTCAAATAAATACTTTTATTACTCTATCAATAACCTCAGATATGCAGATGACACCACCCTTATGGCAGAAAGTGAAGAGGAACTAAAAAGCCTCTTGATGAAAGTGAAAGTGGAGAGTGAAAAAGTTGGCTTAAAGCTCAACATTCAGAAAACGAAGATCATGGCATCCGGTTCCATCACTTCATGGCAAATAGATGGGGAAACAGTGGAAACAGTGTCAGACTTTATCTTTTTGGGCTCCAAAATCACTGCAGATGATGACTGCAGCCATGAAATTAAAAGACGCTTACTCCTTGGAAGAAAAGTTATGACCAACCTAGATAGCATATTCAAAAGCAGAGACATTACTTTGCCGACTAAGGTCCGTCTAGTCAAGGCTCTGGTATTTCCAGTAGTCATGTATGGATGTGAGAGTTGGACTGTGAAGAAGGCTGAGCGCCAAAGAATTGATGCTTTTGAACTGTGGTGTTGGAGAAGACTCTTGAGAGTCCCTTGGACTGCAAGGAGATCCAACCAGTCCATTCTGAAGGAGATCAGTCCTGGGATTTCTTTGGAAGGAATGATGCTAAAGCTGAAACTTCAGTACTTTGGCCACCTCATGAGAAGAGTTGACTCATTGGAAAAGACTCTGATGCTGGGAGGGATTGGGGGCAGGAGAAGAAAGGGACAACCGAAGATGAGATGGCTGGATGGCATCACTGACTCAATGGACGTGAGTCTGAGTGAACTCCAGGAGTTGGTGATGGACAGGGAGGCCTGGCATGCTGCGATTCATGGGGTCGCAAAGAGTCAGACATGACTGAGCGACTGAACTGAACTGAACTGATTACTATTACTGGCATTAGCCCAAATCATGTAAATTAGTAGTAACGCTTAAGTAAAACCAAACATGCGCTTTACATTGTGCACAAATTGCCATAAATATATATTCATACATACACACAAAGCAAGTTTTTCTTGTTTAACTGAGATTTTCTGAATTTAGGGTGATAAAGTTATAAAGATGGGAGATACTTTTGCCTCAGTGTTTGTACTTGTGCTTAGTCTCTCAGTTGTGTTCAGGTCTTTGCAACCACATGGACTATAGCCTGTCAGGTTCCTCTGTCCATGGGGATTCTCCAGGCAAGAATACTGGAGTGGTTTGCCATGGCCTCCTAAAGGCGAACTTCCTAACACAGGGATCGAACACAGACAGGTGGATTCTTTACTGTCTGAGCCACTAGGAATACATATACATGAAGCAAGTTATTTTTTTTCTTGCTGAACTGAGGTTTTTCTGAATTTAGAGAGACAACGCTATGATGATGGGTGATATTTTTCCCTCAGTGGACCCGGTGCTAATGAAATCACATTTTTATTACAGTGACTAGTATATCAGTTGTAAAGAAAGGTTGCACAATTTTATTTGCTTTATTTATGACATATAGGATATTACATATATTATTGATTGCCTATACCATGTTAGGCAATGGAGCTAGGTCATGAACCAAACACATATGATCACTACCCTCAGAGAATTGATACTCTTAAATCAACCAGACTGAAAATGAAAATCTATATCACTGGATCAAAATCAAGGGCTTAGCAAGGTCACCCACCTTTTTCTAGAAGCTTATGAGGAGACTCCTTTCCTTGACCTTTCAGCTTCTAATGGTTGCCGGCATTCCTTGGCTTATGTCCACATCACTCTAACCTCTACCCTCATCCTCACCTTATAGCCTTCTCTTTGCATATTGTCAAATCTTCCTTTCTGTCCCTCTTAGGATAATGTGGATTGAATTTAGTATGTATCTTTATCAGTTCAGTTCAGTCACTCAGGCATGTCGGACTCTTTGCAACCCCATGGACTTGCAGCACGCCAGGCCTTCCTGTCCTTCGCCAACTCCTGGAGATTACTCAAACTCATGTCCATTGAGTCAGCAATGCCATCCAACCATCTCATCCTCTGTCGTCCCCTTCTCCTCCTTCAATCTTTCCCAGGATAAGGGTCTTTTCAAATGAGTCAGTTATTCGCATCAGGGGGCCAAATTATTGGAGTTTCAGCTTCAGCATCAGTCCTAATGAAAGTTCAGGACTGATTTGCAGTTCATGGGGTCACAAAAAGTCAGACATGACTGAACAACTGAACTGAACTGAATATAGTCAAAGTCTTTGGCATAGTCAATAAAGCAGAAATAGGTGTTTTTCTGGAACGCTCTTGCTTTTTCCATGATCCAGCAGATATTGGCAATTTGATCTCTGGTTCTTCTCCCTTTTCTAAAACCAGCTTGAACATCTGGAAGTTCACGGTTCACGTATTGCTGAAGCCTGGCTTGGAGAATTTTGAGCATTACTTTACTAGCATGTGAGATGAGGGCAATTGTGCAGTAGTTTGAGCATTCTTTGGCATTACCTTTCTTTGGAATTGGAATGAAAACTGACCTTTTCCAGTCCTGTGGCCACTGCTGAGTTTTTCCAAGTTTGCTGGCATATTGAGTGCAGCACTTTCACAGCATTATCTTTCAGGATTTGAAACAGCTCAACTGGAATTCCATCACCTCCACTAGCTTTGTTCTTAGTGATGCTTAAGTACCACTTGACTTCACATTCCAGGATGTCTGGCTCTAGATGAGTGATCATACCATTGTGATTATCTGGGTCATGTAGATCTTTTTTGAATAGTTCTTCTGTATATTCTTGCCACCTCTTCTTGATATCTTCTGCTTCTGTTAGGTCTATACCATTTCTGTCCTTTATTTTGCCCATCTTTGCATGAAATGTTCCCTTGTTATCCCTAATTTTCTTGAAGAGATCTCTAGTCTTTCTCATTCTATTGTTTTCCTCTATTTCTTTGCACTGATCACTGAGGAAGGCTTATCCTATCTCTCCTTGCTATTCTTTGGAACTCTGCATTCAAATGGGTATATCTTTCCTTTTCTCCTTTGCTTTTTGCTTCTCTTCTTTTCATAGCTATTTGTAAGGCCTCCTCAGACAGCCATCTTGCTTTTTTGCATTTCTTTATCTTAGGGATGGTCTTGATCCCTGTCATGAACCTCCATCCATAGGTCCATAGTTCTTCAGGTACTCTGTCTATCAGATCTTATTCTTTAAATCTATTTGTCACTTTGATTGTATAATCACAAGGGATTTGATTTAGGTCATACCTGAATGGTCTAGTGGTTTTCCCTACTTTCTTTAATTTAAGCCAGAAGTTGGCAATAAGGAGTTCATGATCTGAGCCACAGTCAGCTCCTGGTCTTGTTTTTGCTAACTGTATAGAGCTTCTCCACCTTTAGCTGCAAAGAATATAATCAATCTGATTTCAGTATTGACCATCTGGTGAGGTCCATGTGTAGAGTCTTCTCTTGTGTTGTTGGAAGAGGGTGTTTGCTACGACCAGTGCATTCTCTTGGCAAAACTCTATTAGCCTTTGCCCTGCTTCATTCTGTACTCCCAGGCCAAATTGTCTGTTACTCCAGATTTTTCTTGACTTCCTACTTTTGTATTCCCATCCCCTATAATGAAAAGGACACCTTTTTGGGTGCTAGTTCTAGAAGGTCTTGTAGGTCTTCATAGAACTGTTCAACTTCAGCTTCTTTGGCGTTACTGGTCAGGATAGACTTGGGTTACTGTGATATTGAACAGTTTGCCTTGAAAACAAACAGAAATAATTCTGTCATTTTTGAGACTGCATCCAAGGTACTGCATTTAGGACTCTTTTGTTGACTATGATGACTATTCCATTTATTCTAAGGGATTCCTCCCCACAGTAGTAGATATAATGGTCATCTGAGTTAAATTCACCCATTCCAGTCCATTTTAGTTCACTGATTCCCAAAATGTTGATGTTCACTCTTGCCATCTCCTGTTTGACCACTTCCAATTTGCCTTGATTCATGGACCTAACATTCCAGTTCTCTATGCAGTATTGCTCTTTACAGCATCCGACTTTATTTCCATCACCCATCACATCCACAGCTGGGTGTTGTTTAGCTTTGGCTCTGTTCTTCATTCTTTCTGGAGTTATTTCTCCACTGATCTTCAATAGCATAGTGGGCACCTACCGACCTGGGGAGTTCATCTTTCAGTGTCCTATTTTTTTTTTTTTTTTTTGCCTTTTCATACTGTTTATTGGGTTCTCAAGGCAAGAATACTGAAGTGGTTTGCCATTCCCCTCTCCAGTGGACCAGATTTTGTCAGAAGTCTCCACCATGACCCTCATATTCCTGGATAATCACCCCATTAAGATGGATAATACTCTCATCTTAGTCACATTTGCAAAGGCTCTGTTTCCATATAAGGTAACATGTTCCAGGGATTAAAAGGGGGAGGGATCGTGAGGCAAGAGAAGTGATGGCACCATTCACCTATGACACCAGTCTTCAATATTTGCATCTTCATATATTTCTTCTGCTTTAGTGTTCATTTCTAAAATGTTACTTCTCTTGTTTCTAATTTTACCTAAATTCTTTTTCTTCTTCCTGAGGCTTTCAAATTCAGATTTATATTGTTCTTTAACGTTTTTAATTGTTTTCTTAATATCTTTTGGCTCATTTTAAGATATTACAGTTTTGATCTGCATTTTGAACAAATCTTTCTCACAGACTTTAATTTCTGTAGAAATATTCTCTTTATCCTTATACTCATTTTTTGTATGGTAACTGTACCTGAGATTTGGTAATTTTTCTGTATTTCATTTTTCTGTAAATTTCATTTTCCTTCATTCTTAATAGACTTCATTCAGATATTTCCTAATGTCACAAAGCCCTCTCTGCTCTTGCTTTTCATAGTGTTAAAAATATGGCATCTTGTTTTCTGAGATTCTCTAATACTTTTGCCTTCTCTATCTTCTAATTGTATTTCCTTTTTTACTTGGATTTGTCAATTTACATCCCAGTAGTATTTTCCCCTCAGGGTAGAGTCCTGTCTGGAAAAAGTACCCTAGAATATCCATTTGAAAACTTCCTGGGGCTATACTGCTCCACATCCTGTGACCTGAACACAAATCCCTTAACACTCACTTCTTTAAAGAGCTTAACACTCATCCCCAGTTGCAGCTGCTGTCCTAAAGTTCCCCTACTTCACTTTCAAGTTGACTATATTGGAGTTTTCCTGCTCTGGGCTGCCAAATTCTCAAACAGCTATACACCACACAGAGGCAAGCCTGGGGGCAGCCAGCCTCAGACCAGACCCAGCACACTTCTCTTTCCATTTTTCCCTTCTACTGCCCACAGCCTGGATTGAGCCCCTGAGCCCACAGGGTTTTGTATTGTAGGAATTAAAACTCTCTGAATTAATGTAGCATTGGTGCGCTAAGCTCCATTGTTCTCAAAGCTCAGCCACCACCAGCTTTGAAAGCATGGAAAGTGAAAGTGTTCATCACTAAGTCATGTCCAACTCTTGCAACCCCATGGACTGTAGACCCACAGGCTCTTCTGTCCATGGGATTCTCCAGGCAAGAATATTGGAGTGGGTTGCCATTTTCTTCACCAGGGATTCTCCTCAAGCCAGGAATTTAACCCAGGTCTCCTGCATTGCAGACCAGTTCTTTACTGACTGAGCTATGCATGTCACTAGCCAAATAGATGTTGAACTTGAACTGCCCTCTAGTCTATTACAGCCTTCAGCTCTCTGCACTCTAATTGTGCATACATATGAAAGCCCAGGCTAGGAAGAGAAGAAATGAGACCCCAAAAGAAAAGACAAAACAACTTTCTTCCACCCCCCCCCACCCCAAAAAAGAGAAAAAAAGTGCCTACCTCTGTTTGTCCTTACATAGATGTTAAAAACAGCCATGTCTGGTAGCTGTTGGTACTTTGCTCCAACTCATTTTGGGAGTTGAAGAGATACATCGTTCAGTTGAAAATATTGCCCATGGATTTTGAGTTTGCTTTCTGTTGGCTCTTTTGAACTGTGGTGTTGGAGAAGACTCTTGAGAGTCCCTTGGACCGCAAGGAGATCCAATCAGTCAATGCTAAAGGTAATAAATCCTGAATATTCATTGGAAAGACTGATGCTGAAGCTGAAACTCCAATACTTTGGCCACCTGATGTGAAGAACTGACTCATTGGGAAAGACCCTGATGCTGGGAAAGATTGAAGTCAAGAGGAGAAGGGGACGACAGAGGATGATATGGTTGGATGGGTTCACCAACTCAATAGACATGAGTTTGAGCAAGCTCCAGGAGTTGGTGATGCACAGGGAAGGCTGGTGTGCTGCAATCCATGGGGTCACAAAGAGTTAGACATGACTGAGCAAATGAACTTCTGGTGGCCCTGTTTATATGCAATAATTTCCGAGATCCAAAATATATGCTGCCACTGTTACTACATTTTCCCCAAAACTCTCTTCAGTTTAATATTTTTTAAATTTTTGTTTAAAGACATGAATATGGAATGTGCTTATTTGTAATCCCATTGTGCAGCATCCATTTGGTCAAAAATTGAAGAAAACTGTACCATGATATCTAGAAAAAGCTGGAGACACCAGGATTGTTGAGTTACATCCCCAGAGACAATAGAGCATACGCCCAGGCCAATAATTGATCTATCTTACTGATCAAGTCCATCTTTCAGCTTATGGGTAAGAAATGATGTTGGAGGTCAGAATATTAGGGTCCTAGGGTTAAAGGGCATAAACTGCACAGGGAGAAAAATTAAGGATATTACAATTAAAGTTTGCACCATTAATTTATCTTCTTTAATTTTTTTGAGCTCTTCAATAACTGACATAGAAAAAAAAAATTATCAAGACTCCTAATAATCTGCATTATACATTTTAAAATTATAATTAATATTTTAATTTGTAATGCTTCAACTAGACATAGCTATTCATAGTTATACTGAATATAACTACAGTAAAAAAAGAAAAAACACATTGAAGATATTAATATGGGTATAAATACTCTAGAAATTTTAAAGGAAAAAGATATGATAGAGAGCAAGAGAATCAGCATAGCTTTATGGGAAATCAATAATCTACTATCTCTACTATGCTTCTGATTATCTTTACTGATAAAATTAGGGGGAAAGAATTTGTAATAACTGCATATTAAGTGCCAGAGAAGGCAATAGCACCCCACTCCAGTACTCTTGCCTGGAAAATCCCATGGACAGAAGACCCTGGTGGGCTGCAGTCCATGGGGTTGCACAGAGTCAGACACGACTGAAGTGACTTAGCAGCAGCATATTAAGTGCAGGGGGTATTTTTATTTCCTCCAATAAAGGATATAAATCTAGAACTACAGCTGTGATTGATATTTCCAACTGTAATCATCAACAATCATTCTCTAATATCTACCTAGTTTTGCACCCAACAAGAATTAAACACTCATCTTTCAGGTCTTTGTTGGTACATTTAAACTCTTAATCCCCACAAAGATGCAGTGTTAGTTCACTCTCTAGGGGCTAAAGGGGTAGGAAAAAAATAAAAGGCAAATCCAAGGATTTATTTGATATTTCCAAACCGCATGGCCTTTATTTCATGAATCATGAAGCTAATGTTGGGGTTCTTCCAATGACTTATATCAATTTTTACTCCAGATTCTTAGGATGGTTCTGTGGTAGCATTAAACCCGGTTTAGGATGAAATCTGACTGCAGTTCAGGAGACTCCGGTTTGATTCTTTTGTCAGGAAGATACTCTAGAGAAGGGATAGGCTACCCACTCCAGTATTCTTGGGCTTCTCTGGTGGCTCAGATGGTAAAGATTCTGCCTGCAATGTGGGACACCGAGGTTTGATCCCAGGGTTGGGAAGATCCCCTGGAGGAGGGTATGGCAATCCACTTCAGTACTCTTGCCTGGAGAATCCCCATGGACAGAGGAGTATGGCAAACTACAGTCCATGGGGTCGCAAAGAGTTGGACACAACTGAGGGACTAAGCACAGAATGGATTTGGTCTAAAACTTCATTTCTCATTTGACCTAGAGATTCACCATTCTGACTGGTGAAGCATGTAGAATTTGTTTCTAATAAATAGTATCAGTTCAGATCTAGTTTAATCTAATCTAATAATCCCTGAAATGTCTGTGTTTTTCTTTCTTTCTTTTTTTAAAATTATCTTTTTTTTTTTTTTCTAATGTGGCTAAAAGCCTCAGGCTCCTTTGGGATAAGTTTGGGGGAATATCAATGGCATGCATATCTTTGGACAGTATTACATGGTGCTTTCTATTAATATAATGGAGCTGGCACTACTCTCAATCAGAGGCTCCTACAATGCAAACTGGCTTAGTAAGAAATGGATAGGAAGCTTTGAATCTCCATTTAAGCATCTCATGTTATGTTAATGTCCACTGACCAAGATTTTTCCTATTTTGGTGAAGCAGCTCCTTAGTAGGCTATGTGTCTGCATATGTGTATCCATAGATAAGTGAGGGAGAGAGAGATGACTGATGATAGATAATTAGATAAAGAAACAGATATATAAATATATATATATGTGTGTAAACTTTTAACAGCCCCAATATTTTCTAGGTTTCCCTTTTAATATGATGATTTTCAGAGATGAATTGACATGAAACCCTACCTAGGTAATAGAAAAAAGGAAATGAAACATTTTAATAACTATTTATTCAATATAATAATTAAACCATTTCCAAAATGAATATAGCCTAATATTCCTTTTTCTAGAGAATGAATGCTTTGTAACTCATTCATTAAAAAAAAATGAGCTTCTATAATGGTCAGGACTCTTTCATAAGTACTAGGGAGTACACAGTGAATTGAAGACAGATACGGTTCCAATCTTCAAAGAGTGTACATTCTCATATAGTAAGACAAACTAAATGCCAAAGACAACAAAAAGATAATTTTATATTGAGTTAAGTCTAGGAAAACATAATAGAATTAACAAATAGGAATGGGAGTGGGTCTGGGATGTGTATTACTCATGTTAGGGTGGTCAATGAATGGCTCCTTGAGAAAGTAATCATTGAGCTGAAACCTGAGCTATAGAGAATTTGTAAAGACAGTGGAGTAGAATCATTGACAGCAAGGCTTCTGGAGCCAGAGTCTTGAGTTAGAAGTTTTGCTCTATAATATCCTAGATGTGGAACACTGGGGATGTTACTTAACCTCTTTGTACCCAGTTTCCTAGTCTGTAAAATATAACAATTATCATACCCACTTGACAGGCTTGTTGTTGTTCAGCTGTTAAGTTATATCCAACTCTTTGTGACTGTTTGGACTGCAGCATGCCAGGCTTCCCTGTCCTTCACTGTCTCCCAGAGTTTGCTCAGATTCATGTCTATTGAGTCAGTGATGGTATCTAACCATCTCATCCTCTGCTGCCCCTTTCTCCTTTTGTCTTCAGTCTTTCCCAGCATTAGGGTCTTTTTCAGTTAGTCAACTCTTCACATCAAGTGGCCAAAGTACTGGAGCTTCAGCTTCAGTCATTTCAATGATTGATTATTCAGGATTGCTTTCCTTTAGAATTGACTTGTTTGATCTCCTTGCAGTCCAAGAGACTCTCAAAGAGCCTTCTCCAGAACCACTACAAATCACCATTTGGTGATGTTCATGTGTAGAGTTGTCTCTTGTGGCTTGTTGTTAGAATTAAGTAAGTTAATACATATCAGAAATACTCCAGAGGAAATAGAATGTTCAAAGATTCTAAAGCAGGAAAGGGCTTTGTGTATACAAGAAAATTGGAAGGTAGTGATTGCAAGGTAGGGTGCCATGAAGTGAGCTTCAAGATTTGAATGAAGACACAAAGCATATAGGCCCCAAAGACAGAGCAGAGACAGAAACTCAGGAATCAAATTCATCTAAAAGAGACAAGTACCATAAGATACCACTTATATGTAGAATCTTAAATAAGAAGTACAAATGAACCTATCTACAAAAGAGAAATTGAGTTACAGATGTAGAAAACAAATTTATGTTTACCAGGGGGTAAAAGAAGACAGGAGGGATAAGTTGGGAGGTTGGAATTGACACATTGCTGCTGTAGTTCTGTTGTTAAGTGTTGTCCAACTCTTTTGCAACCCTATGAACTGTAGCCCGCCAGGCTCCTCAGTCCATGGGATTTCCAAGGCAAGAATACTGAGTGGTTTGCCATTTCTTCCTCCAAGGGATCTTCCCAATCCAAGGATTAAACCCATGTCTCCTGCATTGGCAAGTGGATTCTTTACCACTGAGCCACCAGCGAAGCCCTGGGATTGACACATACACACTATTATATACAAAATAGATAACTAATAAGGACCTACTGTACAGCACAGAGAACTCCACTTAATACTCTGTAATAGCCTATATGGGAAAAGAATCTTAAAAAAAAGAGTGGATACATGTATATATGTAACTGATTCACTTTGCTGTACACCTGAAACTAATACTGCATTCTAGATCAACTATATTCCAATTAAAAAAAAAAAAAAAAAAAAAACTCCCTGCCAGTTACAAGGAATGTGGTTAACTGAAAGTTTCCAGCAGTCAGCACCCTGAGATCCACTTCACTTTTTAAGCTAATGCCATTCTTTCTTTGGGATGGTCTCAGCCAATGACTGAGCAAGACTCCAGTACAAGGCCAAGCCTTGTACTTCAAGACTCATTTAGGGAGCGAATATTGCTCCATAGTAAACTGTTGAGGTGGGGGGGACGTCGGGGAAGCACTTTTAGATCTTCATTGTCCTCTGCCAAATCCTGCTCTGTCCCTTTTTCTTTCAAAGATGTTTCTCCCTCAAAACCTAAGCATTCTTAACTCTATCTCAGCAAGAATCCAACCAATACAAAGACCATAATAATTGGTCTTTGTAATTTTAAGTTAAATATAATGGGGAGCCATTGATGGGGAGATGATCTCTTATGTAGAGAATAGATTTTAAGGGGGAAAGAGTAAAGCAGAAGACCACCTAGCGGGCTATTGAAATGGCCTGAGAAAATAACAGTATAGGCTTAGGCTGTGGCAAAAGAGATGGAGAGAACTATTCATATTAAATACACATTTTGAAGCTAAAATCAACAGGACTAGCTATAGGTTTGGACGTGAAGATCAAGGAAAGTGTGGCAACACAGCTGACTTCTAGATTTTTGTCTTGAGACACTGGGTGAATTATGAGACCAAAAACAAACAAACCAAAAAAGATAGGAACAACTTTGAAAATTTTGACATGTAAATTTTTAATGCCTATTAGATACCGAAAAAGTGATGCTCATGTGCCATGAGGTGAGCTTCAAGATTTGAATAAAGACCCAAAGCATAGGGCCCTAAGACAAAGCAGGGACAGAAACTCACTACCCCAATTCATCTATAAGAGACAAGTACCATAAGATATCACTTATATGTAGAAGCTTAAAAAGAGAGTTCAAATGAATCTATCTACAAAACAGAAATTGAAATACACTTAGATAAATACATATGTAGAAACAGCAGTATAAAATAGAGCTTGTTTTATAAGTTGTTTTCTGGATTATTGTTCCTTCTAGTATGAAATCAGCATTTGAGCATTTTTTACTAGCATTTAATATGATATTTGAAGATGATTCTTTCAATAATGTTCAACTCTCCATTGACATGCTTTTGACAAGACAAGGGTAATAGTGACAATTTCCTTTAAATATGTTATAAGATGGATAAATCAATTTGAATTTGTATGATCTCCCATTAGGGAACAAGTGGCTTATAGTTTTTTCATCTCAATGGTAATTAATGATAGTTTCCACATTTAAATCACTAAAAGGGGCTTCCACTTAATTCCAGACAATTTTACCAAATAATATGTAAACATGTACTATATTATTATATATGTACAATATAACATACACACATGAAATAAATAAAGGACCAGAGGAGAAAAAAAATCCTTTTAATTAATATTAGTACATTCCCTGGTGGTCCAGTGGTTATCATCTTGTAATACAGGGGAAACAGTTTCCATCCCTGGTCAGGAAATGAAGGTTCCACATGCCAAGAAGCAACTAAGTCCATGTACCGAAACTACTGAGCCTGCACCACTCCACAACTAGAGAGTCCATGTATAACAACAAAAGATCCTACAAGATGTACTAAAGACCCCACGTGCTGCAACGAAGACCCAATGCAGCCAAATAAATAAATAATAAACAATAAGATGAGATTAATGCTGAAAGAACTATTACATTCTAGCACAAAAAAAATAATGGCAGATATTTTAAGAACTTAAAATGGATATTAAAATTTTAGCCTAATTAGTTATGAGATTTTTCATTATTAATTACACTTAATGACTATAATTGACTTTAAGAATAAGACAAACTTAATACTTCATTTATTCGTAAATATTTGAATGCCTACTCTATTTCAGGTACTACTAATGGATATATAAAACACAATTCTTGCCTGCTGAAATAGATCTCAGTCAAGTGGGGAGATAAATTGTATATTTATATAATTTATTTCTCATTGAAATTAAAATATTTCTATAGGGGAAAAACATAGAGTGCTAATCTAGTTTTGGGTGTGTGTGTGTGTGTGTGATGATGATGATTTCTCTTCCCCTTTTCTCTGATTTAGCAGAGGGATTGTAAGAAGGATTAAAAGGTAGAGGTGATACTGAATGAGTCCACAGTGGCCTATTCATAAATTTTTGGGATACGTATATATATATATATATATATATATGTGTGTGTGTGTGTGTGTGTGTGTGTGTCTGTCTGTCTGTCTGTCTGTCTGTCACTGTGTTTGAAAAAAAATTAAAAAGATGAAATAGATTTCCCTTAAAAAAGGAAATAATTCAAAGAATATTAGATAACAGAATGGAAGGAAAGTCTCAAGATCTTGTTCTTAATCACTTATTGAAACTGTATGTGTTTTCTAAGGCAAAAATGAACGCACCATGGACTGAATGTCTTTAACAACAAAAACTTATTGTCTCCTGGTTCTGCAGGGGGCTAGAAGTTCAAGATCAATGTCGCAGCAGGGTATGAAAGAGAATGTGCTCCACGTCTCTATTCTAGCTTCTGGTGGCTTGCTGGCAATCACTGATGATTTTTTGGCTTCTGCTGCATCACCCCAATCTCTGCCTTCATCTTTACATGCCTGTTTGTGTGCATATCTGTGTCTAAATTTCTCCTTTTTAATAAAAACACTAATGATAGTGGAGTAGGGAGTCTACTGTACTCCCATATGACCTCATTTTAACTAATTACATCGGCAATGACCCTTTTCCTGAATTAGGTCATATTCCTAGGTATATTCTGTTTTTCCTTCTGTTAGTTTATTGCCACACCCTGGGCTCTGTCCCCCTGGGATTCTCCATTCTTTACAAAATCTGGGTCATTTTGATTGCAGGCCCTTGTAACCAAGCAAGACGCTATGGGCAAGCAGGACACTATTGGGCCTTCCCAGCAGAGACCCCCTTGCCCATGCTCTCTGCTGTAGCTCCTCTCTGCAGTACCTAGACAACAGAATCTGAGGCATGTTTCCTGAGTTAACAGATGTTAAAACCTCAACCAAATATAACAAAGTATCTACTTGGTGACCAAGAACACAGTAGCCCCCAGACCCACTGGAGCCTAAGGACTGATAACATTAACCCCTGTGACACCACCCTGTTACCTCACCAGCAACCAATCAGAGCACTGTGCACAAGCTAATCACATACCCTGGGACTCCCCTTCCTCAGCTTGCCTTAAAAATGCTTTGCTGAAACTCATCCGTGAGTTCCGACTTTTTGAGTGCTAGCTGCCCTGGCCTCCTGTGCTGGTGCCTGACAATAAACACTGCACTTTCCTTCACCACAACCTGGCGTCAGAAGATTGGCTTTATTGTGTGTGGGGAAGTAGACCTAAGTTTGGTTCAGTAACACTTCCACCGGTATTTCAGGCCTAGAGAGTCACACAGTATTTTTTATAATAGATTATTTTTCATCAGCTTGTTGTTCCAGGCCTCTCTGGGTGCATATGTAGGATATAGGGCAAATTTAATCAGAGTTCTATTATTCAAAGTCTTTTTATTCCTTCCTTATCAACAGGGATCACAAAATCAAATTTAAACAGGTGCAGTCAATGGAAATAGTTGCTATAGAAAGTGATAAACCCATAGAAAACTGAAATACACCTGCCCCATCTTAAGTAGACAGCAGCAAATTGTTGTCACATAGGAATATGAGCTCAGTGTTGTCAGATCTTTTCAAAGAAGGGTAGGAATAAAAGTTTTTCTGTAGGTTTCTTGGCATTTAAATCGGCTGTTTTAAAAACACTGTGTGGGCCAAAACTATGAGGGCCAAACAAAGCATGTCAACAGGCCAGATCTAGACTGTGGGCTCCCAGATTGCAACCTCTCTTTTGAATAATACACAGGGATTCCTGGCCAATTTGTCTTTTAGCAAAGGCCAACTGTGAATTCAGGTTTTTACTATTCAACCCAGAAATCATTAGAATAACAGCTCAAGTCCGGGCTAATCCATTAAATTCATAAACCCAAAAAAGTATAGCCATATCAATAAATAAAATTTCATTCAATTTTGCGACACCTGCCTTAGTTGACAACATACCCTCTAAACCAACTCTATCAATGTTCTTCAGATTTTTGATTCATCAGATTGGCAAATTTTTCAAGTTTGTCTCTGTGTAATCTGTTATTCCCTCCTCTGACTTTTACACATCAACATCCTGGCAATGTGAAGTTTGGATTTTGGCTGTTCATAAGCAACGGAACAGCATGGGTTTAAAGGGAATTATTAGCTTCCCCCACTTAGTAGAGGAGGATTTTTTTCCATCAAATAACATGGCATTAGGGAGTTTCAGATAACTCCTAATTTTTGATACACTCCATATCCAGATCCCCGAAGAAGAGATATATATATATATATATATATATATATATATATATATATATATTGCACAGTCAAATCTCTATCAGTTATTGATTAGTTCCCTAACTTTCACACAAGAATTATTAAAGCTGGAAGTCTGGACTACCATTTTGATAAGCCTGAGAAGGGAAAAGCCTGGGGTTATGGATCCATAAATAGTTTATTTGTTTATTTGTTTGCTTATATTTCAGTTATTCCTTTAACTGCTCTAGGTATCGGACATATAGCAATAAATAAAATAATCAAAAATCACTGCTGTTATGGAATGTGGCATAGACAGCTAGGAATTCACCAAACATTCAGGCTCTTCATTGCCGTTGGAGCATAGCTGCCCAATCAAAGGCTACATTCCCCACATGCTATCATTTAGATGTGGTTATCTTACTGGGTATCTTCACTGAAACTGGAATGTAAGTAAAGTCATTCATTTCTGTGCTATAACCTTTAAGAAACAGGAATGGTCTCCAGTATGGCCTTAGATAATGACATTAGAAATCACAGGGCTTTTGAGAACTTGGGTCTCTGAATGAATAACTGCAGCAAAGTGCCCTCTTGAATCACTGATCATAAAAATAACTGAACACCTATATGAGCCAAAACTAAGCTGTGTTATGTTAGCCTACTGAAATTTGGGGGCTTGTTTATTGCAACAGCCACTGTTACTCTAGCTAATACATAGGGCTTATGCTTAATTGGGAAAGGCTGATGAAAACAAAATAAAGCATCTCATAAATGAAAAGATTAAAGTAGTAAGGCAAAAATATCTTGTGAAAGACCATCACAGGCTGAAGCAATTCCAAGTAGAAAAGTCTCAATTTCAAGCAAGCCAGCATGTTTAAGGAAGAGCTGAAGACCTAAAGGGCTACGAAAGAAGTAGAAGTTAGAGATGATGAAATAGAGGCAATTTTAAATGAGAATAAATAATGTAGGGTCCTGTGGATTACTATGAGCACTGGGACTCCATTCCCAGAATGGAATGGGAAACTTGGGAAGATTTTGAGCATGGCCCACCTTGAGTTTCACTGCATTTTCTCTGGCTATTTTATAGGTTAAAGGTAGATGAAGGGAGATAAATTAAGAGATTCTGGGTGAGTGATAATTATGATTTTGATCAGGCTAGAATATATAAGATATAGATATATATAAGATGGAGATATAAATATTTGTGTCCTAGGTATATATTAAAGGTAGAGCCTAAGGTATCCAGTGTGTGTAGGGAAAAGAGACATTAAAGATGATACCAAGGTTTTGTCCTGAGAAACTAGAACAGTGAATTTGCCATTTACTGCATTAGAGAACTCTGAGAACTCAGTTCTGGACATGCTCAGTTTATGATGCACGTCACATATTTGAGTTGAGGGGACAAGTAGTCAGGTGGTTATATGAGGCTGGAGGTCAGAGAAGAGATTTGTGCTTAAAGTATTCATTTGGGAGTTGGCAGCTTATATTTAAAGTACTGAATCTTGATGAGAATTCCAAAGAAGGGAGTTTAAATAGAGAAGAGAAGACAAGAAGCAAGCCTTGCGCAATCCCATATTGGAGGTCAAGGAGACGAGAAGGACTCAGCAAGAAGCAATGAAAAGGAAAAGACCAAGAACTGGTGGAAAATCAGACAGCATCATGGAAGCCAAAAGGTGGAAATGGCTAAAGAAAAGGAATTATCGACTGTGGCCAATGTTGCTGAAATTTCACAACTGAGAAGTGACCACTAGATTTAAGGATGTCTGCTGGTAACCTTGATACAATTAACTTACTATGGGAAAAGGAGAGAAAGAAGTTAGAAACAGGAGTATACAATATTCTTTCCAAAAGTGTTACTCGGAAAGGAAGACAGAAGTGAGTAATAGTTGGAGGCAGAAATGAGCAAAGTGGTTTTAGATGGAAAGATAATAGTATGTTTATATGAGGAGGAGAGTGACTATTTTCCTCAGCAGAGAGGAAAATAGTTATTGATGTTTCTATAATAAAATTAACATGTACATTGTATAAACTTTGTATAACACACATTTAAATATTACATTTAAAATTGAAAATATACTCTCATGCAGCGAATTTAATTGCTAATAAGAAGAGATCAGGTGAGAGGAATATATTAAAGATAAAGGAGAGAAGAGAATACTTAATAGCTTAGTTCCTGAAAGGGCAAAAGAGTTATCTAATCCACACTATGGAAACAAATATAAACCTGCCATGTTAGCAGGAGAGGAGGAGAGAACAGTGACAATAAATTAGGAGAAGAGCGGAAGGGGGAAATGAAGAAGGCAATATCTCATGGTTTCTATTTCTTCTCTTTTCAGAGAAATATAAAAATCATCAACTGAGAGTGATGTGGGAAGGAAAGAGTGAGAGATTTTTTAAAACTACAGAATGTGTGAGATTTTATTTGGGTAAATAGAAAAGCGAAATAACTCAGAATTGGCTAAGGGCCTGGTTGAGGTTGAAGTTACATAACAATCATTTGTGCTGTTTAATTCAGCTCTGACTGTTGTAGGACAGAGAGTTGGATCCACTTAGGAATGGTAAAAGTATCTTAAGACTCTTATAATCAGTGGCAAAGAATTTACCTGCCATTGCAGGAGACGCAAGAGACACTGGTGTGATCCCTGGGATGAGATTCCTGGAGGAGATCCCCTGGAGGAGGAAATGGCAACCCACTCTGGAATTCTTACCTGGGGAATCCCATGGATGGAAGAGCCTGGCACACTATAGTCTATAGGGTCACAAAGAGTCAGACACAACTGAACAACTGAGCACATTCTCATGCAAGTGTTTAGTAAGATGAAATACATGTTGTGCCTAATATAGTATCCAGCTTATCATAAATATCCTATAAGTGTTATCACCTTCTCAAGAATTCACTCTTGAAATGAATCTTTCAATTCCTAACTTACTAAAAGACTGTCAGGATATTGAAAATAATTAAAAAGACTTTAAGGACTGCATCATTTTTTAAACCTTGAGTTTACTGTTTATAATTTTAAATTATTATAATCGTAAATCCTAAGAGGTTTTACAATAAATGAAATCCTAATTTATTTTGCAATACATCAAAAAACAAGGAAGTTTTACAAGCTTCTACATCAGTGACAACAGCAAAAAATTTTTTGAGAACTGAATTAAATGAACCCAAGGACCAAATTTGGTCCAAAAGCCAGAAATTTCTTTTATGAAGCCAACAATATTCCAGGAAAAATTAATAAGAAGAGCAATAGAGACACAAGAAGAGTGTGAGAGAGAAGAGATAGAGAAAATATTTCTTATTTTCACTTTTATGAATTTTACTCAGGAAGCTAACAGCTTTCACAGGGAAATGATATGGAAAATAAAACAATTTTAATACTACAGAGAATATGTTGCTCTATCAAAATTTTAGTGAATACAAGCTCAGAATCCAAAGAAAAGCAAACTTGAAAATGTACTGTATGTCAGAGAGTCAATTTTTTTTGTTGTTTTTTTATGTGTGGGTGTGTGTCTGTGTGTGTGTAGTCACTCAGTCATATCCAACTTTTTGTGACCCCATGGACTGTAGCCCTCCAGGTTCCTCTGTCCACAGGATTCTCCAAGCAAGTATACTGAAGTGAACAGCCATTCCCTTCTCCAGGGGATCTTCCTGACACAGGAATCAAACCCAGGTCTCCCGCACTGCAGGCAGATTCTTTACAGTCTGAGCCACCAATGTTATGCAAAGTAAAAGTGATGAGAATATTATAAACAAAGACCTTTGGATATGGAGAAGCTAATAGTGAAACAGCTGTTAGAAGGAATATTCACAGTGGGTTAAAAAAATGTTTAAGAAATAATCCTTCTGTAGGTAGTGATAAAAAGAAAAATCAAATTTTCTTGCCTTAAGCTATTTCTCTATTCTAGAGAACGACAAAAACAAGGGCCTAAAAAGGAAACTTCAAGTAAAATTTTTTCTTTCATTTATTCAACCAATAATTACTGAGTACCAGTAACTAAAAGTGCCAGGTGCTGTCCTAGACACTGGGGAACCGACGATGAATAAGATAAAGTTCCAACTCTTCCAAGATTTATATTTTAATTGAAGGAAGAGAGAGAATAAGTAACATAAATAAAGATAATTTCAAATAATGATGAGTTTTCATGGAAATAATATATGATGACATGATATAGAATATCTAGGAGGGTAACATATATTCTATATCATATCATCGTATATTATTTCCATGAAACTCTTCATGGAGGAGGAGAAGGGGACGACAGAGGATGAGATGCTTGGATGGCATCACCAACTCAATGGATATGAGTCTGAGTAAACTCCAGGAGTTGGTGATGGACAGGGAGGCCTGGTGTGCTACAGTCAATGGGGTCACAAAGAGTCGGACACGACTGAGTGACTGAACTGAACTGAGGAGAGTAACAAATTACCACAAAGCATAGCAGTTGAAAACATTCCACATATATTCTGTGGGTCAAGAATTTGGACCCAGATCAGATGGGTCCTGCAGCTCAGGGTCTCTGCTGCTGCTGCTGCTGCTGCTAAGTTGCTTCAGTCGTGTCCGACTCTGTGCGACCCCATAGACAGCAGCTCACCAGGCTCCCCCGTCCCTGGGATTCTAACTAGGCCCCATTCCAAGTGGCCACCAAAGCAGCGACAATCTCAAGGTTCAAATGGGGTGGAATCTGATTCCAGGCTTACTTGGTGGTTGTTAGCGGGATTTAGTTCTCCTTGGGCTAGTAGACGGGATCTCAGTTTTTTACCACAGTATGGCTCACAACATAGCAGCTGGCTTCATCAAAGTCAGCCAAAGAGGGAGGAGTAGCAAGAAAGAAGGAGAGACAGAAGTCATTCTTTTATAGCTTTACATCAGAAATGACATCTGGCATTTTTGTCATATTCTGTTTATTAGAAGCAAGTTCTAGGACAGCCTACTCACAAATAGGAGGCATTATACAAGAACGTGAATGCCAGAAATCAGGATTCAATCACTAGGAACCATTTAGAACCAGCCTAACCCATAAGGAATCAGAAAGGCAGAAGTATATGAAGTTGTGATATCATCCAAAAGAGAAATGCAGACCTGAATAATACTGGTGTGAACCCAAATTTAGCTAATCTCCTTCTAAGGAAGAAACTTTTGCATGGTATACAAAGATAGTCAAAAGAGAAAATATACTGCTCAGGTTTCACCATTTTTACACAGACATGTTGTAGCATTGATATTTCCATTTTTGCTCAATATTTATTAAGCACTAATTACCTGTATAGTGAAAATATACTTATTATTTCAGAGATAATAATTTTCTTCTTCATCCCTTTCAATACCAGTTCCCATTCCCTTATCCAAACCTACATGCACCTCTCCAAAAACAAAAACTTTTTTGATTTGCAACTTTTTAGATTAGCTTTAGTCTAACCAAACTAGGGTAATGCCAATGCTGCTGCTGCTGCTGCTGCTAAGGCGCTTCAGTCATGTCCGACTCCATGCGACCTCATAGACGGCAGGCCACCAGGCTCCCCCGCCCCTGAGATTCTCCAGGCAAGAACACTGGAGTGGGCTGCCATTTCCTTCTCCAATGCATGAAAGTGAAAAGTGAAAGGGAAGTCGCTCAGTCGTGTCCGACTCTTAGCGACCCCATGGACTACAGCCTACCAGGCTCCTCCGTCCATGGGATTTTCTAGGCAAGAGTACTGGAGTGGGGTGCCAATGCTAGAGTTGATCTATTCATATTTTAATCAAAAGGCAAGTGAGCTTAAATGATTTAGAATGCCACAACATCAAAACACTAGAGTCTGCTAAATTCTAGAGGGTTTGCTTTGGGCAGATTATTTAACCTCACTGAGCCTCAGTTTTCTGGTATGTAAAACAGAAAGATAAAAATCATAATAACATTAATTCCAATTTCAATGGACAGATGAAGATTAATGATGTGTGTGTTAGCAATTTGTAAACCATAATATACTGTACATTTTTAGAAAGTTTTAAAGTATTTAATCCAAAGAAATCAAAAAGTGATAAGCTTCTGAAATTATACAAGATTTTTTAATATTCCACTCATTTCTCTTCTACATAGAAAAATGAGAACATACTGACCCAGTTTTCCTCAATTTGCCATATTCTTAAATATTACATAAATTCTTTATCTGTAACTCGTTGTTTATGCCATGAAGTGTCCACAAACACATAGCAATTGGAAATTCTGAAAATTCTTAGAAGATACATTTGCTTACTAAACCACAGTAAAATCAAGCACCATAAAAGAGTTAACATAGGAATGAAAGCAAAAGAGAATATGATATGTGTTGGAAGAAAGAACTATATTAAAATGAGCTCATTTTGATCAGAAGAAAATGGTTCTTATTTTAAAATAGATGTGTGTCCTTTTACAATTACAGAAGCTGAAATATAACTGTAATCTACAACCATAAGGTAAGATTTCCATCTTTATATGACATGAAAAATGTGCCAAGCCAAGACTTTCCCATAAACAAAATTGCTTTCTTCAACTTACACTTTAATGCAAGATATCAATCATAGGGTGGATTTTATTACTCAGAATTTAGCTTCGTTTTTTGACAGATTGCTTACAGTCAGCTTGAAGTACAATTGTATATCATCCCTATTATATACACATCTGAATTGGTGGACCCTTTATTTTAAAAAGAGTATTATAAATGGGAAGAAATGTCTGGTGAGGCGGAATTAGTTTGACATTGACCATTTTAACTGAATAGTGTATTTTTGATAACATATTATTATATATCTACAGTAGGTCTGAGGCTACAGGCATCATATAAGACATCAGGGGACAGCAATGTCTCTATTCTATGAAGGACCTCTCTATTTTGACATCTTTTTCTCCCTTGTTTACACATCTCCATTTATTAAATCATTCTCATTTTGAATAAAGAGACAGTGTTGATATCAATACAATGCACTGCCTAGACAATATAGTTACAGGATACATTTTATATATAGCAGCAAGACCACCAAAAGTATATATATATATTTTTGTTAAAAAAATCAATCTACTGTGTCATATGGAGAAATGGATGTAGTGAAAACTACAATGATGTAATTTGTGGTCAAGACCTCTTACATGCTACAAGTAGTTCTAGTTTAAAGGAAGCTACAATCATCCACTTCATTCACAGCCACCATGAATTTAGTATTCCTTGGGCACACAAATAAAGAACAGCAAAATGTATGAAAATGAAGATGTAGAGCCTTGAAATGAAGAGTTCACAGCTAAAGTTGCCATAAAATTTGCAGTCTATTTCTAGGTAGGAAAAGTGTAAAGAATTTCTAGTACTGTCCTTTAAAGGCCAATTGGAGATTGATACTTGCTGAAGTTGTGGCAGATATGCAATCCTACTGGATTCCAGCTCCCCATGAATAAGCAGAATACTTTTAAAAAACCTTTTAACTTATCTGTGATGAAAAATGCATGCTGGTTTAAACTGCCTTAGAACTTTAAATGAGCCACTGCAGCACATTCAGCAGCATAGCCCAGTAGTCCTAAAACCACCAAAAGCTACAAAAAAATACAAGTTAAAAAAAAAAAAAAAAACTTTAATTGAGTCACTTATGAGGCTTTCCTTCTCCTCAACAAAGTGCTTAATTTCCAGGGATGCTTTAGCTGTCATGCTGCTGGTGTGATTCTTGTTATTGAAAAGAAAGGATAAAAGCCTGATCCCAAAGCAATCAAATTTAACTTGGGATAAGTGACTAAGAACCACCTTCAAACGCTTAGAAGTGGAGATACTTTCAGTTAACTCATCCCGATGTAATCCCTACTTAAACGTACTTATACAGATGAGTCTCATTTCCATGATTTGACTTTAACATTCTTTTAACAACCCCAAAATGAAACAAAAGAGCTGCTAAACACACTTCATTATTGTTTTGAGAAGCCTGGCCTAAACCCTTGCACTGTGAGGCATCATGGGCTTGGTGCCTGCATGATCAAGCGTTCAACTTTTCTTAAGACCAAATTCTCAACTGTAACTTTCAGTTATGTAGAAATTTGGCTTTAAAGGATAGGTTCAAATTTCCAAAAGTTATCTTTCTTCCCCCTCCTCCAACTAAAAGTCAAGAAATTATCTATTTAATTAAATAAGAAATACATTCTAATTTCATACTCCTTTACAATCCTGGTCTTTGTGAGAAATTAGTAATAATATAATATGATATGACCCATTATTAGGATACTGGCCACAGGATAAGGTTTCTACAATAAGCTTATACCCTTAGGTTTCTCCTTGGAAAAGTATTTACATTATTAACTCTTCTTAGTAACATGTCATTGTACTCAATCAAATAGAGCACTGTTACTGTAGTCATTCACTAATGTTTGAAATTATTACACAGTCCCATGATAGTTGCCTGGGTAAGATATGAAATAGAGAGTATTAAAGTTAGAATCAGTATCTGTCACATATGACGTGTTCAGAAAGTACAAATATTGACTAGCTAGTTAGTTCGTTAGTTAGTTCAGTCGCTCAGTCGTGTCTGACTGTTTGCGACCCCATGCATCGCAGCACGCCAGGCCTCCCTGTCCATCACCAACTCCCGGGGTTCACTCAGACTCACATCCATCAAGTCAGTGATGCCATCCAGCCATCTCATCCTCGGTTGTCCCCTTCTCCTCCTGCCCCCAATCCCTCCCAGCATCAGAGTTTTTTCCAATGAGTCAACTCTTCACCTGAGGTGGCCAAAGTACTGGAGCTTCAGCTTTAGCATCATTCCTTCCAAAGAAATCCCAGGGCTGATCTCCTTCAGAATGGACTGGTTGGATCTCCTTGCAGTCCAAGGGACTCTCAAGAGTCTTCTCCAACACCACAGTTCAAAAGCATCAATTCTTCAGCTCTCAGCCTTCTTCACAGTCCAACTCTCACATCCATACATGACCACAGGAAAAACTATAGCCTTGACTAGACGGACCTTAGTTGGCAAAGTAATGTCTCTGCTTTTGAATATACTATCTAGGTTGGTCATAACTTTTCTTCCAAGGAGTAAACGTCTTTTAATTTCATGGCTGCAGTCACCATCTGCAGTGATTTTGGAGCCCCCCCAAATAAAGTCTGACACTGTTTCCAATGTTTCCCCATCTATTTCCCATGAAGCGATGGGACCAGATGCCATGTTCCTTGTTTTCTGAATGTTGAGCTTTAAGCCAGCTTTTTCACTCTCCTCTTTCACTTTCATCAAGAGGCTTTTTAGCTCCTCTTCACTTTCTACCATAAGGGTGGTGTCATCTGCATATCTGAGGTTATTGATATTTCTCCCAGCAATCTTGATTCCAGCTTGTGTTTCTTCCAGACCAGCGTTTCTCATGATGTACTCTGCATATAAGTTAAATAAGCAGGATGACGATATACAGCCTGGAAGTACTCCTTTTCCTATTTGGAACCAGTCTGTTGTTCCATGTCCAGTTCTAACTGTTGCTTCCTGACCTGCATACAGATTTCTCAAGAGGCAGGTCAGGTGGTCTGGTATTCCCATCTCTTGAAGAATTTTCCACAGTTTATTGTGATCCACACAGTCAAACGCTTTGGCATAGTCAATAAAGCAGATGTTTTTCTGGAACTCTCTTGCTTTTTCCATGATCCAGCAGATGTTGGCAACTTGATCTCTGGTTCCTCTCCCTTTTCCAAAACCAGCTTGAACATCAGGGAGTTCATGGTTCACGTATTGCTGAAGCCTGGCTTGGAGAATTTTCAGCATTACTTTACTAGCATGTGAGATGAGGGCAATTGTGCGGTAGTTTGAGCGTTCTTTTGCATTCCCTTTCTTTGGAATTGGAATGAAAACTGACTTTTTCCAGTCCTGTGGCCACTGCTGAGTTTTACGAATTTGCTGGCATATTGAATGCAGTACTTTCACAGCATCATCTTTCAGAATTTGAAACAGCTCCACTGGAATTCCATCACCTCCACTAGCTTTGTTCTTATTGATGCTTTCTAAGGCCCACTTGACTTCACATTCCAAGATGTCTGGCTCTAGATTAGTGATCACATCATCATGATTATCTGGGTCGTGAAGATGTTTTTTGTACAGTTCTTCCATGTATTCTTGCCACCTCTTCTTAATATCTTCTGCTTCTGTTCAGTCCATACCATTTCTGTCCTTTATCGAGCCCATCTTTGCATGAAATGTTCCCTTGGTGTCTCTAATTTTCTTGAAGAGATCTCTAGTCTTTCCAATTCTGTTCTTTTCCTCTATTTCTTTTCATTGATCACTGAAAAAGGCTTTCTTATCTCTTCTTGCTATTCTTTGGAACTCTGCATTCAGATGCTTACATCTTTCCTTTTCTCCTTTGCTTTTCGCCTCTCTTCTTTTCACAGCTATTTGTAAGGCCTCCCCAGACAGCCATTTTGCTTTTTTGCATTTTTTTTCCATGGTGATGTTCTTGATCTCTGTCTCCTGTACAATGTCACAAACCTCATTCCATAGTTCATCAGGCACTCTATCTATAAAATCTAGGCCCTTAAATCTATTTCTCACTTCCACTGTATAATCATAAGGGATTTGATTTAGGTCATACCTGAATGGTCTAGTGGTTTTCCTTACTTTCTTGAATTTGAGTCTGAATTTGGTAATAAGGAGTTCATGATCTGAGCCACAGTCAGCTCCTGGTCTTGTTTTTGTTGACTGTATAGAGCTTCTCCATCTTTGGCTGCAAAGAATATAATAAATCTGATTTCAGTGTTAACCATCTGGTGATGTCCATGTGTAGAGTCTTCTCTTGTGTTGTTGGAAGAGGGTGTGTAAAGAAATCAGATGGTAAAGAATCCACGTGTAATGCAGGATACTGGGTTCAATTCCTGGGTCAGGAAGATCCCCTGGAGAAGGGAAGAAGGAAATGGCAACCCACTCCAGTATTCTTGCATGGAAAATCTAATGGACAGAAGAGCCTAGCAGACTACAGCCTGTGGGGTCACAAAGAGACATGGCTGTACAATTAACACTTTCACTTTGCTAACTATAGTGAATAGTTTAACATATATTTCAGCACCAAATAAATTCACTTCCTCTGTATAGTTTTTTGAAAGTTTTTAAGTATTAGTAGCATATTTACTAATATTTCCAACACCGTTCGGAGACTTTTACACATATTATTTTGACAGATGCATAAAGGACCTACATAATGCCCAGCATTTAGAAGGAACTCAACAGTAATTAAAAACCAGAGACATCACTTTGCTGACAAAGGTCCATAGAGTCAAAGCTATGGTTTTTTCTAGTAGCAGTGTATGGATGTGACAGTTGAACCATAAAAAAGGCTGCATGCAGAAGAATAGATGATTTTGAACTGTGTTGCTAGAGAAGACTCTTGAGAGTCCCTTGGACAGCAAGGAGATCAAACCAGTCAAAAAGGAAATCAACACTGAATATGCATTGGAAGAACTAATGCTGAAGCTCCAATACTTTGGCCACCTTATGCGAAGAGTCAACTCATTGGAAAAGACTCTGATGCTGGCAAAGATTGAGGGCAAGAGGAGAAGGGGATGACAAAGGATGAAATGCTTAGATGGCATCACTGATTTAATGGACATGTGGGAGAAGGCGATGGTGGGATGATTTGAGAAAATAGCATTGAAACATGTATATCACCATATGTGAAATAGATGACCAGTCCAAGTTCAAAACATGAAGCAGGGCACTCAAAGCTAGTGCACTGGGACAACCCAGAGGGATGGGATGGGGAGGGAGGTGGAAGGGGGGCTGAGTACAGGGGCACACATGTACACCCGTGGCTGATTCGTGTCAATGTATGGCAAAAACCATCACAATATTGTAAAGTAATTACAATTGTAATTGTAAAGTAATTGTAAAGTAAACTGTAATTTAATTACAGTTTGTAATTATAATTTACAAGTAATTTTAAATTGTACAGTATGGTCATGTATGGATGTGAGAGTTGGACTGTGAAGAAGGCTGAGCACCGAAGAATTGATGCTTTTGAACTGTGGTGTTGGAGAAGACTCTTGAGAGTCCCTTGGACTGCAAGGAGATCCAACCAGTCCATTCTGAAGGAGATCAGCCCTGGGATTTCTTTGGAAGGAATGATGCTAAAGCTGAAGCTCCAGTACTTTGGCCACCTCAGGCGAAGAGTTGACTCATTGGAAAAGACTCTGATGCTGGGAGGGATTGGGGGCAGGAGGAGAAGGGGACGACAGAGGATGAGATGGCTGGATGGCATCACTGACTTGATGGACGTGAGTTTGAATGAACCACGGGAGTTGGTGATGGACAGGGAGGCCTGGCGTGATGCGATGCATGGGGTCACCAAGAGTCGGACACGACTGAGCGACTGGACTGAACTGAACTGAACTGAAAGTATTGTAAAGTAATCCAATTAAAACAAATAAATTTTTAAAATATTTTATGGAAGGATTTTGTGCTAAAATGATAGTGTCTTCCACAGTGTTTTAAGTGCCCTGTTCTCTAGTATGTGTATCAATCAGATAACTAAGAAGCTGTATTGCTACCTCCACTATAAGGCAGCTTTTTTTAAACAATGGTAATTACTACTATGTGTCCAATGAGAAACTATCTTATCATTGTTCCCTACTAAAACTAGAAGCTTCCACACAAAGCTTAGTCCTCATCACAGGGGTTCCAAGTGGTCTATTCAAAGTCCCATAAATTTAGAAAGATTCTCAGGTATCAAAATGCTATGTGTGATGGACACGACAGATCCCATTTTGAAGAGTAGGGAACTTAGATGGTACCTCATGGTGTAATATGGCAATAATATCAGCAGTGCACCCAAGAGTTTTACTAACTGATCTACAGTTGATACCATTATTTGCAGCAAGACTAGACGTGGTTTATAAACACAGAATACACAACGCAGTGTTTTTCACAACAGCCAATTTCTGTTTCATGAACCAAATTCACAAAGCTTACATATGGATTGCACATTCCGTATTACATCTTAAATGTGTCCTCGATAAATGAGAAAAAAAATCCTTTTTCACTGCTCTATAGGCTTTCACTTGTAAACCTAACTAGTTTATGATAAGTTCTCTCTTCTTTCTCTCACTCCCCATTTCATTTGCTTTGGCTAATATAAGCCTTAATACTCAAAGGATCTTGCTGGCTTGTTCATTACCAAGCAAACTAATTACTGAGGCAAAGGGCCTATAGTATAATAGCTTGTCAGACTGAAGGACCTGACTATAGGCAATACTGCAGTTCTATAATATCCTCAGTCATGATATTTTATTTAATTTTAATTGGTACCCTATTAACAAAATATACCCAGATCCCTTAGACTTAAAACCTATTAGTAACAGAATCTTTCTTATCACCCATCTGGGCAAAAATTTACACCTTTAGAAACTTAGATTTGACACCCTTAACTGTAGATTTAATTGTGCAAGTTAGCTGCTGGCTTCCATGCCCTCTGGCTTCCAGTTGGCTTTGCCCTTGGGAACCATTAGCAGAAAGTCCAGAGATTGGAAAGGAGTGATACTGGATGTCTGTCCTATTGGCATTCTCCCTGCAGGTTGCTGGGGATTGGTTGTGTTCCTTTGCCAAGGGCTACAGCTCCTGTCAGGTGACGCTCTTACTCTGTGTATGTTCTGATAACTTCTCTTTCCCCTGCTTCCTTTTTTTTCACCCCCCTTCTTCTTCTGCTGGCCCTATAGAATTAGTCTCTTCCTAGTTGGTTTCCTAAATCATGCCCTTACCTTTTAAATAATCCTTGTTTTAAACTGTTTTCTAAGCCTCTTTGAATGTACCATGTGATTCCTATACTGAACCCTGATTGATTCTTTAGCCCATTTTCCATTCTTTTTGTTTCATTGATTTGCAGAAATTATTTTCACACTCTGGTTATCAACATTTTATCACTTGTATGCATTACGAAGTTTAATCTACAGTTTGCTTTAAACAATTCATAGTATTTATTGTGGTACAGATTTATATAAATAAAATTTTAAGGTTGTGAAATATATTAAATATATCCACTTCTGTCCTTTTAAAAATTCTTCTCTACCCAGATTTTATTTTTTTTAATGTTTCTATAATTGTTTTTAGAGTCACAAATTTGCTTTTTCATGTAAAAATAAAATATATATTAAATATTTTGGTTTGTTTTCCCACCTGGTTAGCTAATTGTTTTAGAACCATTTATCTGGTTCCATGAGCACCAACTAAACCTTGCCTTTCTGGTAGGTATTAATTTTTTTGCCTTAATCAAACTTAACTGTTTTTCTATTTATTTCAATAAAAACAGTGTTGGCTCATATTAAGCATACGATATGCTGTAAAATGAGGTGAAAGTGAAACTAGGAAAGTCCTAGTAAATCAGTAAAAATAATTATAACTAAATAACCAGTTAATTAAAGGCTTAGGAGTCTTCATGAGATCAAAGATTCAATTAAGCAGGGGGTGGGGAATAGTAGTGAAAGGCAAAGGAAACACTATGTTTCCAAAAATCTTTGAAAAGTAGAAGTTCTGAAAGATAACAAAATCCAGTGTGTGTTCATGGGACTGGGTTTCTGAAATTTCATGAAGGTGAAGGTTAACGGAGTTGAAGAGGGCAGGAATGTTAAGGCAAAGATATTTACAGATATGTCCACCTGATATTGACTTCATTCAGGAAAATATCAGAAACAGTCAGCTATTTTTCCTACTATTTAAGAACACTCATGAACTCTATCTAACCCATGCTAATGTTCTACTTAATAATTAAGGATAAAAAGACACAAATTTTTAATAATCAATAAGTTCATTAAAATCCACTAATATCTTCAATTTTTGTTTCAGATTTTAAAAGAAGAAAATTGGTACTACTCCTGCAAAATTTAGAATATCTAGGAAAGATGAGTAAAGAAGAAATGAAATAGCATTTATTCAAATCAAAAGTATAGTGAGGTACCACCTCACACCAGTCAAAATGACCATCATTAAAAACACTACAAGTTATAAATGATGGAGACAGTATAGAGAAAATTCTACACTGTTGGTGGGAATGTACACTGGGAAGCCACTATGGAGAACAGCATGGAGGTCCCTCAAAAGACTAAAATTAGAGTTCTGCATGATCCTGAAATCTAACTACTGGGCATTTAACTGACAAAACTATGATTCAACAAGATACATGCACCCCTATGCTCATGGCAGTACTATTCACAATAGCCAAGACATGGAAGCAACCTAAATGTCCACTGACAGGTGGCTGGATAAAGAAGCTGTGGCACATATATACAGTAAAATATTACTCAGCCATAAAAAGAAATAAAATAATGCCATTTGCAGTGACATGGATGGACTTAGAGATTATCACCCTAAATGAAGTAGTCACAAGGGGAAAGACAAACACCGTATGCTATCACTTATATGTGGAATCAAAATTATGACACAAGTGGGTATATCTATGAAACAGAAACAGACTGACAGACGTAAAAAACAGACTTGTAGTTGCCAAAGGGGAGGAGAAGTAGGAGAGGAATGGATTGTAGTTTGGGATTAGCAGATGTAAGCTATTATATATAGAATGTATAAACACCTACTGTGGATACAAGGAACTATATTTAACATCCTATATGAAGCCATAATGAAAAAGAATATGAAAGAAAGTATATGTATGTATATATATATATATGTATATATATATATACTTCTCCAGGGGATCTTCCTGACCCAGGAATCAAACCTCGGTCCCCCGCATTGCAGGCAGACACTTTACCATCTGAGCCATCAGGGAAGACATATATATACATATATATGTATAAATAGCCGAATTACTTTGCTGTATAGCAGAAACTAATAAAACAGTGTAAATCAACTATACTTCAGTAAAATAAATTTTAAAAAATAAATAATAATATAGCATTTATTGAGCACCTAATCTGCTTTATTTACATGTGATTACCCTGGAGTAGGAAATGGCAATCCACTCCAGTATTCCTGCCTGGAAAATTACATAGACAGAGGAGCCTGGATGACTGCAGTCTATGCGGTTGCGAAGAGTTGGAAGCAACTGAGCATGCATGCATATTGCATGCACTGATTAGTTTATTCAGTATTGTAGCATGTAGGACAAGGAATCAAATCTAAAACTGATGAACCATTATAATGAACAAAGATCTGCTGTATAGCACATGGGACTCTGCTGAATGTTATAAGGCAGCCTGGATGGGAGAGGAGTTTGGGAGAAAATAGATATACGTATCAATATATGTATTGCCGAGTCCCTTCAGTGTTCATCTGAAACTATCACAACATTGTTAATCGGCTGTATCCCATTATAAAATAAAATGTTTTAAGAAAAATAAAACTGATAAACCTTTAAAACATATCTCTTCAATATACGCTTTTTAAATACCTACTTTCATCTCCCACAAAAAGAAGAAAGGTGATAAAGAAAGAAAACATGAGTTATTTAAATTTATTTTCATATCATCTTACAAACTTATGTTACTCAATAGCACATCAGAACAAATTATAGGATTACCAAACATATTTACAGTAACTTTTTTTTCACATTAAACTTCTGCTGAACTTTTCTCTAGTTAATTAAAAATCTCATCAGGAGATAACTTTTGTTTGACATAATGTCTTTCAAAATATATTCATTTGTTATATATTCTGGTATTAAATAAGAAAAGCTTAGAATAGAAATAAAAGGGTTGAATTAGTCAACAGTAACTAATTACACATTTATCCAAAGATTTCAGTTCTCTTCATTCCATTGGCTTAATGCCATATTTTATTTATTTAGTCAGAACTCTCTCTTCTGTGAAGTTTATGAATAATTTAAAATTCTCACATTTATATACATACATTTATTTTGATAATCCTTGGCAATGACAGTAACCATCCAGATTCTACATAATTTAGATAGAGGTTTTATTTAACACTTTGTGCTAAAATTCTAAAATATGTTTTAAGAGGATTATGACCTAAATTATGTCAGCTATTTGTTCTCTTAAAGAGGTATTTGGTAAATTTAAATAGATAAATTTGGAACACTTTTCTATGAGTTGGCCTAACTTAAAAGGCATAAAAACATCTCCCCAAAATATGATTGAATTCTTTTTGGCTTGATTTTAAATAACTATAGCATAGATGATGAAACTGTTTAGTAATTATACAAATAATAATTGACTAAAAACTAGAAAGACTTTTTACATAAAGACTGTTGTTCTGATATTAGTTATTTGATGTCACAGCAATTAATACCATTTGGTTAATACCCTTAATATTCCACTTAAGCATTTAAGGGTTTCCCAAGTGACTTTCTCCCTATGTATTTATGTTTCAGGAAGCATTTCCCCTAAATATATTAAATGGTTGGATTCCAAATTAATTTTCATTTTTAATCAGTTTCTAATTATAAATTTTTATTTCACTGTATTCATTTATAGTATTCTATATTTAATGATTTTGGAATGTAACATGAAATTGAGTTGTTGCAAATTCAATTAGTTTTATTTCAGTTTGTTAATATAGATATGAGATAAAAGTTCAGAAGACCCATAATTTAGAATTAATCCTCTATTTAGTTCTTGTTGAGTCAAAATGCTGTAACCACTTTCCTATTTTAGTTTTTCAATTTTCTGATATTTTAGTTTATGCATAAGTATACACGTTGGTTTATTAGAGCTGCTGCAACTTATTACCAAAACTTGATGGCTTTAAAGAATAAAATTAAAATGTCCTCTCCCAGTTCTAGAGGCCAGAAGTCCAAAAAGTGCCGGCAAGATTGACTGACTATTGATATTTTAGGGGAGAACTTGTCCAGGAGATTTTCTCCAAGCCTCTGGTTGCTACAGAAATCCTTGGCATTTCTTGGTTTGCGGACACATCATTCCAATCTCTGCCATCATTTTCACATGGCTTTATCCCCTGTGTCTCTAATAAAGATGTGTTCCATTGTATTTATGCTCCACCTGGATCATTCAGGATGCTCTCATTTTGGGACCCTTAACTCAATTACACCTGTGAGGACCCTTTTTACAAAAAATTCACAATCACAGGTACTGGAGATTAGAGTTAGGGCTTATCTTTTTTTGTTGGGGTAGGGGAGGACACAACTCAACCCACTACAGTATGTTTCATTACAAATTATTTTAAGCTACTTTTTCTAATAAAATGAAATGTGTAAGAGCAAACACATTACTATGTAGTATAAAACTATTTTTACTAGGATGCTTTTCTCTATGAATTCTAGGTATGGATCACCAAACAAATCAACTTGTCCTAATTGGTATTTCCATTGTCACACTCACAATATTGTTTCAGATAGTTTTGAGTAACTGTTGCTGTAACTTGAAAGCTATATCCTTGGGAAAACACACACACACACACACACACACACACACACACACTGAGTTATGCTTTGAAGACTCTACAGTTACCAAATCCCTGGAGCTTCAAATGTGATGCTTACTATTCCCAAGGATACAGTGACATTAAAGTCAAAGCAGAGGACACTGGAGAAGTGTCCAACTCAAGTGTCAAGTGCTAACTCAGATCTAAGAAACCATCTAACATAATGGCAGGCATGAGGAAAATAAACTGCTCAATATGCAAAATACTTTTATGTCACAATTTTACAGACAAATGAGCATGCATGAGCATTCAATTATTTGTGTGGCTTCTGTTTCTATTACTGTGCACACCGTGTTCAGTCATTAGACTGAAAAAAAAAAGTTAAAAACAATTCAATGAGCTAATTAATTTATAATTTATCCACACAAAACTTGGGAGATGTGACTGTTGTTAATGTCATTCACAAAGAATTGTTTTTGAACCTATTAAAATTTCTAATTTCATCTTCAGGTAAAACCACACATTGGTCTTCAGTTCAGTTGTTCAGTTGCTCAGTCGTGTCCAGCTCTTTGCTACCCCATGAACCGCAGCATGACAGGCCTTCCTGTCCATCACCAACTTCCAGAGTTCACCCAAACCCATGTTCACTGAGTCGGTGATATCATCCAACCATCTCATCCTCTGTCATCCCCTTTTCCTCCCACCCTCAATCTTTCCCAGTATCAGGGGTCTTTTCCAATGAGTCAACTCTTCGCATCAGGTAGCCAAAGGATTGGAGTTTCAGCTTCAACATCAGTCCTTCCAATGAACACCCAGGACTGATCTCCTTTAGGATGGACTGGTTGGATCTCCTTGCAGTCCAAGGGACTCTCAAGAGTCTTCTCCAACACCACAGTTCAAAAGCATCAATTCTTCGGTGCTCAGCCTTCTTCACAGTCCAACTCTCATATCCATACATGACCACTGGAAAAACCATAGCCTTGACTAGACAGACCTTTGTCAGCAAAGTAATGTCTGCTTTTTAATATGCTATCTAGATTGGTCATAACTTTCCTTCCAAGAAGTAAGCATCTTTTAATTTCATGGCTGTGATCACCATCTGCTGTGATTTTGGAGCCCAGAAAAATAAGGTCAGCCACTGTTTCCACTGTTTCCCCATCTATTTGCCATGAAGTGATGGGACCAGATGCCATGATCTTAGTTTTCTGAATGTTGAGCTTTTACTGACCCATGTAAACATCTGACAAAAATAAGGAATAAAATGAGTATTTCATAACGCAATTTTTTTAGTAAGATTTCTCTTTACTCTGAGTTTAGGCTTACTGTTTTGATGTTAGACTATCTTTTTTCAATGAAAAGTTGATGACAGTAGTAGTTGTGCTGATGGTGGTAGGTAGCTTCTTCTAACTTTGGTAAAAATACTTTATGACTCTTTCTCGTTCTTTAATTTTAAATTATATTCAAATCCAAAATATAAAAGCTACTAATTTATGTCATAAATTTATAAATTTAAAGGAAGTGTTAAGGAATTATTACACAAACCTCCTAGAATTGGTATAAGGATTAATGAGTTCATATACGTAGTATGCTTAGAACAATAATTAACACATAACAAGCACTATATATGTTTGTGTTTATTACTGTTATGAAGTCTTGAAAAAGTTGAAAACCACTAGTGAATCCTCAGATTTCCTGACTAAATACACATTACCAAGTGTTTTTTCATTTTTCTTTCTTCTTTAAAAACCCCCAGAAAAGTTCTTACATTTTTGGCTATTTTATCAGTAATTGGTAAATAATAATAATAAGTAATTTGGCGCATAATAATGGTACAGGAGAAAACTCCAGGGAGATTTTTACAAAGTTAAGGGCCTCTGTTATTTAACAGAACAAATTTAATGTATTAGTTAGCACAATAATTACTTTTAAAACAATAAATATGAATGCAGTTGTATGAGTTTATGGCTCTCAAGGCAGATCCAATTTCTTGAAATAAAATACATACTTAAAAACAGAATTGGTTCAGCTATACATTAAAATGAAACAGCATAGTGCCTCTGGCTCTCTGAACTCTAATCATCTTGGCTTCTATGAAGAGATAATTGAATTTCTTATCTAAATATTGGATATTCCTTACCAACTAACTGAAAGTCAAAATTCTTTTCTGGATAAAACTTTAAATCACCAGGTATGATCCCGGGTTAATGACTCCAAGGACCACTATAAATTATATATTAAAATAACTTTCAGATGATCTCAGTTACTTTCAAAACTGTGAATGTGAAAATCCATATTTCAAAATCAATCTATTGTTCAAAAGCTAGTATATAAATTAGAATAGACTGCTTCTCAGTTTCTAGTTGAGAGTCACCAAATTTTTACCATCATGAGATTATTTAAGTTGAAATCATTTATACCATGAAATTGTTATTTTAAAATCTCAGATGATACAGTTTAAACTTTATAACTTTCAATATTCCATACATTTCCAGATGTGTAAATAAATGAAAACCACCTATATGTGAACAAGCAAAAGCCTTTTATTCAGAATTAGTCTACCAACATCACTTGCATTGGCAGAGATTTCAAGGCAGTCAAGGAAGGATAAAAATTTTAAAGTGGAAAAAAGAGAAGTCTTCTGCTATACCCTGATGGGAAGTTGTCAGCATGAAGAATCTGGAGACAGGTCAGCTTAGAAGGGCACCATATGTGATTAGTTTGCAAAGCATGTTTGGTTTTCTTGGGTTGATCTGAAGTTAGAAGCAGGGCTAAAATCAGAGAAGTGGCAGTTATTGATCAAGGTTTGTCTTTTGGAGCTGATTGCTATAGAAGGTTTCATTTGGCTTCCTTTCCTTGTTGCCTTGGAGGATGTGTATCAAAGTTCTATGTTTTATTTATAGCCTGGCCATATTTCATTAGCATATTAAATCTCTCACAAATATAAACATATTTTTATCATAAAATTATGTCTACTATAAGTTCAGTTCAGTTCAGTCACTGAGTTGTGTCCGACTCTTTGTGACCCCATGAATCGCAGCACGCCAGGCCTCCCTGTCCATCACCAACTCCAGGAGTTCACTCAGACTCACGTCCATCGAGTCGGTGATGCCATCCAGCCATCTCATCCTCGGTCATCCTCTTCTCCTACTGCCCCAAATCCCTCCCAGCATCAGAGTTTTTTCCAATGAGTCAACTCTTCTCATGAGGTGGCCAAAGTACTGGAGCTTCAGCTTTAGCATCATTCCTTCCAAAGAAATCCCGGGGTTGATCTCCTTCAGAATGGACTGGTTGGATCTCCTTGCAGTCCAAGGGACTCTCAAGAGTCTTCTCCAACACCACAGTTCAAAAGCATCAATTCTTTGGTGCTCAGCCTTCTTCACAGTCCAACTCTCACATCCATACATGACCACAGGAAAAACTATAGCCTTTACTAGACGGACCTTAGTCGGCAAAGTAATGTCTCTGCTTTTGAATATACTATCTATGTTGTTCATAACTTTTCTTCCAAGGAGTAAGCGTCTTTTAATTTCATGGCTGCAGTCACCATCTGCAGTGATTCTGGATCCCAAAAATATAAAGTCTGACACTATTTCCACTGTTTCCCCATCTATTTCCCATGAAGTAATGGGACCAGATGCCATGATCTTCGTTTTCTGAATGTTGAGCTTTAGGCCAACTTTTTTGCTCTCCTCTTTCACTTTCATCAAGAGGCTTTTTAGCTCCTCTTCACTTTCTACCATAAGGGTGGTGTCATCTGCATATCTGAGGTTGTTGATATTTCTCCCAGCAATCTTGATTCCAGCTTGTGTTTCTTCCAGTCCAGCGTTTCTCATGATGTACTCTGCATAAAAGTTAAATAAGCAGGGTGACAATATACAGCCTTGATGTACTCCTTTTCCTATTTGGAACTAGTCTATTGTTCCATGTCCAGTTCTAACTGTTGCTTCCTGACCTGCATACAAGATTTCTCAAGAGGCAGGTTAGGTGGTCTGGTATTCCCATCTCTTTCAGAATTTTCCACAGTTTATTGTGATCCACACAGTCAAAGGCTTTAAAGTCCAATATTAATCTGTAGTAAAAGCTGGCCTTTAATTTATTAAAACTCTCTGATATTTATTTATATCTTGTCTACCAATTAAAATGTAATGCAAGGTATGAATTTTCATAGATCAAATCTACAAAGGCATGTCAGACATTTCCTCCCAACATTTTATAATGGATCTGAATAGACATTTTTCCAAAGAAGGCATACAGATGGCCAACAGATCCATGAAATTGTCCTTGACAATATAATTATTAGGGAAAAGTGAATGCATGGCAAAACCCACCACAATATTGTAAAGTAATTAGCCTCCAATTAAAATAAATAAATTAGTTAAATTTTTAAAAAATTAAAATTAAAAAAAGTAAGTTATCACCTCACCTGATAAAATGTTAAAATGCTTATTATCAAAAAGATAAGAAATAACAAGTATTCACGAGGATATAGAGAAAGGGAACCCATGTGCTCTGTTAGTGAGAATGTAAATTGGTGTAACTACTAGGGAAAACAGCATGGAGATTTCTCAAAAAATTAGAAATATACCTAACATATGATCTAGAAATTCCACTTTCAGATATTTATCCAACGAAAACAAAACACTAACTTGAAAAGTTATCTGCACTCCTAGGCTCCCTGCAACATTATTTATAATAGTGAAAACATGGAAGGAAACTAAGTTTCCATCAGTGGATAAATGAATGAAGAAAATATGGAAATATGTATATATACAATGGAATATTACTTAGCTATAAAAAACAAGAAAACCTCGCAACAACATGGACAGAACTTGAGAACATTATGCTAAGTGAACTACATCAGACAGAGAAAGACATACTGTACAACATCACTTATATGTAGATGATAAAAAACAAGAATAAGGAAAAAAATGAACACGTGGATACAGAGAACAGGTTGGTGGTTTCCAAAGGCAGGGGTTGGGGGGATGAGTGAAATGGATGAAGGGCATCAAAAGATACAAATCCAGTTATAAAATAAATAATTCATGGGATATAATACACAGTATGGAAACCATAGTTAATAATATGGTACAGGCATACCTTGTATAGGCAGCACTTGAATTTATTGCACTTGACAAATATTACATTTTTTCTGTTTTATTGTTTTTTGGGCTTTTTTTTTTTTGGTAACATTTATATTTAAAATGGATTACCAACAAGGACATACTATACAGCATAGGAAATTCTGCCCAATGTTATGTGGCAGCCTGGATAGGAGGGGAGTTTAGGAGAAAATCAGTTCAGTTCAGTTCATTTGAGTCAGTTCAGCCTTCCTAGGGCCCACTTGACTTTGCATTCCAGGATGTCTGGCTCTAGGTGGATGATCACACCATCGTGATTATCTGGGTCATTATCTTGTTTGTATAGTTCTGTGTATTCTTGTCACCTCTTCTTAATATATTCTGCTTCTGTTAGGTCCATACCATTTCTGTCCTTTATTGTGCCCAAATTTGCATGAAATGTTCCCTTGGTATCCATAATTTTCTTGAAGAGATCTCTAGTCATTCCCATTCTATTGTTTTCCTCTATTTCTTTGCACTGATCTCTGAGGAAGGCTTTCTTATCTCTCCTTGCTATTCTTTGGAGTTCTGCATTCAAATGGATATATCTTTCTTTTCCCCTTTGCCTTTCTCAACTATTGTAAGGCCTCCTCAGACAACCATTTGCCTTTTTGCATTTCTTTTTCTTGGGGATGGTCTTTATTCCTGCCTCCTGTACAATGTCACAAACCTCCATCCATAGTTCTTCAGGCACTCTGTCTATCTGACCTAATCCCTTGAATCTGTTTCTCCCTTCCACTTTATAATCGTAAGGAATTTGATTTAGGTCATTCCTGAATGGTCTAGTGGTTTTCCTTACCTTCTTCAATTTAAGCCTGAATATTGCAATAAAGAAGTCATGATCTGAGCCACAGTCAGCTCCTGGTCTTGTTTTTGCTGTATAGAGTTTCTCCATCTTCGACTGCAAAGAATAATCAATCTGATTTCAGTATTGACCATCTAGTGATGTTACGTTTTTTTACAAGAATGAAGGTTTGTTGCAACCCTTCATTCTCAGATGATGGTTAGCATTTTTAGCAATAAAGCATGTTTTAATTAAGGTATATATCTTATTTTTTAGGCATAATGCTATTGCATACTTAATAGACTCTACTAAGCATAGTATAAACATAACTTTTATATGCTCTGGGAAACCAAAAAATTTGTGTGACACAATACTGTCAGTTAAGTTGCTCAGTCATGTCCGACTCTGCGACCCCATGGACTGTAGCATGCCAGGCTTCCCTGTCCATCACCAACTCCCAGAGCTTGCTCAAACTCATGTCCATCCAGTCGTTCACTGAGTTGGTGATTTCATCCAGTCACCTCATCCTCTGTACTCCCCTTCTCCTCCTGCCTTCTATCTTTCCCAGCCTCAGGGTCTTTTCCAAGGAGTCAGTTCTTCACATCACTATATTGTAATGTTCCCTTTGTTGTGGTGGTCTGGAACTGAGCCAACAAAAACTCCAAGATATGCCTGTATTGTATACTTGAAAATTACTAAGAGAGTACAAGTTCTCAACACAAGAAAAAAAAAAATTTAACTATATATGGTGAGGGATGTCTGCTAGATTTATTATGATACATGTTTTACAATATATACACATATCAAATTGCTATGTTGTACACCTTGAAACTAATGTTTAATGTCAATTATATCTCAATTTTAAAAATCTAATTGATAATAGCCAAATGAAAAAATACTTAGGAAAATGTGATAAAGGTTCAAAACCTATATGAAGAAACAACAAAACCTTATTAAAGCAAGATAAAATACTTTGTTAAAATAAGAGCTGAATAAATGGAAAAGCAAATCAGGTCTGAATGTAAAATTTAAAAATAAGAAAGAGAAAGAAAGAAAAGGTAAATGTCTAAATATTAACTGACTCTATTCCCCTAATATTAAACAAGAAACTTTATGGGAAAAAATAGAAATTGAAATAAAATTAATATACACTTGTTAAAAAAAATCTATTTGTGGGCAGTAGGCAATGGCACCCCACTCCAGTACTCTTGCCTGGAAAATCCCATGGATGGAGGAGCCTGGTGGGCTGCAGTCCATGGGGTCGCTAGAGTCGGGCACGACTGAGCGACTTCACTTTCACTTTTCACTTTCATGCATTGGAGAAGGAAATGGCAACCCACTTACAGTGTTCTTGCCTGGAGAATCCCAGGGACGAGGGAACCTGGTGGGCTGCCGTCTATGGGGTCGCACAGAGTCAGAAACGACTGAAGCAACTTAGCAGCAGCAGCATGGATAACAAATGTGTAAATTTCAAAATGCGACAGATGAGAGTTGGGAGGCTGGGTAATTTGCCCCTCCTTCTCCTGTTTCAACACTTTGGCATCCAGTGTTCACAATGTCAAGTTACCTCTCAAGCCTCTCATTTGGCATGCCTAGCATGTTACCATGCTATCTTTGTGTGATTCTTAAATGTATGAAGTTCAGCAATGGCATCATCAAAAGCTGACCATCTATCAACAGATTAATATATAAAGAAAATAAGGCATACATATATGATAGAATAGTATTCAGCCATTAAAAAGAGGTAAATTCTACCATTTGCAACAATATGGATGGACCTTGAGGACATTGTGCTAGTGAAATAAGTCAGACTGAGAAAGAAAAAAAAAAAATATGTATATATATATATATCTTCATATACATATATCTCACTTACATGTGAAATTAAATTCATAGAAACAGAGTCAGACTTGTGGTTGCTGGAGGGAGAGTAATTGAGTAAAGATGGTTAAATGGTACAAACCTCCAGTTATAAGATAAATAACATATATTATTTTCTAACATGTTGTCTAACCTACAACATGATGACTATAGTTAATATTGTATTATGTATTTGAAAGTTATGAGAGTAAATCTGAAAAGTTCTCATCACAAGGAAAAAAAGTGTAACTATGTGAGGTGATAAATGTTAGCTAAGCTTATTGTGGTAATCATTTTGTAGCATATGCATTTTTCAAAACTTCATGTTGTACACCTTAACATAGAGTGTAATATGTCAATTATATTTCAATAAAACTGTAGGGGAAAATAGCTCTTTTTGCAAGAGAGCAGGATTTCTCCAGAAGTTCAGAATTGCACAATAGAACATAGAGAATTTACAGCCCAGACCCAATACAATAGGATGATTTTGGTTGCATTTCCTTTTTCTGACTTGAAAAGCTTCTTGGTAGGCTTGCTCTGACTGATCCATAATCCTTTCTTGTTGTCACCACCAGTAACCTGAACCAAGTAACAGTAGTAGTCTCCTTCCATTTTCAAGTAAATGACTTTGTCTGGGCTTGTGAAACGCTAGGGATGAAGGGTTTTTTGTTGTTGTTGTTGTTCAAGAGACAGTAAATCACTTGCATATATCTCAGAGCTCACTGGCACCTTTCTCTCTGTTTTCTCAAGCCATTGGAACCTTCCCTCATTTTTTCAGCACTTGAGACAACCCTCTAAGATGATCTATGGGCTCCTGCAACATTTTCATAAGCAACTGAGAGAAGATGAATTCAGCTTCTTATTCAGACTTCATGAAGGCAGCCATGTCAACATATCACTAAGCTTGCTTGCCCAGTTTGACTTTTGCACCAGCATATTTTCCACAGTGACTGGAAGTTTGAGCCAGAGGTGGGTCATAGTGGATAGAGAGGGGTTCTGCTATCCCTGAGCATTGGCAGTGGCAAGGCTAAAATTGTCCCTGGATCCTGCTACTCACAGATTCTATCTTAAATTTGTAGCAAAGTGAATATAAAAGCAGTAATACTTATATTATGTCCTCGTCTTTCAATTTGTTAGGTAGTTAGCATAGGGAAAAGGAGTCCAAAATGGCGGTGGCTAAAAGACAAGAAAGAGAAAAGCCCATGAAAATAAAACAGGGGAAGATCAAATGAAGGTCCAAGGACCTGAATGAGGACTTCAGGTAGAACAGCACTCCTGACTAAGCCCAATTTGCATAGGGTAGGCCCAGGAGGGAGAAGAAAACATATAAAAAGAGAGGCAAAGGGCTCTCTCTCTCTCTCTCTCTCTCTCTCTCTCTCTCTCTCTCTCTCTCTCTCCCCCACACACACATGCTGGGGTGCTCATCTCTTCACGTCTTTGGATCGATGTGCCCTCACGCCTCGAAGATGGATTTTCCTGCTATCTTCTAAATAAAATAGAGCTGTAGCACTGAGCTGTAACACTGATTTGTCTAAGAGCTATAACATGGTCCGTTCGAGACCTGAGAGCTATAACACGGTCTGTCCAAGATTCAAGAGCTGTGACACACCAAGGGGGCTTTAATGTCCATCACTCCAAACCTTTGTTGTGACGAGACGAAAACCGAGGAGCATACACTCGCCTGACAAATTCACCAGAGCAGCTTCTTTTTCCTTGTGGAAGAGTATTCCAAACTGAACCCATGAACTCTTGCAGAAATTGAACTCAGAAAATGATAAATATTTATCCCATCACCAACCTTTTCAGTAAAATTCTCTAGCCTTTTACAGAGTTTGGGAATAATTCTTAGTAATTCAGGTGACTGCCTTGGGTGTCTCTGCTTCATTCTAAATCAGTGTTACCATAAGTATAGTATTTGAATAAAAATCAGCTTTTTCTCTATCTACATTTTTCTTTTAAAAATCCTTGAAACCTCTGTAGTTACAACAGTTGTATATAATACAACAAAGGTATAATTATGTATTGTCTCTAATTAACTACATAGCTTAATTCTTAAATTTACCTATGCCAGACAAAGAATGTTGCCTGTCACATCAATAAACAATAGACGTTACAACCATCAAGCCATTGGCCACTGCAACAGCCCCCACCATCCGAGGGGATTCAGATTGGAGAAAGGAGGATACTAGCCCTAGATAGTTCAGGTGCAAATCAAAGGAATGATTTCAATGAGTTTAGACACTTGCATCTCTCATGCATCTAAGGTACTAAATTCATGAACTTGAGATGCCTGGTGTTTCTTTAACAGTAATCTTTCCATGTTCTGACTCCCTGTTTTATTTGCTTATTTGTTCTTTTAGCGAAACTCCTCTATATTCTGGCTCCTCCCTCACCTCTTCAGAATAGTCCCTCAGGGCTATCTGAGACTCCTTTCCCGAGCTTAAGTCCTCAGTATCTCTGCTAAATAAAACATAATTCTTAAGTTTTAGGTAGTGCACCTTTTTTTAAGTCATCAGCTAATTAATGCAAACATTTCCAGAAATTGAATGTTTTTTCTTAAAAGTAACTTGCACTGTGGTTTACTACCCTATGTTAGAAGAATAAGCAAACTTAAATCTTTTCAAATATATAATTTCAACATATAATTTAGCAAAATATGGCATGACAATTTGAAATTAACATGTAACCTGTAATTTTATACATTAAAAATGCACAAAATCTTTGATAACTTTTTAAATCTATTCTAGTAAAGCCAACTGTGCTAATGATTAAAGTTAGATATATTAAAAAGACTTTAAAAATCCCATTTAGCTGCCCAGAAAAGAATCATTATCACAAAACCAAATCATCAAAAATCACAATGAGACTCAAATAAACTTACTGTATTATGCTACAGTATTTCTCCTTAAAACAAATAGAATTGCACGTATTTTCATATAAACAGACATCACAGACCCTTCCTGTAAGTTATTAAGTTATTGGTTTGTATCATGATGATAGGTAAGGTAAGTGAAAGTCACTCAGTCGTGTCTGATTCTTTGTGACCCCATGAACTATACAGTCCATGGCATTCTCTGCGCATAATACTGGAATGGGTAGCCTTTCCCTTCTCCAGTGGATCTTCCCAACCCAGGAATCAAACCAGGGTCTCCTACATTGCAGGCAGATTCTTTACCACCTGAGCTACTAGGGAAGCCCCTAGTTTAAACCCTGTTTAGACTATAAACTCCTGATTTCCCTTAGAGCAAGTACTTTAGAAGGCTTTCCATCATGAACTACTTATCTGTCCCTTTGAGATATAAATTTTCTCCTAGCCTTTTGCCCATTTTACAACTCAAGAATGTCTTTCTCAAGAACCTGGGAATCATCCCTTTGCAATTTAATCGTCAAGAAAGACAGGGATCCTAACTCCCAGTCTTTGTGGGAAGATAGAAGGCTATTTTTATAAGTACCATTGGCAAACACAGATGGCCTCATACACTGAACAGCCTCCTCTGAAGTCCTCCAATACTTTTCCATCAGCTCAGCAAAGGGCTTAAAAATCCTCTGGCCTCTGTTTCCCAGGGTTGGGTTAAATCTCTCTACCCTATTGCCACAGACTTGAATAACTCCTTTCTTTCCTGTTTAACTCTGTCCAGCATAATTTTTCTTTGACATTGTCTATAGAATTTTTGACTTTATCCAAGAAATGTGTTCATTAACTTCCAACTATTTGCAAGGTCCTATCTTGAGGCACTATTAAAATGAATGTTCCCCCTTAGAGGTTATATTTGAATGTAAATACAGAGGGTCTTAAAAGACTACAATTTAGAACAAGTTTTGCTCCAGTGTTTTCAGATTCTTTTTTTTTTTTATTACCTTCTCTAGCTAAAATGGCTTCCCTGGTGGCTCAGACGGTAAAGCATCTGCCTACAATGCAGGAGACCCGGGTTCGATGCCTGGTTTGGGAAGATCCTCTGAAGAAGGAAATGGCAACCCACTCCAGTACTCTTGCCCAGAAAATCCCATGGATGGAGGAGCCTGGTAGGCTACAGTCTATGGGGTCACAAAGAGTCGGACACAACTGAGCGACTTCACTTCACTTCTAGCTAAAATGAGTATATTTTCCCTCTTTCCAGGTACTTCAAAAAACACATGGAGTTGCAGAATGAAAAAAAAATAGTCCAAATCCTCTAGCCTAACTGATTTGTTTTCTTAAAAGTGTATGGTTTTAGATTTTATATTTAGGTCTATAATTCACTTTGTATTAATATTTTATATAATGCAAGTTTAAGATTAGACTTGTTTTTGGAACAGAAGTATGCAATTATTCCAGGCTACTTCTTGAAAGCAATGATCCTGTCTCCAGTTGATTGCCTTTGTGTTTTTGTCAACTATCAACTTTTCATATTTATGAGACTATTTCTAGACTTCTTAAATTCCACTGATTTGCTTAATTTTATGCCAATATCCCAGTCTTGATGTTGTAGCTTTACAATAAACCTTGAAATCAGGTTGTATTAGCCATTCACTTCTTTTCTTTATTAAGCATCTTTAAATTTGGGGGTGACATGTACTTCTCAAGGTCCCCAGAGAAAGAGGACAAAGCAAAGCTATCTGGATATGAGAAGACATTTTTGGTCTAAGCCATTTTGTGATCTAAAGGTGGTCACAATGCTTGTCCTTGAACAGGTCTCAGCAATTAATGACTCTAAGGGAACAAAAGAGTACAGAAACACTGCCTGTTTTCAGACAAGGAAAGTTGTTCTCCGTCATTCAGCTGGGTTCCACTCTTTGCAACCCCATGGACTGCAGCACACCAGCCTTTCCTGTCTTCACTATCACCCCGAGTTTCCTCAAACTCATGTCCATTGACTAGGAGATGCCATGCAACCAACTCATCCTTTGTTGCCCCCTATTCCTCCTGCCCTCAATCTTATCCAGCATCAGGGTCTTTTCCAATAGTTGGCTTTTCCCATCAGGTGGCCAAAGTGTTGGAGCTTCAGTTTCAGCATCAGTCCTTCCAGTGATTATTCAGGATAGATTTCTTTTAGGATTGACTGGCTTGATCTCCTTGCTGTCTGACACCACAGTTGAAAATATCATTTCTTTGGTACTCAGTCTTTTCTTTGGTACTAGTCTTCTTTATGATCCAACTCTCACATCTGTATGTGAATACTGGAAAAACAATCTTTGACTAGATGTAACTTTGTCCATAAAAAAGTAATATCTCTGCTTTTTAATATGCTGTCTACATGTGTCAAAACTTTTCTTCAAAGGAGCAAGTGTCTTTTAATTTCATTTCTGCAGTCACCATCCGCAGTGATTTTGGAGCCGAAAAAAATAAAGTCTGTCACTATTTCCATTGTTTCCCCATCTATTTGCCATGAAGTGCTGGGACTGGATGCCATGAACTTCATTGTTTTGAATGTTCAGTTTTAAGGCAACTTTTTCACTGTCCTCTTTCATCTACATCAAGAGGCTATTGGTTCCTCTTCACTTAATGCCATTCAGTTCAGTCCAGTCGCTCAGTCATGTCCGACTCTTTGCGACCCCATGAATCGCAGCATGCCAGGCCTCTCTGTCCATCACCAAATCCCTGAGTTCACTCAGAATCACATCCATCGAGTCAGTGATGCCATCCAGCCATCTCATCCTCTGTCGTCCCCTTCTCCTCCTGCCCCCAATCCCTCCCAGCATCAGAGTCTTTTGCAGTGAGTCAACTCTTCACATGAGGTGGCCAAAGTACTGGAGTTTCAGCTTTAGCATCATTCCTTCCAAAGAAATCCCAGGGTTGATCTCCTCCAGAATGGACTGGTTGGATCTCCTTGCAGTCCAAGGGACTCTCAAGAGTCTTCTCCAACACCACAGTTCAAAAGCATCAATTCTTCGGCACTCAGCTTTCTTCACAGTCCAACTCTCACATCCATACATGACCACAGGAAAAAACATAGCCTTGACTAGACGGACCTTTGTTGGCAAAGTAATGTCTCTGCTTTTGAATATACTATCTAGGTTGGTCATAACTTTTCTTCCAAGGAGTAAGCACCTTTTAATTTCATGGCTGCAATCACCATCTGCAGAGATTTTGGAGCCCAAACAAAATTAAGTCTGACACTATTTCCACTGTTTCCCCATCTATCTCCCATGAAGTGATGGGACCGGATGCCATGATCTTCATTTTCTGAATGCTGAGCTTTAAGCCAACTTTTTTGCTCTCCACTTTCACTTTCATTAAGAGGCTCTTCAGTTCCTCTCCACTTTCTGCCATAAGGGTGGTGTCATCTGCATATCTGAGGTTATTGAGATTTCTCCCGGCAATCTTGATTCCAGATAGTGTTTTTTCCAGTCTGGATTTGGTAATAAGGAGTTCATGATGTGAGCCACAGTCAGCTCCTGGTCTTTTTTTTGTTGACTGTATAGAGCTTCTCAATCTTTGGCTGCAAAGAATGTAATCAATCTGATTTCAGTGTTGACCATCTGGTGATGTCCATATGTAGAGTCTTCTCCTGTGTCGTTGGAAGAGGGTGTTTGCTATGACCAGTGCATTTTCTTGGCAAAACTCTATTAGTCTTTGCCCTGCTTCATTCCGCATTCCAGGGCCAAAGTTGCCTGTTACTCCAGGTGTTTCTTGACTTCCTACTTTTGCATTCCAGTCCCCTATAATGAAAAGGACATCCTTTTTGGGTGTTAGTTCTAAAAGGTCTTGTAGGTCTTCATACAACCATTCAACTTCAGCCTCTTCAGCATTACTGTTTGGGGCATAGACTTGGATAACTGTGATATTGAATGGTTTGCCTTGGAGACAAACAGAGATCATTCTGTCATTTTTGAGATTGCATCCAAGTACCGCATTTCAGACTCTTTTGTTGACCATGAGGGCTACTCCATTTCTTCTGAGGGATTCCTGCCCGCAGTAGTAGATATAATGGTCATCTGAGTTAAATTCACCCGTTCCAGTCCATTTTAGTTCGCTGATTCCTAGAATGTCGACGTTCACCCTTGCCATATCCTGTTTGACCACTTCCAATTTGCCTTGATTCATGGACCTGACATTCCAGGTTCCTATGCAATACTGCTCTTTACAGCATCAGACCTTGCTTCTATCACCAGTCACATTCACAGCTGGGTATTGTTTTTGCTTTGGCTCCATCCCTTCATTCTTTCTGGAGTTATTTCTCCACTGATCTCCAGTAGCATATTGGGCACCTAATGACCTGGGGAGTTCCTCTTTCAGTATCCTATCATTTTGCCTTTTCGTACTGTTCATGGGGTTCTCAGGTCAAGAATACTGAAGTGGCTTGCCATTCCCTTCTCCAGTGGACCACATTCTGTCAGACCTCTCCACCATGACCCACCCGTCTTGGTTTGCCCCACGGGTATGGCTTAGTTTCATTGAGTTAGACAAGGTTGTGGTCCTAGTGTGATTAGATTGACTAGTTTTCTGTGAGTATGGTTTCAGTGTGTTTGCCCACTGATGCCCTCTTGCAACACCTACCATCTTACTTGGGTTTCTTTTACCTTGGGCGTGGGGTATTTCTTCACATCTGTTCCAGAAAAGCACAGCTGGTGCTCCTTACCTTGGATGAGGGGTATCTCCTCACTGCTGCCCCTCCTGACCTTCAGCGTGGGATGACTCCTCTAGGCCCTCCTGTGCCTGTGCAGCCACCGCCATGGTCTTAGTTTTTTGAATGTTGAGCTTTAAGCCAACTTTTTCACACTCCTCGTTCAATTTCATCAAGAGGCTTCGCTTTCTGCCATAAGGATGGTGTCATCTGCATATCTGAGGTTATTGATATTTCTCCTGGCAATTTTGATTCCAGCTTGTGCTTCATCCAACCTGGCATTTTGCATGATGTACTTTGCATATAAGTTAAATAAGCAAGGTGACAATATACAGCCTTGACATACTCCTTTCCCAATTTGGAACCAGACCGTTTGTTGCCATCCAAACCCAATTTGTTCCATGTCCAGTTCTAACTGTTGCTTCTTATCCTGCATAAGAATTTCTCAGAAGGCAAGTAAGGTGGTCTGGTATTCCCATCTCTTTAAGAATTTTCCATTCTGTTTGATCCACATAGTCAAAATCTTTGGTGTAGTCAATAAAGCAGAAGTGTATGTTTTTCAGAACTCTCTTGCTTTTTCTATGGTTCAGCAGATGTTGGCAATTTGATCTCTGGTTCCTCTGCCTCTTCTAAATCCACGTTCCACCTCTGGAAGTTCTAGGTTCATGTACTGTTGAAGCCTCACTTGGAGAATTTTGAGCATTTTTTTGCTAGTGTGTGAGATGAATGCAATTGTGCAGTACTTTGAAAATTCTTTGGTATTGCCTTTCTTTGGAATTGGAATGAAAACTGACCTTTTCTAGTCCTGTAGCCACTGCTATTTTCCAAATTTGCTGGCATATTGAGTGCAGCACTTTAACAGCAACATAACAGCATCATCTGGGAATTAAGCCCCATATTTAAAAAATGTTCATGGCATCTTCTCATTCCTATTAAGATAAACAGATTTATTTATTTTGAAAATGAGATAAGTTAAATGCCTTGATTTTTTAACGTCCAACCACTGTTTTCTAAGAATAGTCTCAGAGCTAAAATTTGGTTGTAGAATTTCAGACACCTTTGTCTTAAATCCAGTACCTTTTCACCATGGATAATTTAGGATTGAGTCGTGAAATCGATTAGGAAGGAAGACATGAGTTCTGATTAACAGTATATCTGACATAATTAATTATTAATATATCATATAATCTATATTATTTATTAAAAAAATTAACCCTGAAAAAGTGTGCCTATATAAAAGAGATGTGAATGTTAGATTTCTGTGACACCATAAAATATCTTCATTTGTATTAAATCTATTTACTATTTTGTTTATTCATCCTCTAATTCATTTATGAACTCAGTAGACAGTTATTGAATCTCTAATAATAGGCCAGATACCCTCCCAGAGTTTAAAGATAAAGATGAAAATAAATATGTTCCCTACCTTTAGAGGTTCTAATATTGTTAGAATTATTTATCACTATTAAAAAAAAAAGTCTTAGTTTTTCAAATGTTGAATGTTTTTTGAATTTTTAAATAGACAAGTGTTCTGCAAAGTAGGAAAATTTGCCACCCTTAAGTCACCTGGTCACTGAACAGCAACAACATGGTCCTACACTCCTTTAACCATGTGTCAGGAAGTCACTTGATGAGCTTCTCTGGTCATTTAACCTGCCCTCAGGTGGTCTTGTCTGAAGTGAAGAGTGCCAGCATCTTCCATTTGTTGAGGGTTTTAATTCTGTAAGAAAGTCAAAGATGTTGTTTGATATGTAGCCACTGAGGTGGAGAGGTTTGACAGAATGTGGTCCACTGGAGAAGGGAATGGCAAGCCACTTCAGTATTCGTGCCTTGAGAAGCCCAAGAACAGTATGAAAAGGCAAAATGATAGGATACTGAAAGAGGAACTCCCCAGGTCATTAGGTGCCCAATATGCTACTGGAGATCAGTGGAGAAATAACTCCAGAAAGAATGAAGGGATGGAGCCAAAGCAAAAACAATACCCAGCTGTGGATGTGACTGGTGATAGAAGCAAGGTCTGATGCTGTAAAGAGCAGTATTGCATAGGAACCTGGAATGTCAGGTCCATGAATCAAGGCAAATTGGAAGTGGTCAAACAGGATATGGCAAGGGTGAACGTCGACATTCTAGGAATCAGCGAACTAAAATGGACTGGAACGGGTGAATTTAACTACTGCAGGCAGGAATCCCTCAGAAGAAATGGAGTAGCCATCATGGTCAACAAAAGAGTCTGAAATGCGGTACTTGGATGCAATCTCAAAAATGACAGAATGATCTCTGTTTGTCTCCAAGGCAAACCATTCAATATCACAGTTATCCAAGTCTATGCCCCAAACAGTAATGCTGAAGAGGCTGAAGTTGAATGGTTGTATGAAGACCTACAAGACCTTTTAGAACTAACACCCAAAAAGGATGTCCTTTTCATTATAGGGGACTGGAATGCAAAAGTAGGAAGTCAAGAAACACCTGGAGTAACAGGCAACTTTGGCCCTGGAATGCGGAATGAAGCAGGGCAAAGACTAATAGAGTTTTGCCAAGAAAATGCACTGGTCATAGCAAACACCCTCTTCCAACGACACAGGAGAAGACTCTACATATGGACATCACCAGATGGTCAACACTGAAATCAGATTGATTACATTCTTTGCAGCCAAAGATTGAGAAGCTCTATACAGTCAACAAAAAAAAGACCAGGAGCTGACTGTGGCTCACATCATGAACTCCATATTACCAAATTCACACTGAAAGTGAAGAAAGTAGGGAAAATCGCTAGACCATTCAGGTATGGACTAAATCAAATTCCTTATGATTATACAGTGGAAGTGAGAAATAGATTTAAGGGCCTAGATCTGATAGAGTGCCTGATGAACTATTGATGACGTTCCTGACATTGTACAGGAGACAGGAATCAAGACCATCCCCATGGAAAAGAAATGTACAAAAGCAAAATGGCTGTCTGAGGATGCCTTACAAAGAGCTGTGAAAATAAGAGAGGTGAAAATAAAGGAGAAAAGGAAAGATATAAGCATCTGATTGCAGAGTTCCAAAGAATAGCAAGAAGAGATAAGAAAGCCTTCTTCAGAGATCAATGCAAAGAAATAGAGGAAAAGAACAGAATGGGAAAGACTAGAGATCTCTTCAAGAAAATTGGGGATAACAAGGGAACATTCCATGCAAAGATGGGCTTGATAAAGGACAGAAATGGTATAGACCTAACAGAAGCAGAAGATATTAAGAAGAGGTGACAAGAATACACAGAAGAACTGTACAAAAAAGATCTTCACAATCCAGATAATCATGATGATGTGATCACTAATCTAGAGCCAGACATCTTGGAATGTGAAGTCAAGTGGGCCTTAGAAAGCATCACTGCAAACAAAGCTAATGGAAGTGATGGAATTCCAGTGGAGCTATTTCAAATCCTGAAAGATGATGCTGTGAAAGTGCTGCACTCAATATGCCAGCAAGTTTGGAAAACTCAGCAGTGGCCACAGGACTGACAAAGGTCAGTTTTCATTTCAATTCCTAAGAAAGGCAATGCCAGAGAATGCTCAAACTACCGCACAATTGCCCTCATCTCACATGCTAGTAAAGTAATGCTCAAAATTCTCCAAGCCAGGCTTCAACAATATGTGAACTGTGAACTTCCTGATGTTCAACCTGGTTTTAGAAAAGGCAGAGGAACCAGAGATCAAATTGCCAACATCTGCTGGGTCATGGAAAAAGCAAGAGAGTTCCAGAAAAACATCTACTTCTGCTTTATTGACTATGTCAAAGCCTTTGACTGTGTGGATCACAATAAACTATGGAAAATTCTGAGAGAGATGGGAATACCAGACCACCTGACCTGCCTCTTGAGAAATCTGTATGCAGGTTAGGAAGCAACAGTTAGAACTGGACACGGAGCAACAGACTGATTCCAAATAGGAAAAGGAGTATGTCAAGGCTGTGTATTGTCACCCTGCTTATTTAACTTATATGCAGAGTACATCATGAGAAAAGCTGGGCTGGAAGAAACACAAGCTGGAATCAAGATTGCCGGGAGAAATTTCAATAACCTCAGATATGCAGATGACACCACCCTTATGGCAGAAAGTGAAGAGGAACTAAAAAGCCTCTTGATGAAAGTGAAAGTGGAGAGTGAAAAAGTTGGCTTAAAGCTCAATATTCAGAAAATGAAGATCATGGCATCTGGTCCCATCACTTCATGGGAAATAGATGGGGAAACAGTGGAAACAGTGTCAGAGTTTATCTTTTTGTGCTCCAAAATCACTGCAGATGGTGATTACAGCCATGAAATTAAAAGACGCTTACTCCTTGGAAGAAAAGTTATGACCAACCTAGATAGCATATTCAAAAGCAGAGACCTTACTTTGCCGACTAAGGTCCGTCTAGTCAAGGTATGGTTTTTCCAGTAGTCACGTATGGATGTGAGAGTTGGACTGTGAAGAAGGCTGAGTGCCGAAGAATTGATGCTTTTGAACTGTGGTGTTGGAGAAGACTCTTGAGAGTCCCTTGCACTGCAAGGAGATCTAACCAGTCCATTCTGGAGGAGATCAACCCTGGGATTTCTTTGGAAGGAATGATGCTAAAGCTGAAACTACAGTACTTAGGCCACCTATGCGAAGAGTTGACTCATTGTAAAAGACTTTGATGCTGGGAGGGTTTGGTGGCAGGAGGCAAAGGGGACAACAGAGAATGAGTTGGCTGGAAGGCATCACTGACTCGATGGACATGAATCTGAGTGAACTCCGGGAGTTGGTGATGGACAGGGAGACCTGGTGTGCTGCGATTCATGGGGTCGCAAAGAGTTAGACACGAATGAGTGACTGAACTGAACTGAACTGATGGCATACAGTCCCATCACTTCATGGCAAATAGATGGGGAAACAATGGAAACAGTGACAGACTTTATTTTCTTGGGCTCCAAAATCACTTCAGATGGTGACTGCAGCCATGAAATTAAAAGATGCCTGCTGCTAGGAAGAAAAGCTATGACCAACCTAGACATATTAAAAAGTAGAGACATTACTTTGCCAACAAAACAAGGGTCCCTCCAGTCAAAGCTATGGTTTTTTCCGTAATCATGTATGGATGTGAGTTGGAATATAAAGAAAACTGAGTGCCAGAGAATTGATGCTTTCGAACTGTGGTGTTGGAGAAGACTCTTGAGAATCCCATCGACTGCAAGGAGATCCAACCAGTCTATCCTAAAGGAAATCAGTCCTGAATATTCATTGGTAGGACTGATGCTGAAGCTGAAGCTCTTATACTTTTGCCACCTGGTGAGAAGAACTGACTCATTGGAAATGACCCTGATGCTGGGAAGGATTGAAGGCAGGAGGAGAAGGGGATGACAGAGGAAGAGATGGTCAGATGGCATCACCGACTGGATGGATATGAGTTTGAGCAAGCTCTGGGAGTTAGTGATGGACAGGGAAGCCTGGTGTGCTGCAGTCCATGGGGTCTCAAAGAGTCGTACTTGACTGAGTGATTGAACTGAAGTTAGCTTCTAGGTAGCTTAGCAATAAAGAACCCACCTGTCAATGAAACGTGGGTTCAATCCCAGGTCCAATCCCTGGGTCGAGAAGATGCCCTCAAGGAGAAATGGAAACCCACTCCAGTATTCTTGCCTGGGAAATTCCATGGACAGAGGAGACTCACAGGTTACAGTCCATAGGATCACCAAAAGTCAAACATAGCGACTAAACAATTAACAGAGACAATGCTATTTATTCACCCAATTATTTCATATTCTTTCAAGCACAGCTAAGCTTCACTTCCCAGCCTCCCTGCATCTAGAGATCATCATATGAACAATTCTCACCTAACCCTAACCTAATTCTCTGTGGCGAATGTGAGTACTAGGGATACATTGCTTCTAGCCCAAGGACATGAAGAACAGGTAACTAAGTTCAAGGTGGAAATGTTTGGGCCTCATAGTCCCTACCTGGAAAGGAGCTGCATGGGACAGCTACTCAAACTACAACTTGCTGTTGTTATTTAAAGACACTGAGGTTAAGAGTTTCTTTTTTTTTTTTTTTCCTCCTCAGCATAGCTAGAGCTATGCTAATAAATTTAAAACTTGCTAAATATAAGTAGAAAGAAGCTGGAAAGCTTTTTAGAATGTAGGAAATTTTGTATATACCACAGAAGTCAGTTTTGGTCCACGGCCCACTTATTAGAAACCAGACGTCATTTGATTTTGTGCTTTCTTGTGCCATATTAGGTGGTCTTTGGGTGACCAGGGATATACTTTCACAATTCCTTTTGATCAAATCATGTTGACAAGGTATGTCCTTTAGATAATCCTCATGCCAACAAAGAAGGTCTATACTATATCTTCTTGCTATTTTGGATCATTCATTTATTTGATATACTATATGCTGAAGCTCCTATACTTTGGCTACCTGATGAGAAGAGATGATTCATTGGCAAAGCCCCTGATGCTGGAAAAGACTGAAGGCAGGAGGAGACGGGGATGACAGAGGATGAGATGTTTGGATAGTATCACTGACTTGATGGACATGAGTTTGAGCAAGATTCAAGAGTTGGTGATGGACAGGGAAGCCTAGCATGCTGCAGTCCATGGGATCTCAAAGAGTCAGATGTGACTGAGTGAGTGAACTGAACTAAAAATTAAGTAAAATAATCCAAGCTTTTGGAATAACTATGATCGAAATAAGTACAATTTGAGGAATGTTCTTAGGTGCTTAGTCGTGTCTGACTCTTTGCAACTCCATAGACTGTAGCCCGCCAGGCTCCTAGGCCCATGGGGATTCTCCAGGCAAGAATACTAGAGTGGGTTGCTATTCCCTTCTCCAGGGGATCTTCCCAACCCAGGGATTGAATCCAGGTCTCTGGCATTGCAGGCAGATTCTTTACCAACTGAGCCACAGGGAAGCTCAGTTTGAGGGATAACTCTCTTTATTTTTCTGTAACACTTGAGATTTAATAACTGACTCAATGTCACAGCTTAAAACCTCTTCAAATTGCTTACTTTAAAAAAAACTATCATTACATTTCATTTCTTAACTGGAAAATAAAGGCAAAAAAGCAAAATTGCAATGGAATAATAATTACTGAAATGCTTCTACAGGGAAAATATTTTCTAAGGGGGAAAAAAAGCATCACTTTTGGTGATGCTATTTTCACCCTTCTTCCTTCACTGTCACCTCAGTATTATCCTAAACATTAATGACACTGAATAAGTTTCTTCTCATTCTTCCATTCCTTTATGGAGGTTTGGCCTCTCCACAGTATCTGGGCATTTAAGAAGTGCCCAGGGAAGTATTTTGTCTAGCTGTAGTAACACCTGAACTGAGTCTCTATCTCAAGAATGCTTTCTCAATTTGCACACCAAAACAGGCTCTTATCATTTCATATGATGAGCAGACATTCACCTAAAAAAAATCTGGTTTTGGTAAACCTTTCAGTCAACTATGATAAAACTCCACAGTTTAAATGTGTCATATGACACTTCAAAATATAAATTCAAATCAAAAATTGAAAGCGAAGTTAGAAACATTAGAGTGATGCATGGTTTTACCTCTAACAGTTTTCTTACATGAATTGATCAAGTTTAACTTGATCTACATAAAATGGTAATTATCTTAATTTAAAAGTGTATTTTCATCAGAGGAACATAAAAGAATTTCTAGATACAATTTTATTAATACTATAGTTAGATAACCTTGTCTTTTTATAACTTAAGGATAATTTTAACTTTCAAAAGTATATGACAAGAAATACAAAATATCTAAGATTCCCATAGACTGAAGCTTTGAGTAACATTAATACATTTAAACTGCTAGACCATTCAGGTATGACCTAAATCAAATCCCTTATGATTATACAGTGGAAGTGAGAAATATATTTAAGGGACTAGATCTGATAGATAGAGTGCCTGATGAACTATGGATAAGATTCCTGACATTGTACAGGAGACAGGAATCAAGACCATCACCATGGAAAAGAAAGGCAAAAAAGCAAAATGGCTGTCTGGGTAGGCCTTACAAATAGCTGTGAAAAGAAGAAACGCGAAAAGCAAAGGAGAAAAGGAAAGATATAAGCATCTGAATGCAGACTTCCAAAGAATAGCAAGAAGAGATAAGAAAGCCTTCTTCAGTGATCAATGCAAAAAAAAAAAAAAAACAGAGGAAAAGAACAGAATGGGAAAGACTAGAGATCTTTTCAAGAAAACTAGAGATACCAAGGGAACATTTCATGTAAAGATGGGCTCGATAAAGGACAGAAATTGTATGGACCTAACAGAAGCAGAAGATATTAAGAAGAGGTGACAAGAATACACAGAAGAACTGTACAAAAAACATCTTCAAGACCCAGATAATCACGATGGTGTGATCACTCATCTAGAGCCAGACATCCTGGAATGTGAAGTCAAGTGGGCCTTAGAAAGCATCACTACGAACAAAGCTAGTGGAGGTGATGGAATTCCAGTGGAGCTGTTTCAAATCCTGAAAGATGATGCTGTGAAAGTGCTGCACTCAATATGTCAGCAGACTTGGAAAACTCATCAGTGGCCACAGGACTGGAAAAGGTCAGTTTTCATTCCAATCCCAAAGAAAGGCAATGCCAAAGAATGCTCAAACTACTGTACTATTGCCCTCATCTCACATGCTAGTAAAGTAATGCTCAAAATTCTCCAAGCCAGGCTTCAGCAATACATGAACTGTGAAATTCCTGATGTTCAAGCTGGTTTTAGAAAAGGCAGAGGAACCAGAGATCAAATTGCCAACATCTGCTGGATCATGGGAAAAAGCAAGAGAGTTCCAGAAAAACATCTACTTCTGCTTTATTGACTATGCCAAAGCGTTTGACTGTGTGGATCACAATAAACTGTGGAAAATTCTTCAAGAGATGGGAATACCAGACCACCTGACCTGCCTCTTGAGAAATCTGTATGCAGGTCAGGAAGCAACAGTTAGAACTGGACACGGAGCAACAGACTGGTTCCAAATAGGAAAAGGAGTACGTCAAGGCTGTATATTGTCACCCTGCTTATTTAACTTATATGCAGAGTACATCATGAGAAACGCTGGACTGGAGGAAACACAAGCTGGAATCAAGATTGCCGGGAGAAATCTCAGTAACCTCAGATATGCAGATGACACCACTCTTATGGCAGAAAGTGAAGAGGAACTAAAAAGGCTCTTGATGAAAGTGAAAGAGGAGAGTGAAAAAACTGGCTTAAAGCTCAACATTCAGAAAACGAAGATCATGGCATCCGGTCCCATCACTTCATGGGAAATAGATGGGGAAACAGTGGAAACAGTGTCAGAGTTTATCTTTTTGTGCTCCAAAATCATGACTGCAGCCATGAAATTAAAAGACGTTTACTCCTTGGAAGAAAAGTTATGACCAACCTAGATAGCACATTGAAAAGCAGAGACATTACTTTGCCGACTAAGGTCCGTCTAGTCAAGGCTATTGTTTTTCCTGTGGTCATGTATGGATGTGAGAGTTGGACTGTGAAGAAGGCTGAGTGCCAAAGAATTGATGCTTTTCAACTGTGGTGTTGGAGAAGACTCTTGAGAGTCCCTTGTGCTGCAAGGAGATCCAACCAGTCCATTCTGAAGGAGATCAACCCTGGGATTTCTTTGGAAGGAATGATGCTAAAGCTGAAACTCCAGTACTTTGGCCACCTCATGCAAAGAGTTGACTCATTGGAAAAGACTCTGATGCTGGGAAGGATTGGGGGCAGGAGGAGAAGGGGACGACAGAGGATGAGATGGCTGGATGGCATCACTGACTCGATGGACGTGAATCTGAGTGAACTCCGGGAGTTGGTGATGGACAGGGAGGCCTGGCGTGCTGTGATTCACGGGGTCGCAAAGAGTTGGACACGACTGAGTGACTGAACTGAACTGAACTGAACTGAACTGAACTGAATACATTTGGAGTTATATTAATATATAACCTTCCTAAAACAGGGAAATTGATTCAGTGGGAAAATAAATAAGCTAGATCTATTAAAGATTCTGATGCCAAAGTAAGTTGGAAGACTTTATGAGTCAATCTAAATAAGCATCTTTATAAAATGAGAAGGGTAATAAATCAAGACAAACTCTCCCAGAAACAAAATCCAAATCTAGCAATTATTAAATGATTTTGTCTCTGGGTCTGAACTGAACACAATAGTGAGGAAAACAAGACTAATTATCTCTTGTTACCTAAGGAAATCTGGAAAGTATAGGCAATGGTAGCGATAATAATATTAACAATAAAAATACACACACACACACACCTGCACACACCAAACTTCACCATGCCTTCTCAATGCCTTGCAGGTGTCAAAATTAGCTTCTGAAACTCCTCTATTTTTTATTTGTTTGAAATTTTATGTCTTTTTTTATTAATTTATATTCAATAAATTTGCTTTTTTTGGTATAGAAGTCTATGAGTCTTAATGAATGGATAAAATCTTAGATCACCATGATTAAAATATAGAACAAGTCTATTAGTCAAAGAAAATTTTTCTACATTGCCCCTTTGTGGTCAACACCTCACACACTCCCAATCCCTAGAACCTTCTGATTTCTTTTCTGTGCTTTTAGCTTTACTTTTTCCAGAATGTTTATGTTTTTGATGAAAAATTAATTAAGTCAACCTAAGAAAGAAATAGAGAAATTTATTTGAGCCAATCTGAGGGTTAAAACCCAGCAGATAGTCTTTCAGAAAGCTCTGAGGACTGTTCTGCTGGATAGAAGTCAAACCACAGCTGTACATGTTTTTGAGACAAAGGGTCACACATCAAAGTAACAGACTGACAGTTTACATGGTCCAGATCTGCACATACAAGGCAAGCAGTGGGTCATCATGGCTCCTGACAGGATTTAGCAAGGAATCTTGTCTCTTAAGGAGTTACCTTGCTGGCACCAGAAGAAAATTGCTCTTTTTGGTTGAGGAGGTATTCTTGCATCTTCTAAGGAGGTCTAGTTAATGTATAATGGAGATGCACAATGCACACTAAAAAGAGTTAGTGGCCCAAATGGGCAGAGAGAATTTTATATGAAAACATTTTCTTATCCAGCCTTAAAAATAACTTTATCTCATATCTATACATGGGAGGGAGGCAAGAAAATAAATCATACAATAGTCTTTTGTGACTGACTTCTTTGCTTAGCATAATTCATTTGAGATTTATCTTTATTACTGGTTTGTATCAATAGTTTATTTCATTTTATTGATGAGCATTACTTTATTGTATGAATATATCATAGTTGGTTTATCCATTCCCATGGTGAAGGATATTAATTATCTCTGTTTGGGGCAATTATAAATAATGCTGCTAAAAACATTCACTCTTAGGTTTTAATGTACATACAAACTATGTGTCTCTTGTGGAAATAGTAATGCGATTGCTATTCACTACTATTGGCACAAATACATTTAACTACATAGTAAACTGCCCAACTGTTTTCCAAAGTAGTTGCACCAATTTTGCATCAGCAATTAAGAAGCATTTCAATTGTCTCACATCCTCATCAGTTCGGTTCAGTCATTCAGTTGTGTCTGACTCTTTGTGACCCCATGAACTGCAGCACGGCAGGCTTCCTTGTCCTACACCTACTCCCGGAATTTACTCAAATTCATGTCCATTGAGTTGGTAAAGCCATTCAACCATCTCATCTTCTCTCATCCCCTTCTCTCACCTTCAATCTTGCCCAGTATCAGGGTCTTTTCCAATGAGTCAGTTCTTCATATTAGGTGGCCAAAATATTGGAGTTTCAGCTTCAGCATCACTCCTTCCAATGAATATTTAGGACTGATTTCATTTTGGATGGACTGGTTGGATATCCTTGCTGTCCAAGGGACTCTCAAGAGGCTTCTCCAACACCACAGTTCAAAATCATCAATTCTTTGGGACTCAGCTTTCTTTATGGCCCAACTCTCACATCCATACTTGTCTACTGGAAAAACCATAGCTTTGACTAGATGGACCTTTGTTGGTAAAGTAATATCTCTGTTTTTCAATATGCTGTCTAGGTTGGTCATAGCTTTTCTTACAAGGAGCAAGTGTCTTTTAATTTCATGACTACAGTCACCATCTGCAGTGATTTTGGAGCCCCCCAAAATAAAGTTTTTCACTGTTTCCACTGTTTCCCCATCTACTTGCCATGAAGTGATAGGACCAGATTCCATGATCTTGGTTTTCAGAATGTTGAGTTTTAAGGCAACTTTTTAATTTTCCACTTTCACTTTCATCAAGAGGCTCTTTAGTTCTTCTTCACTTTATGCCATAAGGATGGTGCCATCTGCATATCTGATGTTATTGATATTTCTCCTGGCAATCTTGATTCCAGCTTGTGCTCCATCCAGCCCAGCATTTCCCATGATGTACTCTGCATATAAGTTAAATAAGCAGGGTGACAATATACAGCCTTGACGTACTCCTTTCCCGATTTGGAACCAGTGTTGTTCCATGTCCAGTTCTAACTGTTGCTTCCTGGCCTGCATACAGGTTTCTCAAGAGGCAGGTCAGGTGGTCTGGTATTCCCATCTCTTTTCCACAGTTTGTTGTGATCCACATAGTCAAACGCTTTGGTGTAGTCAATAAAGCGGAAGTAGATGTTTTTCTGAAACTTTCTTGCTTTTTTGATGATCCAGTGGATGTTGACAATTTGATCTCTGGTTCCTCTGCCTTTTCTAAATCCAGCTTGAACATCTGGAAGTTCACAGTTCACATATTGCTGAAGCCTGGCTTGGAGAATTTTGAGCATCACTTTACTAGCATGTGAGATGAGTGCAATTGTGCAGTAGTTTGAGCACTCTTTGGCATTGCCTTTCTTTGGAATTGGAATGAACACTGACCTTTGTCAGTCCTGTGGCCACTGCTGAGTTTTCCAAGTTTGCTGGCATGTTGAGTGCAGCACTTTCACAGCATCATCTTTTAGGATTTGAAATAGCTCAACTGAAATTCCATCACCTCCAGTAGCTTTGTTCGTAGTGATGCTTCCTAAGGCCCGCTTGACTTCACATTCCAGGATGTCTGGCTCTAGGTGAGTTATCACACCATCGTGATTATCTGGGTTGTGAAGATCTTTTTTGTACAGTTCTTCTGTGTATTCTTGCCACCTTTTCTTAATATCTTCTGCTACTGTTAAGTCCATACCATTTCTGTCCTTTATTTTGCCCATCTTTGCATGAAATGTTCCCTTGGTATCTCTAATTTTCTTGAAGAGATCTGTAGTCTTTCCCATTCTATTGTTTTCCTCTATTTCTTTGCATTGATCACTGAGGGAGGCTTTCTTATCTCTCCTTGGAATTCTTTGGAACTCTGCATTCAAATGGGTATATCTTTCGTTTTGTCTTTTGCCTTTAGCTTCTCTTCTTTTCACAGCTATTTGTAAGGCCTCCTCAGACAACCACTTGGCCTTTTTGCATTTCTTTTTCTTGGGATGGTCTGGATCCCTGCCAGACAAGGTCGTGAACCTCGGTCCATAGTTCTTCAGGCACTCTATCAGATCTAATCCCTTGAATCTTCATCAGGAATTGCTAATGTCAGCTTTTTGTTTTGTTTTAACTATCTCACTGTGATTTTAATTTTTGTTTTCCTAGTGACAAATTACACTGAGCATGTTTTCATATGCTCATTTGTCATCTTTATATCTTTTCTACTAAAATCTCTGTTCAGATATTTTTTCTACTTTGAATTGAATGGTTTGTTTTCTTATTTTTAAATTTTGAGTGTTTTTTATACATCTAGTGGCTCCTTCTGAATTGTAATTACAATAGGCAATGAAATCTCCATCCAAGATCTTATCAAGAAACTCTTACACATAGTTAGGTGACTTGTTCAGACTTTTGTAGTAATCTGTCGTAGCAGCAAATCAAATCTATGTTTTATCCAATCATGCTTTTATTCTACCTCTACTTCTTTGATGACAATGTAAATTGTTGTACATTTTTGGAATTTTATCAGTGTCTACCTCAACTTGAAAATGTATAAACCCTTTGACCTAGTAATGCCATTTCTCAAATAATTAATCAGTTACTTAATGTATCAAAAGTGAACTTTTGGACTTAGGATAATGTTACTAATTGGTGTTCTGAAACTGTTAATGGATAATAAATTTTAGCAAAATTATATACATAGTTTGATCCATTTTTTAAATAAAAATTATATGCAAATCTACTCAGTCAGTAAATATTCACTAAATGTCTTCTGTTTGCCAGAAGTAACTGTGCTTATACAAGGAATACAGAAATAAGCAATCATGCTCTCAGAAGAAAATAAAAATCACATAAAAATGCATTAGACCTTATTGATAGAAAATAAAGTAACAGTTTGGGGGACAGAAAAAAGAAAATCAGGATCATGTGAAATATATCTCTGAAACATCAAAAATAAATCAGTTTGCATTATTCCTCATGGGCATCTAATAGTAAGGTAAACAATGAACAAATTATACCATAGTGACTAATGTTTGTGTGGAGGCAGAAGCAGCTGGTTCTAGAAGACAAAAGTTCAAACCTTAGTTATGTCAGTTTTTACCTGTTTTAGACCTCATCTATGAAATGTGGATTCTACAATTACCGTGTGAATGAGTGAAATATTCCAAGGCAGCATAATGGCTGTCACAGAGTAAGCATAAAATAAATGTCAGCTGCCATTATTGTTACCATTATTATTACTGTAACTGAGCAGGACCCTACTGGGACCTTCCCATGACAGACCCCCACCCCATGTTTGCTACCTGCCTCTTGATTGTAGAAAAAACTTTAGTCTCCCAGGCCTCACCTGAGTCTCACAAACTGGCTCAAGAATTAATGACAGAAGAAATGTGAAATTTAGTAACAAAAAATATCAGTTGGGCCAAGAGAACTGGTGACAATTTAAACAATAGAAGAGCCATATAGCAAAATCATAGAATCTTTAGTCTTTCTACAGGACATAGACAACAGTGTCTGATGCCCATTCCTGAGTTGTTTTGCAGATACTGAATATCCCACAAAATGGTAGAAATAAACTGCAAGACAACTGTGAACACACAGCCCCCAGACTGTCTGGAGTCTGAGAATTGATATTAATTAACCCTTGTGACAACACCTTGTTACCTTACCGTCCATCAACCAGAGCATTGTACACCAGCTGATCACACACCCTGTGACTCTCTCTTTCAACTTGCCTTTAAAAACCCTTCTCTGAAATTTACCAGGGTGTTTGGGTCTTTTAAGAATGAGCCACCCATATGTCTTGTTTGGCCCTTGCAATAAACCTTTCTCTTCTCCATACCCCAACATTTTTTTGGCCTCACTATACATTGGGCACATGATTTTGAGTTCAACAACATATCTGCTATCTGAATGAATAAAAAATGGTAATTTTCAGTCAGGCATATCAATGATTTTTTCTGTATCTAAAGCAGACTTTGATTTCTAGGCATTTAATTTTAGAAATGTATATTTCTTTACATTATTTATTATTAATTAAAGATGAATATTTTGTGAGGGTCATGGGAGTGGGGAGATCATTTGAGATATTCCTCATTAATATTATCTTCCTTTATAAGTAGAAGGATACAAAATTTACCTATTAAAGAAATATGCTTGAACACTGAAACAGTAATATTGGTATCCCTGAAATAAAAGGCTTGGTTTGCAAATAATAGGAAGGTTGCAAAGGGCTTTGAAATTTCATGGCATCTAAAAGCTATAATTAAGGGGTCAGTAATGACCACAATTGCATAAGGATCATATAAAGAAATGAGTCACTCGTCCTAATCCTTAATGATATTGGAAAGGAAAGGTTACATACTCGCAAATTTGTTAACATTTTCCTCACATTTCAAATCTGTTCCTGAAAGATAAGTGCAGCTGCTGTAGAGAGAATTAAAAGATAAAAGCAGTCTTGGGTTCCATAAAACTTAAAGATAAAGATGTTATCCCTGAGGTCTCCCTCAATGCCTACGCATGATGCTTCTGCAATTAGCATCGGCAGTTGATGTTATAGAAATGAACTGCTGAAAGGGCATGCTGTTGAGTAAGGAAATCCTCTAAACAGAATGAGACAGAAGTTTTATTTTTATTTTTTTCCATAAAGCAAGGGGGAATAATAATAGGAATTCATAAAGTATGCTTTGATTGCAAACTGGTCACCTAAGAGTGTTTTTGAACTGCTCAGTATGTTGTCATGTTGCTAAACTCTCTTGACTTGGAAAAAATAAATATGCACTAGACAAAGAAATTCTTCAAATATCTTCCTGAAATTATTGAATTACGTGATATGGAGTGACTATAAATCTGTTTTTATTATTTCCCCCTTTTCTACTGCTTTAGCTTTATTTTCACTTCAGAAGGAAAAGGAAAGTGGTTGTTAACGTGACATCAGAGACACAGTTTCAAAGATGTGTCCCCTGTGGTCTTCCAATCCCACTTGCTGTCTCCATAATTCAGGAAGAAACAAGATTACCTGTTTCATTCCAGCAACTTGACAGCTCTCCTAGTTGAGCTAATAGATTGTAAAGCCCCTCTTAAGTACTTTAGACAAAGAATGCAGTTGTATTCTTGCTTCTGAGATTCTTAATAATTAAACTTGAATGTGTGCTGTTACAAAAGGCTTGTCTCCTTTTAAATCTCTTTGAGTTTATTTTCTACAAAAGCAGTTAAATTTTCAAGAATGTTTATACCCTTAATTGCAAACTCCTTAAAGACAGGGACTGTTTACTCTTTTTATATCCTCTGCACCTAATACAGTGCCACCCACAATTGTCAGTGCTCGATAAATATGTAAGGAAAGGGAAGAGAAAGGGAAAGGAACAGGGAAATTTCCTACAGTGAAATAATAACCAGACAGCATAATTCCCTGAACTGTACCCTTGTTCTGCTCAAGAAATTTTAAATATTAAATTGAACTTTTCATTTAGCCATAAATATGAATTTATTTAAAATTATTTAAAACTTCTCCTACCTGAGCCAATACGTAGCTTCAGAGAATATTTAGTATTATGCTGTAACCTCTTTTATGCCACTCTTCCTAAAAATATCATTTGTTGAAATCACTGTCCCTCATTTAAAAAAAAAAAAAAAGATGTTTGGGGCTTTCCTTGTGGTCTAGTGGTTAAGAAATAGCCTGCCAACGCAGGGGGATGTAGGTTGCATCTATGGTCTGAAAAGATTCCATATGCCATGGGGGCAACTAAGCTCATATGACGGCAACTACTGAAGCCCACACACCCTCGAGACTGTGCTCTCCAACAACAGAAGCCACTGCAGTGAGAAGCGCCGTGCATTGCAACTAAAGAATAGTCCCTTTTCACAGCAACTAGAGAAAGCCCACACACAGCAAGGAAGACCCAGTGCAGCCAAAAATACATATTAAGTAAATAATTTTTTTTTAAGTTTGGACTGTTTTTTTTTCATATACAAAAATTATACATGCTAAACACAGTCTTCTCATCTTTCTTTCCCTAGCACCAGATAGCTACATAGTTAGGGTTTGGTAAATGTTGAACTGAATCAAGTAATTTTTCACCCAGATTAAATGCACACATCTCCTGAAAACCCCCTAAGGGCATTGGGGACAAGCTTTCCTGGAGATGAACAAATTGTACAACTTGAGGAAACCAGGGCCACCTGGGCAGTAAAATCAAGTGTTCTGAGTTTTTCCCTGCAATCCTGCTTCTGAGTCTGATTTTGCCTTCTGAGGCCAAGGAGGCCCTACTCTAAGGGCACCACAGACAGTCTCACTGACTCCCACCACCCAATGCCAGTACCCTGGGCAGTGCAGTTGGAATACTTCCCTTGATGAAGAGGAGAGGAAAAGTGCCTTCTCAGAAATGCTCTTTCCAAAGTTAGTGTACTCCCATTATCCAAGAGGGCATAAACCTTTGGTCCAAATGATTGCATGCCCCTTACAGTGGGCAATTTGATGCATTTCTCTGTAATAAATGAACTAGCTGAAAAAAAAATTATTCATGCTTAGCTTAACACTTGGAAAATGTGTTTAAAAAAAAAAAACCTATTTTAAATACATATTTTTAAAAAGTATAAAAAAGTATGGGACTTCCCAGGTGGCTCAATGAGTAAAGAATCCATCTGCAATGCAGGAGACACAAAAGATGTGGGTTCAATCCCTGGATGGGGAAGATCCCCTGGAGTAAGAAATGGCAACCCACTCTAGTATTCTTGCCTGGAGAATCCCATGGACAGAGGAGCCTGGTGGGCTACAGTTCACGGGGGTCACAAAGAGTTGGACACGCCCTAGCAACTGAGCACACAGCACGTAAAAAAGTATAAGCTTACCCATGAAGACTGAGCAGAATTTGCCACCTTCACAATATACCTTTTTAGCATAAGGAATATAGTTGGTTATTTAAGAAACAGCAAACAAATAGAGACTCTGAAAATGTAATAGGAGTTACCCTTTTACAAGAAAAATTTACACTTCTAAGGGAAATTACCATTTGTAACGGTATCTCCCTCTCTATACCAGGAGGAGGAGAATGAATAATCTCTAGAAACTCTTATCAATGGAGAAGTCACATAAATCTGCATAATAATCATACCATTTATCATTTTTGCTTTTCCTAGTAATTTCCCATAACCAGCCTCTCCCTGCCCTAACTTTTGCCTGAAAATAGTGTTTAAGGTGGTGACTTGGGCCACTTCAGGGAGTTACTCGGTCTTCCTGGGTGTCTCCTTTATGTACAGGAGGTATGCGTGTGTGTGATAAGTGACTCAGTTGTGCTCAGCTCTTGCGATCCCATGGACTGCAGTCCACCAGGCTCTTCTGCCCATGGAATTTTCTAGGCAAAAATACTGGAGCAGGTTGCCACTTCCTACTCCAGAGCATCTTCCTGACCCAGGGATGAAACCAGCATCTACTGCATTGGCAGGCAGATTCTTCACTGAATCACTTGTGAAGCCCATACAGGAGGTATAAATGTTATTAAACTTCTGTTTGTTTTGCTCATGTTAATCTGTCATTTAATTACAGGGACTCTCAGCCAAAGCCATAGGATAGAAGGAAAATTATTGTTCCTCGTCTACATCCTGTAAACAAAAAAAGTGGCCCACCATTTGGTTCCACAAAGATCAAGTCATTAGCCACTGCAATCACTGTACAAGTACACCCTGAAAGGAGTTCAGGATAAAGTAGGATATATCTGCTGTGTATATATGACCCCTAGATAGAATTTATATCTAAGGAAGAATTTCATTGGTCCCAGATTCTTGCATCTTCCATACGTTGATAAGCATTAAAAATATTAACTGAGATACATGATTCTTGTGAGTAGCAATAACTTTTTACCAAGATGTGTATTTGATTCTCAGGCCAAACAAGGAAAAAAAAAAATCATATATATACTGACTCTTCCCCTGGCAGGAGTTCCTCAGAAGCTATCTGAGAAGCTGTCTCCTGTCCCCAACAAGCCCCCAGTTAAAACTGAAATTCACAGCTCTCACTTTCTGAGTTGTTTTTTTTCCCCCACTCAATAATCCATTCCCTACTTCCTGAGAATAATCACTATTTATATTTTGACATACTTTCTTCTTAAAATTTTTAATTTTCCTATTGTTTTAATAACTGAGACTTTGTATATAATTTTATATCTTGACTTTTTGCATGGTACTATACCTAATTATCTATGACCCTCTGTAAAATATGGTAGCAATTTACATTCCTACCAGAAGTAAATGAAAGAAATATTATCACATACTGAAATTTTAAAATATACATCTTGAAAATTTCTATTTTTTTCATTTTTTAAAATAATTCTTATCATTCTGCTTTAGCTTCAAAAGACTTAGTGGTTTTCTAAACCACTCTCTAAAGGCAAAACAACTCTCAAAGATTCAAACATTTTTAAAAATTTAAGTCATCATGTTTCATTTCTTTCCAGCGGAAAGAAGATTGCTTGATTATTGATCCTGCAATACAGTAGAAACTGGAGTGGAAACAATTCTAAGAGTCAAATTGCTAATGATCCATATGTATAGTATTTCCATTATCCCATCTCTTAGAGAAAGTTTCAGAACATTTTAGCTGAATAGGTAGGGTTACTTCTTATGGATACAAGTCTCGACACCAACTGGAATTGAATAAAACTATGACCATAAAGAACCAAGAATTAAGACAGGAGTGGGGCCCCTTCCAAAAAACAGTATGAACTTTCTTTTTGACTGTACGCTGAACAAGTCAACGGTTTTTCATGTCCCAGAACAGTTACTTAACTTGGACACGTTTATTTACGGGATCTGGTAGTATCTCATGTCTTCTTGGGAATTTTGAGAGTTGTCTTAGAGGTCAATGATTAAATTAAAGAAAAGAAATCTACTACTTTAATTCAAAATTTCTTTCTTCTAGTTCCAAATCACATATTAAAAATATATATATATAAATTTTGCTATTTGGTAAGAGGAATAGATTCATCAAAACTGAAAAGTACTTATTTTGTATTTCTCATAAGATCTAAGCAACAGCAAAAAAGAAGGCACAAAACAGCATGAAAGACTCACTTGGAAATTTCTATTCAGCAAGATGAATAGGTTGAATCACATGAATTGCCACAATTCAGCTATTTTTAACCTATAGAAACAACAATTTCATATTATTCAACCTAATATACTAGTAAATGTTACTTTTAAAGAGAGAATTCTTGATTGCTGATACCAACTAAAGGGGCAGAAAACCATTCATTATATAATAGCAAGAGTATATGTTGCATCATTGTCACTAGCAATTATTAATAATTACTGTAATTAAGAACTTAAGAACCCTGTTCTTAGCCCACACACCCTACTTATGCTCTGACAGGTGCTATAAGTTCTTCTGTATATGACTGTTAATTGCACTTATCACATTGCTTCACAAATGCACATATAACTATAAGTTTTCTGAGGTCAAGTCCCAGGTGGTCATGTCTAGCACTTCCTCAAGCAGAAAGAGGCACTCAATTATATTTTGAGGACTGATAAACTAACAGAAACTGGAAAAATAATTCTGCTGTCCTAGATTATTTTGGGGAGAAGGCAATGGCACCCCACTCCAGTACTCTTGCCTGGAAAATCCCATGGATGGAGGAGCCTGGTGGGCTGCAGTCCATGGGGTCGCCAAGAGTCTGACGCGACTGAGCAACTTCACTTTCACTTTTCACTTTCATGCATTGGAGAAGGAAATGGCAACCCACTCCAGTGTTCTTGCCTGGAGAATCCCAGGGACGGCAGAGCCTGGTGGGCTGCCGTCTATGGGGTCGCACGGAGTCGGACACAACTGAAGTGACTTAGCAGCAGCAGCAGCAGCAGCAGATTATTTTTACTTTATTATTATGGAGAGAATTCATTCAGCTCAGGATAATACAGATAAAGTTGAGAGAATGCAACCTAGGTTTCAGTGAACACCATTAAACTGTAATGTGCATCTTTGTGGCATCTTAGATTCAATGAAACATGGTAAATTAAAGGGAAAATTCTTTAATATGATAAAGTGAAACTCCCCACACCTTTCATTGTCATGGAGTCACAAACTCTGTTGATGTCATTTTGGAACATTTCTTACCTCTCTGTGAGCAGTGACTCGGGCTCTGGCATAGCTCATGAGCTAAAGTGATGATGCTTTGGTCCCGCCAGATTGTGGAGAACTCATATTACAAAGAATAAAGCCAATTGTTTATTTACTGCCTGGTTTCTATAGATTCTTGTATTGTCAGGCCATAACATCAGCATTGTCACGTGTATTAAATATCTTAAACCATCCGGTCATAAAAGTGAGCAAAAGAATTCAAACGGTAACTCCAAGATTGGTAATGCCCTGATGTGCCTTCCAGTTTACACAAATGGTCTGGATTGCTTTTTCTTTACTTAAGAGTTTGACAGAGCACCGTCTTTCTCCAAATATACATAGGACTATCTAAATGAAAAATCCAAAAGAGCAAACCATTTCCTCCAAAAATACCATTACTGTAATATCAGTTTTAGCTTTTGTTGGGTTCATGAAGAGCCCTGCTGTGTTTCGTACAGAGAGCCATCAATCCAGCATTGTCATCAGTAGAATGAGGATATTGGATCATATATTCTTGAAATTGTTAGTTCAAAATTTTCTTGATTCTGAGTTTTTACATCTACCATGTGGTGAATATCTCAGAGACAAAAATGTCTGAATTCTTTTTTTTTTTTTAATTTTTTTTTTTTTAAATTTTAAAATCTTTAATTCTTACATGCGTTCCCAAACATGAACCCCCCTCCCACCTCCCTCCCCATAACATCTCTCTGGGTCATCCCCATGCACCATCCCCAAGCATGCTGTATCCTGCGTCAGACATAGACTGGCGATTCAATTCTTACATGATAGTATACATGTTAGAATGCCATTCTCCCAAATCATCCCACCCTCTCCCTCTCCCTCTGAGTCCAAAAGTCCGTTATACACAGCTGTGTCTTTTTTCCTGTCTTGCATACAGGGTCGTCACTGCCATCTTTCTAAATTCCATATATATGTGTTAGTATACTGTATTGGTGTTTTTCTTTCTGGCTTACTTCACTCTGTATAATCGGCTCCAGTTTCATCCATCTCATCAGAACTGATTCAAATGAATTCTTTTTAACTGCTGAGTAATACTCCATTGTGTATATGTACCACAGCTCTCTTATCCATTCATCTGCTGATGGACATCTAGGTTGTTTCCATGTCCTGGCTATTATAAACAGTGCTGCGATGAACATTGGGGTACATGTGTCTCTTTCAGTTCTGGTTTCCTCGGTGTGTATGCCCAGCAGTGGGATTGCTGGGTCATAAGGTAGTTCTATTTGCAATTTTTTAAGGAATCTCCACACTGTTCTCCATAGTGGCTGTACTAGTTTGCATTCCCACCAACAGTGTAGGAGGGTTCCCTTTTCTCCACACCCTCTCCAGCATTTATTGCTTGCAGATTTTTGGATCGAAGCCATTCTGACTGGTGTGAAGTGGTACCTCATTGTGGTTTTGATTTGCAATTCTCTGATAATGAGTGATGTTGAGCATCTTTTCATGTGTTTGTTAGCCTTCCGTATGTCTTCGTTGGAGAAATGTCTATTTAGTTCTTTGGCCCATTTTTTGATTGGGTCTTTTATTTTTCTGGAATTGAGCTGCATAAGTTGCTTGTATATTTTTGAGATTAGTTGTTTGTCAGTTGCTTCATTTGCTATTATTTTCTCCCATTCAGAAGGCTGTCTTTTCACCTTGCTTATATTTTCCTTTGTTGTGCAGAAGCTTTTAATTTTAATTAGATCCCATTTGTTTATTTTTGCTTTTATTTCCAGAATTCTGGGAGGTGGATCATAGAGGATCCTGCTGTGATTTATGTCGGAGAGTGTTTTGCCTATGTTCTCCTCTAGGAGTTTTATAGTTTCTGGTCTTACACTTAGATCTTTAATCCATTTTGAGTTTATTTTTGTGTGCAGTGTTAGAAAGTGATCTAGTTTCATTCTTTTACAAGTGGTTGACCAGTTTTCCCAGCACCACTTGTTAAAGAGATTGTCTTTACTCCACTGTATATTCTTGCCTCCTTTGTCAAAGATAAGGTGTCCATATGCGTGTGGATTTATCTCTGGGCTTTCTATTTTGTTCCATTGATCTGTATGTCTGTCTTTGTGCCAGTACCATACTGTTTTGATGACTGTGGCTTTGTAGTAGAGCCTGAAGTCAGGCAAGTTGATTCCTCCAGTTCCATTCTTCTTTCTCAAGATTGCTTTGGCAATTCGAGGTTTTTTGTATTTCCATACAAATCTTGAAATTATTTGTTCTAGTTCTGTGAAAAATATGGCTGGTAGCTTGATAGGGATTGCATTGAATTTGTAAATTGCTTTGGGTAGTATACTGATTTTCACTATGTTGATTCTTCCGATCCATGAACATGGTATATTTCTCCATCTATTAGTGTCCTCTTTGATTTCTTTCATCAGTGTTTTATAGTTTTCTATATATAGGTCTTTAGTTTCTTTGGGTAGATATATTCCTAAGTTTTTTATTCTTTTCATTGCAATGGTGAATGGAATTGTTTTCTTAATTTCTTTTTCTACTTTCTCATTATTGGTGTATAGGAATGCAAGGGATTTCTGAGTGTTGATTTTATATCCTGCAACTTTACTATATTCATTGATGAGCTCTAGTAATTTTCTGGTGGAGTCTTTAGGGTTTTCCATGTAGAGGATCATGTCATCTGCAAACAGTGAGAGTTTTACTTCTTCTTTTCCAATTTGGATTCCTTTTATTTCTTTTTCTGCTCTGATTGCTGTGGCCAAAACTTCCAGAACTATGTTGAATAGTAGCGGTGAAAGTGGACACCCTTGTCTTGTTCCTGACTTTAGGGGAAATGCTTTCAATTTTTCACCATTGAGGATAATGTTTGCTGTGGGTTTGTCATATACGTTTTCATTTTTGAATGTCTGCTACCATGCAATTAGCTCAAATATATGATACAATAAAAATAACATGAAAGCTGGAGTCAAGAGCCTTTGAACAGATAAGAAAGTCAAGTCTTAGGACAACTAACCTTTTACTAAAGAGAAAGTGCCATCATTTCAGATTCAGCAGTCCTAGATTAGAGTCTCAGGTCTCATACTCATTAGCTGTGTAAACTTAAAACAAGTGAGAATGATTACTAAAGCCTGTTTTACAGTTGAAAAAACTGAGACTCACTGAGATTAAGAACTTAATCACTTTCTTAATGCACAAATTAAAGCAATTGTTACCTATAATTAGTTATCAGTAATATAAATATTATTTTTATTCTTGTTACTTACATTGTTAATGTAAATAATATTGTTACCTGCAAATGTATTATCATTATTTAGTTATTGTCTCTGCTAGGCTAAGATCAGAGCAAGTGACCTTTGATTGGAGAATCAAATATAAGCAATATTCTTAGTTGTGACTTTTAATAAATATTTTTATCATTATTACATTATTGGAACTTTGTGCCCATATGTAGTGATGCACCCAAGACAACACACAAGGCACCAGGAGGTGGTACTGAGAAGATCCTCGATCCCATTTTATCAAATAAGAATCATAAAACAATTAAAATTCAGTTCAGTTCATTTCACTAAGTTCTGTCTGACTCTTTGCAAACCCATGGACTACAGCACGCCGGGCCTCCATGTCCATCACCAACACCAGAGCTTACACAAAGTCATGTCCATAGAATCAGTGATGCAATTCAACCATCTCATCCTCTGTCCTCTCCTTCTCCTTGTGCCTTAAGTCTTTCCCAGCATCAGACTCTTTTCAGATGAGTCAGTTCTTCGTATCAGGTGGCCAAAGTATTCGCGTTTCAGCTTCAACATCAGTTCCTCCAATGAATATTCAGGACTGATTTCCTTTAGGATGAACTGGTTGGATCTCCTTGCAGTCCAAGGGACTCTCAAGAATCTTCTCCAACACCAAGTTTAAAAGCATCAATTTTTTAGTGCTCAGCTTTCTTTATAGTCCAACTCTCACATCCATACACGACTACTGGAAAAACCATAGCTTTGACTAGACAGACATTTGTTGGCAAAGTAATGTCTCTGCTTTTTAATATGCTGTCTAGGTTGGTCATAGCTTTTCTTCTAAGGAGCAAGTGTCTTTTAATTTCATGGCTGCAGTCACCATCATCTGCAATGATTCTGGAGCCCAAAAATATAAAGTCTGTCAGTGTTTCCAGTTTCCCCATCTATATGCCATGAAGTGATGGGACCAGATGCCATGATCTTAGTTTTCTAAATGTTGAGTTTTAAAACTTTTTTCACTCTCCTCTTTCACTTTCAACAAGAGGCTTTTTAGTTCTTCTTCGTTTTCTGCCATAAGGGTGGTGTCATCTGCATATCTGAGGTTATTTATATTTCTCCTGGCAATCTTAATTTTAGCTTATGCTTCATCCAGCCCAGCATTTCTCATGACGTACTCTGCATATAAGTTAAATAAGCAGGGTGACAATACAAAGCCTTGACGTACTCCTTTTGCTATTTGGAACCAGTTTATTGTTCCATGTCCAGTTCTAACTGTTGCTTCCTGACCTGCATATAAGTTTCTCAAGAGGCAGGTCAGGTTTTCTGGTATTCCCATCTCTTGAAACATTTTTCCACCATTTGCTGTGATCCACAGAGTCAAAGGCTTTAGCATAGTCAATAAAGCAGAAATAGATGTTTTTTCTGGAACTCTCTTGCTTTCTCAATGATCCAATAGATGTTTGCAATTTGATCTCTGGTTCCTCTGCCTTTTCTAAAACCAGCTTGAACATCTGGAAGTTCCTGGTTCATGTACTGTTGAAGCATGGCTTGGAGAATATTGAGCATTACTTTACTAGCATGTGAGATGAGTGCAATTGTGCAGTAGTTTGAGCATTGTTTGGCATTGCCTTTCTTTGGGATTGGAATGAAAACTGACCTTTTCCAGTCCTGTGGCCACTGCTGACTTTTCCAAATTTGCTGGCATATCGAGTGCGGCACTTTCACAGCATCATCTTTTAGGATTTGAAACAGCTCAACTGGAATTCCATCACCTCCACTAGCTTTGCTCGTAGTGACGCTTCCTAAGACCCACTTGACTTCGCATTCCAGGATGTCTCGATCTAGGTGAGGGATCAAACCATCATGATTATCTGGGTTGTGAAGATCTTTTTTTTTATAGTTCTTCTGTGTATTCTTGCCACCTCTTCTTAATATCTTCTGCTTCCATTCAGTCCATACCATTTCTGTCCTTTATTGTGCCCATCTTTCCATGAAAGATTCCCTTGGTATCTCTAATTTTTTTGAAGAAATCTCTAGTCTTTCCCATTCTGTTGTTTTCCTCTATTTCTTTGCATTGATCACTGAGGAAGGCTTTCTTATCTGTCCTTGCTATTCTTTGGAACACTGCATTCAAATGGGTATATCTTTCCTTTTCTCCTTTGCCTTTTCCTTCTCTTCTCTTCACAGCTCTTTGTAAGGAAGGCCTCCTCAGACAGCCATTTGGCTCTTTGCATTTCTTTTTCATGGGGATGAGCTTGATCCCTGCCTCCTGTACAATGTCACAAACCTCTGTCCTTCAGTGTTCTTCAGGCACTCTGTCTATCAGATCTAATCCCTTGAATCTATTTCTCACTTCCACTGTATAATCATAAGGGATTTGATCAGGTCATACCTGAATGGCCCAGTGGTTTTCCCTAGTTTCTTCAAGTCTGAATATGGCTATAAGGAGTTCATGATCTTAGCCACAGTCAGCTACTGGTCTTGTTTTTGCTGACTCTATAGAGCTTCTCCATCTTTGGCTGCAAAAAGTATAATCAGTCTGATTTCAGTGTTGACCAACTGGTAATGTCCATCTGTAGAGTCTTCTCTTGTGTTGTTGGAAGAGGGTGTTTGCTATGACCAGTGTGTTCTTTTGGCAAAACTCTATTAGTCTTTGCCCTGCTTCATTCTGTACTCCAAGGCCAAATTTGCCTGCAACTCCAGTATTTCTTGAATTCCTACTTTTGCATTCCAGTCCCCTATAATGAAAAGGACATCTTTTTTGTGTGCTAGTTCTAGAAGGTCTTGTAGGTCTTCATAGAACCGTTCAACTTCAGCTTCTTCAGCATTACTGGTTGGGACATAGCCTTGGATTACTGTGATATTGAATGGTTTGCCTTGGAAACAAACTGAGATCATTCTGTCGTTTTTGAGACTGCATCCAAGTACTGCATTTCAGAGTCAAAACTGACTCCAAATAAATGCTCTATGTGTACTAAAAAACTATTCCTGTTCCAGTGAGTTTTGAGAAAAACGTCTCAATAAAGTAACATTACATCAAAATATCTCAATAAAATTCACTAAGACGTGAAGACAATATTTCACTAGAAATAATTTTTAAACATATTCTTTAGACACAAATTTTTTTTCTCCCTAGATTCCTGCACATTTCTATATTTCCTAGTATATGAGCCACCCATAAACCATCTCAGGAAAACCTAGTTTAAAAGTTTCACCTCCTAGAAATAAAAAGAAGAAATAAGCAGTTGTTCAAATCTCTGAAGTTAATTTCCAAAAACTCTTCTTTGGTAAGACACTTAAATTTTATTATGATATTCCCTCTAACATTTTATTTCCTGCAGTGAATAATATACATAGGAAATTCTGAGAAAGGACAAGTGAAAAATATCTTTTTGAGTTGGAAGATGTATATTTTGGTGGTAGCATCACATAGGATTCCTCCTCAGCAATGAACATCTGCTTCCTTTCATAATGATTGTTGTTATAATTTCAAACTGCCATATGACAGCACTGCCGTATACTGGAAATGCAAATGTTCAAGACATGTTCTCAGATGCTCCCTATGAAAGTATAATCAAGAAATAATTGTTAATGATATATGAAAAGCAAAGAATAAACAAACATAAGGAATCAAGATTTAAATGTATATTTTGTGTTGTGCTTAGTCAGTCAGTCGTGTCTGACTCTGTGACCCGATGGACTGTAGCCTACCAGCTTCCTCTTCTAGCCTAGAATTTTCAGGCTAGATTGCCATTTCCTGCTCCAGGGGATCTTCCTGACTGATGAACCAAACCATGACTCTTGTCTCTTGCACCTCTTACATTGGCAGGCAGATTCTTTACCATGTATACTAAATGCAAGACATCTTATAACCAAATTTCAATTCAGTTCAGTTCAGTTGCTCAGTCATGTCCGACTCTTTGTGACCCCATGAATCGCAGCACCCCAGGCCTCCCTGTCCATCACCAACTCCCAGAGTTCACTCAGACTCACGTTCATCGAGTCCATGATGCCATCCAGCCATCTCATCCTCTGTTGTCCCCTTCTCCTCCTGCCCCCAGTCCCTCCCAGCATCAGAGTCTTTTCCAATGAGTCAACACTTTGCATGAGGTGGCCAAAGTACTGGAGCTTCAGCTTTAGCATCATTCCTTCCAAAGTAATCCCAGGGCTGATCTCCTTCAGAATGGACTGGTTGGATCTCCTTGCAGTCCAAGGGACTCTCAAGAATCTTCTCCAACACCACAGTTCAAAAGCATCAATTCTTTGGCACTCAGCCTTCTTCACAGTCCAACTCGCACATCCATACATGACCACTGGAAAAATCATAGCCTTGACTAACCTTAACTTTGGGGATGCTATGTAATATGGAGAAAATTAGCCTGGAATGTTACACAAACTAATTTTTTTTTTAATTTTTTTGAAGATTGTTCTATCCTACAGGCAAGATCAAACTTAATTAACATCATTAATGATTCCTTAAACATATTAAGTTTTATAAAGCACCCTCTGGGTCACATTATATGTTGTATAAAACAGAAGGGGGATAAGTTCGATTCAAGTCTAATCATAGAAACCCTAACAATTAAAACTGTTTTCAAATAATTTCACAGACACATGTACTTTGTAAAGTTATTTTTCCAAGCATAAGCACTCAGCCTTGAAGTGGAAATAAAGACAAAATATCTGGAAATTTAAGTTACGGATAATTTCCATTGTCATGAGTATTTCCTCCCTCCATAACTTGCATATGAGTGAGTGAAAGTCACTCAGTAGTGTCTGACTCTTTGTGACCCCATGGACTATACACGTCCATGGAATTCTCTAGGCCAGAATACTGGAGTGGGTGGCCTTTCCCTTTCCCTTCTCCAGGGGATCTTCCCAACCCAGGGGTCAAACCCAGGTCTCCTGCATTGCTGGCAAAGTCTTTCCCAGCTGAGCCACAAGGGAAGCCCAAGAATACTGGAGTGGGTAGCCTATCCCTTCTCCAGTATGTCCTCCTGACAGAGGAATTGAACCAGGGTCTCCTGCATTGCAGGCAGATTTTTTACCAACTGAGCTATCAGGGAAACCCAGAGAAACTTGCATATGATCATACACAAAAGCTCCCTAAAAATCACTTTTACTTAATTTCAGATTATCTAGCTTGGGCAGGCCTAAGAAATTATGAATACCAATAGGTGCTTCCAAAACATTACTTCACAAATATGATAAGAGATAATTTTACATTTTACATGTACATAAGGTCATAATTCCCAGACTAAACAGAAAAAAATAGTATAAAATCACTTACCTTTTGAGAAAGCATTTTTCACTTCATCAATCAAAATAAGTAGGCAATGTGTCAAAAATTACACTCACATATGCACATATCACATGATCAAACTATTGAGAAATTTTAAAACAAATTTCTTTACATACTCTGAGCAGGGATAGAGAGACCTTTCCACCCTATAATTTGAATGTCCTCCCAGTCAAATTTTGGGATCTTTTGCACAAACTGGCATCTTTACATCAAATCATAATGAGAATCCACTTTCTCAGTTGGAATAAGGTATTTTCCTAAGCACTGCTACCACTGTGTGCATAAGAAGTGAAGCCAGAAGCTGTTGTAAACTAACGTACCCAAACTGACATACAAATGCAAGACTCTGAAATGACTGCACTTACTTATTGAAAAGTTAATTTTTTCTGGCAGAGTAATGATTTCTTTCTAAAATTTAAGTGAAAACTGGAAGAGTATTTTTCAAACAAAATAAATTTTGTTAAATACTACCCCTTAAACAGAAGCAAGGAATTGTTAAGAGTTCAATATATTTTCCTTATTTTCTGTGATAATGATTGTGCCAAAAAAAAAAAACAAGAAAATTATCCAGGAGTTTCTGGTCAATATTAGAGAAAGGGAAAGGGGAGGAGGGGTGTACATTCACACCAGGGCTATGGCAGATGGCAACTTAAAGATCTTTTCTTGCTAGTGAATAGTTCCCTTGTTGCGTGATTGTGCCCTGAAATGGTTCTGATAGTGTTATGGATCTTGGTGTTAATTTTTGAGTTAGGACTATCATACATTTTCTGTAAAAACAGACAGTAAGCATTTTAGGACTGGAGGGCTACTTAGGTCTCTCATATTTTATTCTTTGTTTTCTTAAAAACCCTTTAAAGAAGTGAAAACCATTCTTAGCTTTTTGGCTGTTCAGTAACAGGCTAAGGCTGAATTGGGGCCTTGGGGCCTAGTTTACTGACCCTCCTTTGAATTATCATTAGATGACAGAGCATGTTGCAAGTTATGTAAGTTGTGTAGCAGTAAATATTAACCAAATGCAAAACTGTTCTGACAATTTTTTAAATGGAATAAAATCAACAGACCTGGTGTTGCCTTAGGAGGAGCTTCTGAATTCGGCATCTTCTAGGAGTTTCCATTGAGACGGTGACTTCATGGGGCTCTGCAGTCAGAGGAAATTTAACCAGTGAGGATTTCCAAAGCTCACTAGCTAAACTACATTTATTTTCCTTCTTCTTTCTGTTTCTCTCTCTTTCCCTCTGTTGCGTCTGCACTCACTCACTCACACCCCCTCATCTTTGCATTAAGTAGATGCAGAGCAGCTGTGTGCAATTGTCTTCTGAACCTGAGCAAAAGAGCCTTCTCAATTCAGCGGTACTTTTAAGTTGTGTCTTTCTAAATATATGCTGCTGCTGCCGCCAAGCCACTTCAGTCGTGTCCAACTCTGTGCGACCCCATAGACGGCAGCCCACTAGGCTCCCCCGTCCCTGGGATTCTCCAGGCAAGAACACTGGAGTGGGTTGCCATTTCCTTCTCCAATGCATGCATGCACGCTAAGTCGCTTCAGTCATGTCTGACTCTATGCGACCCTATGGACAGCAGTCCACCCAGTTCCTCTGTTCACAGGATTCTCTAGGCAAGAATACTGGAGTGGGTTGCCATTTCCTTTTCCATCTAAATATATCACTTTAACCTTAAGACAATCCATCCCATTTGCTTTCTTCTGTCCAGATTTTTTGGGTACATAGGGATTTTTCTATTTCACCGAACAAATCTTTATCAAATGCCTACTATGACCGCACCAAGATTCCCAATTTTAATGTGGATATGAATCCCCTGGGATGTTGTTTAAAGGCAGGTTCTGATTTAGTAGGTCTGAGGTGGTGCCCACGATTCTGCATTTCTAAGGAGTTCTCAGGCAAAGCTGATGCTGAGCGTTTCCATGCCATAATTTGAGCAGCAATAACATGAGGAAAACAGGTGCATATACAGGCTATTACAATATCACAGTGGTGAGCGCTATTTGAAGAAAATGTGCTATGGAAGCATACAAACTTGAACAGAACACAGATTTCAAAATTCAGGAAAAACTTCTAGGAGTGTATAAGAACAAAACTGATTTTAGGAAGAGTAGGGGTGATGTGGATAAAGCAAAAGTGCAAGAAGGCAGGGAAAGAGGTGGGGCTGAAATTCCTGGTAGAAGAAGCAGAAGACCATGCAAAGCAGATGTATAGTGGCTGTCAGAAAAATCTGGAAAAAAAAAAAGAGCAGTGGGTAACTTAGAAGATAAAGCAAGGAGTATTTAAAGGAGAGAGAGTGACAGTGGTTCAGTTTAGAAAAAGTTCAAAAGTATCTACTAGATTTAATAATGATATATTTGGTGACCTTGAGGAATATAATTTCAGTAACTGAGTGGACACAGAAGCCAGATTACAGCAAGTTACAGAGTACTGGGAGGGTAAAGAAAGCAGATGTTTTGTGTTTGTTTTGTGATGGAAGAGACTTGAGTTTTTCAATTCTTCTGGGAGGAAGAAAGTAGGGAGAAATTGAAGACTCAAGAAAGAGGAAATGATCAGTACATTAAGATCCCTGAGGAGGGAGGAGATGAGCTCAAAAGCAAAACTTGGAAGAATATTAGGAGATTCCAAGGTATATTTCACTGTAATAGAAAGAAAGAAATTTTTTAAAGTGAGTGTAGACGGAGCCAAATCTGTATCTGTTGGTAGAAAGTTGAAGGAGATCCCCTCTGTAACTTCTATGATCATTAAAAATTAGGAATTTATTTTTATTCTGAGGGGAAAGGCAATAAGAGCAGGAGTTTCAAAAGCATGGAAAAGAAATTTATGGGAAATGGAAAAGATATTTAGTTAAAAAAAGGCTAAAAAATGTCCACATGTATTTGATCTCCCAACTGTTTTGTGTTTTTATGCTGGAAGACACAATGGATGTGACAGTTGTCTGAGTCCTGGCCCACTTCCACACTAGCAGGAATTCTGTTTTCCTTTTATCAAGGTGGAACTCTGCCAGGTCTTCGTATTCTGGCTGGATTTTCCTCTACCTTTCCTGTTCTGAATACAGATCCCTTCATTCACATCCTTTTCTTCAGGCCTGGACTCCCAGGTTACTAGCACAAACCTTAAGTTACTCAGAGTTTTTTATACTACAAGAAACTTGCTTCTCAAGTCCTCTCATTTCATGCTTACTCAATTGTATATCCCTATGCATATGTGTGTACACATGTGCGCACACACACACACACAAACACACACTCGCATGTCCTCAAAACTCTCCACTTAGATCTCCTAGATACCTACCACTATTCCAGACATCCTGAAATGTGAAGTCAACTGGGCCTTTGGAAGCATCAATAAGAACAAAGCTAATGGAGGTGATGTAATTCCAGCTGAGCTATTTCAAATCCTAAAAGATGATGCTGTGAAAGTGATGCACTCAATATGCCAGCAAATTTGGAAAATTCAGCAGTGGTCACAGGACTGGAAAAGGTCAGTTTTCATTCCAATCCCCAAAAAAAAGGCAATGCCAAAGAATGTTCAATCTACCACATAATTGCACTCATCTCACACGCTAGCAAAGTAATGCTCAAAATTCTCCAAGCCAGGCTTCAACAGGACATAAACCATGAACTTCCAGATGTTCAAGTTGGATTTAGAAAAGGCAGAGGAACCAGAGATCAAATTGTCAACATCCACTGGATCACAGAAAAAGTAAGAGAGTTCCAGAAAAACATCTACTTCTGCTCTATTGACTATGCCAAAGCCTTTGACTCTGTGGATCACAACAAAATGTGGAAAATTCTTCAAAAGATGGAAATACCAGATGACCTGACCTGCCTCTTAAGAAATCTGTATGCTGGTCAGGAAGCAACAGTTAGAACTGGACATGGAACAACATACTGGTTCCAAATCAGGAAAAGAGTACATCAAGGCTGTATATTGTCACCCTACTTATTTATAATGCAGAGTACATCATAAGAAAAGCTGGTATGGATGAGTCATAAGCTGGAATCAAGATTGCTAGGAGAAATATCAATAACCTCAGATATGCAGATGACACCACCCTTAGGGCAGAAAGTGAAGAAGACTAAAGAGCCTCTTGCTTAAAGTGAAAGAGGAGAATGAAAAAGTTGGCTTAAAACTCAACATTAAGAAAACTAAGATCATAGCATTTGGTCCCATCACTTCATGGCAAATAGATGGGGAAGCAATGGAAACAGTGACAGACTTTATTTTGGGGGGCTTCAAAATCACTGCAGATGGTGACTGTAGCCATGAAATTAAAAAACACTTGCTCCTTAGAAGAAAAGTTATGATCAACCAAGACAGCATATTAAAAAGTAGAGACATTACTTTGCCAACAAATGTCTGTCTAGTCAAAGCTATGGTTTTTCCAGTAGTCATGTATGGATGTGAGAGTTGGACTATAAAGAAAGCTGAGCACTGAAGAATTTATGCGTTTGACCTGTGGTGTTGGAGAACACTCTTGAGAGTCCCTTGGACTGCAAGGAGATCCAACCAGTCCATTCTAAAGGAAATCGGTCCTGAATATTCATTGGAAGGACTAATGTTAAAGCTGAAACTCCAATACTTTGACCACCTCATGCGAAGCACTGACTCATTTGAAAAGACCCTGATGCTGGGAAAGACTGAAGGCAGGAGGAGAAGGGGATGATAGAGGATGAGATAATTGGATAGCATCACCGACTTGATGGACATGAGTTTGAGTAAACTCTGGGAGTTAGTGATGGACAGGGAGGCCTGGCAAGCTGCAGTTCATGGGGTCACAGAGTCAGACATGACTGAGCGACTGAACTGAACTATCATGTGTAAAATCCACAAAGCTCCTTTTCTTATCGGTAATCGACCAGTGCAATCTCTAACCACCCAATCTAACTCCAGAGAAGAACTGCAGACTATTGCATTTTCTCTATAATGCCTGCTTTTGATTCAAGACCACATCTGACAAGGATCTAATAAAATCAGTGTAAGATGTATGAGTCATTTTTCCTTCTGAGAGTAAAAATCTGAAGTTTGATTCCTGTTCACTAGTGCCACTACAAGGCTTTACAGAGGATGGAAAAATTTCTAGTCCAGAGTTATCTGAAAGAAATTAATCTATGAACTCATCAGCTTTCCTTTACCTGACTTAGTAGGAAAAAAATGTATGGTGGGGCAAAGGGGGAAGTTGATGCAGTTTAATATCCAAATTGCTTTAGGAAAGCCTTCAAGCATATTGATTATGAGTGTAATCCACACACAACACCTGATTGATTCTACTATTTAGGAAAATTAACATCTTAAATGAATTGACATTTAGAATTGTCCGAGTGTTTTATGATAATAAATAAGAGACTTTCACCTAATTTGATAATTGTTTTCAAAATCCTTTAAAGACAAGACATGTCCCTGGTTCTTTGTCCCCTAGAGCAGAACACATCCACAGCCTGTGTTCAGAGGCCTTTGTCTACAAGAGCAATTGTTACTAATTTGGTTAATGACCTCCTCTCCCTTACCCCACTAAAGGTTAAATTTACCAGAACCATTAACTAGATACAATGGTTGCTGCTATTAATGAAATGTGTATCAAGTCCTAAAGTTACACCACAGAAGAATTAAAAGAATAATGTTAATGAGGTCACATTTTAAAATATAAATTTCTGAAAAATAACTATTTTACAGTTAATTTGCTTTACTCAACATTGAGCTAACTTCAGCCAGAAAAATATGCAACCTTGAAACAGAATTGAGTGTGTTTATACCATCAGTTACAAACACAATCTTGCTCCTTGAAGATTCAGCCAACTCACTGATACAGATCAAGTTTAAGGTTATCTGGAGACAGAAAGCCCCTTATATTTTACAAATGTTCTGCAAAATTCTGGACATCTCTTTCATCTCCACATATGTTAATATTTCACATCCAGGCATTTCCCAAGTTCTAGGGCACACAGATATTCAAAGCAAACAGGTATCAGAAGCCAACAGTTGAACCCATGCATAAATTTCCCACTTCTACTCTTTCAACAAAGAAAATTGGAGGATCCCCTTCTTACTGAAACTGTCACTCAAGATCCATGGGTCCTAAACCTTTGCTCGCCCTGCTACATGGGCCTCTGCTTTCAGGAAAATAAGTGTCATCAAAATCTCCTGGCAAGGAAATCCATCAGTCTCCCTCTCCCCTTCTCCCTCTCTCGGCCTCTTGGCTTGCCTCCTGTTCCCTCTCTTCTGCCCCTTTACCTCTCACCTCACTCGCACACATGGGCACATGCACACAGACATGTTTGTGGATGCAGTTTTCTTTCCTTCTGCTAAAAATGACTTTTTTAGCAAGCACTCAAGTTTAACACCTAACGCGAGAATGTTCCTCTGAAGAAACTTGTGGATAGTTATGCTTTGCTTTTCATTTTTTTAACAAGTGTTTTCCTGACATAGCTATTGTTTTAGAAGTCTATAATTAGTAAAGCACACAGCCACTATTTTTATTTTCCATCTGCCAGATGCTAAGTTGTCTCTGGAGTCTCCCAAAGAACAGAAGCCAACATGGCTTTTTTCATGGGCATTCTTGTTTACCAGAGTGGGTGTCGGTGACAGCTGAAATGAATAGCCACAGCTTAGGGAAATGGTTATGTTTCTTAATTGTTACTGGGCTGTGAACAGGAAAAGCCCAGGGATAAACATAAAACAGTTTTAAAAAATGGTGGCTCGCTGTTCATTTAACTTTTTCAGAATCTACCATGGTGAATTGTGTTAAACACTGTTAACAGAATTATCTTTAGTTACTGAAGCAACTTCACCTGAACCTAAGTGAGTCTCAGGCTACAAATATGACTAAAGTTAAATGCATCCTTTTAATAATTAGCATTCTCTTCAGTAAAAGAAAATATTTGAAATCATAACTTTGAAAAAAAAAAGTATTCCTTGTAAGTGTTACTGGTGGGACAGGAGTGTAATTTAGAGGAATCCACCTGCCAATGCAGGAGACTCAAGAGACATGGGTTCAATCCTTAGGTCAGGAGGAAGATCCCCTGGAGGAGGACATGGCAACCCACTCCAGTATTCTTGCCTGGAAAATTCCATTGACAGAGGAGCCTGGCGGGCCACAGTCCATGGGATCACAGGGTTGACACAACAGAGCACACACACAATGCTATAGAATTGTGTTTAACTATTTAACTTATCCACCTTTCTCAGCAGTCTATAACATTCTTACATTTACCACCTAGGACAAAAATATTGTGAAGAAAATTATTTTGAAAAGTATTTTCCATCAGTTAAAAATTATAATAATAAAATCTTAATCCAATATACTCTGTGCTTATCTTCACCTTCTAAGCACCCTAATCCCTTCAGGTGAGCTGCTGAGAAGCACCAAGGAGGAAGAAAAACAGCCAAGACATGTCAAAATAACAATCATTCACGAAAGCCACTACCTTCCAGTCGTGATTCCTCAGTGAAGCCTCCAGATATGCATGACCCCCCAAATTCATGAATTTACAATCCAATACAATCTCTTTTATTTATAAGACAGTCTTTTTTATATATACACCTATTTTTTTCATTAAAAGTCCTTGGGACCTCTTTGTCCACAATAAAAGATCCTCCCAAACTTCTTGCTTTAACCCTCCTCTAGTGTACAAGCCTGCTGGAACACTTGCTACTCCACTCCTAATTAAGATTTACATCATTTGCCTGTAACATGGTTCACTGTAACATCATTAGTGCAATAAGGAAACCCCATAACTTGGACAAATAGCATAGTGCTTCCCCACATCAACCTCAGGTGAATTATCTCCTTCATTTGGTTATATTCCCACAACTCTTCACTCTTACAGTGGCAAGGATATAAACACTATATATTCTAGTCATGCACAAATATTTATTGAGTACTTACTATGCCTGGCAGGGGTTGCAAAGAGGCAGACACGACCTAGTGACTAAACAATAGCAACTATGTGTCAGGCACTGTTTTATTATCTTTCTCTCATTATCAGTGATACCAAGAGAGTGAAAAAATATACCATCCCTTAAGAAGTTCGCATTCTTCAGTTGCGGCGGGGAGACAATAAATACCAAAAATAATAAATCAGAAAATTAGAATAGAATAGAAGTAATAAGTGTAAGAGATTAAAAAAAAAAACAAGCAGAGATGATTATGGGGAGAAGGAATAGCCAGAACGGGGTTGAAAGCATTTGCTACTTCACCTATGGTGGTCAGATTAAACTTTATTGAGAACGTGACTGACACTGGCATAAAAAACATCTCATGTTTACCCTTAATCTCCACTGATATAATATTACACCCTAATTCACCATGTATATTCTCTATTAATAAAATGACTATGTTTCCCCCTTCAATACGCAAGATTTGACTCTAATCTACCCTTCCACAAAAGTAGACTCTCTTAGCACTTAAGGTCTAAGCAGGAATTAATTAGATACAGCATTATCTATTAAACTGATTTGGAAATATACATTATATTAGCATGGCATGTGTGAAATGGAATGATAGCACCTTCTTCCAGGCTCCTAGCAATAAATGAGGTGCAAGGGCATTAAGAAAGACCTGTGTTCTACACCAGGGATTCTCTTTATCCTACATCATAATAATTCAGAGGACTTATTAAAATACAGATGGCTGGGCATCTACCCCAGGGCTTCTGATTGAGTAGGTCTAGGATGAAGTCTAAGAATTTTCACTTCTAACAATTTCCCAAATGATGCTGATCAGAATATTGAGAAACACTGCTTTGCACCAATCTTAGTAAAGTTACAATGATTTTCCAACTCAGTTGTCGAATACCAAATGAAGTTCACATTCTCAATTCTAATTCTATATAATTAAAGGAAAGAGTATTATTTTAAAGTATTTAAAATCATTTATTTTTATCTTAATTTTTTCTTTATGCAAGGCAAGGGAAAGGAGAAGAAACTGTATTTTTTCCAACTCTACTATCTGTCAGATATATAATACTATCTGCCAAATCAAATGAAACAAATCCCTTCTTTCTAGAACCCAAACAATACTCTATTCCCCCAAAGATTACATCACATTCTTAAACTTGACAGTGTGTATTTCTAAGAGGCTTCTAGTCACTCAAGCAGGTTAGCTCTAAGCTCAGCAAAAATTCACACTCCTCTTCACTTTTCTCATCAACTGTGGAAAATCCATTTTTTGTGTATAAGAAACTAAAACACTGTTAATGAATACAAATTAAGAGTTTACGGGTAGGAAAAGCACAAAGAACTCCTTCCCAAGCACCAAAGACCTAGATTTCAAATACTTCTATCTTGGTTCCTAAGCAATCCAATCTCCATCAAAAAAAAAAAAAAGAAAAAGAAAAGAAAAAAATGTTACCCCAAACTGATGGATGAATTGAAGAGATAACTCGGTGCAACAATGGTTCACGACTGCTTTCAGAAACCCAGTGAAATGAAGCAAGGCTAGCAAGCTACGTTTTGCAAGCTGTAAGACTGTCTCAGCTCATTTTTGTGGAACTGAATGAAGCCTTGCCTATAAAGGTTCCTTAGGCAGGAGGGGAGTACTACTCCTATCACTACAGAAATAAGCTTTATGTGCTGTACTTGTCAAGGTCGGCTGAATGTGTCAGGAAGACAGCAAAAATAACAGAGGAAAAGGTTTTCCCTCCTTATAAATGAACACTGGCAGGTGTCGACCATCTAAAGATTCCTTTCCCTTGATCAAGCGATCCTGCATACTTTATAAAGTCATATTCTCCAAGTAAATAATGAGATGTTTATTAAAATGTGTTAATTAATTCTCCTCTTTAAATCACACAATGAAAAGATACCAAAGACCAAAGAACATGGATTAAAAGATAAAGTAGATCTACTTGCTTGTTAAATATAATTGTTAAGACAGTTATTCTTCACATTCTAATACTGTGTAACCTGAGTCACCTAAGCCACACGGGGGTGTTCATTAATAAAAGGGTATCATATTAGGAGTCGTGATTGAATTTTGCTAGTTTTGCTACTAAATTTCCATCCCCATAAGATCTCCAGTTTTGTGTAAAATATCGTGACCTCTTTTTGGAGATATTCAGAGTGGTCTCACCTGTATTCCTGAACTGGTCCTGCCTATTATCACTTGACTCTGCCTTTCCTCCTCTTCCACTTGTCCACTTCAATGACAGCTCACTTCCAGGCACTTCTGCCAAGGCCCCTGTTGCGGATTAAGCTGCATGGAGTCATTTTACTTCTGTCTGCACTGTCTGTATCGGTAAAGTTCAGGCTTAAATTGAATCCCATGCTATACATAAAATACTTTTCTAAGTTTAAAGTTTATGTATAGCTGACACCAAAAACGGTGGCTTGTCTGATGCATTGTACTATTTCATTTAAAAGGTATTAAATGAAATTTATTATACACTGGGAAGCAGAGAAAGAGGAGCTAAATAGATTACAATGTGACAGGGATTATGGGAAGTTATTGTGCTAACTATAAGTCTTTGTTCTCTTCCTCTTTCATTGGAAGCTAATTGCCAATTAATTTTCCTTAGTTTTGTGTTTTGCAGTGCTTAGATTTAGCAGGCAGAGAGACTAGAGAGTATGAATAAGGATTCAGGCTTTAGGCTCTCCTGAGAGAGAAAATGAGAGAGAGACAGAGAGAAGCCCTTAACCAACTCTTTTGTGCATTGTTCTTGACAACAGTCTGAGGACCAAGTATGCAGGCTCTCAGGGGAAATATCAAAGCTCTGCACTAATGGAGAAAGCTTGGCTGGGGAAACTTACCCCTGAAAAGATGGACTGGTTCTTTCTTATACTTCCTACTTCAAAGTTTAGAAGAACTCTAGACTTTGCAGCTAAGGAGAACTGGAAACTGAGTGGTTTCAAAGGAGCCTGACAACCTGCCATCTCTCACCCTTATTCTCCAAAGAGGCAAAGACTATACTACCCCAAAATCAAATATTCAGCCAAGATACCATTCACATAGGAAAGGGAATCAAAGATATTGGCCTATTGGCAAAATTCCTCAACAAAATATTAACAAACTGAGTCCAAAAATGTATAAAAAGAACTATGCACCATGACCAAAAAAAGGATTTATTACAGGTATGCAAAGCTTGTTCAACATTTGAAAATGAGCTAATGTAATCTATCACATTAACAGGCTGAAAAAGAAAAAGCATTTGATAAAACCCAATACCCATTCATGAAAAAAATTCTCAGCAATTAGGAATAGAGGGGACCTTCCTCTCAAGAACATTCACAAAAATTTACAGCCAACATTGTTCTTAATGGAGAGAAACCCAAATCCCAAATAACAGACCAAGGAACTCCTGAAACATCTAAGTGATAATATCAAGGTTTCAGGATACATAGTTTAAAACAGAAGTTAGTTGATTCCTATATAGCAGCAATAAACAAGTGAATTTTTCAGTTAAAAATATAATGCCATTTGCAGGAAAATCATGTAAACATCTAACAAAATATTATAAGCTCTACATGAGAAAAACTACAAAACTCTGATAAAAGAAATCAAAGAAGATCTAAATAAATGAAAAGATACTTGATATTTATGTATAGGAAGACAACATTGCTCAGATGTAATTTATTCCCAACTTGATCTATAGATTCAACACAGTCTTCTCCCAAAATTTTAACAAGTTATTTTGTAAAATCTAATTTTAAGGGTTTTATATGGAAACATGAAGTAGTCAGCACAATACTAAAGAAGAACAAAACTGGAAGACATATACTATTAAAGTTAACTTCAAGACTCAATATAATAAGACAGTGTGGTGTTGGTAAAAGAAAACAAATAGTTCAGTGGGACAAAATAGAAAACCAGAAACAGACCCATGCAAATAAAGGCAAATTCTTTAACAAAGGACCAAAGGCAATACAATGTAGAAAGGATGGACTTCTTAGTAAATGGTGCTGGAACAATTGGATGCCCATATACAATAAACGTATAAACCCCTTCATATACCTCATTGTAAGATGTGTGAAGTCATGAAGTCGCTCAATCATGTCCAACTCTTTGCAACTCACTGTAGCCCACCAGACTCCTCTGCCCATGGGATTCTCCAGGCAAGAATACTGGAGTGGGTTGCCATTTCCTTCTCCAGGGGATCTTCCCAGCCCAGGGATCGAACCCAGGTCTCCCGCATTGCAGGCAGACACTTTAACCTCTGAGCCACCAGGGAAGCCCATATACCTCATACCTTTCACAAAAATTACCTTCAAATGAGGCATAGATTTAATATAAAATTCAATACTACAAAATATCTAGAAGGAAACAGAAAAAAATCTAGACAAGCTTGAGTTTAGTGATGAGATTATAGGTACAACTTCAAAAACATCATCCATGAAATTTAAAGAAAATGTGATGTTAGACTCTATTAAAATTAGAAACCTCTGCTCTCCAAAACACATTGTTAAAAGTACAGTAGGTCCCCTACATATGAATGAGTTCCATTTCAAGAGCCCATTTGTAAGTCCAGTTGATTCATAAGTCCAACCAAGTTAGCCTAGGTACCCAACTAACACCATCAGATATATAGTACTGTACTGTAATAAATTTAAACTTTTTACACAAATAATACATAAAAAGAAGTAAACATCAAAAATAAATAAAACATTTTTAATCTTACAGTATAGTACCTTGAAAAGTACAGTACAATGGCTGGCATAAAAGGGGCTGCCATCGAGTGAACAAGCAAGAAGAGTTAATGACTGGAGGAAGGAGAGGAGGAAGGAGATGGTAGAGCTGAAGTATCTTTAGCAATAGGAGAAAGAGAGCAGGCTGCAGTTTCATTCATGCCTGACATTGATGACACAGGTTCTGGTTCCTTGCTGGATTCAATTCAGTCTGCCCTCTTGAAAAAATAATCCAGTGATATCGGGGTAGTCTCATTTCAAAGGTTTGTTCACATAATCGCATCTTGACACTCAAGAATACGGTCAGTAGATCGCCAGATTGGAGACGGTACCAAGAAACCTTGGAAGGAAAGTTATGACCAACCTAGACAGTATATTCAAAAGCAGAGACATTACTTTGCCAACAAAGGTCCGTCTAGTCAAGGCTATGGTTTTTCCAGTGGTCATGTATGGATGTGAGAGTTGGACTGTGAAGAAAGCTGAGCCCTGAAAAATTGATGCTTTTGAACTGTGGTGTTGGAGAAGACTCTTGAGAGTCCCTTGGCCTGCAAGGAGATCCAACCAGTCCATTCTAAAGGAGATCAGCCCTGGGTGTTCTTTGGAAGGAATGATGCTAAAGCTGAAACTCCAGTACTTTGGCCACCTCATGCAAAGAGTTGACTCATTGGAAAAGACTCTGATGCTGGGAGGGATTGGGGGCAGGAGGAGAAGGGGACGACAGAGGATGAGATGGCTGGGTGGCATCACCGACTCGATGGACGTGAGTTTGAGTGAACTCCAGGAGTTGGTGATGGACAGGGAGGCCTGGTGTGCTGCAATTCATGGGGTCGCAAAGAGCTGGACACAACAGAGCGACTGAACTGAACTGATCTGGGTAGTAGCTCTTCTTTTCTGCTCACGGTTGCACTGGATTGCATTCTGAATGGCTGCTGCAACCTTCATGTACCATTCTACATTTGGGTCCAGGGCCTCAAAAACTAACAGTGCCTCTTCAGGTGAAGAAAGCCCCCTCACCATTTTCTGTGTTGAGAATCTCTTTGGTTCTTTCTTCCTCTTGTCTCTCTTCGCCCTTTCTCTGGGCCTCCAGTTCTATCAGGTCTTCATTAGTAAGCACCTCATGTTGCACAACAGTGCTGCAAAGTGCAGAAAATCACAACCTCTTGTAGAGGATGCATACATGTGACAATGTATACCAGACACATGAACTAACTTACATGATTGGACATGGGAACGTATTTCGCCTCTTTGAAAGCTCACGACCTGAAAGTTCGTAGGTAGGGGGCTTATTATATCAAAATATAAGTGATAAACTTAGGGAAAATGTTTTCAAAATACTTATCTGATAGAGCACTGGTATCCAAAATATTCAAAAAGCACTTAAAACTCAAGCATAAATATAAAAACAATCCAATTTTTTTAAAGGAGCAAAAAAATCTGAATAGTTTTCTCATGAAAGAAGATATGCCGATGAAAAATAAACATAGGAAAAGATGCTATCATCATTGATCATCTCTTAACTGCAAATTAAAACAATGATATATCTACAACACCACTACACACCCACACCTATGAGATAAATCCATGCTACTTGTCCCAGGGTAAAAGATTTTAAAGATAGAGAACAGGTTAAACTGAGTTACCCAAGGGGCATCTTGGGTACAGACATCTCCCCTGATAGCAGCAGCAAGCCTTCTGACTAGATCGTAATGGCCAAGGATACAGCAGATGCAGGAGCCGTGCACACACCAGCGGAGTCCCAGAAAATGTAAATACCTGTGAGTGAATGACTAACCACGATAACGTTATTCAAATTTGAGCTTCTAGTTTCTCCTTATTGGGAAGGAAGTCTTTTGAGCCCCATGGCAAAAAGAGGATGGCATGGGATGAGTGAACAGATGGTAACAGGCAGGGCTCTGCTCCAAGCATCCAATGTACTGGTGAACTCAGATATCCTAGTGATGACACTCCCAGGCCAGATCCCGATACTTCAATTGCAGTCACTGAGACAGCTGACCACTTTTCATTTAAAATTCATTATTTGCAAAATGCCACATGATGCTCTGAGGGACAACAGTGCTGAAACAAAAACTAGGCTCCCTCTGAGATTGCTATCATTAGTATCTGCAGAAGAATATTTGAGGCTTTGATTTTGTTTGCATGATGAAGGGGCAAGGTTGGCATTATTGAATGAAAAAAACTGGCAAGTATTGGAGGCAATACATATGACCCAGTTTAACATAATGAGTTCTATGTTGACCAATAATGCTGGGCCAGGAATTCCTCTCCCATTCTCAACCTGGAAGTTTGCTGGGATTTGACATATATTCTACCATCAGGGAGATCTCCTTAAGAACATAAATATAAAAAGGAATATCATCACTGTGACTGTAGTCTCTTGAGACAACACACTGTGTTTACATGATTGCAAGGGAACTTGGGTGTCAGGGAAGTTCTAATTTCTAACTAATGTTTTTGTCTAGTAGACAACCAAACGTATGCAGCTATCATTTCTACTATAATACACTTGATACTAAATTTGAAAACTTCACTTGTAATAGAACCATTATAAAAGACTGCCATGCCAAAACAAGAAATTTGGGGGCATGGGCAACACATAAAAAGCCAGCGACAACCCACAAACCTACTGTTTGCCAATTTGCCAGTCTCTTCAACACAAAATTCTAGAAGGCTGGTTGGTCTGGTTCTCTTTGATAATTTAGTATTAATACAAGACTGTGTTTTCTCAGCCTTGACTAAGCTACTGCTGCTGCTGCTGCTAAGTTGCTTCAGTTATGTCCGACTCTGTGCAACCCCATAGACAGCAGCCCACTAGGCTCCCCCGACCCTGGCATTCGCCAGGCAAGAATACTGAAGTGGGTTGCCATTTCCTTCTCCAATGCCTGAAAGTGAGATGCGAAAGTGAAGTCACTCAGTTGTGTCTGACTCTTAGCGACCCCACGGACAGCAGCCTACCAGGCTCCTCCATCCATGGGATTTTCCAGGCAAGAGTACTGGAATGGGGTGCCATTGCGTTCTCAAGACTAAGCTACTAGGCATCTGTAAATCAATGAAGTAAAACATGAAAAACTCAGAAGACATGAATTCAAGGTTAGTAACAATACTCTTGTTTGCCAGTTTTCATTTGACTCTAGGAGATAGATAAATAGGTTAAACTGATTAGATCAGGGACACCTAGAAAGACAAACTTGGATGCTGAATTTCCTCAGAGGGTTCTATAGCCTACCCTTCTATCTCCAGAGATCACTATGATGACTAAACAGCAATCCCTGACTCCTTCCTGAAAAAGGAGAGACAGTCTGGTTCATTCCCAAGGGGAAATGGCAGACCTTGAGTGGTTGTTGGGAACCCACCCAAGTTCATAAACTGTGTTGATGTTTGAGGAGGATTTCATAACTCTCTTTCTCCTACTGTATCTCAACCACTCTAGCCTTTCTTAGACTCTCTCAAGCAGAGGTTTGAAGTTTAACTTATTTTCATGTTAGATTTCTCATTCATAACCCCTCCCAGATTTTCCACAACAATCTCACCACTCCACCAAAAGAAAAATGCAAATTTTGTCACTGTTGTTGTTGTTGATTTGTTCACATCCCTAGATTGTTAACCCCATCCAAACTTTATATTAATTTTTATCTGCATATAGTTGCTTTACATACTGTGTTGGCTTCTGCTATAGAGCAAAATGAATCAGTTATATGTACATCTCTTCTTTTTTAGATTTACTTCCCACTTAGGTCATCATAAAACACTGAATAGAGTTCTCTGTGCTATACAGTAGATTCTCATTAGTTACCTATTTTATGCATGGAAAGAGAAAAAGAAATACCGTATATTAACACTTACATGTGGAATCTAGAAAACATGGTACAGATCAACTTGAAATAGAGACACAGATGTAGAGAACAAATTTTCAGATACCGAGGAGGAAGGGGAGGAAATGGGATGAAATGGGAGATTGGGATTGACATGTATCCACTGTACATTAATGGTTTTCAATTTTTTTAAAAAAAAGATATTCATGTCTGTTTTAGGAAATGCTTTCACTGTACTAAATAGTGCTTAGATAAGGAAAATAGCCCTGCTGGCACAAATTCTGGCACTGCATGACAAGTTTTAGTCAATGATTTTGAGAAGTACTTTAGTACAGCATAGCTCCCATATTAATGACACATTTCTCCCCAATATAAATTTAAAATATTAAATATACTACCACTGGTACAAATAGTTTTATTTATTCATTTCCATTTATTCAATAAGTATTTGTTTAGGCTTCCCTGGTGGTTCAGACAGTAAAGAATCCAGCTGTAGTACAGGAGACCCAGGTTCAAGCCCTGGGTCAGGAAGACCCCCTGGAGAATGGAATGGCTACCCACTGCAATATTCTTGCCTAGAGAACACCATGAACAGAGGAGCCTGATGGCTATAGTCCATGGGGTCACAAAGAGTCAGACACAATTGAGGAACTAAGCACATACATGCATAGATTAGTTTAGAGTCCACTACATGCCAATGCTCTTGGCATTATACCAAGAACAGTTAACCAGTCTGAATGAGTCACAAGCTAGAATCAAGACTTCCAGGAGAAATATCAACAACCTCAGATATGCAGATGATACCGCCCTAATGTCAGAACCGGCTGAGAGGAGCTACCCCACATCCGAGGTCAGGGGCGGTGGCTGAGAGGAGCTACCCCACGTCCAAGGCCAGGGGCGATGGCCGAGAGGAGATACCCCGTGTCCGAAGCCAGGGATGGTGGCCGGGAGGAGCTACCCCTCATCCACAGTAAGGAGCAGTGGCTGTGTTTGCTGGAGCAGCCATGAAGAGATACCCCACGCCCAAGGTAAGAGAAACCCAAGTAAGATGGTAGGTGTTGCAAGAGGGCATCTGAGGGCAGATACAATGAAACCACACTCACAGAAAACTAGTCAATGTAATCACACTAGGACCAAAGCCTTGTCTAACTCAATGAAACTAAGCCATGCCCAGGGGCAACCCAAGACAGGCGGGTCATGGTGGAGAGGTTTGACAGAATGTGGTCCACTGGAGAAAGGAATGGCAAACCACTTCAGTATTCTTGCCTTGAGAACCCCATGAACAGTATGAAAAGGCAAAATGATAGGATACTGAAAGAGGTACTCCCCAGGTCAGTAGGTGCCCAATATGCTACTGGAGATCAGTGAAGAAATAACTCCAGAAAGAATGAAGGGATGGAACCAACACAAAAACAATACCCAGTTGTGGATGGGACTGGTGATAGAATCGATGCTATAGAGAGCAATATTGCATAGGAACCTGGAATGTCAGGTCCATGAATCAAGGCAAATTGGAAGTGGTCAAACAGGAGATGGCAAGAGTGAACGTCGACATTCCAGGAATCAGTGAACTAAAATGGACTGGAATGGGTGAATTTAACTCAGATGACCATTATATCTACTACTGTGGGCAGGAATCCCTCAGAAGAAAGGGAGTAGCCATCATGGTCAACAAAAGAGTCCAAAATGCAGTACTTGGATGCAATCTCAAAAACGACAGAACGATCTCTGTTCATCTCCAAGGCAAACCATTCAATATCACCGTAATTCAAGTCTATGCCCTAACCAGTAATGCTGAGGAAGCTGAAGTTGAACGGTTCTATGAAGACCTACAAGACCTTGTAGAACTAAACCCAAAAAGATGTCCTCTTCATTATAGGGGACTGGAATGCAAAAGTAGGAAGTCAAGAAACACCTGGAATAACAGGCAAATTTGGCCTTGGAATGCGGAATGAAGCAGGGCAAAGACTAACAGAGTTTTGCCAAGAAAATGCACTGCTCATAGCAAACACCCTCTTCCAACAACACAAGAGAAGGCTCTACACATAGACATCACCAGATGGTCAACACTGAAATCACATTGATTATATTCTTTGCAGCCAAAGATGGAGAAGCTCTATACAGTCAACAAAAACAAGACCAGGAGCTGACTGCGGCTCAGATCATGAACTTCTTATTGCCAAATTCAGACTTAAATTGAAGAAAGTAGGGAAAACCGCTACACCATTCAGGTATGGAGTAAATCAAATCCCTTATGATTATACAGTGGAAGTGAGAAATAGATTTAAGAGCCTAGATCTGATAGATAGAGTGCCTGATGAACTATGGAATGAGGTTTGTGACATTGTAGAGGAGACAGGGATCAAGACAATCCCCATGGAAAAGAAATGCAAAAAAGCAAAATGGCTGTCTGGGGAGGCCTTACAAATAGCTGTGAAAAGAAGGGAAGCAAAAAGCAAAGGAGAAAGGAAAGATATAAGCATCTGAATGCAGAGTTCCAAAGAATAGCAAGAAGAGATAAGAAAGCCTTCTTCAGCGATCAATGCAAAGAAATAGAGGAAAAGAACAAAATGGGAAAGACTAGAGATCTCTTCAAGAAAATTAGAGATACCAAGGGAACATTTCATACAAAAATGGGCAAAATAAAGGACAGAAATGGTATGGACCTAACTGAAGCAGAAGATATTAAGAAGTGGTGGCAAGAATACACAGAAAACTGTACAAAAAAGATCTTCACGACCCGGATAATCACGATGGTGTGATCACTCACCTAGAGCTAGACATTCTGGAATGTGAGGTCAAGTGGGCCTTAGAAAGCATCACTACGAACAAAGCTAGTGGAGATGATGGCATTCCAGTTGAGCTATTTCAAATCCTGAAAGGTGAAGCTGTGAAAGTGCTGCACTCAATATGCCAGCAAACTTGGAAAACTCAGCAGTGGCCACAGGACTGAAAAAGGTCAGTTTTCATTTCAATTCCAAAGAAAGGCATTACCAAAGAATGCTCAAACTACCACACAATTGCCCTCATCTCACATGCTAGTAAAGTAATGCTCAAAATTCTCCAAGCCAGGCTTCAACAATATGTGATCCGTGCACTTCCTGATGTTCAAGCTGGTTTTAGAAAAGGCAGAGGAACCAGAGATCAAATTGCCAGCATCTGCTGGATCATGGAAAAAGCAAGAGAGTTCCAGAAAAACATCTATTTCTGCTTTATTGACTATGCCAAAGCCTTTGACTGTGTGGATCACAATAAACTGTGGAAAATTCTGAAAGAGATGGGAATACCAGACCACCTGACCTGCCTCTTGAGAAATCTGTGTGCAGGCCAGGAAGCAATAGTTAGAACTGGACATGGAACAACACACTGGTTCCAAATAGGAAAACGAGTACTTCAAGGCTGTATATTGTCACCCTGCTTATTTAGCTTATATGCAGAGTACATCATGAGAAACGCTGGACTGGAAGAAACACAAGCTGGAATCAAGACTGCCGGGAGAAATATCAACAACCTCAGATATGCAGATGACACCACCCTTGTGGCAGAAAGTGAAGAGGAACTCAAAAGCCTCTTGATGAACTTGAAAGAGGAGAGTGAAAAAGTTGGCTTAAAGCTCCGCATTCAGAAAACGAAGATCCTGGTATCCAGTTCCATCACTTCATGGGAAATAGATGGGGAAACAGTAGAAACAGTGTCAGACTTTATCTTTTTGGGCTCCAAAATCACTGCAGATGGTGATTGCAGCCATGAAATTAAAAGACGCTTATTCCTTGGAAGAAAAGTTATGAGCAACCTAGATAGCGTATTCAAAAGCAGAGACATTACTTTGCTGACAAAGGTCCATCTAGTCACGGCTATGGTATTTCCAGTAGGCATGTATGGATGTGAGAGTTGGACTGTGAAGAAGGCTGAGCACCGAAGAATTGATGCTTTTGCACTGTGGTGTTGGAGAAGACTCTTGAGAGTCCCTTGGACTGCAAGGAGATCCAACCAGTCCATTCTGAAGGAGATCAACCCTGGGATTTCTTTGGAAGGAATGATGCTAAAGCTGAAACTCCAGTACTTTGGCCACCTCATGCAAAGTGTTGACTCATTGGAAAACACTCATGCTGGGAGGGATTGGGGGCAGGAGGAGAAGGGGACGACCGAGGATGAGATGGCTGGATGGCATCACTGACTCGATGGACGCGAGTCTGAGTGAACTCTGGGAGTTGGTGATGGACAGGGAGGCCTGGTGTGCTGCAATTCATGGGGTCGCAAAAAGTTGGACACGACTGAGTGACTGAACTGAACTGAATTGAACTGAATGTCAGAAAGTAAAGAGGAATTCAAAAGCTTTTTGATAACCGTGAAAGAGGAGAGTGAAAAAGCTGGCTTAAGACTGAACATTCAAAAAATTAAGATTATGACATTTGGTCCCATCACGCCATGGCAAGTAAATGGGGGAAAAAAGGAAATAGTGACAGATTTTTACCTTCTTGGGCTCCAAAATCACTGTGGATGGTAACTGTAGCCATGAAATTAAAAGACACTTGCTCCTTATAAGAAATGCTATAACAAACTTAGACAGCATATTAAAAAACAAATACATCACGTTGCTGACAAACGTCTGTATAGTCAAAGCTATGGATGTTTCAGTAGTCGTGTATGGATGTAAGAGTTGGACCAGAAAAAGGCTGTGATGGTGGTTGGTTTAGTCGCTAGGTCGTGTCCTATTGTGACTCCATGGACTATAGGATTTTCCTGGCAAGGATACTGGAGTCAATTTCTATTTCCTTCTCCAGGGCATCTTCCTGACCCAGGGATTGAATCCAGGTCTCCTGCATTGCAGGCAAATTCTTTATCAACTGAGCTAAAGAAGGCTGAGAGCCTAAGAACTGGTGCTTTTGAATTGTAGTGCTGGAAAAGACTCTTGAGAGTCCCCTTGACAGCAAGGAGATCAAACCAGCCAGTCCTAAAGGAAATATACCCTGAATATTCATTGGAAGGACTGATGCTGAATCTGAAGCTCCAATACTTTGACCATCTCATGCAAAGAGACTACTCATTGGAAAAGACCCTGATGCTGGAAAAGTTTGAGGACAGGAGGAGAAGAGAGCACAAGGATGAGACGGTTGGATGGCATCACTGACTCAATGGACACGAGTTTGAGCAAACTTAGGAGATAGTGAAGGTCAGGGAAGCCTGATGTGCTGCCATCCATAGGGTTGAAAAGAGATGGATACAACTTAGTGAATGAACAGAAAAATGCCAACCTTCTTTATAGTATATCAAGAACTGTAAACCAAACTAAGTTCCCATTTTCATTGGCTTATCTCAAATGAAAAGTGAAAGGCAATGAACAAATTAATATATAATACATTGGGTGGTGATAAGCGATATTAACAAAGTCAAATTAAAGAAGAAAAGAAGCTGCCAGGACAGATGTGAGAGGAGGTGAAAAGAACTGGATTATTTTAGAGAAAGTAGTCAGGAAAGACCCCAGTGATTAGATGGCATGTGAGCAGAAAGCTGAAGGAAACGATGAACCAGACAATGTGGATAGAGAAAGAAACAGCAGCAGCAATGTCAGAGAGGTTGCTAGCCTGAGACAAGGTCTATAGGGTTGTATAGGCAAGAGTAAGAACACTTAATTTTATTTTGAGAAAATAGAAAAGTCATTGGAAATGTTGAACAGTCCACACGTGATGGGACTTACATTTTCCAAGAATCACCATGACTATGCGAAGGGCCTTTACTGTAGAGGGGTCAAGATGGAAATGAAGAAGCCAGTTAGGAAATCTAGAAACAAAAGCCATTCAAATGGAATATAGCTAGTATAAAAGAGGCAATCCACAAGAAAGTAGTAATGTACAAATTTTGCTGTACATAAGTATTGTGTTCAGTGTTAGTGATTCATAGGGAAAGAAAGGCCATGTAACTGGATAGGCCCACTGGACTGATCTAAATTGAAAGGAGAAGAAATTATTATTTCCAATTTTTCTTACAATGCAATAATATCAAAAGGGCAGGCAAGTAAAAAAAAAAAGCTCACAAAACAAATAATTTTTAGGACAGTCATACAGTTATTTGCCCTCTCATCTCACAACACATGGAGGTCAATTCCAGTAGAATTACCTCCCTATCATTTTCCAGACCTTAAAAAAGAAAGTAATTCCCATGGCCATTGCTTGATTTACATTATTTCCTCTTTCTGGAATGTCTTTCTAACTTTGTTTCTCTAATTAAAACACACAAATCCCTCCATAAGACTCATTTTCATCACTACATTTTTTGTGATTAGTGTCACCACATGCTGAGCATACCTCCTACACTGCAAGCAAAAGTTCTAAGGACAATACCACTTGTGCAACTTTATACACGAAGTGAGTGAGAGCAGAGTCCGTGGAAACAAATGCAGGCACAATCAGAAATCAGAATCTTAATCTGCCTCAATTGTGATCTTGGGCAAGATTCTCTAACCCCTCTGGCTTCACTTTTCTTGTTTATACAATGGGAATAATAATGTCTATTCCCTGTATTTGTTGTGAAATCAATCAGATGATAATCATCGCCATCACGTATTAGGCACTTAGAATCTGGTTCCAGAGGCCACACTCTGAATCATTACCTGATATTGCCTCTGTAAAACATCTGATACGTAGTAAGTCTTAACACAAATAACAGTTGTTTTTTTCATTTTTGCTTATCTTCCCTGATTGTTGCACTATTTATCATTTCCTTCCAAATAAACAGATAATTTATGGCAGGCAGGAACTGCAACTTTTCTAGGCTTCCCTGCTGGGACAGATCAAGTACTGCACACACCGTAGGCAATGGATTAATGCCTACAGGACAATAAATAAAAGAAAAACATGTTTTTAATCAACTAATTAGAGATACACTTAGT